>NW_024040374.1:18281265-18956265 GCF_014851395.1 Micropterus salmoides | reverse complement strand
TTTGAACCCTTCGACCGGCTCGTCTTGGAGACTTTTCATCTCTAGCATTAGTGCTTTTTGTGAACTGGCTACATGATGTCCATGCTGAGCCATATTCCACAACGACTTGTATAAATATACGTTATCAGCAACCCCACCACAGCTGTGACTGCGAACAAGGATAAAGCTAGCTCGGTTACGTTACAAACAATAAGCTCTCAGCAAAATATCGAAGCCCTTCGCACAGGAACGCGTTAACGTTGGTTTCCGTTGGTGTGGTTCCGAAACAGGATCTAAAAATCGCGACTGGGCTTTATTTGGTCAGAGCTAGTGCTGCTTCCTCTGTTGTTGTGAACAATCCCGGGGAGCCCCAGGTATTAACGACCATCTAAACCAACTGTTACCAAGCCAGACACTACCCGATTTCCGGTTTCAGCTTTCGAAATAGTCCCCTATTTATCTTTTTGAACAAGCGTTTTCTGTATTTAACGCCTCACAACGTCACCGAGCATCTATTTTTTATTTGTGTTCTTTACACCAAAATATTATTGAGATAACGTTATAGCATTCTTTCTATCAATTTTATTACGAATTTTTTATTTTCCGTTGTTTTTTTAAGTTATAAATTAAATGCAACCCCTCAGCCAAAGATAACTAATTCTGCTACAACTAAAAATTAACCTGTTGTCAAACTACATGTTAAAGCTAAACGTTTTCTCTACTTTCTTTCTTCATTTCGCCTGACCTTTGAAGTACACATCTACAGTTTACGCTTTGAGTGGGGGTTTTATTTTGAAAGTTAAAACGGGAAACGTGTCCCGGTTAGTTAGCTTAACAGTGATGCTAACGAAACCTAGCCTGTCTCCTGTTTCGGGTGTGTTGCAATCACACGGAAAACGAGGTCAGCTGGGCGACGTTTGCATTCAAAGAAACTACTTCTACATAAAACAATAAAACCGAAAACGCGGCGTTGTCAGTTGAACTTTACTCAACTCAGCTGTTCGCTGTCAGTCAATTAAGGTCTCGATTACTTCGGCTGTCATGCAAGGCTTTCTGGGAATTGAAGTTCAAAGCAATACATCTTATTTGATCAAACGTTTAAGTGTTAATGGGCCAAATAAAAAATTATGACACCACACACACACACACACTATTATGATACCCATCTTTTGTCTCCTCATACAGACCATAACATATTAAGAGTAAAGTTTGTAAAAGTATAGGGGTTTTGTATAAAGTTAAAGATGTTTTAGACTTATTCTTCATTGCATGTGTTGTACAATTCCCTAATACTCCCATATTTTGGATACTGCACAGAAGTCTGGGGTAATACATACCCTAGTAACAGAAAACCCTCTGTTTTTGTTACAGAAAAAAGCATTAAGGATCATCAACAAGACAGGCTACAGAGAACACACCAATAGTTTATTTGTAAATTCTGGACTTCTAAAATGCAAAGATTTGGTCGATTTGAAGATTTTGATTTTCATGTGGAAAACAAAGCAGAGAGTTCTGCCTATGGTTTTACAAAATTTATTCACTCTCTATCAGAGGAAGATGGCCATAGAAGGTAATATTATTTTCATTATTTTATAACTCTTTTCACACATACTACACAAAAACAGATGTGTTTGTCTATTTATGGAGTTAAACTGTGGAACACCTTGGAATATGAACAAAGGAATGATAGATAGATAGATAGATAGATAGATAGATAGATAGATAGATAGATATAGATATAGATAGATAGATAGATAGATAGATAGATAGATAGATAGATATATAGATAGATAGATAGATAGATAGATAGATAGATAGATAGATAGAGAGAGCGAGATGTGTGTTTATTGTTGGTCTGAAAAAAGCAAGTCGAACAAAATGTTGTAAAACGGCATGATCTAAATAAATAAATACACACACAAAATATATTAAACAATTTGGCATGTGGGTGCTTATTGGTTTATGGCAACACACACACACACACACACACACACACACACACACACAACACTACAGCAGCTTCATACAGCCTTTATTTTTAATTAGGGTGGACTTCCTTTAAAGGGAATGTAGATAATTTATGTTCTCCCCTTTAAACATTTACATTGTACAGCTTGATCATCGAATATGGAGAAATAAAAAGACAGGACCTTCAAAAATCAGAGTCATACAAGAGTACATTTCAATGTCACAAGCCAAACTTGGTAAAATAATTCAGTACAACCGAACCTATAGAGAATTAAGACAGCGGGTTGCCTCTCAGTACACTGCTTCACGTGACCTGTTCTACTGAAGGTATTATTCGGAGCCCCATGCCCTCAGTGTCATGACACCAAATAGAACCCCCCTTCCTTACCCTGTGTTTAATAATTTAAAACATTCAACGTTATCACTTTTGTTGTTTTTTTAAATTGTCTGAACTTAGAAGAGGAAAAAAAACAAACAAAACAAAAACACGATACCTTCAAAAAATAAAGAATGGTCAAGTAAACCTCATTAAAAAAAGATAAAGGAGAAAAAAGGGCAAAATGGAATGGCAAGTTATTGTTTGTGTAAGCATGTCAATAGAAGAGAAAATAAAGGGAAATAAAAAAAAAAAGAGTACGTTCCTATCATGCAATATACAAATTTCAATCAAATATTATGCACAGGAAAAATGATCAGAATCAGGACAATGTATGATTAGGGGAGTCGTTTTCAGTTTCACTTGATACCTGTAATTTTTAGGAACAGGGAATACATACATACTTATTTTCTATTGACATTCCTGAAATACAGCAGATCACGTCTGTATTCAGACTTTACTACTGGACAGAAGATCACATGGAATGGCTGACCTGATCTTCAGGTCACAGACATCATTATCATAGTTATCTACAGAGATGTGAACAGGGCCCTACCAGGTAAATATGATGAGACGCTACCAAGTCAGTTTTTGTTTTTTTTGTTTTTTTAAATCTTGCTACTACTAGGTGATATCGTGCTGAACCGGATAGTGAAGTGACTTCAGACATGAATGTTACAAAGTAAAACATCAAGTACCTCAGAGGTCTAAGAGGAGGCCGTTCATGTTCATCATAACATAGCAACGCACAAAAAAGTGGCAAGGCAGTTTTTGAAGGGAGCAGGATTGGGATTTATCTGGGTACACGCTAGCTGGGTGTCAGCCAGCCCGGGTGCAGCTACCTGTGATGCAGACGTCAAAGTGGAACAGGCGTAAAACGTTTCACATGAAGACAGACAAAACTGCTTTCTGCTATTGATAGAATGGATACTTCCTAACAGTGGAGGTCATGTCGCCTAATACTGAGTGAAAGGGGAACCTAAAACTACTTAAATAGTCTCTGGTTTCAGAGAGAACTACTTCAGCAACCTGATATGCAGACCACCTGGTTTTAAAAGACAGGTTGATAGTGTAACTTTGTCATCCCTTAGCCAGTCAGTTTTATTTCTTTCAGAGAAAAAAGGCAGGACAAGGATGTAACATGGGCAGCTCTCTTTATCCCAGATTCTGTCACTAACTTGACCATGTGGGGACGCCAACGAGGGCCCCTCAGCACCATAGCGGTTTCATAGAAATAAAAGTATCCTATGTATTACAATAATATAACATCTTCTATAGAACTAAACCATCAGTGAGTTGAAGAGGAGGCTGATAAAAGGTGGTGCTGGCCTTACACTGTACAATTCTTCTCTGATGCCATTCATTTATTCTGTTTTCATACTCTCCTGTCTTCACTTTCTTCTTTGATTCCCAAAAGAAATTATATGTTGGAAGTTCTTATGGGGTGGGGCAAACTGTAGTGTGGTGGGGCTCTACAAGATGCACTGGAGTAGCTCAGACTGCACGGCTAAGGCACAGAGCAAAACCACTGACCTACTAGACAAAATCACCCACAAGGATTCTGTTGAACTAACACTAGCAGAGATAGTACCCTGCTCTGAGCCTTACCAGAAGGCAAGTAGGGCAACGGCTCTGAAAGAAGTTTAAAACCCATGCCATATATGTTGCTTTGGTTACATCTCTGCACTACTCTCACTGCAGTTGCTCAGTGTCTGGCCTTCTCCACGCCGCCCCAGGACAGTGGTGGGTGAGCATGTTAAAAGTCCGCCGTTTTTCCAGCTAGGACCAGTCTGAAAAAGACTGAATCACATGTATTTTCCAGGCCTACACAGACGAGCAGCAAACACACCCATGTTTAGTGAGCAGAAAGAAGGGGGAGACAAAGGCGCAGACGGGCTTCACACAAGAAAATGAGACAAAAACAAAACAAAGAGAAAAAAACCCCAAAACAGTAAAAACACAATTCAACCATCAACAGCAAAAGTCCAGTTGTCAACATTACATTACATGACAGATTGAACTGCCGACGGAGTGTAGGGCGGAGAGGTACACAGGAAAGAGCGGAGGATGCAGGGCATCCAGAAACAGGAGCTCAGTACAGAGTCAGGGAGGAACAGGGTGGCTGAGTAGAGAAGACGGCGCATGTACACAGTGAGTCTGTAAAACAACTTAAAGTGTCGGGGTGTGACCACAGAGCTCAGAGGAACAACATAGGATGAGACCCTGAAGAAGGTACAGGGAAAGAAATCTTGCGAATCTGAGGACTAATAAATAGGGCGACACTGGAAGTGCCAGCCGCAGTGTTTCGTAACATGATTGTGTTGTGTTTCAGCGAGGGGAGGGGGTGGCATGGAGGGGTCGGGGGCACCCTGGGGCTGTAGGACACAATCAGCACTGAGAGAAGGTCTGCTTGATCTCATCCAGCACATTCCCAAGCAGCGTCGGCTCGTCACATTTAGCGTCAATGGAAACTGTCTGAGCAGACTGGGAGGGAGCGGGGGGGGGGAAATCAAGGTCACAATCTGAAAGTCCACTTTTCAACAATTATAATTAATAATAATTGGTTAAGAAAATTTCAATCCCAGAGGATAAGGGAGGGCTTTCATTGGTTCACTTACAGTTTTGACCAGCAGACAGACATGGTGGCCCTGGATAGACCTGCTGTACATGGAGGCACAGGAGTCGATCCTCTCCACAACTAATAAGACAAAAGTGTCAACAATTATTCTTAGCCTTTCTTGTAAACTACATGGTTTACCATCACCATGACCACATGCTGCAAGTTAAAGTCACCCTGCCAGAAACATACTTAATGGGTCATAAATTCCTGACACACGCTTATTGTACCAGAGAAATGGTGGTGGAAGCAGATCCTGGCCAGTAGGTGGTGGAAGGGCATGACGACTCCCTCCAGTTTGACAGAGCTGCACTTAAGGTCACCTGATTCCAGCAGCTTTGCAAACGCATCGCTGGCCAATCAAAACAAAAGAGAGTCAGCTTTCTATTTCTGCTCAGCAAAAACATTAAGAGCTAAGAAGGCTCAGAAATTAATCGGCAAGTGTTTATTGAATTTACTGCAGATATTCAAGGTCCCCAAATGATAAACTGTAAGGTTTTTGGTGACCCACTTACTTTTCCTTCAGTGCTACCATGAATTTCCAATTTTACACAGAGAAATATAGAAAACTAATGGGGTGGGATTGACATGAATTCTATTGAACCTATTCCTGCTTTCCATAGGATGACCCATTATAGGCACATTGCCATAAAACATTTTCAGCATTTACAGTCCCAAGGGGAAACCCTTGGATTTTAATGATTGTCCCGATGAGCCCCTGAAGACTATAAAACTTGTCCGTATTTATTTTGTGTCTCAGGTAGAAATGTAATACACCAACCTGTAGCAAGGAGTAGTGATTAGGTAGGAGGTGCAGGTAAAGTGCAGTTTGAAGTCCAGTTTCTCATGAGTGGAGGAGTCCTCATTCTGTGGGAACACAACAACAAAGGCAGATAATCAACAAAGTAACATGGCACTTGATTGATTTCTCCTCTGGTAAAGGGTTAGTTACTCAAATGAAACCTGGAACTGGTAATGATTCCTTGTCACGCTGAAGTACACAGCTTCTATACCACTACACCGCTCTGCTGCCCCCCAAAATGTCTTTATCACATAATTGGAATCAATAAAATTTGAACAATTACATGAACAGATCTAACAGTTACCAACACATTATGGAAGCTATAACTGGTTTCAAATGTGTTACCAAAACAACCAAAAAGAAACAGTGAATCGTGTTTATTTTCGTGTGTGTGCATTTTCCTACTGACTTTTACTATGAAGGTGAGGGTTCCCTTCAGTTTCTGTGGCATTACGATGCTCTGCACAGTGAAGACAAATCGCGCCTCATTGGACACCCCTGAAGCGCAAAAGAAAAGATCACGGTGAGGTTTAAAATAGATCTGAAATGTCAGTGTAGCTAATATAAAAAGCTTCCTGCTGAAGTACACTTCCAATTTTAAAATGAGTGATAACCTAATACAAAAAAATGGGTTGCATGTGTGTGTAATGTTGAGTAAAACTACTCTTCTCTTATAAAACCTATAAGCATTTTGCAGATAATCACTGACCAGGTGGGAGTTGGAAGGGGACAGTGAGGCCATCATGTGGACCAGACCCTTCTGGCCTCTGCAGCTTGGAGTTGAGAGAGTCCAGGACATTGAACTCCATGGATTTGAGGAAGCTGTCACACTTGTTTTCAAATATAACCGACACCACCACCTGACTGCCATCCTGCAGGTTTCCCTGGATGTCATAAACCTTAGCAAGAAGGAAAATTTATTTATTATTATTATTAAATACATGTATTTGCTCCGGGAATGACTAAACTCGAGCCATCTAAAACTCCCGTTGTATTAAAAAAACAAAAAAAACAAAAAAAAAAAAAAACAGAGCACTGATGAATTTAGAGAAGACATACTCTAAACACAGCAAATCTGATTCATAAACCCAATACGAAGAAACCGTCTGAGCACAAGGAGAAAATCACAAGGACAGAATCATTCTCAGAAACTGATGCATCACTGACGTAGTCTGGCTCAGAGGCCAATTTGTGAAGAGCAACGAGAACAGAGAGAAACACATCTACAAGAGAGTTTAAATAATATTCTGTCACTGACAGAACTAACCAGTACCTGATCAGCATCCTCCATCATCTTTAAAGAGAGGGAGAGAAAAGGAGAGAACTGCATACATTGCTTTTTTTTTTTTTTTTTTTTACTGCTACTGTCTTAGATAATGTTTGCATCAATATCAAAAGTATAAACTTTAGCAATAGCATCATTTCCACATTTGCCTCCGCAGAAGAATGGTGTAAAGGTTAGAATTTGCTTAATATTAAGGGAAAATTCGGGTTTTTCCACAACCTACTACTGGTTCTAATAATTTTTAAATGCAGATATGGGTATGCAGTGACACAGCTGCATGACAGAGAGACAACAAGAGTTGATAAAGACAAACATCACACGTGGTCATTCAGATGATCAAATACATTTGTCCCTTTCAGCAACCAGATAAAAGTGTGTGTTTTAATCTAGCAAGCAAACACATGTCCAGTGCAAACCTTATCACGCTTCTATAATATGAAGTCAATGACAGAATGTTATCATGATTAGATCAAGTAGTATTAATGGCGGGAACAGCCCGGTCGGAGAAGCATACAGCTTTGGAATTAAATGTTATTTATGACCAAAATGAGGCCAAACGGTGGACAAAACTACTAACAATTATGAGAGACTAGTCATTAAAGTAGCAGCATCTCAATCGCCATCACTCACCATCTTGATGTAGGAGTTTTCAGCCAGCAGGCAGTAATTGGACATGGGCTGAAAGGGGAGAAGAGCTCAGGTCAGACCAGGCATTCTCTGTCACTCAGTATGCTAACTAGGCAACAGGAGCTGGTTCTACCTAGCTGATGCACAACAAGCAAGGCAGAGAGTGTGTGTGTGTGTGTGTGTGTGTGTGTGTGTACGCCTGCAGCAGTCAGGGGGTTCAAACAGCGAAGCTCAAAAGGCACAGATCAGAATGATATTAAATTGTATTGCCCACATGTAGCATCAGGTTATTTGTGGCTTTAAGGTCAGTAATTCCCCCCATCCCTACCCAACCAGCAATATTAAATCAAGAGGAGAGTACAGAATGATGCAAGGAAGCTACTTAAATTTTTACTTTGTCAATTTAGAAATGATTATTTCTTGCAATGATGGCACAGTGAAATGTGTAACTGACATCATCAGCATGAGGTTCATTTTAATCATTCAGTGGAAAAACACTATATTGGCACGGTCATAAAAATGTTTTTTTATTTCATGCATAAGCTGTGCTCAGAGTGTGCTGAATGTTATCATTCAGCACACAATTTTGTCAACAGCGTTTTAAAAACACAACGTCAACCAAAACACTGACCGGCAGAGGCTCTTCCTCCTCGACAGTGCCATTCTGCACAGACTCCTCTCCACCTCCATCACTGTGGTGATGATGGTGATGGTGCTTCTTCTTCTTTTTCTTCTCCTTCTCTTCCTTCTCCTTTTTCTGCTTTTTCTTCTTGTGTTTAGATGACGTCTTATCATTGAGGACCAACAAGGAAGATGGAGACATTGTTTTGTTTTTTTAAGAGGTTCAAAATGAAGTGTTAAAGAAGCATTGTTACTGTAAATATTCATTTAACAACTGGCAGGTCTCTTGTGCATCATTTACAAAAACTTGTGAGAATAAGAGCTGCCACTGTGCTGCATCCTGTGAGGTCATAGTGAACTAGAATCTCTAGCACTGCAGACAACTTTCTACTTTGCAATCATCGGTAGTGACTCACAGTCTCCTTCTCAGCGTCTTTGGGCTCATCGGGCTCGGAGTCTGGCGCTGTGCCAGAGGCCGCCTCAGGCACGGGGGCTTCTTCTGCTACTGTTGCTGCTTCCTGCTCTCACACACACACACACACACACACACACACACACCACATGAAAGTATTAGCAGTGAGCAACTATAGCATATAACACATACAGTAGTGTTTGCCAGTTCTGCGTTGATAGGGGTAAGTGAAGTTAGTGAGCTCACTCAGTCATTAAAAAAAAAAAATTCATTCATGATCAGCTGCAACCTGCTGAGCTCTGTGACACAACAAACATAAACCTGATTTGCTAAACCAAGAGCATCACACTCAAGACTACTAACCAGCCACATGACCTAAACCACAAATGAGCCCGCCTGTGAAACCAGCAAGTATGTTATGTCTGTACATATCTGTACATGTGCACTGGCTGTGTTTTGGGAGCGCTGGATTGACTAAATCTTTTAGCAGCAGGATCCTGATTTACAGGATCCTAGTGGCAGCCTACATACATGCTACTGTAAGCTCCCTAAAAGTCAAATTCTCATCTGTAATGCTAGTGTGACTAAACAACACAAAAACAAGCCTTCCACATGGTCATGTTTCGAGGTCAGGTGCTTTTACTTTGGGGCTTACAGCTCAAATGATTAACAGAATTCCTAAAACACAAAAGTTTAAATTCCTGACAGAGCTAGTTTTACTGAACACAAATACCTACAGATGAGAAGGTATGTAATGCGCAAAACACAGTTTGTGTTGAATGTCAAAAGTGATCGTGTATGGTTAAAGGAATAGTGTGACATTTTGGGATATACAATTTTTCACTATTGTTGAGAGGTAGATGAGAAGATCAATACCACGCTCATATCTGTCCATTCATATGTGTATCATTTAGTGTATCCTTGAGGTCTACCAAACACATTGAATGCATCTCCTCCTTATAAAACATCTGCAAAGCAGGTTTTTTCCCCCCACATTTGAAATCCTGAATTGTTTTCTCTGTGTTCACTAGCTAGTGTTCTTCTTCACTGCCTTTGTTGGCGCATTGCTAAATTTTCCCCGCACATTAGCTTGAAATCTGTGGCAAGAGTGGGTATCGTCCGTGTCGTCCGTGCATGTTTGGAAAAAACAAAACGGGGACGCATTTATAAAAACGTTGCTCTAGAGCACTAGTAGTGGCCAAAAAACCCTCAAGGCACCTTTAAATGTACATTACTTTTTTGGGGGGATTTTTGTAAAAGATGTTTTCTTTTTCCTCTGTGTACAGTTGTGACACAAACAAAAAACGAGCATGACCTCGCATGTGATCATGAAGGAAGCATTCAGGGGACACATGTGGTGACACGGCGGCGACAGGAACAAAAAAAAAAAAAAAAAGAGGAAAAAGGTACCTACTCCAGGCCACATTGCAGGGAACCTCTGCTCACTTGTCAGCACCACCAACACAACAACAACAACGACATCTACTTTGACCTCAAGACCGACACAACACCCAGCGAGCACAACAAAAAGCTGAGGAAGAGAACTGGCATCGTGAGACAAATCCACACATACTGTGCACACAGACACACATTTACACATGCTGGAAAACAGAGGAAGGCTGGAGAATGACAGAGGGAAGTTATGTGACCTGTGAAAGAGAGGGAGTCTTGTCAAAAAGGTGAAGAGTGGAAAATGTAAACAAAAACCCAACAAATCAAGAGGCAAAAACCAAAGTATGAGGTAGATCAATAAAACGAGAGTTGTGAAAAAGAAACGTATAAACTGGAGAGATGAGGGGAGGAGGGGGAGAGAGAGAGAGGAGAGAGAGAGAGACAGACGACTCAACCTGGGTGTTAGAGGGCACTGGAGCGTTTGAGAGCCAGAAATCCAGATCCGAAACCTAGAAGAAGGGGGAGGGGAGGGAGAGGAGTGCGAGGAGGTGAGAGGGGTGAGGGCCAAACAGGTTCTGTATCTTTCTACTATTCATGAAAATGGATACAGAGATAACGCTGTTCTATTTCATGAATAAACCAAGTATTTGGCAAGAGACACTGCATAGTCAGCTACGAGGTAACTGATACTTGATCCCTGAAGCTGATTGAAAGACACGCTGGGAAGAAGCAATGGGAGCACTGAGTCAATGAAAATGATCAAAACATATTTATTTGCTTGTAACCTTTTAGCACAAATTGTAGACTACGCATAAGCATATTCTTGAGCCAATTTACATCAGATTTCTGGATCAAATCAGATCTTAGATATGACTATCGGTTGCTAGGTAGGAATCAGTCTCGCTCCACCCATTTTTAAAGGACATACCTCTGCACTGGTGGAGGTGGGCAGTGCAGCGACCTCATTGGTTTCTTCTGACTGGACCACAGGCTCTTCCACCTGACCGCCAAGAAGATCCTCCCCCTTTTCTTCATGTTTGTGTTTCTTCTTCTTCTTTTCCTCTTTGCTCTTCTGCAGAAAAACAAGATGATAAATTCAGCTCTGTGTCACAATAAGGTTGAGAACCACAACCACCGACTCATCACACCATAATGATTGATAGCTCCTTGTTGCCCCCCAGTTAAAACTGCTCCTTAAATCGGATTTACTGGTTTTAAGAAGCAGTTTCATCACAGAATGAGGTGAGTGTGTGCAAAATCCTGGTAATAAAAAAGTTTCATCTTCACCTTCCTATCCCTTTCTTTATCCTTCTTCTTCTCTCTCTTTTCTTTGCTGCTCTTCTTTTTGGGCTCCAGGGTGGCACTCTCTGCGTCTCCATCTTCTGCTGGGCTTTTTGGAGCCTCTGCTGCACGGTGTGACCTGACCGGTAGCTTCTCGCTGTCAGCAAGTGGCCTGGACAAAACAAAGAAAAATGCATTTTGACTGTTTTTAGATGAGCACTTATGGAGGTTAATATGGCCCATCTGGAGTTAGGGCCATCATCTGAAAAATGTTTATTATTTTTATTTTTCAGTAACGGCCAACACGGGTTGTAGGGTGCAGCAGTCCACCGTATTCAGGCACATATTCTGCACTTTGCAGCAGCCAGGTCTCATTCAAAGCACTGAGGTAAGCCATTCTTCTGGCCAAGCCAGAAACAGTGGGAATTCCCTGACAGCTAGAAACTATACCAAAAAATACCTCCATGTCAAACTCATGAGAGCTGTCAAGTTTATTTCCCCAAGCCTGACCCTTTAAAGCAGTAATGACATGCACTGCAGCCCCCTGCTGGTTATTCTGCGTGAAGACACACTGATATGCTTGTACATTTTTATCTTTATCTGCATTTATTGTTTTATATGTACTTTTCTATAAATAACTAGTCTTTGGTTTAGATGGTTTAAACCTTTCTAATGTAGGAAGGACTGCAGTTTTTTTTCCTAAAACAGTCCCGCACACACACACTGTACTCATGAACTATAGAAAACAAAACAGGAACGTTTTTAATTAGTTCTTTGTGTGTTTGCTTGTCTATATAAATATCACTAATGTTTTATACATGGAGCTGTTTCTAGGATTGTTCTGTGTTTGAACCTTGACAACAAAAGAGAAAAAAAAGAGATTACAATAACTCCTGCACAAGCTCTACTCATCTTCATTTCTTGTCGAAAACACGAGTTAAACTTAAACTAAAATCATTTTAAATGATCTAAATCATAACACTGGTCTAAGGTCATGTGTGATTGACATTTCTACCAAGGGCAGGCAAGGAGTATCCCCAAAAACAGCTAGGAGGCATGGCGAGTCTACCAAACTCAAATGAGGGGGATCTGGGAAATGTAAGCAAAACAATTATAGTACCTAGCCCATGGGATAAGTTTCCTAAAAGCTTATGGATGCTGATAATCTTTTCCAAAGTGCCAAAATGCTTTCAGTAGCCTATTCCAGGAGGACAGGTGGTGATAGATTACATCCTGAGAACATCAGCAGTGGCCACTTAGAAATTATCCTATTGCTACATACTCAACTCTTCTTTTAGGAGAGGTCATCTTCTTTTAAGGAATCATAGACCAGTTTGTTAAGAAACAGAGTGATATGCTGCTGATATTGTCATGGTTATGGTAAGTTTAAAAAAAACAAGCAGATAAGCAGGTAAGAGAATGGATATTGTACTAGGCTAAAATGAACAATAGATATTAAAAGTAGAGGGAAAAGAAGAGGTAGTAGCAGGTACTGCAAACTCCAAATGAGGAAAGTAAGGGCAGCTATGTTAGTGAGAGAAGCAAGACAGCTATTTAGAGAGCGAGCGAGCGAGCGACAATCCATATACAATCAGAGTCGTGTGGCTGAGGTGCTACTCACCTGCGCCTAGCCGTTTCCACCAAGCTGCCCACACAAAGAGGCAGTAATGGGTGTGTGTAGGCATAGAAAAGAGGAAGCAGAAAGCAGAATGCCATGAGGAGTGAGAGGAGGGAAAGAGCCGAGTCACATCGGCAGCGAAACTATGGCCTGGGATGTCAGGATAAATGCTAAGAAAATATCCACAATGTCAGTGTTGCTCAGCTCTAAATTTGGACTGAAAACCAAAATTTCAATGATTGGTTGATTGGCCCAGTCAGATATGTGAAAGACAAGTTTCAGCAACTTTATTATCATGTCCTTAAATCAAGAGTTACAAGGACCAGTGTGTAAGATTTAGGGGGATATTGGCAGAAATATTGCCCTTTATATCTACAGAGTCCACCATGTTGCACCAGTGTTTCTACAGTAGCCCTGAACGGACAAACCAAACACAGGCTCTAGAGAGGCAGACAATGGCAATGCAGAAGAGGGTTATTAGTTGGTTGCAATATGCGACCTCACCACTAGATCCTACACACTGGTCCTTTAAATTTCCATGAGTGTCCATGAGCACATGTAGAATTCGGATGTACACAGTGTGGACTCACTTGTCCAGGTCGATGTCCAGGGCTTTATGTGGGTCATTGGGGTCTTTGTCATCATCGTCACTGGGTAAGGCATTCTGAAGTAATGAGAAGGTGAAATCGATAAAACAGAGCTAACAACTTTCTAACTAAATCTATATCCACAACACACGAAATGTGAAGAGCTCTGTTGAGATATTGACTGCCAGTCTCAGCCGTCTCAGAGCTGTACCTCTGGCATCTCCTCGGTAACAATGTCGACCATGTGCGCAGGCGTGATGTCCTCCTCACTCTCTGGGCCCGAGTCATGTTTCTTCCCTCGTCCGCTGCGCTTTTCTCTCCTCTTCTTCTTCTCCTTCTTCTTCTTGTCCGCTCTCTCCTTCTGCCGTCGCTCCTCCTCCAGTTTCACGTACTGGTCAGACATAGGCAGACCTGTGGGACAGAAGAAAGGAATATGTATTGTCGTATTTTAATAATAAAAGACGACAGATAAGGAGAAGCAAAACAGTCTAATTTTGAAAATGAACTGTACAGCATCTTAATTACATTATAGCATGACTTCTAGCATAAAGTAAGCCATTTTGATTTCAGTATGATTGAAAAATTTCGAGTGTGAAATTAGAGTTTTGTGGTAGTGTTAAAACAGTGTGTCCCACCTGGGACTTTGAGAGGCACACTGAGGTCAATCTGCACGACTGGGATGTGCTCGACTCCAGGGGCTTCCTGGTAAACCTACAGAGACAAAACATTCATTTAAAACATTTGCACATAACACGCGCTGTTTGTTGTAGTTGTACTATAATAATTACTTCTAGAACTAAGGTTGTAAACAGACTAAATTAACAAGACACATGTACTAAAATGCAGCATCGTGATGACTGGGTATACACACCTTCTGAGAGGACGGGGAAGCCTTGATGTAGAACGGGTTGTTGGCTTGCTCCTGCTTTCTGGCTTCTCTCCTCTGGGAGCGGAGAAAAAACAGTTGTATCAATTAATCAATGAAGGCACATCACATGGGAAGCCAGCTTTACAGTGCAGCTCAGAGAAAGTCAATACTGTTCTGAAGATAAGGACTGCATGATTATGTCTAGACTGAAAACACCTTTATGTGCAATTGTTGCACCGCAAATGAATGTCTGGAAAATTTCCAGTTACAAGTGGTGAAATGAAATGTTTTCATGTGGGTAAAAAAAACCCTGCATAAACAGAACCTGCAACATACAACTGCACACTTTTATTTGTATGTTATAAACAAAACAGTTAAAAAGCACTCATCGACCGGCTCACCCTTGCCAGCTCCTTCTCGTCCACCTCTGTGTGACGAGGGCGGGAGTGTTTGGGCTCCTCCTTGGCAAAAATAGCTTTGGGTTGCTCATCCTCAGACTCGCTCTCAGATGGAGGCTCGTTGATCCAGGCATCCAAGTCCAGACTGGGCAAACAAACGCAGTTACGCTTCACTGGTCAAGACTCAGAGACTTACATGTACGCACTGAAGTTTAAGCTAATCCTGTGTTTTACTCAAAAAGATTAGTTGTCAAACTATGTAACAATAAATTTGTGTGTGTGTGTGCTCCTTGTGGGCTAACTCACCCTTCAGGAACAGGCACTTTCTTCTGTGCCTTGGGGGCTACAGGGTTGAGTTCTCCAGCAAATAGAGCGCTGACTTCCTCCGCTATTTCTACGTCCTTCTGTTGCAGTTTCTGGATATACTTGACCAGCTGCAGAATGCAAGACGCCTGAGGACATGACAGAAGGTGACGCAGACATGGAGTTTAGCAGAGGTATTTATCAGATTTGTACGTAGTGGGTAACCTTGTGAGGTATATAATGCCAAATGGTAAAGGACAAAGCATCAATATTACGGTTTTCGACCTATATGCAAATCAATCTTACCCTCTCCTGCACCTCCAGGTTGGCGCTCTGGACAAACAGTGGCAGCCTGTCTATCATCAACTGGCAGGTTTCCTGTGATGCTGTGCTGTCCGTGTTCCCCTCCTGGCTTTTAAGCACGGTGGCAAACAGCTTGGCTGCGTTCTGCACATACACTGCCTGGATGTGGCCGGGTAGGGTGGCCACCTTAGGCCGCAGCATTGCCTCCAGCGTCTGCATCGGGTTCTCCAGGTGTCTAAGAAGTAGGGGTGAATTTAGAGAAAGTGCTGACTGAAAACTACATTGAATTACAATACTGGTGCAATGTAGCACCATAATATGTAATATTTCATGAAAAGAAGTTTCAGGTATTCCTGATTTGATACTGTCGCTACGTCACTGTCTATGTTATGTAGAAAGATTCCAAACTAACCATCAAATCAATCAAAGAGGTTTGAAAACGCCTCCACCAAATGAAATAACCCACACATCTGAAAATACCGTGATATTCCATAGATTTTTATCACCAATGGGGACCATATTACTCATTTAAAGGTTCAGTGTGTAAGTTTTAATGGCGTCTAGTGGTGAGGGTTGTGAATTGCAACGTGCTCCTCGGATGGTCCTATTTAGTCGTTCTTCCGACTTCAGTGTGTGTTCATGTGCTCTAAAGTCGGAATGTGGAATCAACATGGAAACTACTACAACGATGTGTTGGATTAGCATTATCAGAGCATATAAACAACACGAAGACATCTAGTTCACTCAACATGGACAGCAAATTAACAGTTATAACCATATTACAAATTACTTGTTTGCCAAATAAGTATACAGACAAGTATACAAGTTCTGTATACTTCTTTATGTCCCATATACACTTTATTCCTCTTTTTGCAATAAAGATTTAAGGAAAAAAAAAAAAAGAAAAAGATTCTGATTATTCCGACACCACATAAATGCATCACTCACCTCCTGCTTTCAAGCACGCAGGGGAAGCTACAGTGGCCGACATGCTCTGTTGGCTTTGTGCTAAATAACGCGTGTGGGCCTCCATTTGTCCGAATTTCTCTTATTTTCTTACTTCTAATACGCCAGACTGCTTCGAGTATTACTAACGTTACTTGTTATTCTTCTTCTTCGTACGTATTCAACGTAGTGACAAAACGCGCTCTGAAGAGCCGTTTTTCCATTTGGGCTACTGTAGAAACATGACAGCGCAACATGGTGACGTCCATGTAAGAGGACCAGCGGTGTATGGAGATAGAAATTCCCCCTAAATATTACACACTGAAACTTTAACATTTGAAAAAGTAAGTTGTTTGACAGGTAAAAAGATAATACAAGTGTCACTGAGTCCAATTCAGAGAGAAGTATTAGCATCGCTGTGTGTGTGAAGAAAACAAAAGATTGTGTCAACAGTCAATCACGTCAAGCTGCCAGGGTTGGACTAGCTTGTACTTGGATGATAAAAGAGTAAGGAAACAGAGGTGGGGAGCACAGTATCTGAACCAAGCTTTCAGTTATTTCCCTATGGATTCATTGTTAAAGGCAGCTGGGGTCATAAGATATCTGTCATGACATTTTTATGCAGGGTTGCTTCAAGTTTACCTTCCCTATTTGCTACCTTTTTTACACTCTAAGTCTACTTTTACTTCTGTCAGCTCATATCAGTGTTTGAAAGTGCGCATCCCACTGAGAAAATAATAAAAAAGTAAATGAACGCACTCAGAGAATTCACCACAGATCCAGGCTGCCGCGTACAACACTTCACAGATGCCCTTTCGCTGCACGTTGCCTGTCATAAGGTGGGCGTTGTCCAGCAGAGTGGCCATCTGGGCAACAGCAAATACCCGGATGGCTTTGACCCGAATAGCCACATCCAGCATCTGAGAGGCGATGAGGTGGCCATGCCGTGTGCCCTCTAATCGGGTCAGCTCCACCAGGATACTGATGTACCTGTCATGCAGATATGAAAAGGTGCAGTTATAAATCATGTCACAGAGTGGAAAATAACATTAATAGATTATATGGAGTGGAGTACAAGGTGAGGATCAGGCGAGACTGACCATTCAAAGTTGGTGATGTACTGGTAGTTGCTCTGGCTGCAGATGTCGATGATCTTGGTGAGCAGTTCATCTCTGTATGTGGTTCCTTCTGCTTTGTCCACATGCAGCATCAGCTTCTTCACGATCTCCATCAAGTTCTTTTTGGATACCTGGTTAGAGCAGATGCCAGTTCAACAACCATGACATTTAAAATGCATGACCCTAACTTTTAAAAGATCATTTGTTTTCCTGAGGCAGAAAGAGACAGAGTCCTCAAAATAGCTTTGAAATTTAGAGAGCAGCATTGACTATGTAATATCTTGCACAACATAGAATCGTCCATATTGCAAAAAATAAAAACAAACAAAAACAAACACACACACCCCCCCACTGGCACTGAGTTTCTATACCATCTATCAGCAACTATGGCATTCCCTTTTTGCTTTGCCTTTGCTTCATACCATGCCATAGAGCAGGTCCAGAGCTCTCAGGCGGATGGACTCATCCTTATCATCCAGACACTGGAGGATGAGGTCCTTATGAGACTGCACTGACTTGGGGTGGGTCTTCAGGATCTTTGACATAGCAAGCAGGCCCAGGTACTTCACTACAAAAAAAAGCATTTACACACACGGCCTTAGCGTATTTCAAAAACAGACATACATGCAGCCTTACCTCTCTGCACCCCATCAATAAAAGCATATTTACTTCTATGATGGATCTCCTGACGTTATTCTCTGCATTAACAAGTTTGTCATTATAATATTTTCTTATTCAACACCCTATCCTACATAAACCTGACTACCTTTACTTGATTGTGACTGCACAACAAATACAATATCCGTTTGTTTTTTGTTTTTTTTTGGAGATCCAAAGTTCCAGATTTCTAGAGGACAGATAACTTTGAAACTGGACTACAAACATTTCAGTCTATACTTCACTTTTCTACATCTAGTCACTCTATAAAAAGGACAATATGAACAAATTACTAATGCGATATCTTTCATGGAATAATCTATAAAAAAAATCATATGGAAAAGACACGAACTACATACAGGAAAGGAAAGGAACACAAAACAAACAGAACAATGGAAAGGACACACAAACACATACACACGGGACAACACGCACAGTAGTTTTTGTTTTGCTTTAACTGACGTATCACTGGCAGCTCTTCCTACTGACCAAGCAGATTTTTAAAGATTGAGAAATCTGCTGAATCACTGCCTTCAGTAGATCGTCTAATCTGGCAGAGACAAATGCCTCTCAGGTTCTCGGATCAATAAGTGTGTGCGCGTGTGGTAATGACCTTGGGGTGAGGTAAGGCCAGTCACTGCAGTGAATACCATTGTAGGCACATGGCCTCAGAGCAGCCGCAGGAGACACAGCCTCTGAATCGGCCTCTGCTATGGGAAAGTGACAGCAGCGGTTCACTGAAATGCTGCTTTCCCTCAGTGAGAAAGGCGTAACCGAGTGAGGAAATGTGAGACGCACATAGTAAAAGATCGTTTACTACACTACTTCCTTTAATTGAGCCTTTTTCCGGAGGGGGGTTCCTGTTCATTGAAAACATAATGAAGATAATCATTACAGCCTTGTGTTTGTAACTTTACCTTACCAATTTGATCAGCAAAGTATCTTCACAATCCTAGAACCGAAAACTTTGCTGATCGATGTTTTGGAAACAAACAAAACCTTAAACTACAGGTTCACAGTTCGGGGTATTAACACCAGAGGTCTCTAGTCTACTACAAAACACACAACTATCTATGTATGGGTGTCCAGATAACTCGAATGGCTGGATGCAGTACCACCTGGGAGTGTGCAATGGACTGTATTTATAGAGCCAAGCCCTGTGTTTGAAAATAGGAAACTGGAAATTTTGTCCCCTTTCAGACTGTAGCAACAAACCAGGGAAAACCTGCTGTAAGTTGTTCAAACTCTGTGTCATACACAGGCTTTGTATATGGGCATGGGGTAGATGTGACTTAAGTGAAATAGTATTCTAAGCAGGCCACCTAATTGCGAGTGGGAATGTAATGATGTTCGAGTTATCAGGAGTCATGGGGATCTACGTTTTTGTCGCCTAAAAGGGTGTACTGTTCCATAGTCAGAAACACGCAGACAATGAGAAAATGACACACTGCAGGCATTGACAGAGGGCTCACAGTTCTGGTCCGAGTCTTCTATAAGGATTCGCAGTTTCTGCACACAGAGCTGAAAGAGAGAGAGAGAGAGAGAAAAAGAGCAAGAGAAAAGGGGGGAGAAAGGGAGAACCATTAACATCCCTGTAAACCTTTCCACACCAGTTTCAGTCTTATCATACAGGCACACTTCAAAGAACAGAAATGAGACCAAAGTGTGGGAGATGGGGCTTATAATCAACGGTGATTTTTTCATGCACTACTGAAAAAAAAACCCCCAACTGCTTTATGAGTCTTGCTGGCCTGTCTGATTGCTGCTGTGTCTCTGATGAAAGCATGCATTGTGGTTCAACTGGAGTGGAAAAGGTTATGATCAACATCTAACCACATGAAAGTGCAGATGGTAGAGTGGATCTCAGAGGCTTACCTGGATGCTAGCACTGTGGTTAGGCATCCCAGAGGACAAGGAAATCAACACTGCAATGTGGGACAGAGAAGCAATTAGATCTGACTGCGAACTCAATGCAGATACGTAGATAACAGGCAAATTCACATAAAAGATTCTGGCAGTGTTAACTACTATAATCAAACAAATATTTAGCTGAATGAGACCACTCCATGGCACAGATAATACCAGTACTGACCTGCAATCACAGTGTTGACACATTCATACAGCAGAGACATGGCAGAGGTACTGTGAGAGAGGAGGACGGGGTAAGAAACACAGTACAGATTATTATTTATATACTCGTCAGATCAAACTGCTTTTACAATCTGTGAAAAAAAGTTTTTAAATTGAGGGATTTTTTCTCACCTGTGGATTAGGTTTGTCAGAGGTTCAATCAGTTTCTTCCCCAACCGTGGCTCCAGAGGTGTGAGCGCACCAAACTGTAAAATAACAAAGAGCGCCATGACACACAGTGGAATCCTATCTTTTCCCATCCCATCTTTCATTGGGATAATGTGCTCCAATTTACTTTTATTATATTTGACTTTCACCAGAAGAACGGATGTGAAATTTTTGCTTTAAGAAAGAGGTGGTTCTGGTCACACAAATACAAATTGCTATGCAACCTATCATGTGAATTCGTAGCGTTTTGGTCAACTAGTATCAATTCCTCTTTTATGACAGATTTATCACTGCATGGTATTGCGAGTGGCTTTGTGGTGCACAGTATATAGCATGTTGCTGTAGGTAGAGCAATATAAAACTACATGTAACATTTCTACACCAATGCAGAAACCCTGGTCTGTTTCCCGATGACTTACTAGCTTGATGATCTTAATGAGAACCCAGTTATTGGTAGAAGAGGTCATGAGTTTGAAGAAAAGCGGGGCCAGAGACAGGTAGTTCTTGGGATTTCTCCGAGCCAGCTCACAGATAACATTTACTGCTGCAGACTGGACACCTAAAGAGGAGAAAATATGTTAGACAGGAACAAAGGTGATCCAAAAATAAAAAAGTAAGTCAGCATAAACGGACAAAACATAATTTATTAAACATAGCTAAACTTTAAAATACTGTGACGTGTTTATTGGATTAGGGTGAATTAAGTATAGACATACAGTAAATAAGTGTGCCACCACTGGCACAGTCCTGCTTACATGTCATGAAGCCAGATAAATGTCCTGTGAGGTGCTTTGGTGACTGTGACTAGTTAGATATTCCCAGACAGCCCTGGCAGTATCACAAATGAGCCTTCCTTAATCTCATATTCTTAGCTGCTGAATAATTCATAAGGTTCAGGTGAAAGAGAACGCCTGTCCCCAGGAGTACCAGCAGAGTTTAGCAACCACGAATGAGAAAAAGCACATTTTGTCCAAACCAAGAGCCACAGCTAAGATTCCCAGAAAACAAACAAACAATTTTCTCTTCTTCTGTGATCTTTAATTGTGGGCCACAAGCTTCCTGCATAACTTTCCTGATACCTGGGTCTGGGTCCTCCAGTTTCTCTTTGAGCCTAGGGAAAGCAGGGCGCAGGGACTCTGGGTATTTCAGAAACACCTTGTACATGATCAACACCGCTTTCTTCCTGATGTAGGGTTTAGTGTGGGACATCTAGGGTGGGGGAAAAAAGTAAAGACAGTTGTGTTCAAGCTGTATAAAAGGCATAAGACCTCTTCTAAAGAACAAAACTAAAGAGCGCAAGTCCTTATTGGTTAACCTCTTGACATATTCTCCATGACTCACCAGTGTCATGATGTCATTAGCCAGGTCCCGAGCCAGGTCAGGGGTCACAAAACAAGAAAGGCCAGTGAGGGCAACACCTGTGTCATACTGGTTGGGGCTGCTGAGATCCTGTGAAAGGAAAAAATGTAAAGAAAATAAATAAATAATACAGCACAAAGGGCTGGCTAAGGGATGGGCAACAGCTAAAATCATGTTCTTAAGAGCGCGCAGAAGAAGAACCACAATGACCTTTCGGATCTGATTGGTTGTCAGCATGATGACGTCGGTGCTTTCGTGAAAGCACTGCGAGGCCGCCAGGTAGCCAATCCTCTGTTAGAAAAAAGAAGGAATTACACACTGTTTAACTGTGTAACTTCATTGACTATATTTCAGTATATTGCTATTATTATAAACATTCATCAACCTACAGCAGCTCCATGGAGATTTACATGTACAGTACATAGGATCTGCTGTGACAACTCCTTGTGCTATTTTTTGGTTGAGTATCTATGTGGAGAAATTATCCTTAATGCTACAGAACAGGACAGTTTGTGAGACTGTTTGCATCTCAACAATAATTTCCTGGCAAATCTACACTTTGTAATATCATACCCATTAATCCAGAAAGTGACCTGGGTGAACTTCTCATTATATTCCAATCGTACCTTGTAGGTGAACTTTGAGGAGCTCATGACTTCAACGATGTTGAAAGCGGCCCAGCTGACATCGTAGCCCAGCATCTGAAGCTGTTACACAGAAAGGAAAAGAGACACGGAGAGACACAGAGAGACACAGAGAGAGACACAGAGAGATGGATGAATAAGAGGAGGAGAGGGGCTCTAAACTGTCCCTACGGTGCACAAAGAGGCTAAATGATTTGAGCTGAGTGCAAGCATGGACGCCAATTAAATCAAGCCATCTAAACCTAAATGTGGGCCCGGGCTATAAATAGTGATAGAATGCTTTCATTTATCAGACACTGTACACTATTTTCAATAAGTGCCGGCTGCTGACAATTTGGCTGGGCGTTGACTAATCTCCAGCTTTAAAAACAAAACACGTACATGCAGCCTTGTACCTGTTAATTGTAGAAATGTGGCTTCTAACTGGTCGCTCCTATTTGCCCCTGATGAAGCCTTGAGCCGAAACAATGGGCTTTGATTCAGCACGATGCTGTTTGAATAGAAAAGATAATATACAAAGAACGACGTCTGCGTGCTGTTCCCTTATACAGCTATCTCAGCCAGGATTTCTCATTGTGTGCACGTCAACACAACAAGCCAGACTCGCAGAGTATGAAACTGTTTGAGCCATACTGAGCTGAGAGCCATAAAATGATGGTGTCCATCTATATATGCATCAGAGCCTATGTATCAAGTAGAAGTGAAAGAAAGTGTTGAGAGATCTTACGTAGGTGAGCTTGCACACAGCATTGGCTTTAACAGCGATGTTGTCCTGCTTGAGCTCCTGTTTGATCTCATCGATGCATGTGGAGATGTACTTGGCCTGAGGGCAGACAAAGGAGAGGACAAACAACAGACAATAGATCAGATTAGGTGGAGTGATATTTGGAGTGGGAATCTGCTACCAAGCACCAGAAAAGAGCTGAAAAAAAGACCCAAAGAAAGTCAAGTCAAGTAAGGCATAATATGCATAATCTGGGCTTTAAGTCATAAGTCAAACTCAAGTCACGAGTCATGTGTTGGATTCAAAGCTATGCAAATTATAAAGTCACCAAATTCATGACTTATGATGTCAGAGTATGCTCCTCAGCTATACTACACAGTTTGACTGCTAAAATACAAATTTTAAAGACCTATTCCAAGTTGCAGTTAAAATATGGCATGTGGCCTTGACTTGTAGACCAAGAACATTTCCTTCCCTGACACACATTAAATGCTACCATTTGCTTATGAGATTGGCCTCATAGCTGGAACACGCTTAAACATGCTACACAAGTTTAAAGTACTCAGGTCTGAGAACAAACCGCTCATGCTTACAGAGCAAAACAAATACCAAACACATGTCATTATATGCAAGGCCAAATGAAATGGGTGACTCAAAAGCAGTTTAACAAATGAGTGTTACCAGGAGCATCATGCCTGAATGAATGAGAGAAAATAAAATAGCTGCTCTTATGACCCCTACTATGATACGCAAGATTTCCTGAACCAGAGTGAGCAGAAGGTCCATTTCATTTCAACAGTGGAGGACAAGTTCAGTTAGACCTTTACAGAGAGGAGTGAAGTCCACCACTGTTGAGAGTAGCAACCAGGCAAGATACACACATACACATATAGCTTTGCAGAGTGTGACTGTTTGTGTGTGTGTGCATGCTGGTCATGTGTGTGAAGTCATGAGACAGCACAACGCTGCTGCTCCTGTGGAGAGCAGGGCTGGAGGGCATTCAACACACAATCACCAGACACACACGGTGGTTCTCCATCATTCTCTTCTTCAATGACCAAAAGAATGAAATGAATGAAAGACAATCTTTCAGCCACCAAAACAGACAGACTACTGGAAGATGCCAAATTACAAATGTGCCTAAACTTCTTACTGGTAATTGCAAAGAACTGCCTAAAGATATCCTCACACTTTTGTTTAATATCCCTGCTGCTCCAAAGGCGTGGGAAGGAGACTGAATGAATGAACTGTGCAAAGACTCAGCACACATGAGAAAAATAGTGTGTGTGTGAAAACTGTGGGCTGGCCAGGAAAAAGTCAACACACACTCAGGCGAGCACACACACACACACACACACACACACACACAGCGTATTAATATTTCAGCAAACTGTCCACTGTTGACTGGGCAACCACCACCGTATCTAGGCTGGCCAGGTTGGGTTACCTCTTGCAAACAGCTTAGCCCATACATTGAATCAAGAAATCAAGAACTGATGGCCTCGAACAACATAGCTGCTTGATCCCCCCCCAAAAAAAACAATAAGACGCCGACTCAGATGCCATAATAATATCCAAGCAAAATGTGTAGATAGCCGGTTATTGTTGTGCTGCCAGCTTGTAAATAATTTTTCTGATTAAATGTAAGCAGGTCAAATCTGCCACCTTGAGAAAGAAGTCAAACCCGAAAGCTGCCCTCAGGTCAGACACTCTACCTCTACATTTCACACCTGACCTACAGCTTGATACAGGTGTGCACAGCACCGCAGCTCCAGCGATCCAGGGATCCTGCATTATAACCACGCCATCTAACTAACTGGCATAGCATGTTTACAGCAGGAACAAGGTTAGACACAGAGCTTATGGGGAGAGCAGGCCGGTGGAAAGGTGGCTACCTTTTCATATACACAGTCTATGGTAGCTACCCCAAACAGTGCCCTCTAATGGCCCATCCCACCCTACTTCCACTCAGGTCTGGCGCTGTGATGAGCCTGTCATCACCCACAGAGCTGTGACAGGGATGACATCACCTTCAATCACTGATGGAGTGTTCAAAACGAGCGAACCTGGCTGATTCATTTCACGTAATTCACAAGTTTATATAAAGATGCAATTTAAATATGAACATTCAGAATATCTGTATCATATCTGCATTTTTAAAGCTCGGAGTGAATCAGATGGACAGGGGAGGCCTCTTTCATCACAGCATGATATCAGTCTCCTCAACTCAAACAAGTGACACATATCGCTGGCTCTTGACACTTGTCCCCAAAAGAATCAGTCACGTAAGGCTGATAAAGTTATCAATAGATGCCTACTGGTAGGAATGTTCACATTAGCAGTACCCTCTGGTATGATCTCCATTAAGGTTATGCCGAAGAATAACTAACGTTAATATCCCGTTAAATTGTGACAATATATCAAGCCGCTTCCTCTTACTGGTCAGTTAGCTAGGTTAGCTAGCTGCCAGAGACAACTCTTCATTAACTTAAGTCTCCTGTCTTAGTACAGGACAGGTAACGGTACTACAAAGTTAGCACTAGCATGTTATTTAGCAGGCGTTAAATTGGCATTCAGTCATTCTGCATTAGAAGCTGAAAACGACTGTTTTCAGTAAGTGTTAGCTAGCAGGTGAAATGACCAAGCTGACGGTAACGTTAGCTAACATTAATTTACCCAGCGTTAGCTATTAACGTTAGCTAGCTGGTCAACGATAACGGTAATTATGTCAATATGGGTTGACTTATAAACATAAATGAATGTGAGGCTGAACAGGATCCAGAGGACAGTGGTTTCTCATTCGTCGTTTTACCTCATCTTCCTTGTGATTCCTAATGCCACGTACTAAATCCTGAAGGTTTTTATCGAACATCCGATCGATGCTCCCTTTGACAATCTTCAAAGCCATGTCTGCCTGTGACTTGTACCGCGTCTGTCCTGCGGGGCCAAGCGCCTTCCAGAGGTCTAGTGGGTGCCGATCGACCCTCTAGACTGTCTCTCATCCACCCGGGACCGTGTGTGCAGGCGCCGCAGCTGTTTACCAAGCCCGGGTAGATAAAGCCGAGGCCAGGCGGGGCGTCCTATGCTGTACAGAGACGCTGGCAAAGAATCAGTGTAGGAAATGGCTGACAAAATGGCGTCTAAAGTCAGCTGACTTGAGTATTATGCCAGTCTCACATGGGAATCAGGGGAATTAAAGGTCTAGCCCCCTCCCCGTTAAGAATAGTGACCTACTCTATAACACTGCCCATTTTAAAACTTTATTCAATTAAAAAAGACACAATCTGTCTGAAAGATTGTGCTTTAATTCATTATATTGGTAGACAACTCTTCTGAATCAGCCCCATGACATTTCAGTCATTCACAAGCCTATGGATAAAGAAGTATGCTATTTCGCATACAAGAGGGTTGACCATCAATTTGGTACCAGGGCCTACCTACAAATAACCAATTGTATGGTGGTGCAGTTGCTGCTAAACACTTTTTTACACAAGCAAAGCAGTTTAAGTTTACTAAGTTAAAAGTTTTCGAGAGAAACGAGAGAAACAAAACCATGCTGAGATTTTTATTCAAGTCTCAACTTAGTGATAGAAATGCTTTACCAATTTACATAGCACTAAAAACACCTGTTGTATGCATGTGACAGGAAAATGGCAAAACAGGCTGCAGCTACATGAGATCTTAATAGCTTTTAAGGGCAGTTTTCAATCTGTACAGTTATTCCATTTATTATGCGAGTTACTGAAAGCAGACACTATGGGGAGACGAGTGCAAGGTGTTCAACTCCACAGCAATTATTATTTTAGACAAAACTGTAGATGCAAATATTTGCAAACAAGGCTATAAAAAGTAGGTGGACCTCAGTTGGAAAACAGTTGACTCAATTAATGGCTTTACATTTCAGACTGGATTAACTGGATCAAGACCAGATAATTAAAAAATAGATAACACTCACAAATAGTACTTTACCACTCTCACAATGCCATACACACAGACAAGAGGCCTTTGTGATGTTTCGTAGGCTTTATATATATATTTATATATATAAAAAAAAAATGATGCAAGGGCTGCACAACATATTTCAAGCAGAAAATTAACGGCATGGCTGCATTTCTACCCGATTTCCCCACAAGAATCAAGTTTCATCTCATACTACCCCAGCCTAAATTCCGGTTAGAAGTGCTAAAAATGCAATCATTCAATATACATACTGTATGAAAGACCAAAGTAAGAGTTCATGTGATAGAAAGAACAAATTAGCCAGGAGCAGGGGTACAGGGTGAGGATCCAGGACGGGCTGAGTGTCGTATAAAAGGAAAAGTATATTTCAGAAACAAAAAGGGGAGTCGTGCAGCGCCACAAACTATCACACTAATAAGCTTTCCTTTTTGCTGTGATAAATAATGGACCAAACGGTTTCAGCAGCGGGGCCTTCTGGTTTGATATCATTATAGTACAAAATGTCCAAAACATCAACATTGACGTAACAGATACTATAGGAAATGCTGGGCGTGTTGTTGGGCCAGGAGCACTGTATGACATCAAACAAAGAGGCCACATCTTTAGCACTTGGTCCACTTCAGTGGTGGTTAAGGGTCTTTCAACTTTCTACAGCAGGTGGTTCCACCTCTGCAGAGATGGAGTTGTCTTCTGCTTCTTCATATGTATGAGTCTGTTGTTCAGCAGGGCTCTCTGGGCTCCGTCTGAAGAGAAGTACACTATCAGTCACAACCAACAACAGTTACTTGTAAACAGGGACGATGCTCATAAGCTCTGTCATGGTTAGCATGATTAGGTCTCGCTTTCACAAGTGCTAATTGAAGATGTGCACTGGCTCAGCTAAAACCTAAAGAGAGATTCCTGTCTCTTTCTTTGTGTCCATGAGCCATGAAATGCTTTCATATGCTCAGTCAGAGCAAAGATACTGTATACTGCGTCACATGGGATGTTCACCTGTTTGGACTGGAAGCAGCATCGTCATTATTTTCCTCATGGGCAGGTGATTTTGGTTTTTCTTCTACCTCCATATCATCTGTTTTCTGTTCTGAATCTCCATTCACTGGAATGGAGTCTGGAAAATGCAAATTTAGATTAATATAAGAAAACAAATACAAAAAACAAATTGGGTAATGGAGGAAGGTGTAGCATTTTTACCTGTGTCTTGTGTCTCTTTCTCATTATCATCTGGTTCCTTGTTCTCTGTTTTAGGTTTAGCTGCCACCTCCCCCTTACCCACGAAGCGAAGTTTTAACTTGTTATAGACGTCACTAGCTTTTTCCATGACTGCAGTGCTGGCTTTATACCGTCGAATCTATATTGTCCATAACAAAAAGCAAACAACAAAAAATGAGAAAAATACAGTCCAGGCCTGATAATCCTGCAACACCTCTTGACCATATTTAACATCTTGTAAATGCACATTTAAGTGAATAAATAAAATAAAGTTACTCAATGAAACTAGAGAAGTAATCACATTTTTACATGGAATTACTAAAATACAGTACACATGGCAAACTATAGTGTACTGGCATTTCTACCACAACATCTACAACATTGTATCATCTCAAAGAGAAGCAGCATTGAGCAATGGATTAGAGTATTATCCAAAAATGATCAATACTCTGGAACACAACCGGTAGCATGCAGATATCCCACTTTTTCCAAGTTTAATTTTCAGAAACGAACACTGTTATAAGTCTGACTCATGCAGTTTACGTTATAACAAAAAGTATGCAACAGTTTCAATAAGGACAGTGTCATGTATACTTCTTACATTATCTTAAGCATGTGGGTTTCTTGCCTTAACGCAAGATGAGTTTTCAAACATAAAAAATAAAGGACAGTCAAACAATATAGAAGACACCGCACCTTTTTCAGTGTGGCAATAACTTCAGCGTTCTTATGGAGGAGCTGACTGGTGACAGGCACGGCCTCAAGTTCTTCCAGTGCTTGTAGACACCGCTCTATGTCCTGAGAACACATAAATACATTAAAACAAGTCGGTTTTCATGCTGGCATAAAAACACAGAAAGAAGGGAAATGGTATTTTACCAAAATCAAAGATGTCACTTACTGGGTTGTCCACTTTGAGTGCAAACTTTATATCTGTGTGGAGTTTCTGTAGCTTTTCTTCTGGTGATGGCTCTGCGTATGGACACACCAAGTAACAGTCAATTTGCTGCACTGACTTTCCCGCTCACAGAACATACAACATAACTGATCTTTGTGTAAATCTGTCCACCTGCTGCACAGTTTCAGTCTGTGCAAATAAGTCTCCACTAGGCAATGACTGCTAGAACAGTGCTTTAAAGTGTAACTGACCCTTTTTCTTTTCCACTTTCTTCTCAGGCGGCCTCTCCGGTTTGCGTTTGGGTTTTTCAGGCTTAGACCTGAGAGAGAGAGAGAGGGAACTCTGTGATCTGTGCACATAAAACTTTAATGAGGTTCTTCTAATGAGGTGTGCATACCGTAGTCTGTTCCCCATTGTGCACTCACCTCGCTCTGGACTTTTCTTCCGACCGTCTTGCTTTCTTCTCTTTTAGCTCTTTCTCCTTCCTTTCTTTTCGCTCCTTCTCTTTCTTTATTCGTGCCTTCTTCTGGTTATCAGGCTTCTTGGATGGTTTCTTTACCTTTTGATGGGACAATCACAGGAAATTGCAATAGCACCTAGAGTCAGCTGCAGTCCGATTGCATTAAATGTAGCACATAATTTAGGTGATTTTTAATTTTGGTTGTTTAACTTTAACTTTTTTTAGTATGCAATTGTACCTCGGCCAGAGGTGGAGAATCAGAGTCCGAGGGCGCAGGGATTGGAGGTGGAGGAGGTTTCTTGGACTTCTTTAGTGGGTGATCATCAACACCTTCGTCTGAGCTACTGCTGCTGTCACTGTTGCTTCCTTTTTTCCCCTTACCCTTGTCTTTGTCTTTTTTCTTTTTCTCCTCTTCCTCCTTCTCTCTCTCACGTAGCCTGCGGAGCTCCTCTGCCTCCTCCTTTTTCCGGCGCTCCTCCAGCTCTCGTCTGCGTTCCTCATCTCGTTTCTTCCATTCACTAATGCAGTCGGGTTCACTGTCACTATGAAAAAAACAGCGTTGCCTTTTACAACAACCTGGTATGTACCTCAGGACTCACATTACCATTTAATAAGAACGGAAAAAAAACATCCTTAGGGGCAGGCTGACCTGTCGCTGTCGGAGGATGATGAAGGTGCTCGCTTTGCCGGGGCGGGTTTGGGTTTCCGTGCACGGGGCTTTGGGGCTGGCTTTTCTGTGGATGGGATGAAATAAGCACTGAGCACATTCACATGAGCAAAAAGAAGGATGAAATTGTTTTTTTAACATCAAACACCATTAATCTCCCCAAATTTTGGATACAGCTGAATTTTGAAAAATCTAACCACAAACAATAGTGAGCCCTCACCTTTCTTGCGCGCCTGTGGGCCCTTCCGGGGAGGTGGGTCTGAGTCTGACTCAGACTTTGAGCCGGACTGGGATTCAGACCCAGACAGAGCTGGTCGAGGCTTCTCGTCCTCTGAGTCGCTGTCCACTACTTTCTTCTCAGACCCTGAACCCGATTCAGAGTCCGAGTCAGACGAAGCCTTCTACACCATCAGAAAGACAGAAGAAGTCACAAACCATGACAAAAAAAACAAAAACTAAAATACTTTTAAGTCCCCTTTCCACCAGATGGTACCAGCTCACCTCGCCTTTGTTTTGTTCTATTGGGCAAATCTGGTACCTGGTAGGTTTTTAGGTAAGTGAGCTGAGGCGATACCAAAAAAGTTGACGTGAAAACACTGCAGATAACTGATTGGTCAGAGAATCTTCACTATTCACTACATCTTTATTGTGCGCGGTAGAAGGGTGTCCTGAACAAATCTGTCATCTGTCAGTTTCGTGCGACATTGCTACGTCGACCAGCTGCACTGAGGAAGTACTATATCTGCAATGGTAAACGGAGTACGGGGCCCCAATGCGTGTAGAGTATAGGCGAATTGAGCTTGTACCAGCAATGGGTAAGTGCCATTAGTGTGCAAGGAGGCTGATGTTTCACCTTTTTCTTCCCTCTGCCTCCTGCTTTCTTCCCACCTCGTCCACCAGATTTCTTCTCTGGAGTAAAATCCTGTTGGGAGAAAACAAATATAGGCTGTTTAGTTTCAGATCACCCAACAGTCACACCATGTTGTGCGTGCATAATTACCTGGTCGCTGTTCTTGCCGGAGTCAGACTCCGAAGGTGTAGGATCTGATTCAGAGGGAGATCCACTCTCCGCTCTATCCCGGTCACTGGACGAGCCTCGAGCCTTTTTTGGAGGGGGAGGCCGCTAAAATAAAAACACAATGTAATTTAACGGTGTAATTGCAGCTCTTTTTTCACACGCAGTCAGTTGTTTCAGCTAAACAATCTAACCTGACAAACCTGCACTCAAGCCATGCCGAGGAGTTCCATTAATCATGGCTCATTATTGTTTTTGTCATTGCTATAACAACTCCTGATATAAAAAAGGAAGCTAACAATAATTAGTGGGGTTTTTTGGGAACCTCGTTTGTTGTATACAAATTCTCAGTAAACATCCAAGCGTTGCTAATTGTTATGGTAACATTGGTGCTGCTGAAGGCACTTGGTTGTGTATCGTGCTGCAGCTCTTTTGTTCCCATAACTTTGTTCCCATAACTGTGACCAAGAATGTAATTTTCTGTTAATCTCATTAACATAGTTATATTGTGATTTAACAACTTAATGAGGGTTCGAGTTACGTGGGGAGGGAGGAGGGTCTGAGCTCCCATGGAAGCAGTAAAATCATGCATCTGTCAGGGTCAATAAATCATTTATCAACAACCATTATTTTGAATCACAAATAATGTGTTTTTAATTGTATTATTGGCTTTTTGATGCATCCTCCAATTAGTACAGCGATACAAATGATAATATGCTTGCTACTGTGTGCCGGCAGCCAGCAGTGTGTAAAATAATTACACTTTAATATTATACCTACCATAAAGGGCAGAATTGCGTCTCTCATTTAGCAATTGTCTCTGATGGCATTTTTACGCTATTGAAACTTCAACTTTGTTGCAATATCGCAGACATCTGGGGCAAGTAGTGGACTGATGTGGGATTATGTGATGTGATTATAACTCGAACCCTGAATTTAATGATTTATTAGCCAAATAGACTCTTTAGTTTCAGCAGTTATTTAACTCCACTGACAGTGAACTGAAACGTAAATGACCTTAGCAGGTGGTGGCTTTCGCTTCACTCCTCCTCCCCTTCCTTGGTCTTCACTCCCAGTATCTGAGTCGACCTCACTTCCTGAGTCTGCTTTCTGAGGAACCGCGGCTTCCTCCTCATCCTCATCCTCATCACTTCCTCCTCCGGCATTGTTGCCCTCGCTGTCAGATGAGCTGGCTGGCTGCAGATCAACCGTGATAAGAAGAAGAATTAATATAAATTCCTCACTTTTTTTCAAATGCACTGCAATCTACAAAGTCTGTCAAAAACCTTTAAATGCACTTTCTCAGTTGGAACTGTAGCATTTTTAACTGTAGTATTTTATGACATTTTGTCTTTCCTTGACAATTTGCCTTAGACAGTGAAATGAAACATGGGGACAGATGTGCAGCAAAGTTTCCTGGTCAGAATTGAACAGTAGATGTTTAAGCATCAGTAGAAGCGTCACACCTTAAACTGCTGGTCACCAGGATGCCCTAGTTTGAACTGCAGCATTTTAATCAAAGACAAGACAAGGCAAGTTAATTTGTATTGCACCTTTCAACAAACCAGACAATTAATAAGTGCTTCAAAGATGACTACGGCTAGCAGAGACCTAGAGTTCTAAAACATTGGGCATAAAAATCACAGTAATTAGGATTACGAGAAACAAACGAGCATGAATGATTAGGAAAAAAAAAAAGAGAAAAAAAAGAGAGAGTTTGACAACTTAAATTAATTTCTAAATCTACATTTACAGCATCCTTCAGAGTATGAGGTAATGTTGAATTATGGATTCAGGATTTCAGACATCAGGAAAACTTACTACAGGTGGGGCGCTGTAGGAGGCATGTGGATTGTTCTGGATCTCCCATAAACCTTCATTGAATCCCTTCCTTTTGTTGGGCTTTCCATAGCGTTCACTGTACTTTTCATAGGCAAAAAGATCCTTTGGTGCAAGGAATGCTCTGAAAGAAAGAAAAAAAAAATTAACATTTAAAATAATTAAATAAAACCAGTCCAATGTTACCAATAAACAGGTTGTTTACACTGACATAAAGGAGACTTTACAGTGACTTCAGGCTTTTAGAGCAGCAGACTGTGCCATCTAGTGACAGTTTAATATACTGCAGATGCCATCTTGTCAAACAGATGGCGTCTGATGCCATATCAGACATATCAACACATCTCTCAAAAACATACTGCACAGTCAACCGAACATGAGTCACTGGTTCACAGGTAACCTTTAGAAAAGAATGACACTTTAGGAGGGAGACGGGAAAGGGTGTGAGATAAAAGTAGTGATGATTTGTGTTTTTGTCTCACACCATTGCTCTCAAAGGATATCACTCAAACAAACAGATGAGTCAAGGGCCTAAATATAAAATTAGGTACAGCCAAGTCGACCAGGCGTGGAGAAAAAAAAAAATGTAGTAAAGACAATAGATTTCAGCCAGATTGGTAATTACATTTATTCTTTTCCAATGGATAAAAAAGGATAATGCATTTGTAGTCATTAAAACAGGTCTTTAAACAGGTCTGTGCATACCAGTTACTACTTTATCTGTCAACTAAAACAGTACTGTACTCACGTTTCATGTGTCCCAAAGAAGAAAATAGGGATTTTATTAGGAGGTGGTTTCACAGCCCCATCAGCCACATCTTCAATCTGTAAACAAGCAAGACTTTCAAGTAAAAACCAAGTGGCAAATAAAAGATTTCAAACAAGTTTCTCTGGGACTCAAAGATGAATGAACCATGTATTCATGTTGTTTATCTCAGGGGGAAAAAAATAGTACATTAGAGGTTTGTTTTTAACTGGCATATTGCACAATAAATAGTGTGTGCACTGAGAAATGGGGCTTCTTATCTAGAAATATTAATTGAGTTATCTCAAACGTCATTAAAAAACAAACAAAAAAAACGTTAGCTTCAGTGCTGTAACGTTACGTCTCCGTGCAGATTAACGTTAACGTTAGGCCAACAGCATATCGTGCAAATCATGCTGCTCGTACACTGACTGTGGGCCTGAAACGCAGCCTGTCAACCCAACATTAAATTAAGTTATGGATATGTGTGTGGTAGGTATCCATGTTAGCCAGTGCCGAGGATACACAGAGAACCATCTCCAGCGTCCCGTGCAGAGCAGCTCATCCCCTCCGCCCCTCCGGCTGCTGCTAACGATACTTGCTTACCCTGGCTGGCCAGTGGGGGTACCCCTTCATTTTAGCGAAGACCAGGTCTCCGGGCTGGAAGTTGTGTGGCATTGTCCCGCTCCTCAGTGCAGCCTGGATTTAAAAAGTATTCAGCTGCGTAGCCTTTCTGTGTCTCTCTTCGTTTTCTTTTTTTTCAGATCGACACGAAACCTGGAAACGATGGGGTTAGCTAGCAAGCTAACAGTACACTAACGTTACCGCGAGAAGAGACGGCGGAGTGAAGATGGCCGCAACACACAAACCACTTCCGGCGACACATCGTGCTTAGTCTTCAGAATAAAGGGCTTTCCACTTCATACCAAAAACAAAGTGATAAAATGAATGTTGTTCTTGTAATTAAATGGCAGTGAAATAGATGTCTATATAAAATTGAACAATCCATACAGTCACAAAATATATAAATCCAATCCAATTATACATTTCAGGACACCATAAAATATTGTTTAAAAGTACAAAACAACAGTCAGCTATACATGTTTTCAATGTGACCAGCCTAGGAGCTTAACAATAGCTCAAAACCTACAATAACATCCCTAAACCTGCACACATTAGACGCTAGAAGACCCAAAGAAAACAGATATTTGTCTTTCTTTATGTTTGTGCTAGGAACATTACAGTAATTTCTCATCAAGTCATAAGCAGGACCTCTATAGCTTTGCAAACTAAGTAAAGAAGATCATACCAAGTTCCTTTTTTTTTTTTTTTTAGAGTTACATGTCCCAACATGTAAATACTCTGGAGACTAATTTGCAAACTCAATACAGATCCTTGCTGTAACGTGGTCCTACAGTATACCTACTTATACTACTAATGCACTGTGTACTACTGTGGCATTATCATTGTACAGTGTATACTCATTACATATTAGAATTAAAATATAGTCCCAATTTTTGTTTATTTTCTATTCTCAAACTATTATTTTTTAATTATTAATTTTGCAGCTGTAACATTGCATTAGTATTCATTAATAAATATATCTATATGTATATTGATTTATCTAGGATATTTTTGTGTACATAAAATTCACACATCTTACAATACCTCTTTCTGAAATAACAGACGACTGAAACAAATTACTGTACAAGTAAAAATCAATCTCAATAATCATAAATATAAATTGCAACTTCATTGCTGAATAGTGCCCCAGGTGGGTCCAAGTACAGTTAAAGGTAGAGTATCCAGTGTTACACATATTACATAAACATTGTGCATGACTGTAGAAATGCTTTCAGGTGTTACTGTCTTATAGTCCCTTTTCCCCAACACATTTATTTGGATTGTACAAAATTATATAAAATATGAAGAGGTGCATACATGTGGAAACAGAAAACAACTTTTCATAGCATTACAGATAACAATCAATGTTTCTGTGCCAGTATCACAAAATCTATATGTGTTAGAAATGTCTGTATTTCTTTAAAAGTTGGTATGTTGGATGAAATACATGTATAGATTTCTAAATTGCAAAATTATGTAAAATGACTGACTTTTACACTACAAAGAAAAATCTCCTTCGTTCTCATACCGGAAATAAACTCGTGCAACGTTGTGAAAAGCTTCACTGATCCGGATGAGGCAGCCTGATCGTTTCCACTCAATCCGACGATCACAGCGGAAGTCCCGCCCCTCTCGCCTCACCATTGGCTAACGCGCGGCCGGTTTCCGATTCACCCAATGACGGATCACAATGTGGAAGGCTGTGCGTTGACCTCCCACCGGATTCACCTCTAATGAGAAGCCATGTTTCGCTCTCTGAGAAGCGTCCAGCGGTTTAACTGCAAACTCCTGACTTTGCAAAGTCTCAGCGTCAACTCCAAACTCCTCATCTGCACGTCCAGGATGGCCAGCTCAGAGTACAGGCTCGAGCGGGACACGTTTGGTGAGCTCAAGGTCCCAGCTGACAAGTACTACGGTGCCCAGACTGTCAGATCCACTATGAACTTCAAGATAGGGGGACCAAGTGAGAGAATGCCAATCCAAGTGATCAAGGCCTTTGGTATCCTTAAGAGAGCGGCCGCTGAGGTCAACAAGGACTACGGCCTCAACCCGAAGATAGCAGATGCAATCATCCAGGCTGCAGACGAGGTCTCAGCAGGTAAACTGGATGATCATTTCCCTCTGGTGGTGTGGCAGACTGGATCTGGGACTCAGAGCAACATGAACGTCAATGAGGTGATCAGCAACAGAGCTATTGAGATCCTAGGAGGAAAACTAGGCTCCAAGGACCCTGTACACCCTAATGATCACGTCAACAAGAGTCAGAGCTCCAATGACACATTTCCCACCGCTATGCACATCGCCGTAGCCACAGAGGTCCACCACGTCCTGCTGCCCGGCCTGCAGACGCTGCACGACGCCCTGGCTGCGAAGTCTGAGGAGTTCAAAGACATCATAAAGATCGGACGCACGCACACTCAGGATGCTGTGCCGCTCTCGCTTGGGCAGGAGTTCAGCGCCTACGTCCAGCAGGTGAAGTACAGCATTGAGAGAGTAAAGGCCGCCATGCCCAGGGTGTACGAGCTGGCAGCGGGAGGCACCGCAGTAGGGACGGGACTCAACACCCGCATTGGCTTTGCTGAGAAAGTAGCCGCCACTGTTGCGTCTCTCACAGGCCTGCCGTTTGTGACCGCTCCCAATAAGTTTGAAGCCCTGGCAGCCCACGACGCCCTGGTGGAGCTGAGCGGAGCGCTGAACACTGTGGCTGTCAGTATGATGAAGATTGCCAACGACATACGCTTCCTGGGGTCGGGACCACGATCCGGCCTCGGAGAGCTCATCTTACCAGAGAATGAGCCAGGAAGCAGCATCATGCCAGGCAAGGTGAACCCTACCCAGTGCGAGGCCATGACCATGGTGGCAGCCCAGGTGATGGGAAACCACGTCGCGGTCACCATCGGAGGCAGCAACGGACACTTCGAGCTCAACGTCTTCAAACCCATGATGGTCAAGAACGTGCTGAACTCGGCCCGGCTGCTCGGCGACGCGTCCGTCTCCTTCACCGACAACTGCGTGGTGGGCATCCAGGCCAACACGGAGAGGATCAACAAGCTCATGAACGAGTCCCTCATGCTGGTCACCGCGCTCAACGAGCACATCGGCTACGACAAAGCGGCCACCATCGCCAAGACGGCTCACAAGAAAGGCTCCACGCTGAAGGCCGTGGCCGTGGAGCTGGGCTACCTGACCGAGGAGCAGTTTGACCAGTGGGTGAAGCCCAGTGAGATGCTGGGGCCAAAGTGAACTCTGACAACAGGAGGGACACTTCAAAACAAAATAACTACATTTTCTTTGGGAGGAAAGAGCATGTCCAATTAAATCAGAGCAGTGGAACTTTATGAACAATCTGAATCCTGAACATCTCTTAATAAAAAGGATCATTTGCTGTTGTTTGGTCCAGCTTCTTACTCCACATATACACCTCCAGGATGTCTTATTTAAAAGTAGTTTCAGATGCTGCCCAACATCACAAGTATCAACACAACTTTTCTCTGTAAGAGTAAAATGCATGTATTTGTACTCCAACTTGTTGATTTTGACATTTAAAGCTGGGGCAGGCAGTTTATTTCAGAAGCAGTATTTGTTATATTTGCTGAAATTCTCTTTACATCCAGACAGCGAACTCTAACGGCCTGTCCACTCATCGCTGCATGAAAACATGTTATGAAGGAATGGCTTTGGAGGGAGTGGGATGTTTTTCTGTTGGTTACTTTTAAAATCTAGCTGTCTCTATATAGTTCTCCAATGTTGCCTACCCCATGTTTTCCACTATTAATGGGTACCTTCAGGGCAGTTCACATGTTCACACTGTGCCATCCCAAAAGATTCAACATGGACGTTCTGGTTTACATTATGTGCCATGAGTTCAGTTAACTTTGCATTAATTAAAAAGCAAGTATATTCCGGTTTCTTTTCATAGTTTTACATTGTTTATACACGCTTGTTTGTAATGTATGCAATATCAGTTGATGTGCTCTGGGTGTATGGAAAGTAAAGAAAACAAAACACCACAGACAGAAGATATGCGTTTAAGCAAATCCTTTATTATATACAGGAATTACAACAAAAGCAACTGAATGCCAAATGGACACATTTTAATTGTAAATATATAAAACTAGCAGTTAACACATTCCAAAAACATGATGTGTACGATTTTTGTACAAGCGATAAACAAAAAAACATTTGCTCCTCTTCTATTTGGTCCAGCTGACCTTGGGAATATCATAATGTTCTGTCAGGTTGTCCAGGTGGCGATTGAAATCCTGCAAAGACAAAAAAAACATTTTTGCTGATATTTCTCTGTTCATAAATCTGAAATCATTTAAACTGCAGTGTAATCTACAAACATTAATGCATATTTCTTTTTAAAACTACCATTTTACGTTGGTCAACAAATATCATAAATAATATTGAATAAATGTGCTGTTTTACAAGTCTGAATCGACAACTTTGACTGAAGGCTGCTATGCCAGGTCTGGCATGACTTACTTCCACTCTGAGCTTGTGTGTCTTTGATGCTTTGTTCAAAATCCTCTCCATTTGCTTTAGAAAAAAAGAGAGATCACTGTAAGTTTAGACACACTGTAAACACCTCCAGCAAAAACATCTACACCCCAAACTCAAGAAGACACTGTGTCAGTGACGACAGCTGTGTCAGTGACGACAGCTGTGCCACACAAAGTATGTCGCAACATTCACTGTTTCAAATAATGAACTCTGTCCTTCGAGTAGAAAAGGGCTGATAAACTTTGTCATTATTTGACGTGAAGATGAATAAACAGACCATGAAACATCATTAACTTTACCGGTGAGCTAATTAAGTTTATTTTAAAACCACTTCAGGTTGGGATTACTCCACTGTGCTTAGTTTTAAACACAGTTTTCATCTCTCTCTCTCTAATATAATCAGGAAGGTAAATAATCTACAACCTCTGTTCAACTACTGCATTACTAGTTGTAAAGCTAAGTGTGCAATATATCCATTTGACAATACTGTGTGCCTGGAAAGTTTCCTATCCAAAAAGGTCTTTCGGTTTTCTGATTGCGTTTTTGTATACTATTTTAGGCTAGTGTTGTTTGTTGTTACAACAAGCCCCCTGTATGCTTCTTACAGCTGGTGCATTGCTGCCATTGTGTCAAAATATGGACTCTCCTTCTAATATGGGATTATGGATGAAGATGGTGCTGCTGGAGAAGTATAACATACCCTCTTCTCTTGCATCTTGTCAAAAGCAACTTGTGCCGGTGTCCTTTTATCAATATATGCTTTTGTGGATTTCATCTCCTCATTGTCTTGACTGGTCACAACCTGCTCCAAGCGATGCTTACTCTCTTTATCCTTCTTCTTCTTCCTGAAGAAATAGAAGATATGCAATCGCCAGTTAGTTGAACAGTGGCTTGTCAGACAAACAACTCCAATCTACAGGTAAGGAAATAGAAAGTAAGTAAATGTAGGCAATTAAATACTAATAATTGGATAAACCCAATAACTGGTGATTATTTGTCATGTGACCTTATGTGAGTGTTTTATCCAAGACAGGGGAACTATTCTTTGTCCTACTGAATACCTGTGTTACGAACGTTTTGTTGTACTATTTACTATGTAATTTACTGTGGCTGAAACTGTCAGTATTTTAGTATTTCAAAGTTGTCCTGTAACGTTATTGTGTCGACGCAGTTGTAGTTGCTTTAATGTAGCTAACCACCCTGCCTTGCTGTTTATTAGCCATATCTGGTACAGTGTCACCGAGGACTGTGCTTTTTTTTCACTGTACAATGCTATTTTCACAATTACTTTGCCCAAGTATTACTTTATCGCATTCATATGATCTCAGCAGACGTTGACGTTAGTGTGTTTTTGTTAGCAAACGGGCTAACAATAGCCTCGCCCGAATACCAGGCTTTGTTTATCATTTGCGACTGTACAGTTCAGTATTTTTCTCGATTCCAACGCGAATACCAAACAAATGATGCCACAAGACTTACTTTTTTCCAGCTGAAATGTCTCCTACACCCTTTAATTTCAGGGCGCTCTTCTGGACCACAACGTACTCAGACATTTTCGAGAAGCTCGCTGCCGTTTTCTTCTGGTTTGTTATTATGGTACCCGACACAGGCACGGCGGCGCTGTGCTGCCACCTGTCGGACTGAAGGGAAACGACACAACTCGCGCTACTTGCCTCAGGTGCAGTGTGTCTTCCCGTCCAGAGAGGAGCAGTACATTATTTTCTCATATACAAAACGGAAGTCGAAGGAAATATGAATGTCAAACAGTAGCATGGTGAGCTGCATTTTTAAAGTAACCTACAAGTAAAACAAAAATGTCGGGCTACAGTTTATTTAGGGTAGTCACGTTAACGAAAAACATCACATCCAGCGCTGCAACGTTGCTGTGCAGGACGAACATATTAAACAGAACCCAGACATGCGGTTATGCTAAGAAAGTTGGTGAGTAAAGAGGATTTCTACCATCTCTCTTCAATATATCTCAGTGCCCTTTAGTTTTAAATTGTCTGTGGTTATGAAACAATGTATCGAGTTGAGCTGACACATTTGGCCTATGTGACTGAGAGTGGAAAATAAAGGATGGATAATTGCTGTTGTGGTGTGGCAATACACGAATATAATTGCTTAGTTATTGTGTCCATTAGGTTGCAACTAATGATTTTTTTCATTGTTGATTCTCGATTAATTGATCAGTAAAATGTCAGAAAAATGCCCAATATGATGTCCTCAGATGTCTTGTTTTGTCCACAACCCAAAGCTATCCAGTGTACTGTCATAGAGGACTAAAGAAACCTGAACATATTCACATTTAAGAAGCTGGTATCAAATAATTTTTCTTTAAAAAAAAGATGTAAATCCATTATTCATTCCAGCTCTAAGTCCATTCCACACTTCATCCAGTAACCTAAATCACCTGTGTCTGCGTATGCCATTAAATCATTATTCATTAGTGGTTTATTTTCTATTTTCACTTGTTGGCATTACAAAATATGTCTTTCCTGTTCTTTGCAGCGGCCAAAGGGAAAGGCAAAGGCATGGCGAAAGAAGAGCTGAAAGGTCCGGAGGTGTGTAAAGACCCTGTCAGACTGACTTCATATGCAGTAGGGGCCAACATCCTCAAGCAAGGGGAAGACCCCCAGCTGAAGCCTACTGATCAATATCCAGAGTGGTGAGGGCACATGTTTCTTGTATTTCTGCCACTTTTTATCTACTGCTTTCTGTATCATAATGTAGAACTAACTCTTTCTGAATTTTGCCAGATTTCCTTTCCTATTTTCAAGATATTTGTTGTGAAAAACTGGTTAGAAATTGACAAGTAAATGTGTCCTTCTGTAGAAGAAAATTACAATTCCCCCCTCTAATAAGAGGAAGTAAGTAAATCCAAAACATTTCAAGCATCACATACTGACTCTCGCTGTTTCTATAGCTCTCTACGCCTACACATGCTAAATGCAGTCCAAGCTTAATGTTTTGGTAGTTGAATTGCATTCTGGGAAATGCAGAAAATCACAAACACACCACTAGATGGATATACATTTACATATGGACAAAATAAGAGACACAGAGAAGAACTGACCTAGGTAAAAGGTAAAGATAGTTTGTGTTTCATTACATTATACTTTTATATTTTAAAAAAATCCCCCTCTCACCCTTCGTGGGGTGGTATGTGTCATCCTCAAGCTCGGGTCCTCTACCAGAGGCCTGGGAGTTTAAGGGTTCTGCACTTTGGGGGTCAACGGCCCCAGTGCTCCGATTACTACTGGCACCACTGTTGCTTTCATTCTCCACATTTTCTTTATAAATACAGTATAAATTATTATTATTATTTGTAATGTTGTCTGTGTAATTTTTTTATTCTGGGTGAAAAGGTCCTTTCATGTGTATTAAACTTATTGTATCAAAACCCCTGTATACATAAACATACATGGCCAACAAAGCTGATTTTGATGTGTCTTCACGTATTTGACTACCCTCTCCTTTTATCATTCACTCAGGTTGTTCCAGTTGAACCTAGGACCGCCCCAAAAGTTGCACGAGCTGGAGTCCGACACCAGGGAATACTGGAAGCGTCTGAGGAAGGAAAACATTTGGCGTTTCAACAGACTGCATAAAGGGAAGAAGTTTTAGGCCTTCACTGGACTGACAGAGAGCTTCTCCCTGTACATCGGATTGCTTCAGACTGTGTGGACTGAACCACGTGTCATTGTGTACTGTATGTTCAGACCAACTCTTGGCCACTTCCACCGTGTTAATTGAAACCATGCAGCATATTCAGTGGTCCTCCGATGACTGAGAATAAAAAAATTAAAGTAGTTGGTTAGACAACTCCAACCCGAGGTCCATTTAGTAATTGTTCTAGAGCTTTCAATTGTATCCCACAATCTTCTTGGGCAGATGGTTTTTGCCTAGTTGTCATGGAATTGTATGCTTTCAGAATTCAACGATTGCGTGATATGATCGAAAACTAATAAGCAGGCCTTGAAGTTGATTTTTCTATGCATTTAATTAATTTGTACATGTCTTCATGTTCTGTTTTGTCCATATCAGAAGGACAATGGCCTATTTCCACCAATCACCTTTTCACTATTTGTTGTTTTTGCAGATTCATTATGAATAAATATGACTACAGAATATCTTGCAAATTGTGAATTTTCTTCTGCTTTAACATTATCATAATATGAATGTGGTACCACATTGTAATTAGGAGCCTTCAATGAAGGGTTTGTGAAGTGAAATTTTTGATGAGTGAATAATGTATTTGTACTTTATAGGTCAGACCTATTACCCCCCCCCCCCCCCCAAACTGGGGGGTTTCCAGGTTGTCAATTGGATAATATTTAAAAATATTTCCGTATTCGATGGCTTCAATAAATATTCTGCTGTGACAGCGCTTCATGCAAATGTTCGAGCCTGCGGGGGGGATTGCAAAAATGAGGAACCAAAATGAGAAGCAAATCATTTGGGGAACAAAATCACGCAAGGTCGGAAGACTGATAAAATGCACCACACGTCTGTTTTTATTGAAAAGCCACTTGTTCCTGTTTCACAACTGGATGTGATCTCCGGTCTGTGGAGTTAACTTTTTGTAAAGTCGGTAAGTTAAAACTTTTCTTCTTCACGGTTCTGATAAATGTTACAGTAGCCTATGTCAGTGTTGGGAAGCGGCCAGCTGTATCGCACTTAGAGTTATTAATCGTCGTCGTGGTGTTTAATTTGGTCTGAAAACAGCTCGTGGTTTCATTTTCTAGCATCGCTGCTACCTGATTAATTTCCTGAATAAGATTAATAGGCTGTCGTCTGCTGTGCGTGTGTGTGTACAGTTACAAGCGGATTTTCCTCCGCGCCTCGCATTCTCATAAAGTCAACACAGGTTTACAACCTGTTTTGTGGTGTAAACCGTAATACCACCCGTGTAGGCGGACAAGTGGGACATTCATTCAACAGCCAAACACACTACTGTTGTCAGTCATCAGTACGGTCTCACTTGCTACGCCGTGGAGCTGATGCATATAGATGGTAACGTTAGAGTTACAGTTATATTTTAGCGCGTGAAGTTTCACTTTAATGTTCCTGTGGGTCCAGTTTATCTTCAGGTTTGTTAGTGGCGACACATGCGAAGATGGGGGAGTGGAAAATGAGCATTGGTACTCTGAGTGAAGAAATCCTCACAGGGCTGTCAAAGATGTTGGACAACTCGACCTGCGGATGGAGGCAGCTAGCCAGTGCGGTGTCCGAGCAACCGAAATTCCGCTGCAGGTGAGACATTGAAGGCATCACACAAAGAGGGTGATTTAAGCTACAAACACCTTTTTCATCACCATAATAACTCATTTGAACATTTACACTTCATGCTGTATTGCAAGGACTTCATATGATGTATGACGTGCATGATGAACAGGTGTGTCCCTCAGTAAAATACTGTACATTCCTGCAAGTTTTTTGGGGGGGGCGGGGGCTCTGCCTCTCTCCTGCTTTGGGGCACTATGGTTGTCACCACCCCTGCACTAACACTGCCCATTGAACGCTCTCCCTGCAGTGAAAATGAGCTGACCAGCTGCTCACTTCAGGTGCTGAGCGTTGCAGGCAGCCCGGGACGTACCCTCCTGGCACGGCTGGCTGATCGCTCCTGTCCCCTGGACTTTCTGCTCCACTGCCTGAGGAAGATAGACCACCAGGAAGCTGTGCACTACCTCACCACCAAAGGTAAAGCAGCATTATTTATTTATCTGTCTTTTGAACAAAATCTCTGTTAATGTTTATCGCCTATCATGTATTTATTGAGCCTCACAAGCTTTACCTACTTACTAACCCCTGTTGATTGCTGGTATGTGATGTGTGTGGGTTTCTGTGAATGTGCACGGATGCTCTGCACAAATGAAGTTCCTAATGGATAAAAAAAGGTTCTTTGAATCGAAGTGACTGGGATGCCATACATATACAGACGTGTAGATTTCTATTTCAGGAAATTCTGCTTCCTAACATGGTTTAATGTTACACATTTTCAAAAAAAAGTATGAAAGTAGTAAGTACATTTACTCAAGTGCTGGTACATTTTGAGGCACTGGTACTTTCTCCATGTGCACATTTTGACTTGACTAGCCTTGGAACACCCACTATAAATGGCAAACAGATATTATTGATGGCATTCATTAATGTTATTAATAAGTAACACGTGTGTGATTGTCAGCAGTGGAAACTGTGTGTATTCATTTTATTTGTCCTTTCAGTGTGCCAAAATGCCAAATAAAGGTTATTAGTATGTAAGGAAACATCAGGAAGAAACAGTCCTGGCTCTTTCAACCATAAATATTAGTAGAGGAAAGATAGGGCATTAGATTTGTTTTACACAGATAATTTTGTCTGTAGAAGTAACAACTTTACAAAGTTGTGTGTGTGTGTGTGTGTGTGTGTGTGTGTGTGTGTGCGTGTGTTTGTGTGTGTGTGTGTGATAGTAGCAGAGCTGATCCAGATCACAGTGCAGCCACAGTCCCAGCAAGCCACAGTTGGGGGCAGGGTGGTATTGACCTGCAGAGCCTCTGGTCCCCCTGGACTCAGCTACCAGTGGTTCAGAGGCAAAGAAGAGGTCAGTCCAACATCATATGATTACGTGGTTATGATAAGATTTCAGGTCAAACCCTATGTTACGTGGAGTGGTCTGTATTTATTATATTGTTAATGTGGTGATGGTAATGAGACAAATTATGCATTCTCTTAATAGTTATTATCAGATGTCAGTTAAAAATTGGTTATTGGTTAATTATTTCCTTGTTTTAGATTTTGAACGAGACAGGGAGTACACCAGATCTGGCTCTTTGTCCTTTAGCCCTGGTCCACCAGGGTCACTATATCTGTAGGGTCAACCATGGAGAAAACTGCATCTTCTCCCAGTGGGCTCACGTTCGCTGTGTCTACTCTGCAGGTACCTCTTCTCTCCTCCTTCTTTTCTCCTTGTTTTATTTCATCTCATGACATGTAATGTCATTTCCGAGTAAATCTTGTCATATCAGGCTGCAGCAGCAGTCTGTTTCCAGGGTCAGTGAGTGGGCTGCTCATCACCCATCAACCTCAGTCCCAAGCAGTGTCTGAGGGTGACACTCTGTTCCTGGAGTGCAATGCAGAGGCGAACCCTCCTGCCCAGTACGAGTGGTACCACAATACGGTGCCCATGAAACAACACAAGACACGGTCACTCAAGGCAAGTGTATTTACACAGTCTGCTCTGACTGAACTGCCTATCTACTGTGCATAACAATGATTTCAGAAATAAAATGGACAAAAGCTTTAAAAGCAAGGCAGGAAATATATAACCACTGTGCTATCATCATAAAAAGGATATCATAAACTAATACATATGTTTATCTTATAAAAGCATTTCTGTTTTATAGAGGGGGGTTGGTTAGCTTCAGCTCCTCTCGAACTAACAGTTCTATTTGTCACTTGTTTGTAATCTATATTTTCCACATTCTATTACATATACTGCAGCTTTGCACCAAACCCATGTGTGTGTTAGCTTAGAGTGTAAAGATGATCATATCAGAGTGATGCAATTTTGTCTTGCAATAGATCAGGTATGAAAATGTTTCCAAACATCAAATGAGAGGAGATATGTTAGGCCAAACCAATGAAGGTGTTAACAAATTCTCACATTTGGTCTCCATACAAGTATGTGGTGTGTAGTTGATGTTGTGTATTCTTGTAGATCCCATGTGTGACCACAGAACACAGAGGACAATACAGATGCAAGGTGTTCAATTTGTACCACGAGGCGTGGACTGACACCGCAACAGTGACCATCGGTGAGACCCAGGCACATTTCTTGTTTCTGTAGTCAGAATAATTGACAGAAGTATTATTATTAGAAAGATCGAAGAGGTCTTAAAAAGTTTTAATACATATGATAATTGTGTGAATGTTATTACTTTTGAGGAGATTGTAAACATAGATAGACCAGCAATAAGTCTGACATTGCACATTTATAGGCTCGTGTCACACTTGGGCAAAGTGCAGTACTGTGCAATGAATAACTTCCTGTTTTGCACTTTTACACAGGCCCCAGTTCCATCACTGATGCCTCCTGGGTAGAAGTCTATCGTGGTCTAGGTATTCTTTATATTCTGAATATTAAGGAGCGAATAGAGGATCTAGAATTTTAGTTCCATCATCACACCTTGATACCTGTTCATGCAGGGGTACTTTTGAGTGTAGTACCAGCAGCGGATTTAGCTGATAGGTTGTGTGTGTTGAAATCTGTCGACTGGCTTTTTCTCATTAATAGAAAGTTTACAGCATGTGTGGTTACCAAGAACTGTAGAAATGAGACATTAAACAAACAGTCTGATCACCAGCAGCATGGGCTTTTTAATTTTAACCTTTTCATTTTGGTGTTGACAGACTCACAGGAAGTCAACAGGTCAACCAGCAAACCAGGAATACAGCCGATACAGGTGGTCGATTCGCCCTCATCGACCAAGCATTTCCATGGTGAATTTTGCCCAAACCAATACTGTAGTCACAATACAGCATCTGTGGATCAAAATATACTCTCTAAATAGGTACATCACATGATTTGTTTTAGGTTAATGGTCCTTTCGTGATGCGTTATGTTCCCCTCCACAGCAACAGACAAAGTTGCTCTCCTGATTGGCAACATGAACTATCTCCACCACACTCAGCTGTGCGCTCCCATCGCTGATGTCCATGAGATGACCAACGTACTCAGACAGATGGACTTTAAGGTGGTTTCCCTGCTCGACCTCAACTGGCAAGAGATGCACAGCGCTGTCACAGAGTTTCTGTTGCTGCTTGACAAGGGAGTCTATGGTTGGTGTCTATTATCAAAGTAAAATATAGTATAAAAGGTTAAGAATCTGACTTTGATTCTACGATAGTCACACACTTCTCTGTCCTTCCTTCCACAGGCTTGCTATACTTTGCTGGCCACGGTTATGAGAATTACGGCAACAGTTTTATGGTTCCCATCGACGCACCGGCCTCCTACACATCAGAGCACTGCTTGTGTGTACAGAATATATTGACCAGGATGCAAGAGAAAGAGACTGGGCTTAACGTATTCCTGCTGGACATGTGCCGCAAAAGGTGTGAATGTTGAAATTAATTAATTGAAGTACCAGCTTTTTTTATGTCACGCTGAGGTTATATCATCTGCTGTGCAAATTTATGCTTTTAATCAAGGTACAAGGTTGTTTATTAGTCATTATACAGCACATGGCTGCATAACAAAATGAAATTTGTAGTTCCTTCATGCTACACAATATAACATAACACATAATTGAGTTTATTATGTGAATTTTTTAATTATTTCTTTTCAGAAACCCAAATGATGATATCATTGTTCAACCAGGACTGATCAAGGTGACAGCAAATATAGTGTTTGGATATGCCACGTAAGTCGCTGATTCTCTCAAACGTTAATTTTCATTCTGTGTTGGCTTCTTAATTCACCTGCTGTGCTTTTTTGCTTTGATTAATTCTGGTGGTGGAGACTATTGGAACTCCGTGATTTAGACTGAAAAGGTTTCACTCATGTGTAGCTTGTTGTGTTTTAGATGCGTAGACGCTGAAGCATATGAAGTGAGGAGGGAGGATGTGTCAAATGGCATCTTCATAAGCTTCCTCAAACGGCGAGTTTGTGAAGATGAGAAGGTCACCGTCATGCTAGACAGAGTGGCTGAAGGTATGTATGCGGAGCACACATGAAGTATGGGATCTGTAATTGGGGCCTGTAATAGATTTGCACCAACTGGGCATGCAATAAGCAAATAGTTGTGTGTGTTGACTCTGACATGGGTCACTGTCTCATCTAAATGGAGCAGAGCTGTTATCATTCTTATTAGTTATTAGTTCCACCTATGCTTTTCCTGCTGTCTGCTGTGAGAAAGGTTGTTGTAAAGCATTGGTAATGGTTGCTACTATGGCTGCAAATAAATACAGTTCCCGTTTCTTCTGGTGTACAAGAATGTTTCAAACCATTGTAAAATGTTTTTATTTTTAATAACAGTAACTTCTGATGTTAATGTTCTGTGTGGGATCATGTTTGATGGAGAAGAGGCGCACCACCTACAGATTCACAGAGGACAAAAACAAATGTGGGCATTTTGAGAATGTTGCCGTTCTGGCCACATACCACTCAGTCATGTTTCTGCATTGACAGGTGGAACACACCTGTTGTCACAACACTGTTTGTGTTCTAGCCAGATGTGCCACTCTTTAACAACGCTCTTTAACATACTGTAACATGTATTTACTTTTGCCAGACATGGGTCGTTGTGAGATCACACGAGGGAGGCAGGCTCTGGAGCTACGGAGTAATCTGTCTGAACGACGCTCCCTCACTGACCAGATACAGACCTCTGAATGTTCTGCGTCCTATTCGGCTCGAAACCTGCAATGGGCTGTTGCTCATGGTACTCATTTTGTTTGTAGATTACTTTATTTAATGTTGGCATGATACTATACTTAGAGTTAAGTATACCTAATTCAAATATCACCCTTCATAGTCCTACCGAAGAGCCTTTGCCTGCAGTTTGACTGTGGAGTGAAGGTTCAGCTTGGTTTTGCTGCAGAGTTCTCCAATGTCATGGTCATCTACACTCGGATACTTGAGAAACCCAAAGAAATTGCTTCCTGCTCTGCTCAGCTTACTGACTTCCCAGAGGTTTGTCAGCCGATATTAAATATGAGGATTTGAGATTTTAAAGACACACAAAGACATCATCATGTTTGTGATCAGTAATCCTACAGTGTTTCACAATACACTATATTTTAAACAGGAATTCATCTGTTATTGTGGATTCTGTTACTTTGGCAGGATGTGGACATCGATCTGAAAAAGAGTAACCAGGAGACTCTGCTTGAAGCCGGCAGTTTATTATTGATCAAGGAAAATCTTCCTTCACCAGAGGTCCCTAGTCTGTACACACGCATCCGAAGCCTCCAGAGACTCAGGGTCAGACTCTTGTCGTTGCTTTCATTATTGGTTCTCTTATTTCTGTCCTAGGAGAATCCTGATAAATGTTTATGTGCCCTCTGGAGACCAATTTGTACTGTTAGTGGAGTCAGGAATAAGACTAATGCCACCATTTTGAATATTATAATATATAAAGAGGTCTGAAGTCTGAGCTGAGAAGCCTTTTTTTTCCTAAAGCTAAAAATCTAATTTTGCTCTTCACTGTCTTATAGAGTGAGCTCACATTCACAGTCTGCCTTCATTACACCTATTCCAACATGGATGAAGAAGTACAGGAAAGGCAACCAGTGACAGTTGGTAAGCCACTGGTCTCCAAACTCAATCTACACGAACCACGACCACCTCGCGCCTGCTCTGCTTCCTCATCCTTCAGCCTCGACTCCTTCAACGTTCCTGAGTGCTCTTCCTTGAGTGAGGCCTGTGCCTCTGTTGTTTCAGCCTTAAATGCATGGTCATGTTATGCACAAACTGGCAGAGAATATTCCACCAATGACTCTCCAACTTCATCCAGAAGTGTCAATAAACCAGAGGAGGCTGACTGTCCTGAATTATCTGAGGCCCCTCAACCTCTTGTTGCCAGCAAAAGCTTGCCCCACAGCCAAGTAAATGACACAAATTACAAATTTAGTGACATGTACAATTTTCAGTCTCACTAAGCATTATGACTCCTATGTTCTGACCATTACACACTGTGTTGGGAAAAAACGTGTTTAAATAAACAGCTCAGGCAAACACTTGTCTTTCTGTGAATTTTATTCAAGTCTTCTGCAGAAGGAACGTATGTGCTCTACTTAGGTTATCTTTGTCTTAACTATACTTTAGGTTTCTGCAATGTTTTATAAATATTTAATATAAAAGAATTTGATATATTATCATTATACAGTCTATGATGATAATACATTGAAAAAGGATCACACTGCTGATCAAGTTTGACATGTGTTGTCTTTGTAAAAAGGAAGAAATTAGATGAATTGTAAACTGTTATTAAACTGTTGACATCCGTCGTTGCCACATGTTTCTCAATTTTATTTTGTGTTTTATTTGTGTGTACATTAAGCCAGGTTTCTCCTCTACTCATCTCTGCACTGCAACTGCAGTGCGCCTGCGCTTTGACGTCATCGGGTTTAGCGCGGCCTCCATTTTGCAGTAGTTTTGCTAGCAAGCTGCTTCTAATTCGTGCTGCACCGTCAGTAAATAAAGTGCATAAAAGAATTATATCAAGCTGAAGAGATATTTTCACTGGCACAACGATGGCTGACCGATCAGCAGACGTGGAGGTTCTGGAGGGTGCAGAGATCCGCAAACTGTCGGAGCTGAGAGTCATCGATCTGAAGGCCGAGCTGAAGAAACGAAACCTGGACACGACGGGCGTCAAGAGCGTGCTGTCGGAGCGTCTTAAAAAGGTAATTAATAGCTCACCTGTTAAACAACCAGGCACTGAATTGTATTATTACAAGTGCTACAGAGGCCCCTGTTTTCTTCCTTCACCCTGTAATAAGTTATCCCCAAACTAATGTAAACGCAATGCTACGTTAGCTTAAGAGGCCCGTTGACCTGATACTGTGTGCTAGCGTTAGCATTAACCGTTACCTAACGTTTGCGCCAAACAGCTGAAAGCTTAAATTGTGTGTTTGTTTACATATTTGACGTTTGCTTCATTTTAAACTCATAAACTGGAGAATGTATTAAGGTGTTCTTTTGTGCTTTTGCTCAAATCTCAAACCAACAGGCAATCGAGCAAGAGGGTGGAAATCCTGATGAGATTATTGTCGCTCCGGAGTCAGCTCCGAAGAAATGTACACCTAAACGGACTACCAAAGGTAAAGTTTGCCGAAGATGCGAAGTGGCACGGGTCTGCCCCTTTAGTATCGTTTAAACAGAAACTAAAGATTCCTCTACTTGTCAAAAGACACATGATCCTCTGTCCCGTGGTATTGTCACCTGAAGCTGACCAATTAAAGGGGTTATACGCGCTTAACATTAAAACGGTCGCTTAATGTTGCCACTGTGTAACGTTACAGTATGTGGATTTACACTCTGATCAAACTGTTTTGGAGAGGATTCCCCTTTTATGGTAATTGTGCATTATAAGCTACTGAGGGTGCATAACCTCTGTCACAGCAACATAATACAATTACTGCACCAAGCAGAAACTACAGCCTCCAAAATGACTGCAATTACACTCACTACAAAATAGTTTGAACAGGGCTGATGTATTACAGTTTTTGCCAGGTTTACGTAATAATAATAATCTGGCAACTCGGTGAATACCTATTTCACATGAATGTCACTTGAATTGCATTAAGACTTCCCATGCAGCAGTTTACTTTAATACCTGTTAGACACCCAAATTCAGACGAGATCTAAAATAAAATAAAAATTTCTGTAGATACAAGGCAGGAGAATGATGAACCGGACGACGGCACTATCGACGAGGATTCCCATGATGACCATGTGAGTTTACTGAAAGATTAACTTATTTTCACATGTTTGAGGACTGCTTTAACATAATGCACAACTGGAAGCCCTCCTGAATGACTGCAGAGATGTTTAGTCTCTGGATATTGCTGTTGAGTGTTTGTATTTGTAGCAAATCTTTCTCTTTCCTATTCAGGAGGAGTTTCAGGATGATCATGACAACATGCAGGAAATGGACATCCTCGACATGAACGTTCTGGATGAGACGGAGAATGACAATGGGATACCAGCGGGGGATGAGGAGGAGGAGGAGGAGGAAAGGGAGAATTTTCCTTCGGACGAAGACGCAGCGTTGAATGATGAAGAGGAAAACAGGGCCTTGGAGTCAGAGGATGAGGGAAGAAGTCCAGAGGTGAGAAACTACACAAGAAATTTGATTTTTCATCTGTCAAAAGTGGCAGGTTTTAATTTTACTGCATTTGTATCTATTTTTAACAGATGAACAAGTCTGAGATGTTAGACAAGGATGAATATATGACATGCTCATCGATCAATATGGTATGTTCCCTCACAAATGTTTTTCATGTGTGTAAAGCTTGAGAGGCCTCTGTAGAGCTAAACAAATGTGACGGTCACTTTCATTAAGACATCATTCTTCATTGTCTTTTAGGCTCAGGATCCAGTAGAGGGGGTCGACATGAAAGAAGAAACAGGTACTGTAGAAAATGGTGTGTAAAAAGATGGAGGTATCTTTTTACAGTGTTGAGCTTGGAATGCAAACACTTTGTTTAGTTTCAACCAGAAAGAGAGACTGGAAGCCCAAAGGGAATTGCTGACTTTGTGTTGAAATTTGGTTAACCATGATTAATACATTAGCTGGTAAATGTTGATTAAGTTGCCAGTTATTTTCTTGCAGTAGTGAAACACTAGTGGTTAACAATTTGATGCACACTGACAGCAATTACATGTGAAGGTCAGGGAGGTGTGGTGATTGCAGTGTTTCTAGGTTGCCACGTGAAGATCGAGGCAAAGAAGATCCATCAAGTCTCACCAAGTATTACACGTTTTTAAAGACACTGACTCAGAAATCAGCTGGATGTGAAATTGCTGGACTTGAGCTGAAGTTGTGGTCATCACAAATGGACACTGGGAGCCTTGGACACACAGTCAAAAGCTGAAAGAAGATGGACTCCCGCGAGAATCTCCTGCCGCACAGGTGATCTTGTGGCTCTCTACAGCACTGAACTCTTTGTCTGCTTTGGATCAGGTGAACGTGTGGTTCAACTTGAGAAATGAGCCAAAGTGTTAGTCGCACTAGTTGCTTGGTTGTCCTCCAGCCTTTGGGCTCTCTTCCAGTCTCTCGTTAGGGTCTACTTCATCGTTTTAATACATAGTTCTAAGAGCACAGGCCAGTGGTCATGACGTTCCTAATCCAGGCCTTGCCAGTTCCTCGTTAACCATTGCTGTGTTTCAGAAGTGATTAAACTCTGTGCCATTCTATTCCTGTTACATCCGTAGAAAATGACAAAGTAGCCGGGTCTTGTTTATCTGAGCCGCTTAACGAAGATCACCACCAGAGCCACGAGACGAGCCCAGAAGAAGAGCAAGCTGCCACCGCCGGAGGAGAAGAAAATGTGTCCGACACTGGTGCCAAGTCCGACACTGGTGCCAAGTCCGACAAGGCCAACTCTGGAGATGTGGAGGGCGACAAGGATGTTGTGGAGGCTGACACCAACGAGGTTGGGGACGTGGAGAATGCCCCAGAAGAGACATTTGATGCTGAAAACAAAAGCTCGCAGGCTGTTAGTGTAAGCGAACAGGGCGCTGTGGGTGAAACTGTTGATTCAGAAATGGGGTCTAAGAAGGGTGAGGAGGATGAGAAGACAGAAGAGAAAGCTGCTGCGGATTCAGCCTCGACAGTGAAAGAGTCCTCTTCTGTAGAGGGCGATGATCAGAAAAAGAGGTTTGTTGCTTTCTGTCTACTAGAAACCAAAATGGCTATCTCTGTTGCATTGGCTCCTTTGTGCTAGCAAAATTTGGATGCTCTTTTGGAGGTAAAAACGTTCTGTGCATTTGTCTGTTTTCATTTTGTCATTCCTTACACTCGCCTATCCCCCCCTTTATTACCCATTAACAAGTAATGTATTGGGATTGCCAAAGGATATAGTTCCATTATACACTGTTAAATCACTGCACTATGGTACGCGACGGGCTGATCACTGTCAGTTATGTATTATACCATAAAACACAAGTATGAGGAGCGATCCCAGGTAATCCTCATTATTGTATGTTTATAGCCTTTTTTCTTTGTCTCTAGCTCTGATGAAAAAGATGGCACGACTGAGTCAAAAGATGAAAAGGGTAAGTGAATTTGTTTTTCCTGTTCTGCACCTTTCAGCCTCAGTGGATATGCGCTCTGTAATGTATTGTGTGTTTGTGTGTAGCTGCTGGAAGTGGTGCTGCAGCAAGCAATAGCAGGAATCTGTGGGTCAGTGGTCTCTCTTCCACTACCAGAGCGACTGATCTGAAGACACTCTTCAGCAAATATGGCAAGGTTGGTCTACTTAAACTATCCCTCACTGTTGTCACCAGGCATATCATTTACATAGCATTTATATGTGATCTAAAATTGATGTTTTCTTAGTCCCATTCCCTGTTAATCTCTACTACTTTATCCTTGCTTCCCCTCCTCTATTTCCTGCAGGTCGTTGGAGCTAAGGTGGTGACCAATGCTAAGAGCCCTGGGGCCCGCTGCTACGGGTTTGTCACCATGTCTTCCACAGAGGAGGCCACTAAGTGCATCAGCCACCTTCACAGGACCGAGCTGCATGGCAGGATGATCTCTGTGGAGCGGGTGAGTGTCGGAGGAAGATTTCTTGCTTCATTGTAATGTGTCCAATAAATTTGGTCACACCCAAATAGTTAGAGTTAATCTGCATTTGTACACACAACTCATAAAAAAAGTTTTTAAATTGTTCCTTTATTTAATTAAAGTGAGTTCTGTCAGCTGTAATGTGGAATTGTACAATTCTTTCTAACCTGATGGATACCTAAAACCTAATTGCGCTTGAGATGCAGCAAAAATGGAAACACCAGGCAACGATTAGCATGTATCATTTTTTAAAAAAGATTAGAATATCTTTTGGGGCAGAAATAACTTTAGTTGAAAAGCACAATTATCACAAGTAATCTGATATGTACTAAAGAGGTGTTCTTTCGCACAATCCGTGTGAAATTGAATCAGTTCATTTAAATCATTTTAATAAACCTGTTCATGTTTAAACATTGTAGGCTAAAAATGAGCCTGCAGGGAAGAAGCCAGCAGACAAGAATGACACCAAGAAGTCTGACGGTGAAAGGAGACACTCCTCTGACTCTAAGTAAGAACTCTCACAAGCTGTCGCATGTTTGAGTAAAGTCTCTTACTAAAGATACCCCACCGGGACGATATTTTGGTCTCGTGTGCTTATAAATATCATGGGCGCAAACCTTTTTAACATGGCATGCCCTAGTGGTAATCTGTAACCACAGCAGTTAGAGCCCCTGAGCTATAACTCAAGAGTGGATAAGCTGTCCAACTACACGGGAGAAACCTAAACCAGTAATTGTACTGTTGTTAAAAATGTTTGTTGCTCTGATAGAACTGTTACTATTTCCTGTAGGTCTGAAGGAAAGGATGAGAAGTCTGAGGGAGAAGGAAAAGATGGCAAAGGTGAGAAATGTTGTATAATTTACAGCTTCATTAAGTTAAAGAAAGGAGACCCCTCTAAAACATTTTATATTCTTGACACTATCAATTGTGTGTGTTTGGCAGCTCGGAATGAGAGGACTGTAGTTATGGACAAGTCCAAAGGAGAACCTGTCATCAGTGTCAAAACCAAAAGCAAAGAAAGAGTAAGTAAACCTTCACCCTATAACAACTTGTACCACCCAGTTACTTTTTATCCTCCCGGTATGAGTTGTGTTACTGAGAGTCGATGCATAAAGTTGTTACAAGAGGATTAGAAGAATATGACAAAAAACTTGTCTTCTCATGACACAAGGTCCAAGGTTGTATAATGTAATATAGAGATTAGATGCATTTCAGACACACATGAACAGCTGTATTGTCATACAGATTTGCAGGGCAGATTTTATTTTGATTTCGAGTCACTCTTCTTGCTTCTGTCCTTTTTCCAGAGCACAAAGAGTCGAGACCGCAAGTCATCCAGTAAGGAGAAGAAGGACATCCTGTCATTTGACCAGATCAAGGAGCAGAGAGAGCGTGAGAGGCAGAGACAACGAGAGAGGGAGATCAGAGAGGTGGAGAGGCGCAGGTGCACGTAAGGATCATGCGGGCGGGGTCTAGAAAAGACAATCTGAACCCACCACAGGGCTTAATGAAACATAATTGAGTATTAAGAAACTCCACTGCTGTTTCTATAGAAAGAAAATACTTTCTATAGTTCCTTGTTAAATACTGAATAAATTATCTTAGTTTATAAAATATGTTACTCTGGACGCTATTAACCTCTTCTTACTCACGTCTTCCAGAAAAGTACATTTGGTGCTGAGAGATTGATCTTTGCCATCTTCTTTCAGTGACCGGGATCGTGACAACCGTCCGGACCGTGAGCGCGAGCGAATCCGTCTGTTCCGGGAGAAAGAGGAGAGGAAACACTTGCTCCGGAAGCGACACTGGCTGGAGGTACTGTCAGATTACTTATTTCTAAGTAATTTTTCTAAGGATTTTCTTTCTCTCACTGCATTGCTATCAGCGTTTCTGCCAACATTTTCTGCATTATATTTTCTCCAGCACAAATCTCTACTTGTTGAATACATGTACTCCTTTTTAAATTAAAGTAATGGAAATATCTGTTTATCAATAGTTTGCCTCCCACATATTAATTTGTCAAAATTGTCATTGTCAGTCTACCTTCCTCACAAATTCCTTACTGAAACCATGAACCGTTCCAGGCTGAGAAGCAGCGCCTCGATGCAGACCGTATGGAGCGTCAGTTCTTGGAGCGGGAAAGGCTACGTATAGAGTACGAGAGGCGGCGGGAGCAGGAAAGGATCCTCAGAGAGCGCGAGGAGCTGCGACGGCAGCAGGAGCAGTTGCGTTACGAACAGGAGCGGCGCCCCATTAAGAGGCCTTATGACTTGGATGGAAGGTAAATACTAAAGGATGATTGAGAAATGGATTTATTTAAGTTGGATTCTTGATCATTCTGAGTAGCGGCATTTAAATATTAGAATTCATTATTTGTTCAGTGTTGATTTTTTTTTTTTTTTAAGTGCTCACGATTACACTCTCCTGTACGAGCTTTATTTAAAACAAAGCTTAAGGGTCACAAAAAACAAAATAAGCAACTATTGGTAAGTATTGCAAATAATATGAAGTAATACATCCCATAGTAAGTGGTGGATGATGACACAAATTATACACCGTCAGTTACGATCATAGACTATACTTAAGTAGTTTCTAACTCTCATGCTGGATCTGTAGTCTTGTATAAAAGGCTGCCAAATAAAATCACAAAGTTTTACTGATAATCACCAATAATGTTGTTGCCTTCTCTTCTTTCAGGAAAGATGACTGGCCTGATAAGCGCATGGCCATGGATGACCGTTACAGCCGTTCAGACTTGGGTCGACAGGAACGTTATCAGGACTTCGACCACAGGGACCGGAGCCGTTACCAAGATGACATGGTTATGGACAGGCGGGACAATGCGCGTGGCATCGGTGCAGACCGAGATGGTCAGGTAAGAGGTCCAGTAAAGCTACTTCAGTTAAAACATGTGTGACTGACCTACAGACCAGTACACATGTAAACAAATGCTCACACTATTGCCATTTTGTAGTGGTGCCTCTAGAACAGTAGAACATCCGGATCTTTGACATCTAAAATTTGTAGTGACTTCACAGGAAAACAGTGTCTGCTGTCTCTTCTTGCAGCACTTCTCAGACAGACATGGCAGAGAAGGCAGAGACTCCTGGAGCGGAGGCTACGACAAACGCATTAACCCCAGGTGAGCGTGACGCTGCGCTGGCTTCAGCTCAGGCCATATAAAAACCTAAATACAGGCTGTTATTTACTGAAGGAGGGAAATAATTGTAAAAATGTTTGTCTTTTAGGGAGGGAAATCGAGACTGGGATTCGAACCGGAAGATGGATGGAGACAGACCATGGCAAAGTACGCATACTTGTGCTTTAACGTGTGCGCCATGACTGTACTGCTAGTTACACTGACTGCTTTTGTGATCATACATTTTGAAGTAGCAGGCTGAAGGAAAATAGTGTAGCAACAGTCAGTTGCAATATAGAGCTATAACTACTGTGGTCTTGTTCTATGTGATGTTTTGTTTCTTTGTTCCAGGCAGAGATGGTGCTATCCCAGGCCAGAGCCACATGGCACGTGGAGGAATGGCAGGGTGAGGAGTGAATAGCAAGTGGTTTTAAATCTCATTTTAGAGGAGCAGCATGCACAATTTGTTAGAGCATTTCTCAGTCACTGTGTGTAATTGCATCTTTTTTTATTTCTTTTTTAATCATCAGCCGTGGAAGCTACATGAACACAGGAACATCTCAGTCCCTCTCTGGAGCTCTCAACAGACAGAACCAGCTGATGCAGGGCAGCGGCGGGCTGCAGGGTGGAGCTTTTGGTCGACGCTATTGATGTCTGTCGGACAGACAGTATTGCAACTGTTTGTAGGAAGTCATATTAAGAAGGGTTTGACATCTTAGTTTTGTAAATGTTTTTAAATCAGGAATTTCTTTTTGACACAATTCCAGTCCATTTTTGAGGGAAACCCTTTTTTTTTCTGTGTGATTCCTTTTCTTCTTTTTTTTTTTTCTTGGGTGTGTGCGTGATGTTGCGATCTTCTTGTATTTATCATTCAGTCCAACCCACTTTGTTTGTATAACACAACTGTCTGCTCACATGTAGAAGTTGTATATTCGGGGTTGGCCTGTGGTGGTAGAGCCACGTCAGAGCTCTGAGTTGATCGACCTAAAATCACCACTCTTCTCTCTGTATCCCAGTTTGTGTCTGAAGTATTTCAGAGGTTTCCATACTGGTTAAAGGAGCCTTTTGTTGCAATTAATTTCTTCAGAGATTGAGGCTCCTTTTTGACGTTATTCTTTTTGTAACACAGTTGGTTTGTAAGAGTTTTGCTGCTGAAGAAAAGGTTTTTAAAACTACATGTCACATTCTAATTCTCAATGCTTGTTAGACTTTTTTTTTTTATATATATATTTCAGTCTGTGCTTCTTTTGTATATAGTATCAGATTTCTGTGATTGTTGGATAATGGTAATAAATACCCCTGGAGTGTGTATGTGGTCAGAGTCTATTTAATTGATAAAATCTCAAGTGTAACGTATGGTGTTGTAGCCTGCGTGCCTCAAATGTGTTTTTAATTTTCTTTGCATCAATGTGTTACATTGTGTTTTCTCATCCTTCTGTTCAGCTCAGTTGTAAAATTCACAGGGTGAAGTTGCCTCTCACAATAAAAAATTTTTTACATATATTTTTGCAGTGGTACTACTCAAACAAATGCTCCATGACTCATTTCAAATTGCCAAAACAGTTGTTCAAAAATCAATTTCGGGCTCAGCACAAAACACGCATCACAAAAAAACCTCGAAAGATATGATCTGATGTGACACAGTGAAGTAACGTTTCACATTTCAACCCTTCTATTACAGTTTCCTTTCTTCTAAAAATGCAGTGTATAATTGGACTTGACACGAATTTTTGGCTCTGACTTCGTATTGGTGGTTAATGGAGTCATTGACGAGGATACCTGAACATTTCAGTCATTTGAAACTATACCGTGGTAACTAACATTTCAAACGGGGTTAATGGTGTGATGTCCAGTATGGGGAGTATTGTCGCTGGCTAATTTAGAATGATTGTTATAATTACTTTACCTTTTCCTAAAACATAGTGGGTATTTGCACTCAGACTGCTGATCTGGTGCCCTTTAACTCTTGCAAATGTCACAGTCAGCGTCTGATGGAAACATTTCACATGGCTTGTAGACTGAAGAAATGAGGTAAGAAGCTTGTGGCTGTAATAGCAAACACTGTGTGTGGGGGGTAGACTCCAATAATGTCTTCTCTTATCACTCACCTCAGCGAGTGTCAGTGTAACACTCACTGCAGAATAGCAATTTGTCCAGGATTACATATCGCATGCTTCATTGCAGCAGGAAATGATCTTGACGTAGGATGCCATTTTGACCTCTGTACTTCATACTCGGGTCATGAGTCCACTAACTGTCAGTGTTGACTTGGAAATGATTTCCAGATATAGCTGCTCCTTCACTCCAACTTCCCTTGTAATTTTCTATTACAGGCTTCAAGTTCCGTTTCTACAAATGGACTTCCTCTCTATCCACAGATACTTTCTTCCTTCAACACACTGCAGCCCATGTGTCATGAAGGATGACTCCGTGTGTATTACTGGGGAAGTAGTAAGCAGTGTCAGGTCGTAAACTCATGAATGTTAATTTGAGTTTCATATTAACTATGTTTTAATGCAGTTGCTGTGGTTTCAAAGTCAAACTTTGAGATGTGTTGTGAGAGCATCTTAAGGGTTTGGCTTTGCTGAACTGATTGGGAGTCAGTTTTCTTTTTTGTGAGCTTTGGGAATAAAACTTGTACATGTTGATAGATAAAGATAGCAGAAACTGTGATTTGTGAGAGATGTTTCAGTCAAATGAGATGCAGAATGCTATACCCTAACTGTCTGTGATTAACATGAGGATTGACAATGGATGCAGTAGCTTAAAATAGCTTAAATTATGACATTGTTCAATAACAATTTTTGGTGTATTTGAAAGTTCCTATTAAATAAAAATGCACTTCCCTTGTTACATTAAGTTCCTGGGTGCATTTGTTCCTGCATTCACTGCCTAATATGTTTAATGAATGCATTTTGCATACTTGACATAATTTACATATTTATTTATTTTACAGTTGTACCCAACCAGTTGTCTTTGGCCAATAAAATATTATAGATTTTGTGATAATACAGGTGAGCCCCATCATCATATCAAATCTGCAGGTCTATATTGCCAGCATAACCAGCACCTTCTCCACCCATCTGTCTACACCATCTGGCTGCTTCATGTGGAAACACAGAAACCAGGCAAGTTAATTATCAGTTTGTGCAAACCTTGAGTCTAAAATTCTCCCAATTTTCATCAGTTTTCTTTTTGTCCAACAGAGGGAGACATATAACCATTAATAGAAGTCAGAACCAGAAATTTCTGTTCATATTTTAGAGGTAAATGTTATTTTTCAGATTGATGACAGTAAGTGCAGAATCTGTAGAATCAGCTGAAATACCAACATGGACAGCGTCAAAAGCAACTGTGAGGACTGAGGGATGCAGTCACTGCATCCATACCCTAGATTTCACAATAACTCTTGCTTCCATGATGACGCAGATGACAGCAGAAGTGAAAATAAAAAGACTTGTGGGTGAGAGGATGTTTGGGACCAGGACATGTACCAGTGTCCCTGTGTCTGGCTCACCTCTTTTCTCCTCTTGTCGAGCTCCACCACCATAGATAGTCCACCAGATGTGAAAAGAACATGCAAGCACCCACACTGATGTCCGTGTTGAAGGAATCACATGCACACACAAACTGATCTTTGATGTCATCCCCGTACTGTGCAACATTATTTACCCAGATTCCTGGCCTTTGGAAGAGTTTATTTTCTTTACTAGTTGAGTTGATGGACCTAAACTCACCACTCTTCTCTCTGTATCCCAGTTTGTGTCTGAAGTATTTCAGAAGTTTACCATACTCATTAAAGGAGCCTTTTGTTGCAATTAATTTGTTCCCAATTTGTGATGGGATTCACATCATATCACACAGCAGGTTTTCAGTAAGGTACTCTGCAGTGTTTCATCTCTCCGCTGGATTCATGTCTCTGAGTCAGTGGCAGTGCACGTGAATGTGAGAAGCTGCAACAGTTGAGCTGAGGCAGAGTCGTAATGTTTCTGTTGCATGTGATGGTACGCTCATGTGCATAAGCTTCTCTGTATGTTAGTGACACCCACAGGTAGATCCACCAGGAGCTTCCTTCAACATCTTGACCTGCAGTGAGAGAAGGAGGTCTGCAGAGCTTCAGTGTTGTGAGCTACAGAAAAATGCAGTAGATAGGACAAAAATGTGTCTAGATGTGTGACAAAATTATTTCCATCTGCCCTGCCCTACTGCTGCCAACAAGTGTGTTTTGAGAATATGTTATCTTCGTTAAATAGCTGTCCATGATATCATGTAGCCCTGAAATGATTGGAAAAATGCAATATATGATAGAAAAATATAAAATATTCCTACCATACATCCAGCTCTCATTTACTGTTGGCAGAGTCAGACTCAAATGGCTCATATTTTTAGATGTAATTGCAGTCAATTTCAAAGAGTAATACACTAATTGCACTCCTGTAACATTGTCAGACTCCAAATGTTTAAAAAGACATTTTCCACATATTCTTCTTCCAAACCTGCACCTATATGTTAACCACAATGCAACTTGGCCTTTGGTAAGAGATTCAGATGTGTTATGCTAGTAGCAGCCAGCGTAGCCTCAAGCCACTGACCTCAAGCAGAAAGGAGGATCTACAGAGGTCTGGTAATCTCACTAATTTCCAAACCCCAGATTTTTTTTTTCATTTTCAGCCTCAACTGATGCTGACTCAACTGACATGACTTTAGGTGACTTGCCAGATTTCACACAGCTCCCTCTGGAGTCACAAAAGGCTTCATAAAACTTTGTTCATGTATGCAGTAGTACTCCAGCTTGACAGGAATGGTGCAAACTCTATTGCCTGCCTGCCAAAGACATCAAGCTCAGACAGCAGCCAGACTGATGAAAAGAGAGTGAAGGCCAAACCTGAGCCAAGCTGGGTCATCACAGTGCAAAACCTGATCAAGGAGAGAGAAACAAGTGGAGAGTCAGACATAAGGCCTCTGTCATCCGGGGCTATATGAGGGATGCTAGACACTGTGAGCAAAGCATGTCAAGAAATGTTCATGCCAGAGTTGTTTCTGACCTAAATTTAATATAATAATCTTTGAAGGTTCACATGTTTTTATTAACACCTTCATACTTCATACTTCATACTTGCAAAATAATTCAAATTATTTAAATAGGAAAGTCAACAGGAATGCAAAAGAACATTGCGCTGCCAACATGTAATTCCACATGTGCAACCCCTTTTCAGCACTGCCAGGCCAGACGCTGGCATCTCCTGGAGCAGTCAAAATCAAATACTTATGAAATGTCTTCTTTGTCCTGAGTTGGGACATCAGTGAGTTGAGAAAGTCCGGTCTGAGTAGACTGGTGCTGACTGCTGCATGCACAGCAACCTGAGCCTCCCTCTACACTGGCATGACCAGCTGCCTTCATGGACTGAACATATAGGACTTATTCAGGCTTCTGGTCTGCTGCATTCCACTCAGATAAAACCCCCAACATACATGTTCAAAAGCGCTTGTGTAATACATAGACATGAAGTGTGTTTGTGTGTGCTTCTCAGCCTGCACACATCGAGATATACACGCTTGCTTAATGGGACTCTGTGCATTCTGGACACGGTGTGTAGTGGGCAGTGTGTAGTGACAGTGTGTAGTGGGCAGTTAAACGCTCTGTGGAACCTGTAGTGACGCACAGCAACAGATGCACAGCCTCCAACTTGTATGTTCCTCTGTGTGTGTGCGTGCGTGTATGTGCAATCTGATTTGCTTTTTCCTTTTGCACATACTGCACATGCATGCACACACATGTAGGTGTATTTGCATGCATATGCCTTATCTAACTGGCAGACCAAAATGCCCTCACGTTAAGTAGCATTTCTATCTTGGGGTTTGGTATCTGTACATGGACTTTGGTTTCATGTATATCTAAATATATTCTATATATGCCAAACATTATGTAAGGGGAAGGCTGATGTTTCTGGTTTCCTGCCGATCTCGTGAACATATATCCAGCTTTTACACTGTATTGGCAGTTTGACCCACTGTGGTCTCCTCACTGAGATCACTTCACTGGGGATGTTTCTTAAAAGAGTAGTGACAAGAAAGAAAGACTGGGGACAAGTGGCATGTCCTACCAATAACATATCTGTCCTGGAATTGTTACATTGAAAAAAGAGTATACCAAAGATGTTTAACACTGACTAGATGGTTGATTTATGTGAGTTGTTCTGTAAAGGAACATGTCGTTCACCAGGTTCTCAGATGTTTTCCTTCTTTATTAAAAAAACATTTGAAAATTACAACTCCTGGCAAAATGTCCTGTCCTGACAAAGTGGAGCTACATATTTCATAGATTTGTTATACTTAAAACTGTTATTTAGAAAAAAACACCATTAATAACAAGTTTAAGTTGTCGTCATTAACATCAATCGATTAAACATGAAATTATACATAAATTATGCAAAAAGTATAGTATCTCACTGTCCCTGAAATTTCAGTTAGTCACACTTACATAAAACACATAATAAGAGTGCAACACGCCTTAAAGGTTACGACCTTGTCACATGACAGGGCCTGCCAGTCCAGTGACAGGGCCTTACAATAAAAGGCCTTTATTGAATATAATATGTATTTGCCCTAGAAAACCTTATATGAATAAATATATATTACGCTGTAAATTCGAAGCTTTTTATGCTAATAGATAAAAGTTTTGAATTTAGAATTTTTTACCTGGGCCTGTGTGACACTGCTTTTTAGATTGCACTTTGTATATGAATGGTGTTTCAGTACATGTATACATATAATTGTAATTTATATTAGCTTTGAGTAATAATATTATTCATATTACAGCTTGGTAATAACAGGGTAAATGTCAAGGTCAATATTCAGATTCAAGACTAAGATATTATGTTATTATATTAATGTTTTGCCCAAGACAAGCGGTCTGGTGGAACGTCCTAAAAACAGCATTGCACTATTCCTCAATTCCTCTTCCTCTTCATAACCTGGCACCTACATTACCCACAATGCCTTATCTAACTAGCTGACAGAAAGCCTCATGCTAAGCGCTGTCTTGGGGTTTGACATCTGTACATGGACCGTGGAAGTAATTTTAACGGCTTGAAAAACAATTCATGCGTGTCTAATAAAACAAAAACAATGGTTAGATCGGATTTACTTACTGGTAAAGTGGACAGGTTCATGAAAGAGGCACACACACAGTTTAGAGTTAAAAGTGAACACAAACAAAAGACATACTCAGTGTATGTTGGATATAAACACCCAAATGTCCTCTGCATGCACACACACACACACACACACACACACACACACATGCAATTCTTGCATCAATTAGTTCCCTCGTTAAATTGCCAGCACGAGTATATAAAACCTCCTCTTCATGTCACCCTTGAATAGAGGCAAAAATACTGCTTTCCTCACACACGACTCCTCCCCAAGTCTTTCTGTGGCTTTTTTATGACCTTAAATTGTCTTTATTAGGAGACTAATAAAAGACTGAACTCCTGCTGAGTTTCTTTCTTTCTTTCTTTCTTTTTTCTTTCTTTCTTTCTTTCTGTCTGTCTGTCTGTGTCTCTGCCTTTTTTGTTTCTTTCTGTCTTTCTGTTTGTCTTTCTTTCACTTGTTTGTTCTTTTGTTCTTTTGCTTTTCCCACCTCTAATGGATTTCTGAATGGCCAGTTAACAGCCAAAATCCACTCTAGTGTCGGCTAATTGCGGCTTTCTCTTTAGCTTTCATGCCACATGTGAAAAAAACCTTATGCCTGGTGAAACAATGATTCATGAGGGTTTTTTTTCTCCTTTGACATTATTTACTCTACACTTGGCTTCAAGGTCTCAGTGGAAATCCCTGAAGGCTTTTTTTCTTCCGCAGATTTGGCAAAAAAGCCATTCTCTCCATATTTGAATCCCTGAAGGTCTTTTTATCTGCTGGTGTGTCTGGACCGTGATGGCAATGAAAGAGAGTGGAAACATTCGGATAACGGCGAGAACACAATGTGATGAGTGTCAGTGAAGTCATGAAAAAAAATTACATGGATGGCCTCGCACGGGCAGCGATGTGTAGATGTAGATGTTGGAAGTTTAGCCCCAGATCAAAATCAAGCCACGTAGGTATTTAAAGGTACCAGAAAACACTCAGTAAACATGAAAATCTGCAGCCACATCTCCTGTCTGCTTTGCTGTGGATGAAACACCATCTTTAGTGTGGAAACCACATACTGTACACATATGGTGTAGCCTCTCTGAAAAACACTGTGGGGCCCCTGCAAATTCACTTGGCAAGAATATCTATGCATCGTCCTGTGAAACCCAATCCCTGTTTTCCTTTTTCCCCAGAATCAGCCTTCTCAGTGATTCATCAGAATGGATGTTTATGTTCACCACCAGGAATTCACCATTCGGGGAGGGGGTGTTTGTGTGTGAGTGTGCAATCGCACGGCTGCTTTATCACATTGTTGAGGTTTATGTCTCACTTTCAGAGATTTTGTGTGTGAGCATGAGTATGTTGTTGTCATTTGGGATTTAAGTTACACATGTGACTTCACCCACGTGGACTATACCTCTAAGCAAATGTAAATACTGGAGGCAAGGGAGCAATAAAGGGGACATGTAAGGAAACAGATGGAGTGTATTTAGAACTAATTTAAATATTTTCAGTAACTTTCAAAACTACACCTTTAACATTCAGCAGATACATGAAGTAGTCTGCATGTCTCAACACTACTCTGCTCTTTCTGAAGCCGACATTATTTGCTGACAGTGCAAACACAGATGGACTGTGAAACAAATGTGTAGCCTTTTAGGTTTGTGAGGCACCAGAATAAAAAGCAGCAACAGGAAAGTGAAGAAATTCCTCTCCTACAGGAAATACTATGTCATCTCTGCAGTGATCCTTTAATTTCCTCAGCAGGTCTCAGGGTCAAAGCCAAACTAATTGGAGATCAAAGGGACTGCATGACATTACACTGGCACATATCCGATCTGTATACATGCCACAGGCAGTCTGCCTGTCTGTTGCGCTGTCCTTATATATCTTTCACTTTTTATCTCTCTACATTCTCTCTCCCTCTTTTTGCTACTAATTACATCTAAGTGTGAAAAACAGAGTGAAAAGTCTGATTTAATCTGCAGATCCTGTGGAAAAAACTCCTTCTCCGTGTAGCCAAACATCATTCTGATGATGGTGCCTGGGTGTGTCTCGTCATACAGGATATGACATTTCTGCCCTGTCGTTTATCACTGTGGGTCTCCGTGTGGGTCAAGTACAGTAACCGCAGTGAATGTGGAGATCAAGATGGAGATCACAGGCTGGGGGATAGGCGTTGTTCTTCTCTCTAATCACTGGGTTGGGCCTGTTGGTCTGGCCATAAGCACCACCTTTCCAATTTTCACTGGCAGACTCATACATACAAACACACCTAAACATGCACAGGCATACATATACTGGAACATATAAGATAAAAGAAACAAGCAGACTATATTTAGTCGAGGCAAATACAGAGCAGCAGTTGATTAGTGAGGATTCAATGCTGCGGAAAATGTTGGTCTTTCATTAAAGAAAGTGAATCAGTTTCTTCCATTTTTCTATATTCACCCAAACTTAGCAGTAAACCTAATGTTCTGTTTGGGGTTCAGGAGACCCCGGGGCCCTTTTTAGCAGCTCAGAAAACATACTTGACATTGTTTTATCATCATGACTTTCCCAAATTTTATGAGAATTGCTTAAAATATGATGACATTTCAGAAGTCCACTAAAAAATGGTTTTATGGTAGGGGAGATCGGGTATGGTTGTAACATGGGGAGAGTTGCAACAACACCAATTCCACCAAATAGAGATAAGATAGGAGTTAGGTGATCCCCAATCAGGCATGGTGGTTATCAAGTCTGGAAAGAGGTGCATTCAGAATATATAGTGAAAAAACAGATTTTGAGGTACGAAAGTAGAGTTTTTGACCAAGACTATTTTTTCTTTAGTATCTATACTATTGCAGATAGAATTGTTTGCCTTATATCAGATTGAAATATAGTTTCTCAGGCAACATGTGATGCATTTTGTCCTTTATAATTTCAAACCAGTATGGTAATACAGTTAGCTAAACATTGGCTGATAGGGTTACCAGCATTAATTTGTCAGCACTGTGACCAGTCCTCCCCATTCACATGCTGTACACATGTTGGTGTGTGTATCGTCACTTGACCTTTCCCATACTCAGTCCCCGCCGGAGGAGAGGGTAGAAAAGTGTATGGGCAGCTTGTGAGTAGTGCCTGTCTGCAAGAAAAAGTCCCGGTATGCCAAAGAGTAAAATATAGAAGTGCTAGCTAGTATACGTACCGGTGAATACCGACCCACTTCAAGCACTGACTATGACTCTGAATAAGAATATACACACATTGACACACACACACACACACCTCTTTTTAGTTAGACCTAAGGATGTACAGAGATGTTCTTTAATTAATTACATTCTAATAGTATTTATTAAGTATACTTTTAAGTAAGTTTATTCTATAGGTAAATTTACATACACATACTGTACATGTGCTTGAGTCATCAGACAAAGTCTGTTACAGCAAGAGAGAAACATTTTTCTTTGATATCACTACCTGTTTTGGAAGCATATCATATAGTGCGGCATCTATTTTTGATTCTTTTGTGTGATTGTTACAACTTACCCCAGCATGTGTTACAACCTACCCCGCTATTGGGGTAGGTTGAAACAAGGGAACACATTGCATTTGACATCAACTCATGAGGTCTGTGATATTCTTGTAGAGGACTGAATTGGTGCCATTTGTAGTGAACAAATGTGGGTACTTTGTATAAAAATTTGAGAACTCTAGCTACAAAATTCAGTGAGTTATAGTTGCTGAAGCAAAAAGTGTTACAACCACACCTGGTCTCCCCTACTTCTGTTTGGCGTCTCAGAGGCTTGAGCTGTAGAACGTGGTCAACAACAATGGAGTTCCCTATCCCTATCCCTATTTTTTACAGCAGATCCCAAATAAGTCTATTTGGATCTCTTGTAGTTTAATAAGTTTGAGATCAAACAGTTCCTCTGCAGGATCTAATTGTGCCCCAAAATAAGATACGTCACTTTGTAGGACAACATACCTTTGTCCGTGAAGGACTTTTTGGCAAACAAAATGAGGACATAATTGTTCACACATAGTCCATATAACCTAACTATATAAAAATTAATAATTTGATGTAATAGTGCTGCATTATGGTAATTTCTGTATTTTGTCACCTTCATTACAAGCTCAGTTTGTGGCAAAGGGAAGGGTCACAGCTTTCATACTTTTCTACATATTTGGTTTTAATGAGGTCATCAGAAAAGAACAAACATAGTTAAGGGATGAAAATGTAGTTGATTTTTCAATTATACGTATTTAGGCCTACACATGTGTCTGTGGGACCCCAAACAAGACAAAAATCAGGATTCAATACATGATTCAATGCTTCTCTCTTTCTTTTTCTACACAGTTGAAGTTGTACCACCTGTGTGCGTAAGGAAGTCTTTACAGAGGAGACGATAAAAATTCACCTTTACGTGTCTTTCTTTCAAGCAACACAGCCTTCTGAGTCAGGCTCTTCATATGGTATCTTAATGAAGTCAGAAGTCTGAAGGTTTTATATTTATAATATTTATGAAGATTAAACAACATAAGGTGTTGTGAGGGGGCCTCTCACACAGATCTGATTCATTGAAAGATGAATGCATATCATGTTTAAAAACATGGAAACTTTATCCTTCAATATCAAAAACTGTGTGGTATTAGGGGGCTGGCATCAGAGAACGCACTGTACAATGATATTATGATGGCAAAATATCTAAGCTACAAGTTTTCACAGTCACTGATGTGACAAATATGCAGGCTTTTAGCATTAAAATCATCATAAAACCCCATCACGCGGGTTCAGACACATTTCTCTCCTGCCAGTTCTCATCCCACGTGTCTTTGATTTCTCTGGACCTTTTCAGCTTTTCTGGTGACCACAAGTGTCATAATAGGGTTTAACTGCCACCTTGTTTTCATTTTACATGCAGGAATGTACCTTTTGTGGGGCATGGGATGAGTAACCGAATCATACATTTGCTGGATATAATATTATATACATATTATCAGAGGAGAAATGTAGTTAGTTACACTTACTCAATTACTGTACTTAAGTCCAAATATGACCATGTTATACTTCTACTTTATAGTTCAATGGGACAAATTTGACTTTTTATAACAATGATTTGACAGCTTTAGTTACTCATCATTTTACAAATGAAGAGTTGACATTGAACACATATAAATTTATTTTTTACATTTTTGATACTTTAAGTAGGCCTACACTGCTGATAACACCTGCATACTTGCTTGTACATCATTGGTTTAAAAAGTCAAATATTTTCACACAAATTATTTCTTATTCTTTTCTTTTGAACAGCTTAATATGAGTCATGAGAAAAGAACATAAGATAAATTTTTGTAGTGAAAATGTGGCCTAAAGTCTGTCTTTCCTGTATTTTCCTTATACATCTTAAAAACCTAACTGATAGCTGCTAATTGAAGCCAATGATTTAAATGAGACTTTATGCAGAGTCCCGTCTGCTGCGATGGCTCCCTGAAGAGGATTGTAAATCATTCAACTTCAAGTGATTCGAGCTGGGCCAAAGTTTAAACCCCGCCCCGCAACCTCCAGCCAATCATGTGTGACTATTCAAATGAGCCACACATAAAGATTACTTGTAGCGGCATCTGACTGACCATAAGAAACTTCACCCCTAAACCGCAATCCCTCGCCACTTTCTGTGTTTTAAAACACACGATTGGATTTACAACTGGTCTCCCGACATCCACAGAACTTTTTATCCAGGATATTTTTTAGCAAAAAAACTCAATAATATGGGAAAAGAAAATATCACTTTTTTGACAGTTTGGATAATTTTGGGGAAAATCTTTGCAACTTTTTCTTCTGGCCCTGAACCCACCACCGACACTGTGTTTGGTAAGACCGACCGATCAATGTGCTCCTCTTGTGAGAACTTTTTTGTCAGGATATTATTTTCATGATTAAGCTTCCACGAAGTAAACACATGCGGGACGCCAGTTAATTAATGCGCGTTGTTCCGTGGTGACCGGGAGTAACCCCGTTAAACGCTTTCAGAGCTCAGGTCTGCAGGTCTGCATCCCATTTCATACCATTCATGTCCATGTGTGAATGAAAAAAAAGCTGCTGCTACAGGCCTTTTGTCTGAAGAAAGAAAAGAGGAAGAAGAAAATATAATTGTAATCATATTAAGGTAACAATATAAAGACGTATTATTTCCTTAGAAAGACATTAACTCCTTTTTAATGACATTCCTCCACTTAAAACCATTTAGCCTTATTGGATTTTTGAAAGACAATTTAGGTTACAAAACTGAACTTACTGAAAGAATCTAATCAGTTTAGAGGTCATTTATTATACAGTTTTAATCAGTGTCACTAAACGAATCTCTTTAGGAAATCCATGCTCTTGTTATATTATATATTAGGCTATTACATTAATATTTTGAGATTTAATTAAATTTATGCTGGTAGAAGTGCAGTGCAGACAAAAGAGGGCGACACTGCCATGTTCTAAAAATCTACTGTTTGACTCAGTCCCACTGGTGGTCCCTTTATATAATTTAGAAGGGCAGCAAGGTTTCACAATTTGCATGGGGGAAAAGTTTATTTAAGCATGTTTATATTTGTCTTCTGTAATTAATGTTCGATGATGAACAGTGTTTAAAATTAGTAGTAATAAAAATGTTATAAATGTATCTTTTTCCTGTTCGGAATCATTAATTGTGCATGCAATCCTCTACACACCTGTTACACCATGATAATCTAATAATCTGTGTGTGTTGTAACAGTAAACACCACAGTCACCACTACTCCCCTGCCCACCACTGCTGAATGGATCACAGACTACACTGACATTGTGTCCAAGTTCTCCCTGCGCACAGTGGACACCCCAGATGATGACATGTGCTACATTGTGGCCGGGAGTCCAGAAACCATCAAGGAGTGTGAATTCAACTCAGAAACACAGACCTTCATAGTGATACATGGCTGGACGGTATGTCAGACTAAATGGATTTTATGTAAAATTGGCAGCAGCATGTATTACTATAGAACATCATATTAAATGTGCGTGTGATTAATCTTGTCTTATTTGTGCCTCATTTGTTAGTTAGGTATCTATTTTGCACATAATGCCCTTCTGGCTCTGAGATGCTGATGTTATTCTACAAATATCCGTTGAAATAATGCTATAAAATGGTATGCTGGACATACAATAGGCAGAGTTTGAGTTTTGCTAATGCACTGTTGAAATAATGAACAAACTGATCATAAATGTTGAGCCAAATCCGAACAGATGAGCATCCGTACACTATTGTGGGATGAAAACAACAATAAATGCACAAACGGGCTGAGAGCAGTGAGTCAGCTCTGCAAACAGTCTGTGCAACTCCTCTTATAATGTGATTTAGAGCTAGTCATGCAACAAGATTTGAACCTGCTGACACCTTGGCTTCTCTCCAGGACTCAGAATGAAGGCTACAGCCAGAATATATCATGGCATGCTGCAGCTGACCTCAGACATGTGTGTGTGTGTGTTACTATAGGTAACAGGGATGTTCGAAAGCTGGGTGCCCAAGCTGGTGTCTGCTCTCTATGAGCGCGAGCCCAGTGCCAATGTGATCGTTGTGGACTGGCTGACCCGCGCCAACCAGCACTACCCGACCTCCGCAGCCTACACTAAACTAGTGGGACGCGACGTCGCCAAGTTTGTTACTTGGCTACAAGTGAGTGTTTGCATTGAACAGTATCCAACTGGGTCATATTTTCCACATCCTCTTTGTTAACAGGTGGATTTGGCAAAGAAATTAGAGCAGACGGTGACTCTGTGACAAATTTGTAGCAGATGATGTCATGTATTTGTACCCCGCTGTGCTGCTGCGGCGGATATGTTTGCCTACTGGTCATGATTTTAAACACCCCATAAAGGCGTTTTATGGCCATGTCTGTGGCTCACAGCAGGCTCTTATTACAAGACTCAGTATTTAATGGAGACTTCAAGGCAAAAAGGGGAATTGGCATGAATAACACTTTCATTTTTTTGTCCTTTGTTTATGTGACTTTCAAGTTTAAAACTTGGAAAGTTTTGGCAAGCATAAAATTACACAAATTAATCCTCGTCTTGGATTATGTCCCAGACTCTGTTAAGACTTGAACAGAGTGATGCAGTGCTTTGCCAGGTACAGCCTACTATCAGTGTTGAACCCCTCCAGAAAGTCTGCAGGATTCACTTTAAACTCTTTTAAAACATCTCAACATTTTCTTCTGGCACATCTAATCCATCTCTTCCTCTTCAGAACGAGCTGCAGTTGCCCTGGGAGAGGATTCATCTGCTGGGTTACAGTCTGGGAGCACATGTGGCTGGAATCGCTGGAGACCTCACTGACCATAAAATCAGCAGGATCACAGGTGAGAACATAAACTTAACCAATTAACAGATCATCATCTGCTTACATTAAAAGTAAACAGTGTGATAACATAGATATATTTAATTAGGGTCATTGTCACCATTAGTTCAGATTGGTTGAATCACATTTGAAGCTGTTGCAAGAAATCCGATGAAGCTACACCTTGTCACATATTAACACTTGATTTAAGCATGAATTCATGAAACAAAAAGGGATGATTATTGGCTGTAAGAGCAACCATGATGTGTGCAAACATACCATACTGTAACTGTAATATATGGACACTATTTTTTCCAGGAGTGCTCGTAAAACCAAAAAACAGTATTATCCGTCGGCCATTACATTCCAGGCCTGTATTGAATGTGTGTGTGTAGCACTCCTATTTGTCACTGTGATGTTTATCCAGTTTTGACCTGCTTAGAGCAACAGCGTGTTTTCTGAGATCAGAGGCAGGAGCCCATTAAGAGCCTGCATTGTTCTGAGCCTCAGTGGTTCTGCAGTGCTGCCAATGGAAAAAAAGTCCAAATGAAACACATACTCATTCAAAATACATTTCTTTCTGCCTGTATGTGTGTCCTTATCTACACACTCTTTCTTTATGGAGAACTGTGCATAATCAGTACAACTTCTTCCAAAAGCGAAACAACCCTAGCGTCACCTTTGCTTCACTCTTTCTTTTTTCTAGGTCTGGATCCTGCTGGTCCCACTTTTGAGCACGCAGACAACCAGGACACCCTGTCCAAAGATGACGCCCAGTTTGTGGATGTCCTGCACACCAACACCAGGGGTTCCCCAGACCGCAGCATTGGCATCCAGAGACCCGTGGGCCACATTGACATTTACCCCAATGGAGGCACTTTCCAGCCGGGCTGCGACATACAGAATACATTGCTGGGGATTGCATTAGAAGGCATCAAGGGCCTCCAAAGTATGTACTTACTGCTATTCATTCTTCCCTGCATTTGTGTTTGAGGTCTGGGTTAGGTTTCAATTTATGAACGGCATATGATGTGGTACATATTGGCAGTAAGCATAGTGAGGTCTACACTTCAACTAGATGATCTGGATTTATACCTGCATGTTGGCCCTTATTATTAGACCCAAGTGGCCAGTAAGGGAGTGTTTTTCATGTACAATTCCTGCTCTTGGGTTTATGTAAATAAATAACAAAACGTTGTGTCTATTTGAGCTATAAGTCAAATTTCTTTCATCAAGATAGGCTTCAATAACATAACAGACAGAATCACAGTATGTCACAGTTGTGTTCTGTTTTGTGTGGAGATGAAAGTCTTGCTTGATGTTTTGCTCTTTCAGCTGTTGTAAGTGACTGATCAAGGCAGAACTATGTGAGAAATGCCACCAGGGTCAGCATTTAGGCACATTAGAGACGTTTGTCTTCAAGGCATTTCTGGCAGACAGCCCTGAAGGCAAACTTCTCCCATGTGCAGCATTTAGTTGGACATGTCAAGTGTCCTTAAAGCCAAACACAAGGACAAAATTCTCTGTGGCCTGATGTCATCTGAGAGAAAACATAGAGGTTTTTCACTGTTCTTTCTTTGTGCTGCAGATATGGACCAGCTTGTCAAATGTTCCCACGAGCGCTCCATCCACCTGTTCATCGACTCTCTGCTGAACATCCAGCAGCAGAGCATGGCCTACCGCTGTAACTCCAAAGAGGCCTTTAACAAGGGTCTGTGCCTCAGCTGCAGAAAGAACCGCTGCAACAAGCTTGGCTACAACATCAACAAGGTCCGCAGGGCCCGCAGCACCAAGATGTACCTCAAGACCCGTGAAATGATGCCATACAAAGGTAAACATCAGGGAAAGAAAGACACAAAGATGCAATTGTTTTGTGCTTTGTGCTATGCAAGAAGAGAGAAGAAATACATTGAACTACTGTAGAAAAGTCTGGCTGGGTTTATGTACTTATGTACTGAGGATTAGTGAGAGTTAAGTTAATTCATATGTTAACTGGAGTAATCCTCAGTCTGTGAGTTACTGTTGTTAATGTACTTACTGTGGACGTGGTTGATTGGAGCTGGGATTTGTATCACTACAGTTAGTGTTGGTGCAAAAAGACTACACACCCTTCTCAGGGAAACTCTTAATGCCTGCAGACAACAAGTAGCAAGTATTCAGGAGGTCACATGAACAAGAGGTCATGGGTATATTAGTGGCTTGGGATACGCTAAGGTAATGTGACACCGTTGCATAGGATACACTAGCAATGGAAAAGTTTATTTAAGAAGCATAAGTCAGCAGTCCTATTGTTGGACACTTTGTGAGGGGTGTTCAAAGATGTATTGAACGATTAGCATGTTTATTAAAAGGTTATTTACTCTAGTAATGAATACATATAAGGGTGTGCAAGTGAAACCAATGAGGATTTAGCACAGATCTGTGTTTAAATGCATCACTGTCACAGTGACAGGAAACATAGAAAGGTCTTTTCTTGTATTAAACTTTAAGTAGTGGTATGAGAGATGTAGGCCAGTTGTTGGGGAACACATCAAGCTGTGAAAGAGTGTGTCCAGACAAATAGTACAGTAGGCCATCAGTAAACTGTTCTCTTCTCTCCTAGTTTTCCACTATCAAGTGAAGGTGCATTTCTTCAGCAAGGACCAAATGAGCTTCACAGAGCAGCCGATGAAGATTTCTCTGTATGGAACCCACGGAGAGAAGGAGGACATTCCCTTCGTCCTGTACGTACATTAAACATCATCATGTGACAACAAAAAACTCACAGCCATGCACGTGCAAATTACGAGAAAAAGTAAACAGCACGTGTTTCCAAATATACTGACTCTAAGTAAATACCATAAAGGCACTCGTGCTGCATTTGTCACACACATACACACACACACACACACACACACACACATATGCCTTTATTGTTCCATGGAGAGGACAGTCCTATCCTAGCAGCTGACCTTTGAATGTTGCCCTTCCTTTCACCCTAAAGGCCGGACCTGAACGGTAACACCACTTTGTCCTTCCTCATCACCACTGATGTGGACATTGGAGACCTGATGATTGTGAAGTTGCGCTGGGAGAAGGACACTATCATCAGCTGGTCAGACTGGTGGGGCAGCAGCAAGTTCCACATCCGCAAACTGCGCATCAAGTCTGGGGAGACCCAGTCCAAGTAAGTTCTTGTTCACTGCCACAAAGATATGATTATCTAGGATTTACTAGAATAGATTCAGTGGCATGTATGTACTTTAGACTGGGGACTTCATTTTTCACAATGTGATTCCAGGGTGATCTTCAGTGCAAAGGATGGAGAGTTTGCTTACCTGGAAAGGGGAGGAGAAAACGCAGTCTTTGTCAAGTCAAAAGAAGACAAACTGAACCGTAAAGAGAAATTGTAAGTTGGTGAGAAGTTTCCTTTATAAAGAGCCTGGAGTGTCCCATCTGAATAATTTATCCACTCTTTAGTGGTTATTTGTTGTCAGTTATTCAGTGATGCATTTCAAAATCATCTATAAAATGATTCAGTTTACATTTGAATTATGCTATTTAAAATAACTCTACATTTTCTGCTACGATTATGAATGAATACAGTGATTACAATGATACGCTAAAGAGACTGCCCTGTGATGTTTTATCTATCGTCAGAAGCAGAAGCTCTCCTGCTCACTGTTGTCTTTTCTTCTTTCCAGGATGCACAAACTGAAAATGCAGGGCAGTCTTTTTGGGCAGAGTGACGCTTGAAGTTGCACTTGTACACGCAAACGCCCAAGCATCATGCACATCATCCATTTCTACATACATAGCCAAAGATAAACTGCACACAGCAACACTGGGAGAGCCTTTCCAAGTAACTGGACATTTACTGAATGCTGCATTTTTCAGATTTTCTTCCTGTTGTGCCTTATGACTTCAACTCCCAGTGCAACCAACACAACCTCTGCCGCAGTGCTGGGAATCAGTCTGCTCACGAGCTCTCTCCTGTCTCTCTGCAAATTCTGCTGCTGAAAAATGTTACAGGTTTCTTTGTGATGATGTGCTCACGTTTGACAAATTAGACCTTTTGCTGCATATCTTTGTAATCATTTGTTTATGCCTTTGCAGCCTATATGTACTGTTTATACTGTCTGATGAATTTTGAACCCCTGAACTGGTGTGTATTCCTTGCCAATGTGAACTTGGATTATTGTAAATATATAAATGATTCAGAGTGATAGGCATAATTTAGGCGCATCTTTGTTTGTTTGGTTTTTTTTGGGGGGGGGGGGGGGGTTAAATGTGCAAAGTGATCATTTTGTCCCTAATGTTTGTCTTTATTTAACCACTAACTGCGAACAATCAACAGGGACCAAAGAAGTATTTACTATCTACTGAATGGAGAATCACACCTGTCTTTGTAAATACCTTTTTTAAATCAGGAGTTATGTGCTAATATCTGATCTCTTGAAGCCTTGCTTGTTCTTTGATTTTGGTTGTTGTGTCACTGGTCACTTTAAAAGGTCCCCTGCAGCCATTTAGATGTTAAGGTCACTGAGATTGCAGTCCAACATGGATAAGCATTTTTTAGTGTTGGTAATTTCATCATTAAATTGAACTGAGGTCACTTTTTAAATGTTCCAGTAATGGCTAGGTGCTCATTGATTACTTCATGAATGGGTCAATAGTGTCTCACCTGCAATGGTTTACCTCATTGACTAAGCTCAGTCTACAACATGTCCGTATTTTGAAAGGTCAAACATTGCAAAATTGATGAAAATAAACATGCAAGCCTTGGTAATATGTGATGGACTGGCCTACATGATATCCATAATACATCTCAAGAATACTTAATTTTGTATTTATTGAATGTACATTTATATATTTGTATATTAAGCTGTAATATATTTTGGCAGGCTTCCATTGTGGTCTGTATTTTTTATAAATGAAGCGTTTTCTGATTTTAAGCACAAGGCTTTGGAAGAGCGATCAAATCGGTCTCCTTGCCAGCTGATCAGTGCATTTACTTTTATGAACTGAAATGCAGTGCACTGTATAAATGAAGAGCCCAGGATGGTTTAATAAAGAGATAAATCACGTATTTCAATATTCCTGACTGCTCAAATTGCTTTTAGATAATAATTAAATAATTAAATCATCTTAGGATTTTGGACCTGCATTGGAGATAAACTTTTCGCTCACCATTTCATGAATGAACGTGTGTAAACATGGCCAAAAACTTCCACATATGTCAGTATCCAATGTTAGTGATCGGATATATAAGGTCTGCCTTTTGAAAGCAAGGGAAAATATATTTAAATGTCAGTGATGACAGCTGATACCGTTGAGAGAGCCACTGAAGCATACGGATTTTGATGGCTCCTTGAAGAATGATGGAAAATACTTTTAAGATAAATGTGCTGAATACTAAACTATAGTCCATATGATACTAGTTTTGGTAATCAAAAATGCTGAATTGATATTGTCAAGGTTCACTCCACTTCAATCAGTGTCTATGCAAATTCTGCATTTTGCTCTTTCCGTCTTGAACTAATCACAGTAAAACGTACTTACAGTATACAGTATGTAGATTTAGAAAGTACTTTGCTGACACTGGAATGTTTCTCATATTTCTATATTAATTAATATATATTAATCCTTCACAACTAAGGGAAAACACAGGCATGATTCCAGCTCCTGTAAAGGGAGTTTTATAAAGTTCCTGTACAAGTCCTCTGACATGAGATATGCAGTATTTCAAACAAACAACCCATCACATATAAACTCACATATAACAAAAGCCACACTGAGCAGTTTGACACCAACATCAAGTTAAAAGGTACCCTGTGGAGTTTTTATTGTTATGTTTCTCACCAGAACACAATGCAGTATGTATATTTAAGGTCTGAGAAACATGCTGAATGCATGTCTTTCCTCATTTCACATTTCCAAAGGCTGTTTTGTGCGTGCATTGTTCATTGTTACGTGACATATGTTCATTTTTAGCCACATTTTTATGGTTCTAGTGTGAAATAACTTCCAACTAACACGCAAGCTTACACGGATTTAAGCAGGAGTTTAAATCCAAGACCAAACTACTGATGTTGCACTGAGCCTGATAACGTCTGAGTCTGTAGTCAAAACTATTCATTTGCATCCACATCCGTGTGAACCCTAATATTAATGATTGAAACTTTTTCTCTTCAGAGAATAAACTCCTCTGATATTTTTGTAACAACATGGCCTTTTGCTGGACGCCAACATCAAGACAAACTTCATTTAAAAGGATTAATTAATTATGTTTCCTGAGAACATTGTATCTAGATACAGTCAAACAAATAAAATAACTCAAAATTAGTTTTAATGGCATTATGCGATGATTAAGTACAAGATAAACAAAGCAGCTTGTACAAGAATACATCTAGAGAAGCTGTCATATCTACAGTAACTGAGGTACAAGCATTAAATGTGACTGCTTGTCTTCACAGAAGCCCTTTCACCCCTGTTTTTGTCATCGATGTCACACACATCTGCTAGAACAGATGTGTTTTTAAGCAATACACCTGTTTACACAGGCTCATGTTTCACTTGTTTTACGCTTTAAGTTCTGTTTCATGAGTAGAACTACAACACTTGTGTGTTGGACTCTACTGCTGCCCTGCTGATGTGCTGCTTTCACTACGCAGCCTCTGTAGACACGGTGTACTCTATACCGGCAAGGCGCCCGTCAAAACAATGCTCTCTCTGCGTTGCCACTAGTGGTGACCAGCCCGACATTTTTATTGATATTGTTCAGCTGAACTAACTGTCCCACGTGGCTTACAATTCTATTAACAGTTATACTTGTCAAACACAAAGGTTGTTGTAGATCAGCACCCAAAGCCATTTAAAGCCAACATACAACATTTAATAGCACAGGATTGTAGCTGGTTGTTATCAAAAAGCCAGCATTGCTAAATATTCAAAACATATTACGTAACACAGAACCCATTTACATGACTCAGAAAGAGACATGTTGTATGATGATTCTTTTAGTTTGTGGATTAGTTTCTCTGAAAGAGACTCCCACTCGACTGTTTAAAGGCAGGAAAGGAATTGAGCAACAGTCAGGATTTGGACAAAGTCAATGAAGTGGAAAATTGTATTACAGGTAACTAACCCTTTGATTTTTGATTACACTTAAAAAGGCTTATCTGCTTCTCAGGAGGACAGCTGTTTCCATTTCTTTTTTTTCTAATTGATCAGATCCTCAAGTGACTCAGACTTCCAAAGAAAAATGTTCACTTGACTTTCCAAAACCTTTTAAAAATTGGGATTCTAAAGAAATAATTACGCACAATCACAGTCTTCTTCTAATCATCAAACTTGGCAATGAACCTTTCTTAAAGATCTCTCAATACACAACATAACTTTATTCCCTTTAATTATCAACATTGTGAATTTCTTATTGCCCTCTGAGATCCACTGGCTTTTCAGTACTCAGTACTAATTACAAAAGCAGTAAAAGGTTTTGTTAAAATTTACACTGCACCTGCTGACAGCTGGTGCAACACTGAAATTCAGTCACATGTCTATGACACCCAGTAATGTGCAACTATCAGCATCATGTTGCCCCGATAACACTTGTGTATGACAGATGAGAATGAGACAGATGTGTTAAATACAAACTTAGCAAAGTGGAACATACATAGATGAAGATACATACGAACATCGGTCTTTTCTCAATGTGGTCACTGAGGAAACATTCACTCGTGACTTTGTGTTATTAGTGGACAAGTTTTGTTGAATCCACAAAGATGACTTTTAGCATTTTAGTTTTCAGATCAGTGAATAAATAAAGAACAAATTTATCCTCCAGTGTGAGCCTTTCAATAAGAACTAGCTGTACAAAAAACAATGAATGAACTTTATGCCCTAAAACATTCTGCTCACAGAATATGTTTTTTTGGATCAACAAGACACACCATGAGGGAATACTCAGACTTTACTCTTTTGTAAATCTGGACATGTGCAACATGCAATCATGTGCCATTCCTAGAAATAAGCGTAGGAATTAAGTCTCGGAAGCACACAAGATTCAAGATATGTCCAAACATTGAGCAGGAGTTTCTGCTTGTCTGCTTTCCATCACTGCTGGCAACAACAAATTTTTGCTGTGGAGTTCTGGCATTCCCTCTAATCTTCATCCCCCCCTTGTCACCACAACTGAGTCTCTCCCCTTTAAAAGACAAGGACCACAGAATCTGAACTGCAGCAGCAGTGGTGGGAAAACAAATGCAGTCACTATTTTTCAAGGAAAATGTGGTCGTGTTCACAGAAAGGTAACAGCTAATGAAACCAGCTGCTGGGGGAGCACAGCCTGTGTGTTTGTATGTTCATGTTCAAGTTCAAACTTTATGATCCCAGAGGGCAACTGTTTCGCAGTCCAAGAGCAACACAACAAAAGACAGCACACAGGACAATACAAAAGTTAAGACATAGTCAAACACAGCAATGGACAGCACAAAGGACAATACACAGTACAAAAGTTAAAAAGACATACACATATCCCAGGGGGTTGGTGTCCAGGAGGCAGGACCTAAGGACGGAGCACCTCTGGATGATGGCCTGGATGCTGAGCGGTGGAGGATGGGCAGGAACCCCTTTGGAGGCTGGTGACAAAGGTGAACGAGGAGCTGGGGGCCTGGGCCTCTGTATTGCTGGGCAGACTCTTGGGTGCTCTTGTGCCACCATCTCGAGGGCTAGCCAGGTCCAGGTTTCCAGAAAGGAAACTCATTGGAGGTGGAATCAGGCAGGAAGCTAGTCAACTCAGGACTGACAGGATCAGGATGGTAGTGGGTTAACTGGTTCAGGACAGGAAGATTACAGGCTCACAAACTTTTCCTCATATTCTTGGCATTGGAATTCCATATCTGCATGGTGGACTTCCTCAGCCAAGGCTTTGCCAAAGACAGAGCCAAACAGGCAAACAAATCCAATAGGGAGCAGGCAAAATCCTAAATCCAAAAGGCAGGCACGGTCCAGGGACATAAATATCTAGAAACACAAAGAACAAAACACTAGGAATTGCTGGAACACTTGACACAGGGACGAAGACTGGCACTGAGACAAAGCAACACACAGACAAAATACACTAGGGAGGGGAGGTTAACTAGACACAGGTGAAACCAATCAGGATAGGGCAGACAATCAAAACTGGTAGGAAACACACCACCAAGGCAAGAAGTAAAGTGACTGATGTGAAAACTAACAGCCATCATGAAGCCACACCACTAACATGGCTAAAACTAGATTTGCAGTTCCCAGTCCCACTCTTAGCTGATAATTAGTTACAATGCCAGTGGTTTGTTGTAACGAGCGCCACTAGTCTTGTGCTTTCTCGTCCCTCTCCTCTCTCCTCCTATCACTTCCTGCAGGTTTTCTGGCTCTGGAGCTGTGGAGTCTGGATCTGTGGCTGCGGGTCGCCTGCTGCCCCCGTGTTCCTGCTCGACACCCTCTACTGCAACGACTATTGTTGCTAGTCTTATTGTTATTATTGTTATTATAATCATTAACATTATGATGGTTACCATTAACACTATTATAAATATCTGTACCATTTTTCATTTAGTTTATAGCAACATTACCTTCGCTGTCTGTACCTCTGTGTGTATATTGTGTAGGCTGCCTCCCTCCCCTCTCTCTCTCCTTACATCCCTCTCTCTCTCTCTCTCTCTCTTTCTCTCTCTCTCTCTCTTTCACTCTCTTTCTCTCTCTTTCTCTCTCTCTCTCTCTCTCTCACCCCAACCGGTCGAGGCAGATGGCCGCCCACCCTGAGCCATGGTTCTGCTCGAGGTTTCTGCCTCTTAAAAGGAAGTTTTTCCTTGCCTCTGTCGCCTAGTGCTTGCTCTTGGTGGGAACTGTTGGGCTTCTGTAAATATCATCACAGAGTACGGTCTAGACCTGCTCTTTTATGAAAAGCGCTGTGAGATAACTGTTGTTGTGATTTGGCGCTATATAAATAAAATTGAATTGAATTGAATTGAACTATGCTGGTGTTTTTGTTCAACTGACCTTCACAGCAACATGCGTGTAACTTTTAAACCATCACCTCATCGGCCTCCTGCCCAGTTTATCTTGGCATCTCGTACGAAGTTTTGGGCAAAAAATCAGCTGCTTTGAAGCCAACTACTCTTGCCTGAATGTTAGCACATAATGTCCAGCTGGCATGTAACAACATTTTACCCAGTTAGTGAGTGAAACTCTCTATGCAGCAGGTCAAAGCTCAGAGTTGTGAAGTAAAGCAAACTAGGAAGTTGCTAATAGCAGTCTGTGAGGTTTCATTGCAAGCCAGCCAAGAGCTGTACTGATTGCTAATTGTAATACGCAGCATCCAAATGTAGCTGATGCTTAATACCAGGTACGCTGGCCAAGTCTGCTGAGGTGTCATTATTTTAATAGTCTGAGCACTGATATTTCATTTATGCAGGTAACTTTTACATTACTTTTACATTACTGCCTGGATTATTGCAACAGCCTTTTCACCTGTTTAACCCAAAAATCTATTGATCGACTCCAGACTGTCCAGAACTCAGCTGCCAGGCTTTTAACCAGAACAAAGAAATATGACCACATTACTCCTATTTTAGCTTCATTACACTGGCTCCCAGTATGTTTTAGAATTGACTTTAAAATTCTATTGATCACTTTTAAAGCTCTTCATGGCCTCTCGCCTTGTTATATTTCTGACCTTTTAGTCCCATACGCACCAGCACGTACCTTGAGATCCTCGGGCAGAGGTCTGTTGTCTGTTCCAGAGTCTCGACTGAAAACTAAAGGGGACAGAGCGTTTGCTGTCAGGGCCCCGAGGCTCTGGAACAGCCTGCCCGAGGAAATCAGGTCAGCTGAGTCAGTGAACTCTTTTAAGCCCCTTCTTAAAACATACTTTTATAGGAGAGCCTTTCCTGATCTTATTTGACTTTATTTTATCCCTTTTATTTTATTGTATTTTACTAATTTTATATTAATCTGTATTTTAGTCTTTTCAATGTTTTCATGCTCTTATCTTGTTTTTTTGTATTATTCTTTACACTTGTTAAAGTACTTTGTAACTTGTTTTTGAAAAGTGCTCTACAAATAAGGATTATTATTACTGATAATACATTGCTAATATGTAGTAATTACCAATATTAGATATTTATTAAGATATTCTGCATCAAATAGTACAAGTAGGTACATGCTGCCACAGTTTCCCCTGTCCACTCCTCCATTGTGTTGTATGTGTTGTGAGCGCTGCTTACCTCTCCTGGTTCATCTCATACCTGGCTTCAAAAACTACAAATATAAAAATCTGGGGGTGGTGTCAGAAAGTGATCTCACCAGACCTCTGTAGCCCACATTGTGGGTAATGTAGGCTGAAGGTTTTGACAATGAAGATGTATGCATAGAGTAAAAAAAAAAGATATCTCTGGTTCTGCTGCGTCGATTTTGATACTTTAGTTTTCTTACTGTTCACCTTGAGTCTAGGAGTGCAATGCTAAATTGATTCAGTACCCTTAATGACTCATAATGCATAATTAATTACTGCATTTTTTAAACAATAGACAAAGACAAAAGCTGGTACTAGCAAGTTTTCCATCATACCAAAAGGAATATTGCTTGATGCAGGTCTTGGTGTCTCGTCTGTATTCTCTCTTTCTTATCTGCTCTCTGTTGCGATGATGACAGCAGGTCAGTGAAAAGGAGCCCCAAAATATTCTTAAGAGGCCCCTCATGTTCAGCCAAGCTGCCTGCGTCCTGGAATGTGAGGGAGAGAGACAGCCATGTAGATAAGACATACATATAATGTTGGTTTGTCCTCTCATGAAACACTTATGACCTGCTTCTCCAGCCTGCATCACACGCCAAACTTTATCTGACACAGTAAAAGTGATCTCATCTTTTCGAAATTGGCTTTACACAGAAACTGTTGCTATATTTTAAATATCTTTTAAATTTGTTGTCTCTTAAAAATCTTTTTTTTTAAAATATTTATTTTCTCTTCTTGTTGCATTTTACATCTTTTGTGAAGCACATTGTATCTTTTTGTGTGACATTTGCTTTATAAATGAAATTGTATTATGATTATTACTTTTCTCTTTGGAGGGCATTTTCAGCATGCAGGCCTGTGCAGTTCTGCACAATGTATGGCTTTGTTTTACACTTAAACTACCAAACCACCGTCATTTTACCAGATTAAAAATAAGAAATATCATTACTTTTTTTCACTTTTTGATCTATCAATCGTCAGATCTACAGCAATCAGCTCAGAGTAATTATTCAGTGAACAAATGAATCAGTTGAGCAATCAGCCCAACATGCAGTAGGCTACTGCAATATGCCATAATGTGTTAGAGACATAGAAACATCAATAGTAAGTTCTGCTGGCTTTAATGATAAGCAACGCTGCCAACCAGTGTTGTTAGCTCTTCTCATAAAGCAGTGTAATGATTTACTTTACACATATTTTTCCATCCCCCGCCCGTTGGTAAGCAGCCAATGCCTTGTCAGAGGTGCTATTTAAAACACGGTCAGCTTAAGGTGGTTCAGATATCAGGACTCTACGCCACAGGGACAGGAGGCACTGGATTTTTACAAGGGTTATATACACGCTTCTGCTGCGAGAGCTGATCGATTTAATTAAGTGTCAAAGACATCTTCTCTAAAAGGAAAAGCCTGTAAAAGAAATGAACGCGCGGCGACTTCAGTTTGTGTACTTTCTGGTGTTGAGTGCCGCTGTGCAGTATGTGACGTCCTTGGAAGAAGAGCTCGCCGATTCTATTTTTGGTGAGTTGCCAGTTTGAACTTCATCATTACTCTCACACACACCAACATACTTTTGTGCAAAAACTGGAGTATTTGAGTTAGTTTACCCGTGAAGTTACTCGCGGTGAAAGAGTCTCCTATGAAGAAACTGTGTCCAGTTGATAAGCAATAATTGTCAATGATGGTGTGGTTTAACATTAACATATCTATGAGATACGATGTATCACGTGTTTATGACCAAACATGTCTTTGTGCGTTATGGCGAATACCCAACTTCTACTAATTGCTATGGGCTGTGAGAGATGTTTTGTTGTTCACCGTTAGAGAGGATGAGAGCAGCAAAGTGTGGAAAATCTGCAGGCTGCCAAATGATCTCAACATGATTTGAGTTATCCAAGTGCAATTATGATCCTTTATGTTCACAATATGGCTCTTAACTGCATCAGCCCATTCATAATGTAAGCCTTATAAATGTCTGTGTGGTTTCTGCATGACCTCCCAACCCCCCACTCTGAAAACCAGTCAGCTGACTGTGTCAGGACCACTGAAACTTGGGCAGATTATACTGGGTGATGTGGCAGGGACAAAGCTGGGGAAAACTCCCTGGTGTTTTATAAGAAGCTCAGTCTAACCAGTTGAACCTCTGTAACCCCCTGAGGACTGATGCTCATTTTCTGAGGGGCCCCTCAGGGGCCAGTGCTTATTGCAGCCAGTCACTCAGTTAGGTAGTCAGGTGTCTCGGACTGCCCAGCCTCAACATTGGATCAGATTTACACATCTGACAAAACACCAGCTAGACATAGGAATTTCTCTTTTCTTCTGATATTTGTTAAAGAGAAGAAACCCCACTGCTAATTTGTTAATCTTCCTCTTTTTCAGGTAACTTCCTCGACCCTCTGAAAGACAAGGATGACAGCAATCAAACTCTTGCCAAATTCTCCCTCCGCAAACCATCTCAACCCGATGACGACCTGTGCTACATTGTTCCTGGCAAACTTGACTCCCTGGCAGCCTGCACCTTCAACAGCACCTCCAAAACCTTCCTAATAATCCATGGATGGACGGTGAGCTGAGATGCTTCAGCCTGTTGTGACCTGCCCCTGTCTCTAACAACACCCAGGGGCTTTGTTCACTTTACTCCGTTTTGGTTTAACATCTGTGACTCGTAGGGTGTCATTATTTCGCCAAATTCCAGTGCCATGAAGTCTAGCCAAATTCACATAACTAACTTTCTTGACAAGCAACAACATGTTTGAGCTAATGCCAAAGAAAATGAGTTTAAGATGAACAGGACAGGAGGGGGCTCTGATTTTACAATATGGCCACTCAGCTAATTCTTCCTGAATGTTAGTTTAAAGTTTACTTAAAGTTTAATTAATGCCAGTTTCATCAGCACTAATGACCTTGCTTTGTCTGAGTTTAATGTTTTGTCATTTCAACAGTTGAGCGGTATGTTTGAAAGCTGGATGGCTAAGCTGGTGTCAGCGCTATATGAAAGGGAGCAGACAGCTAACGTCATTGTGGTGGACTGGCTCACCTCGGCACAGAACCACTATGTGGTGGCAGCTCACAACACCAAAGCAGTGGGACAGGAGATCGCTCGCTTCATTGACTGGATTGAGGTTAGTGGGATCATAATTTCACAAGTTTCATTCCACAATGCAACAACCATTACTATCTATTTTGATGCATTTTTAATTGCTTTTCATTGAAAAGGGGAAGTTAGTAAAGGTTTTCATTTCTTTTTGAGTGACGCAAGAACACTGGGGCCAAAAAGACATTTATTAATGAATTTGTATTATATATGACATACCTAATGTTTTTACCAAAACCATTTATTTCTACTGTGATGTTAGGCATTTTAACATGGGGGGTCTTGACTGGCTTTTGAAGCCAGCTTCAAATGGCCATTCAAAGATCTGCAGTTTTTGGCACTTCCTCACTGGCTACATTTTTCAGTTCCGGAGGTTGACGCTTAGTGACAACTTATAGATCCTGTCTTAGTATATTGTCTTGTATAATACTGGTGTTCTGATACAAAAGCATGTCTAAAAGAATCGTCTTCTGTAAAAAATAGTTTATCAATTCAGTTTATCAATGAAAGGGAGTACTTGTCTCATCGCTATCTTAAATCACCTTTTCATTTATGTACCTTAAAGGAAACCACCAACATGCCTCTGGAGAACATCCACCTGATTGGCTACAGCCTCGGGGCTCATGTGGCTGGATTTGCTGGAAGCCATGCAACAAATAAAGTCGGAAGAATAACTGGTAAACAAAACGGAACATTCTGACACATAACATTTGATATAAAGACCAGTTAATTATGAGTTTTGGTTAATTTCCTCTTTCACTTCTGTCTCTTGTCTGCAGGTTTGGACCCAGCTGGTCCTGACTTTGAGGGGGAACACGCCCACAGGCGCCTCTCCCCTGATGACGCCCACTTTGTGGACGTCCTCCACACTTTCACACGGGGCTCCCTTGGTCTCAGCATCGGGATCCAGCAGCCTGTTGGACATGTAGACATTTACCCCAACGGAGGCAGCTTCCAGCCAGGCTGCAACCTCAGGGGAGCCCTGGAAAAGATTGCCAACTTTGGGATATTTGGTGAGGAAAATCATATATAACTTTAAAATGTAAAAATTTAAAGCAAGTGTCTGGATATTGTGAAGTGAGGTTGCTTGATTTATTTATCGATAGTCAGTGTATTACCTACAGTAGATGGCGGTCAGTTTGCCCCTAGTTTGTAGAGGCAAAGTCCCGTCAGGGAAGCCGAGCAATGCACTGCTGTGGACAGGGACCAGCAAAAAAACTGATTTAGCCACATCAGTTTAAGTATACACTTTATTAGAAATATTTTCACTGCTTTACCTTGCAGTCAGACCCTTTTTTTCACTTTGGCACTTACCATAGATCTTAGATGTTCCTACGCATAAGCCCAGCTGCGATGTGTACTGAATGATACCGCATATCTGCTGTCTGAATCAGTTACAGCAGCACAGCTCTGAATAACACAAGCATGAAGCATCTTTGAAACCTCTACAGCCTCACTTCAAAATACACAAACTATCCCTTTTAAACTAAACTAAATGACTGCAGCTATGGCTATATCTGTAACTAAACAGTTTGTGATATATATTACTGTCATATCAGCAAAAATATTTTCAGAATATTATGCCACAATTCTTTTTTTTTTCAGGTATATTTACTTCACATAATGCATTATTCAACATTTCTGCTACATACTTAAAACATACAGTGCAGCCATCATAACCGACTGTTAGGTCACAATGCATATTTTTGTGATTACTAGTATTCACACAGAGCACATAGTCCAGCATCTTCAATATCACTATTTTACCAGTGACCAACATTGTTACTGTCAGTTGCACAATGGACTCCATTCACACTGCCCTGAATAAAAAGCAGGGCCCCAAACATGACTGAAAGGTCAGATACAATATCTTGGTTGATAGGTAAAGTAAATGCATATGGAGTGTGGTCAGTAAAGAAATGGACATGTAACAAACTGACATAATTTATGCATGTGTAAATATCATTCCCTCTTTCCTCTCCAGCTATCACTGATGCAGTGAAGTGTGAACACGAGCGCTCAGTCCACCTGTTCATCGACTCTCTGCTGAATGAGCAGAAAGCAGCCAAGGCCTACCGATGTGGCAGCAACGACATGTTTAACCGCGGCATGTGTCTCAGTTGCCGCAAAAGCCGCTGCAACACAGTGGGCTACGACATCAGCAAGGTCCGCAAGGCACGCAACGTTCAGATGTACACAAAGACGCGCGCCTCCATGCCTTTTAGAGGTCAGTGGCAGTGACTTTATCAATAGAGAATAGGAAGCATTGTTTTTTACTTTTCAAGTGGAAAGTTCAGTTTGTGTGACGTTGTGCTTTTTTACCCAGAGTTACTTAACTAATATTGCAAAAACAAGGTTTAATGGCTAATTCTGAAAAACTGTTGTAAAAAGTGTTTGAAGAAGCTTAGTTTTGCCAAACCAACTACATTCAAATTGCAGCAGCTTCACTACAGCAGCCTACATGCACATGTTAATGTTTTGTTTTAAATGCTCTCTTGTTCTACAGTGTACCACTATCAGCTGAAGATCCACTTCTCCAGTAAGGTGAATCGTTCAGAGATGGAGCCTTCACTCACTGTCTCACTGTATGGAACAAAAGGGGAGGCTGAAAACCTGGAGCTTAAACTGTAAGTGGGCCATTTAACCCCTTAACACCGACTAGATTGCAGGCGAGATTATCTATTCCTCCAATGCCTATTTGTGCATATTCAATACGTAGCTAGGAACCTTTTGCAAGCACTGGTTTCTTGCATGTTATCGCTAATTTGCATCATACCTACATCATACCTGAATGTATCTATTTGTTCTATAGACAAATAAACAATCTCCACTTAATTTTGCATCAGCTTGAAAGCAAATGAAAACAAAAATAATAGATTTTCTTATATAATTGTAAATAAATTCAGGCATCAAGGGGTTAAAAACCTTCATAAAAGAGAATTACAGGACTGTGACTCGCATCCTTCAAGTCATAAGAGTTGTTATGTAAGTAGTCTAGGGAAACCGCACAAGCTAGAAACCATAAACAGCAGACCCCAGACATGACCAAGTTTATTCTCTTGCTATGTGTGGTTATATCATGGTTTATGATGCAGAGTTTACGAGACAAAGCTAAATAAAATATTCTTGCTGGCTAGGAGTAGAACACTAACACTTGTCTCTGTTTCTATCTGGCAGAAAGGAGAAAATATCGACAAATAAGACTCACTCATTCCTGCTAGTGACGGAGACGGATATCGGAGATCTCTTGATGTTGAAGTTTAAATGGGAGGAGACAAACAGTTGGTCAGCCTCCAACATGTTGAAGATGGTTTCCTCTTGGTGGTCCGGTGACTCAGACAGCTCTGACATGGAGGTTCACAAAATCCGCATCCGAGCCGGCGAGACCCAACAAAAGTAAGTTGTCCTATTTTGAGGAAAAAATACATTTTTATTTGGAAATGTGACAACTCAAGTGGAAGTGGAGTGCACAGTTTCAACCTGTAATCTGTATGAGAACTTACTCAAGTAGCTTAATCAGTGACAAGATGAGGGTTAATTGTTTAATTTTCTTTCTCAGGATGGTGTTCTGTGTAAAAGACCCTGAAAATCTGAACTTAACACAAGAGGTCACATTTGTTAAATGTAAAGATGTGTGGAGGATGAACTCAAAACGCACTCCAAAAAGGTAAGTTTACCCTCTGCAGTTTTCCAGAGTACTACTAACATTACTATCAAAGCTGACAAATACACTTTTCTCTTCTTTGTCTGTAGAGTAACTCTGGCGAACCACTGACATTGAAGAAAAGACTCCACTGTTGAACGCCCTTTGGTCCATTTCAGCACTTAGTAAATTATTTATACACTTGTAACTTATTTTATTTCTCAAATTACACAAACCTCTCACCACCTTGTATATATCCAACTCAAGTATATGTTATTTAAAACCAATGTTTATGTGAATACTGTAAAACATTTTGGAAAGAGCTGTTTTTATGTCACGTACAAAAAGTAAATGACGTCGTCTTGGTGCTTCTTTTGTGTCCAAAGAGATGGATACAAAGTCACTCCAGAGGTATGACTGACTGGATTTACCTTTAGTAGTTGTGGAGGTACTGTCTTCTTGGTGTCCATGGAGGTCTGCACTGCTGCCACTTCTTAAACAAGGGAAAACAACTGTTAGGATGAATTTCTTAAGGTGTTTTATGCAATAGGGTACACTTTATTTACCTGATGTATTGACTATGTATGTATTAACTAATGCATAACCTAACAGAGCATTCACCACTGTGGCTCTCAGCACTGTAGGTGACTGTGGGACCTGTATCAGTGTGCCTTACTGTAAACAGTCACCAGAAGTAAGCTGTTGCCAATCGAACTGGTCTTAACTTAATGCTTTGTTGCTGTTGTGCACCTCAGTTTGCTCTATTGTTTTATTAACTTTGTGACTTTTATTGAAACATCTGAACATGCAGCATGTTACTTTAATGCTGTTACCTAAAAGAATTGCCTGACATTTTGTCTACCATGGTTCTTACTAAAGTGGCAAAATGTTATGAGGTATGTGATGCTCGGTGTGAGGTAGAAAGCATAATTTAATATCAAAATCATTTGTTGTATGGTCTGTCATGACTGCAATTTCTTCTGTGCATTTGACGTTTTCAATCTTGACTAATGCTCTTTTATTACATAGTTACATTTCCACTTCTGTGAGCAATGTCTAAACCTTGGCTCTTTAGAGATCGGTACTGTAATCATTGTGACTTTGTTTCCACCTACTTCAAAAATGTGGAAATGTTTTTACTTTTGCACTGAAAACAGGGGAAGCGATTGCTAAACCAATTTACTTGTATAGTTATGTAAATACCATGTAGTATGGAACACTGTTGATTGTATATTTTTTATCTCTGGATGAATTTACCTGTGAATTTAATCTGTAAAATGTGCATTTCTGTAATCATTTGTACATATTTGTAAATATTCACTATACTGGATACATTCTTAAGAGGTCAGCCTGAGCCTGACATTTATTTTAATGTTGTGACAGTGAAAAATGTATCCTCAACTTACTCAATCATAAATGTTTCATTGTTATCACCCAGCTCAAGCTTGTTTATTCATTTTTTTTTTTTTGTGCAAAATGTGTGTTTGATCCAAACATGTAAACTCTAACATCTGTTGTGATATAAAAGTAGTAGGGAATTGTTAAATTGCACAACAAGCTCTGTGATATCTTAGTGTCCTTGTAGTTGTGACGCTATTGTGTTTGTCTGACTGTGTCAATGTGACCCAAGAGATAGACTTTAGATTCAACACCAAATTGCCCTTTAGGTGTGACTAAAAAAGTAAAAGTACCAATACATGAATGTAAGAATACTTCATTACAACTTAAAGCTCTGCAATCAAAATCCTAACCAAGTAAAATTACAGCAGTATTATTGAATGTACTTGAGGTGAAGTAGTTTATGACTTTATACAGTACAGGAATTCAGTCTAGTGGTTCCCAACCTAGGGGTCGGTCCCCTCTAAAGGATCACAAGATAAATCTGTGGGGTCATGAGAGGTTGTTTCTCTAATCTTGGCTAGATGGATCATTTTACCTCTTTGGACCTCAACAATAAAACACTCAGAAGAGTTTAGAGAAGAAATCTCTCTTTGATAGAACTGCTTTCAACTCATGGACAGCTTAAATGTGACAAGGGGCCCCAACTAGACATGCTGGGGTAAAATCTTAATCTTTAATTACAAAAGTAATTTGTAACTGTAACTGTCAATACAAAATGTGGAAAAAAAACAAACAAAATCCCTCTGAAGTACCTCAAAATTGTACTCAAGTACAGTACAGAAATTTACTAAAGTTACTTACCACCAATGTAAATCAAACAAACAAGTTTACTGTCACTTTATTAACTTAAACATCAGCATTTTTTTTGTAAACATGCAATGCAAATGACAGCATTCAGACCAAAAGTCCTGTCAAGAGGACCACCAATTTCCACTTGATTAAGTCTTATTGAAGGAAAGCTAGATGTTCATCAAGGCTGACATTGGCACTAAAGTTCAAACACAATAGCAAGGACACTGCAGTGCAAAATAACAGTCCCATAAGTCTTTGCAGGAACAGATGGGTTTAAATTGCTGCAGGTGCTCTATGCTATGTGGCCTGTAAGGGCAACCTGGCCCAGAGAGACCCACAGTTGGCAGCAATAGCGATTCGTTCGCCACGTGCATCACGGAAGACCCTCACCACTTGTTGAAATGTAAATGGACAAGTCACACAAGGAAAAGAAATGGCAGATGCATAATGACGCACAAAGATATCAGTCAACAAAACAGTGTGAGACGTGTTGAGCAGGTGTCTTCACAGGTCACCTACAGATCACACACTGTTTGAGATGTGGGACAAAGTTGGCTAAAAGAATCTCATGTGACACTGACAGTTAAAAATGTATGATATATGAATCCTAATGAATTTATGTGTCATCATGATGATATTTGTATTCCCAGAGGTCAATAGGAAAGGTCAGAGGTCACTCCGAGTCACTGGAGTCCAGGTTGCGGCTGCAGAGGCAGACAGTGCAGCCCATCACTCCAGACAGAGTCAGGATAGCCAGCAGGATGGCCCACCAGTGTGCCTGCATAGGATAAATGAAAACATAGTCAAATAGTTATAGTATAGTTATAGTATAGTATTCAAATAGTTATTAGATTTCAATATGTACCCAATGTTATGTAAAAGCCAATGTTACCTCCCAAAATACCTGGTGAAGACATTTTAATTCAATATGCGACTCACTAAATATTGAATTAAATCAATTGGAGTTCACAATGTCAAAGCTTAAACAGCATTTCCACCCACAGTAATTTCCCCAAACTCACCCACATACATACTTACATGTGTTGTAATCTGTCAGCATCAAAACACAAGAAAGTTGCCAACAACTTTAGTTTAGGTTCTTTTTAACCCCTAGTTGTTAATGGGTGATTTCTGTCTCTCCAGTAAAACCAGATGGCTGATCCATGAGGTGCTCAGCACAAGTGGGCATTCCTGATTCTCCATGCTGTCATGAGAAACTAAACTTCAAAGCCAGCTACGACTGAAACACTGAAGGCAGCTGAACATCAAGGCAGGAAGTTTAAAAAAACACGCTGAGCTGAGGCAAACATCTGCTGCATCTCAACAAAGATGACGTCCTCAGCCATAGTATAATGTAAATAATTGTTTTTAACCACATGACCTGATCACCTATCAGGTAATTTGAGTTAGTGGAGCAACTTTATGTCCAAATTTATAAACTCATCATGTAACTGTATTATGTGATAATATAACGTCTTAGACACTAACTTTTCTTTTAAAAGTAAAGTAGAAAAAGACCAAAATCTTTTCGAAAGGGTTTGGCATCTGAACCACTAATTCAATTACACAGTGGAGCTTTCATTGTAACAAATACACATGTTTACAATCACACTGTGGCTTAAGCAATTTTTGACACATTGCTACCTTTTAGGTGTATTATCACTGGCAGCTGTTACTACCCTGTGCAGCCAGCTTAAATGTACAGCACAAGATTTAAACTATAAAAGAGACCACTAATGGCCAAAAGTGAAACTTTAACAATAGCCACTGTGGCCATTTGTCAATTAGACCTACTTGATAATGCTAAATTGTTATTCTGTATGGTGGCTAAAGTACAGAACAGTCATAGAGTGAGTAAAATAAGTTACACAGCAATATCTAGTATCTAAAGTTTGCTAACATTAGCCACAATGAGCAACTGGTCATACCACACTAAGTAAGGAGTGCTGACCATGTCTGTAGGAGCATGCCTGCATTTGTGTTCAGCTCTGCCTCAGACTTGTTATTTCTCTCCGTTTTTTGTAGTTTCACTCATGCTATGCCACCCCTACAAAAGCGGACTGGCCATCGGGAGTAGGCTACTGTGAGTGATGGTGGGCCGCTGGACAATTAGGCAGATAAACCACCTAGTATTAAAATGAAGACAAATAACTGCAGTTGAAAGTTGATTAGTAAGAACCTTAACTGACTTAATTGAATAGTCACTGAACCCTAGCCTAATTATTTGTGCTTCAGAAATCATGGATAAAAAACATGTGACAAAATGCAAAAGTGGTGCTGAAAAGTTGAGGGAGAAAAAAAGCTTCAGTGCCTCAACATTACAGACTTTTCTTTTGGTGCTGCTGCTACTTCACCTTCATCCACTCTGCTATGTCATCAAAGTCATCCAAATGGAGAAAGGAGTTTTTCAGTCTTGCGATGGGGCCATCTGCATCCAGCAGACGACACACGTGGAATTTGTCGCAGTATCCCCGGTTCCCTGAACACGGAGCCCCGCCGACCAAGGGCAACGCCTTACTCTGGAAGTAATGGGATAGCACGGAGGAGGCAGTGCTGGCACATGTCTCAGGCTTATCTGTCATTGATGCAGAGAAAGTCAAATTAAAATATACCATAATACACATCATATAGAATTTAAACATTTCTAACTTTGGTGCCCCCCCCAAGTGATAGAATCATTTTTCAACAAAAACAAAATAGGAAAGGGAATTTGAAACACAGATTCCAAACTTCTATGGCACCAAAGCATCCAGGACCACAACTGACTGTAAGACATTTCTTGCACAGCTCCTTAACAAAACACCTGATGTTATTCTTCGGATACGGACCACCACGTCAGGTGGTGTTTCTTGTGCTAGTTTTGAAGTAAAACAATAATGTCTGAGGGTAGCCTCAGTACAAATTGACACATATTGTAAACACATTCCTCAGTAGTAGAGGACACATGCTTCTAGATACCAGGCTGCTGGCAGCACATGTGGCATTTGTCCTTCATGGAGTCTCCTGGACAGTCACATTGCTGAAGGCTGTGCTTCACACACGCAGACTCAGCACAGACCTGCAGAGAGAATTGGAGACACTCATTAAGAAGAAGTCTTTATCGGAAATTAAGAAATTTATTTTTTATACACGCATTGTTTGTTAACAATACTATTGACTGGATTGGTAGGTTTTTGTACTGTCAGCTGGACTTTTTGTTTGTTTAAACTGTTTGTTAAACTGTTCAAACTTCCCTAGCTCTGGATAAGGCTGAGGAAGTTCAGTTTAGGTCCATAAAAACTAGAACCCAACCAATATATCTGAGTGCCAATATTATTGGCCAATATGATGTATTTGCTGATAAATCGGTATATTTTTATAACAACAATAAATAAATAATTTTAAAAAAGACAGAAGACGGATCCTTCAATCATGTTATGAGTGTTGTCATTGCATAGTTTGTCCACCAAAGCGCACTCTGCAACTTCTCTCTTGGCAACAGGCCAGTTTGCCACAAATCGCCACAAAACACAGCAATCAGCTGACATAATCAGCTGTACCTTTGTTTAAAGTACTATTTATAACAATAAAAAAGGTTTCTTTTTAAACTTATGTCACATGTCACTTATGTCACTTTTTAAACTCATGACATATAGGAATATCGGATTTTAAAATCCTCCAATATCAAAATTGGTATTGGTCTTAAAAATCCCATATCGGTCAGGCTCTAATATAAACCTTGGAAAAAGGTTGAAGGTATAGCTAAATTAGGATAAAAATAGTAAAATTATTCAAAGTATTTTGTTTACTGTTCAAGGCATCCATATGACAGGAGTTCCTGCAAACTGATTTTCATATTGTTTGAAAATTCTGTCAATGGATGCCTTGAATATATGTGTGGTTTTCCTTGCGTTTCCTAAAATTGTATCTGCATTAGTTTATTTTGCATTTCTCTGACACCTTTCACAATACAGCTACAATTATTCAAATTGTATAAATATAGTTTATTGTTTACCAAGACTGTGGGAACACATTCTGGACAGTTTAATCTTTGGCCAACGCTTTGTATTGTTAGTAATTTGCATCAACAAATCCTATTTTCTTCAAAAGTGTTTTGAAGAACTGGACCCAAAAAAATGTTTTTGACTTTGTTTATTTGTACGGAGTTGTCAGAGTTTCTTGTTTTCTGCTCATTTGATTCTAAGAAAGATTTTAGCATTCAGTGAACAATGTGAGTATTAGTCAGTTGAAACTATTTATAATTCATTTGGACAATATAACTGAAAGGCCACCTTCATATTTGGAACCTTTTTCTTGGATTATCAAATTCCCACATGCCCCTTAAAGATCTTTTCCAGATATTATGTTCCCTGCTCCTAGATCAGGTCAGAGGTCAGCACACTTAGCACCTCTGGAGAGCAATATATCCAGAATGATGACGCAACATTCACAGCTGGAAAAAATTCCTTGCCTCTCCTGCTCAGAGGACAGCGGTTTATCAGAAGATGTTTAACGTCAGAGGAAATTTGGTCAAGATGAAACTTGTCTCATGGTAACATGGATTATATTTGATTTTTTCTCAGTAATGCTGTGTTGTAATGATGCGTGTGTTTACAAATAAATTGGATCATGAGCACAATTATTGGACAGTGATCTGTCCAATAATCTGATTGAATCCAGATGATTTTCAACTTCATGTTAGCTGATATATAAACAGAAAAGTCTTGATATGGCATTGAAGTAGTTCACTAACAATATCATATTAGCAACAATCTATGAATAGCTAGAATTTTGTTTTAATCAGTTATTTAAATTGAACATTTTGAAGCTACAATAAAACAAGATGGTTATTTAAAGGTATTGAAATAATGCTAGAGGCAGGTTTTAAAGAACCGAACAGGTCTGTTTGCAGGTTTTATATCAATAAAAAGTAACTTAAACCAGACTGAAGAGCTGTGTTTCATTGCCCTTTCTGATTGAATGTTTCATGTCTCTCCTCTGACCACATGCAGAATCAGTGATGGGTGTGGTCGAGGTGTGCTTTGTTTTTTCCTGTAACCAGGGTTCAAGTTACTAGGGGGGATTTGGGGTCTGACCCCCTAATTAAGACATGGTCCGAACAGATCAGGGGGATGAAACATTTATATACAGTCCCCTCCAAAAGTATTGAAACGGTAAGGCAAATTCCTTTTTTTGTTGCACACTGAAGACATTTGGGTTCAAGATCAAAAGATGAGTATGAGACAAGATTTCAGCTCTCATTTCCTGGTATTTACATCTAGATGTGTTAAACAACTCAGGACATATCACCATTTGTTTGAACACACCCATTTTTCAAGTGAGCAAAAGTATTGGAACATGTGACTGACATGTTTCTTGTTGCCCAGGTGTTGCCTTTTAGGTTGACTGTCCAAACATTAAACAGCTCTGCATGACTAGTCTAAGTTTTCATCCTTGGTTCAAACCTATAAAGACTGCATTTCCTGTTAAAGAGGATAAACCAACATGAAGACCAGAGAGCTCTCTGTGGGAGAAAAGCAAGCCATTGTCAAAAAGCACTGAAAGAAGCTGCGGTAAAAGCCTGGAATAGCATCACAAATGAAAAATGCAACAGTTTGGTAATGTCGATGGTTCGCAGGCTTGAGGCAGTTATTGCAAGCAAGAGTTATGCCACCAAGTTTTAAATGTTATTTACTTTAAAATTATTTGTTTCCATTACTTTTGCTCACCTAATAATGCTGTGGTCTAATACAAATGGTGATATGACCTGAGTTGTTTAACACATCTAGATGTGAATACCACATCCACTCTTGTCTCATGAACTCATCTTTTGATCTTAAACCCAAATGTCTTCAGTGAACAACAAAAACAAAGGAATTTGCCTTACTGTTCCAATACTTTTGGAGGAGACTGTGTCCTTCTTACATGTAATCTTAAATGTTACATCCCCATATTCATGTCTACATATTTCCATATTTATCTAATACAATCTCAGACCCCCCCTCAAGTGGACCATACCATTTTTTAACCTTGATGTTAGTTGAAGGTCATGTCTGACTGCCTCACTACGTGACTTGCTGACAATTTTGCTCTAGAATATTTGGCTTTGTTTGGCCCTGGTTGATGCCCCCGATTGTCAGTGTATAATTAACACTCTGCCTGTAACCACACACAGCAGTGATATCCGTGTACTCACACATCCTGTAGTACAGTTCTATATCACTGCAGCAGGGTGAAAAGTTAAATCCCATTAATATGCTGTTAAATTGCTCTACTCATTTGTCATACTGTTCCTTAAACTGTGTAATTCACCAGAGTGAACACTAACTTAATCGTTTGTGTCAATATTGTCACATTGTTGCTGTGTGATAATGCAGCTAAACACAGACTGATTGGAAAGGTTTGCACTTCATTACCTCACAACATTATAATGTGGCTTTGACAAAACATAAAATATTGAGAGCTTTTTTATTTAATTTTTTTTTTAAACTTCATTTATCCAAAAATAAATGGAAAGAAATGGATGACCGAAAGAGTGGACACAATGTTTAGAAATTTCTAAACACAGTAGCATGGTTGGTAAAATAATAAGCTATGAGGCTGAGTGTAAGTGATATGTAGTCAATGGGCTTAGACATGTAAAATTGCTGGTATGATCCATTATATAAAGCCATCAATTCCCAAATCTAAATTATACAGCAGTTAATCTAAATCTATAAGTTTGTTCATAAACTTGAGACAAGAAAAGTTCTGTGCTTATACAAGTAAGCTAATAGGTCAAGAATGAACTCTGAAACTCAAGTTTTCAGCCAGCATGATTAAGAAGTCCTTTAAGCATTCAAAAAATATAAATTTGAACATCAATTTTTTTCAGGACCAGCTTTGCAACACTGTTCACTTGCACACATTGGCTTATTGGGCAATGTGGTTGAACCGTGTTGAGTCAGACGGTGGTGTGGTGAACGTGGCTGCCTCACCCCGCTCAGGCAGACACGCGTGCCCTGACTGCAGACTGTAAGGTTTTCCTTGGCGATTGGCTTGGGGCAGATTGGGGAGAGGCCTGAACACACTCTCTCTTTCAGACAGTCTGTCGCCTCATCACACGTCTGACCCGCCGGCTTAAACTCACAGTCCCGACCGCAGCACAGGCCCTGGCTTGGACTGATGGACGAATAAGAAACATCATACACATAGAGTCAGCGTGGCGGATAAACGTGAAAGCTGCATTTAAACAGAACAAAGACACACCTAGACGACAGAACATCAACAAAATAGAATATCGTCGAAATAGTTTTGATGAGAGTGGTGTTTTTCTTTAATCAAAAAAGTGAGAAATAGCTTATCCTAAATTCTCCTGATTCACCTCTTATACACTCTGATGGTCTGTGAATGTTCACTTGTATAGTACCTGCAGACTTTACCAGGCTTGAGGCGACACTGGACTCCTACAGGCTCTTTAGCGCCGAAGCAGCAGAGGTCTTTGTGGTTGTGACCGACATCACACTCCTCGTCCCCCTCCACAATCTGGTTACCACAGATGGGCTGATCACTGACTGACCAACAATAACAGACACACAGATAAACACACACATCCACTGAAAGTCAAGATAATTATTTACAGTGACTAATGTGCAGTGTAAACATTTGGCCTCGGCTCTGCATGACTCAGCAACTTGCAGGTGGATGCTGTCTGATCTTTGTTTTCCCTCACCCACAAAGCAGTCATCCTTTTTCAGTTTCAGGATCCTGCTGATGTGTTTGATGCTGCAGGGCGAGAACTTATCATTGTTTTCACGCACCTCGTCTGTGGCGTGAGGGAACATCAGGTACCTGCCTTTACCGCCAGTGGAGCCGAGGTTCCCGCAGTTTGAGCCCTCATCGTGCTGGAACACAGACAAAATACCAGAAATTAACTTAATTTTTCTGGGTAAGTCTTCACTCTGAGCACATGGGATAAGCAGTTATTTTTAACATTTCCATTCAAAGTACTCAGCTGCAGACAGAAACAGCAGGGAGAAACGAGTGATGATCTAACCGAGCTGAAACCATTTGTTTCCATCCGAATCACAGATGGGGGAATTGAGTCCCTTTATTGCTGACCTCAGTAGCTTGAAGGTCTACGCAGACAGTAAACATGTTTTCTATGGACAGTGTCTGCACATGATGGTGCCTGTAACGTCAGTGATACTACAGACATTTTAAAGTTATCTTTGCTGTATTTTCAAATAACTAAAAAAAAACAAAAACATATCCCTTATGCAGCCAAAAGATCCCTGGAATTGGGTGGCCCTGAAACAGCAGAGGAATGCTGTGCTCCACATGTGTGACACAGAGGACAGAACAGAGAGATCCTCCTGTGCTGGTTAGAGATTTTATTTGTTAAACAATATTTGGAGCTTGTGTTCTCTAGATGTCAAACTCACTGGTGAATTAAGAGACCAAAGGAGTAGATTTATAATTAACATGGACACATGTGGTGGGGAACATGTTTTGATGAGGGTATTTCTGCATCTGTTCTTCATTAGTTTGATGGATAAAATGAGTGTAAATTTTATAGTCTTCACTCTATCTATCAGTATCTGCAGCTTTGGGGTTTGAAGGACTGCGTGTCACAGCAGATGTGCTGTTTCTTAAGAAGAATACATTTATTTTTATTGTTTATTGGTATCATATAATTTAGTATCACTGAGGAATGTTAAGCAACATTTTGAGTCAACTTAGTCTTATGTTTCCACTATAATGTGCTGTTCTCTCACCTCAGCCATTTTGTGGTGTCTCAGCTCAAAATTACAACTTGTAAGTTCCACTGTACACCAACAGAAAAGGAAACAACAAAGTATGTGTAAATATCAGTACTGTACTCTGTACAATTTGCAGATTTCCTGCCCTTCCTGTTTACTTCTTGAACACTGTAGTGGCTTTACAAAGTCTACAAGTGTTATCACAGATGTAACCTAGAAGCAGTTTTAACAAACAGCTTATCAAGAAAAATGTTGGGACTGTAAAGCTTTTCTGTCTCTGGGAAATCTTTTTCAGTGAAGTCTCCTCTAAATCCTATGTTGTGACTTGTAATTACTGTACTGTATGTTGTGTTGTACATTTATCTTATTTCCATTTGTTTGGACAATTTAGAAATTTCATATTGAAACAATTATTTGATTAGTTATTCAACAAAAAACATAACGGGAAACTCTTTTGATATTTGATTAATTGTTTCATTGTAATATTTGGGGGTTTTGGACTGTTGGTTGGAAATTTAAAGGTGACCCGCTGGACAATTTTCATTATTTTCTGACCCTATAACCAAAACGATTAATTATTTAATCACAATCTCATTGAGTCATTGTAATAATCAATAAAAAATGGTAGTTGCTGCTCTAATTAATCTAAAGGTACTTGTGCACAAACTGTAATACTAATAGCAAGAATTAAATGAAATAAAAAGGAGCCGGACAACAAAAGAAATTTAATATATATATATATATTTTTTTTTTTGTACAATATTTCAATTTACCTTTCTCCTGAGCAGTACATTGATCCACAGCACATGGAAAGCCACTGTACTGTTTGCATGTATGGTTGCAAGGCAAGTAGGCCAAAGGTCAAAGCAGCTCTTTACCCAGAATTCACTATTGCGTCAAAGCCCACCCCCTGTCTTTCCTCCATGGTGCCTGCCACAAATCTCAGGTGAAGCCAGTGCTCAGATCTCACCATGTGCTTCTTTCTGCCTGTCTGGCCTTGGAACAATGAGACATGCCAGTCACATTCCCATCCAGGCAGGAGCAGGTGAACATACTGTAGTTAAATTTATAAAAAGCCAGCAGGGTCTGACATAGCAGAACAAATCTGCTCAGGAACAGGACTCTTTGGTGAACAGGACTCTTTGGTCTGTGGAAGTGTGAATAACAGAGGGCAGGGTGAAAAAAGACGGAGGAGCGCTGCTGGCATTTTGGGAAGTGGGAGAAAGGTTGCATGTGTTAGCACCATCACACATGGAGAGGAGGCATGCATTTGGGCGCAGCTGTGTGTTGTTATGGTGGGGGTGGACAGGGTTGGGGAGTAATGGATTACATGTAACGGCGTTACGTAATCAGGATTTTAAAAAAAGTAAATGTATTCCGTTACGGTACAGAAAAAATAGACGTAATCAGATTACAGGTACAATTTGTAAAATCGGGGATTACTCATAGGGATTACTTTAAGCACAAAGTTTCCAAAGCTATCCATCAGAAAGCTGTGTGTAAGTCATGTCAATACTGGATTCAATGTTGGTCTTAGAGGCTGTGTTTGGTGCTTTTCATGCCGTGTTCACTGGGAGGCTGCTGAGCAACGTTTCGTTGCCTGCTCGCCTGGCTGCAGTTCCCAATCAGGCACCGCACCCCGCAATCACACCTACACAGATTTTGTATATTTCTCTAAAAATACACTGAGCAGACAACACATCATTGATACTTCTCCTGTCTTCATTTGGCTATTTGGCATTGAAGTAATTCAAAACTACCTAAAAGTAATCAGGTTACATTACTTTTATTTTGTGGTACTTGGATTACATTGCTGATTACATTTTTTAACAAGTAATACCAATACGTAATTGGACCAGATTACATTTTTAAAGTAATCCTCCAAACCCTGTGGGTGCATGATAGTGGTAGCACTCAGATCTTTTACTTGAAGTATACAAGTAAATACACATATACAATACACACAATAACCTTGGCTTTCAGATACATGTAATGGATGAAAATGCTTGAATGTGTTTCCCATGCCAATCAAGCCCCACTGAATTAGGTAAAAACTGCTATGTTTCCCTTTAAGTACTCAAGTAAAGTACCTCAAAATTGTACTTAAGAACAGTACTTGAATTTCCCTCGGGATAAATAAAGTATATATCTATCTATCAATAAGTACATGAGTAAATGTACTTAGTTACTTTCTACCACTGGTGAATGAGGTTCTAAAGCCTTGCATATGAACATAAACAGATAATAACGGTGAGGAGAAAGAGAGAGAGAAATCAGAGATCCTCCTGTTCTCTTGTTTCAGATTATCCACCGAAGCCGAGCCAAGGGTCTCAAAAAAACAAGCCAGTCAATAAAGGCCAAGGTCTCCAATGCCCACATAAGTGAATCATTCACAGACAATTTGTTCCGGTGCAGCGCAAACAGCCATGTATGCCTTGTGAGAATATGTGATGTCTACATTTTCAATCACAGAGATTCGTCATGTCGGATTATCATTCAGTACCACGCTGTCTTATGTTAAGACTAGAAAGTGTTTGAATTCCTGGGGTCTGGGGCACCAAAAGGGGTTCAGGGTAAAACTACCAATGTTTCATGTAAAATCTGAGCTCAACAAAAGCTCAGTGGAGCGTGTTTAGTGTTTCTTGCACTTTCATTGAGTGAACCTTTTAAACAGCAGATAAGGGTTAAGCATTGCCGGTGGCTCCATTCAATTTGAGTGCCTAGTGAGACAGTCGATTAAAAAAGTTTTAACAATACCAGGATCCTGCAAATGGAACACTTAGTTAACGTTATTAATTATACTGGAACGTTAAAATGTCTGCTTTGAAAAAAAGCCTATGAAGCAGTATCACCTAAAACATCCACAAAAGGACACAATTTTGGCTTCTTTCCCCCATATGATATTACATTTATAGTGATTTGTTTGTAAGCCGCTATTAATACACAATTTAAAAAGGGAATATCCACCCTGAAAAAGACTTTCACATTGGCAGTTTTAGTGATTTTGGACAGCTATGAATCTGCAACTGTCTATACTTCACTCCTTAAACTACAAAATCTGAGCCCCAAAACATGAATCCATGATGTCACCGTGTTTTTGTTGGAGTCGGTATTTTGTCTGTGTCCTACATCCAAATTATATGAATGTAGGGCAAATGAATTGGTCATAATCCTGTTTGTTCCAGGAAAATCCTCGCTGATACTGTTATGGCGTCCAAGAGTTGTTCCATTATTTACTGAGGAGCAGCTTCAGGATTTGTCCATGAATTACATCATCATTACAGTTTGTCATCAAGTATAAACTGCGCTCTACAAAACTGTGGATTTAGTATTCTAGTATTATTGCCAGAATCCTTAAAATCTATAATCATGGGATAAATTGTGTGCAATATTCACTCGAGTGTTTGGTTTCAGTGAGGCCATTTTGAGGATCCCCTCTTCAGTTAGTATCAGACAGATGCTGTTAGTATTTTGTAAACTCTGTGATGGCGACTGACCGGAGATCCCAAGCTGTGGCCGAGTTCATGAGCAAAGGTCAGCTGGACGTACCGAGGAGGCAGGAACTGTCCATAGTTCTGAATGGTGACCAGACCTGTGTTCAGGGTGGAGGGCTGGCCATTACGCAGGGTAGTCTGCTTGGAACATATACCTCCCCAGTTACCTGAAATACAGATAAGAGTATAAACAAGGAGTTTGTGGGTCTTATGGAGTAAATGACAGTTAAATTAATATTATGTAATATAAAAGTCTATGTCTTTTGCAAAATATGTCATTTATGTATTTTACCACTTAGTTCACAGTAGGTTTTGATGAAGCTGACAGCTCATGAATGCATCATGATTGAACCTAATTCCAACTGCAGTAACTAGGGATGGGGATGGAGACCCAGTTTCAAAATTTCTCAAAACCCGGAAATCAATAAGGTTGGAGCTTATCGATACTGCTATCAAGACTTGCAGGCTATGATGTAACGTTATGTCTTGAGCGACAAATGTGATTTAATTTGAAACGCAATGGATAAGAAAATCATCAGGCTGCAAACCTTCGCAAGTAAAAAGAAAATACTTTATCAATACACCTGTCTGTAAGGTAAGGTTAAACATGTAGAAATGGTTAATTTAATCATCTCTGTCCTCAGTATCTCATCCTGTATGTTTTATATAAGCACAGCTATCGCTAGCTTGGCATTAGCCAAATGTTAAAATCAAGCTAAATAGAACGCTGTCTGTCTGGAGCACAGACTGGTCTGTAGTCTTAAAAACTCAGCTGCTGGCTGAGACAAACCAGCCGCTCCTCCTTCTACCTGGTAATGTTACCTGCAGCCAGCGAGAGAGGAGGAGGGACTGATGCAGACTGATGTTATTCTTTCTAAACGTCACTCACTACTTGTGATGTCAGATAAAGTTATTGAGTTACTTTGCTGTTGTAAACATTAATGTTGCTGCTCTAGAAACAACATTTAGCTGTATTTAAAATATTAAATTAAAAACAACCAGGCAGTTAATATGTACACTTCAATATATGTTTATTTATGGCAAGTGATATGTCATCTCAATATATAACGTTATCGCACATTGAATATTTTCCTTATACCGTGCAGACCTACCTCATGCCCGTAGGGTCTGGTCTTACCAAATAAACATCACTAAATAATAGTAAAGCATCGATAGTGGTATCGATAAAGAATCGGATCATTAAGCAGTCTCAATATGGGTATCAATATCAATAAAAATTAATGATCCCCATCCCTAGCAGTAACTGTGTTCATACTGTAGATTCAACAAGCTCAATAAAAACAGCCGCAGACCTAATGAAAGCTTATCGTGTCACTTTGTAGTACAGTATCGTTGCATAACTGACCTTGTCTTTCTGGAAATACCTTACCAACAATGTGTTGGTACTGAAGTGTTATCAACCTCTGAGGCCCCTGTAAGGGGAGGTGTGGACAAATAGACTAACAGACCTGCTGAGCCATTTGACCTTCAGTGGTCTGTGGTGACTTTTGGGTTTACGTAACATCCTTGAAAGCCCCTCTCACAATTCCAAACAGCTGACCACATTCACATGGATTGGTGGCTGGGTTGTAGTATTTTCTTTCTGCTGGCCAGCCAGGGTACTAGTTTTACAGAACCAGTCTGATTGGTTAAACGGAGCACCTATAGAAATGGTGCTCATGGATTAGAGTCTTTGCTCAAGATTTGACTTTTGGTAGTTCAACAAAAGCATCTCACACTTAAACAGGATCCATCCTTCTTGTTGAACAGTATATACAGACCAAAAAGGAACTAAATACTGAGCTTTGGAATATGCTAACCACCTGTACCTCTAATCCAAGTACAAGAAATTTACAAACACCATCTGGAGCCATCTCTATTCATGCTCTCCCTCTTCCATTACCATTTGCTTTGGTCATTTGCCCCTGCTCAAACACGGACACCAGTATGATCAAGTAACAGTAACTCTCAAAGTGTGACAGACAAAAATCTCAGGGTTAACACTTGATCCTTCTCTCTTTTGATAAGCACATTAAAGAAATCACCAAGATCGCCATTTTACACTAATGCAAGCTAAAATTACAACTTTTCTGTCGAAGGCTGATGCAGAGATCTTAATTCATGCCTTGTAATGTTTTGTTGTCTTATCACTCTGATCTCATTAAACTTTATGCATTGCGTTCAGCCAGGGTGAAGGCAGGAAACCGAGGTTTTGGACCCCAAATGCAGACACGGAGATGGAGCAGGGGCCTGTACCACGAAGCAGGCTTTGAGCTTATTGAGGTAACTTCGGGGTTAACCCTGGGTTTTCAGTACCACAATGGTGGTTCACTTCTTACTGGGGTAGATTGCCATTGAATGGCTAACCTGCTCCGGAGCAGATTATATTCCAGATAAGAGATCAACTCTATATGAATGCCGCCTATTGACCAATTGGCTCTTTTGGAAAATAAACTCTTATAGGGTGTAGCGATATCATCCTACAGAGACTGATTAAAAGCCTTAGGCTATTGTAGAATTACAGGTTTTTACAGTAAGCTTACTTACTGTTTTGAAATGCGTTTAATAGTTTTCATTTTCTCCCCAGTCCGTTTCACACAGCCCGTTGCGGCAGTTAAAATAAATAGGTTTCATTTTTCTTATGTGAGGCTGAATATTATGAGCAGTTTGGTTTGGGATATTGAAAAACTAAATTTCAGTATGAATGCAGGGTGTTTATTTTAGGTTAGTAGCTTTCTTATAGGCCTAATACAGAGACTGGTCATGTTCCGCCCCACCTTTAGTGATGTGAGCGCAGGTAATAAGGCGAGTTTTCAGTAGCCTAAATGTTGAGATTCAGTCTTTCACCACTATTTGAGCACATTTTATGGCCTGAATGGATTTTTTGTTTCATTGCTTTATGACGTTAATTTAGAACAATGTTTGGAACACTTTTGAATGTGTACTTTAAAAAACTTCTCGTCAATTCATTTTTGAAAGTGAGGTGGAACAACCACTTAGGCTATTCAGTGTCCGAGTATTTTAATGTGGAAATGCCGACACACAGCTGAGCTGAAAGAATAAGGCTGATATTTTCATACAGCTCATAAGAAAACGTTATTATAGACTACACCTGTTCATTTAGGCATTCACACTGTCTGCGATTTTCTGTCTCCCTGTATTTGTCAGCTTTTTGTTTGTAAAATATGACGCTCTGATGTCAGTAGACTTGTTCATGTCTGTGGCCTTTTCTTGTGGCCAGCCTGAGGCACACCTGTGTAATACCCAGGCTGTCTGATCAGCAGCTTGATATGCCACACCTGTGAAGTGGATAGATTATCTTGGCAAAGGAGAAGTGCTCACTAACACAGATTTAAACAGAGTTGTGAACAATATTTGAGAGAAATAGGCCTTTTGTGTACATAGAGAATGTCTTAGATCTTTGAACTCAGCTCATGATGAATGGGGGCAAAAACAAAAGTGTTCATAATTTTGTTCAGTGTACTTAAATACACAGGTGAGGGAGAAACTAATGACACACAGGTGGAAACACTATGACAATCATTGACGAGCACAAGAAGTAAAACATGAAAACACACACTAGGAGCCAACTAAACTACAAACTAAAACAGGAAATACAAAGCTCACAGAAAACACACAAGGAACGATGTTACAAAATAAAGCATATACAAAAGGAACACAGAGAAAAACAAACCCAGAACACTAGTGAAACCCATAACTACATAGAAACATAGGAAACAACTGAAAAACCACCCAACCACCCCAAAACCATTACATTTTGTCCCATCTGCTCTCCTTCTTGTCTCTCCCCAGAGTTAAAAAGAAGTCAGCAGGCTGCAGGGCCTTTTCCTGTTGTGACCCTGACCCTGTCCTTTAAATCTCAACTGAAAACTCATCTATCCTTCCATAATTCAAGCATCGACTTCTTCCAGTCATTGATCTGGATCTTCGTCCCCCATGGAGATTCAGACTCCCCCCTTCTCCTTTTCTCTCGCAAGTTCATGTTATCATGGTTCTCTCTCACTTTTTTCTTTAATTTTCTTAAATGGTTTTCCCTGTCAAAGGGTTTTTTGGGGGAGTTTTTGACTTGAGGGTCTAAAGACAGAGTGTATTGTTGTTGTATATTATACAGATTGTAAAGCCCCTTAAGGCAAATTAATTAATTCATTTGTGATATTGTGCTATGTAAAGAAAATTTACTTGACTGACTTGGTAACTTATTACCACCACCAAATGTTTCAATCAGCTATGGTGGGAGTGATTCCCATGTATCCGTCCTCTCTCTTCATTGGTTCCCTCACTTTGAGCCCATGTGAGGTTCGTGTTGGAAGTCCCTGCACTTTCCATGCAGTCACATGAAATTTACGTAACACCTCTTACACAATGTGGTCAGCAGTACCGTTTGGAGGGGTGAGGCTTGGAGGTGCACATCTGTTAAATTATTTAGGACCCATTTCAGAGAATTCACAGAGTTCACTTTGCGTCACTGAGGACTGTGGGAACCAGTCGTGGGCATCTGGATCTCCCACCAGCATGTTTTTGTTACACAGTGGGTGTAAGTGTGACGTGCAGGAACGGTGAGGGACAGTTAGAGGTTGAAAAACAAAAGTGCCCCCCATCTCTGCTGTTGTCAAAACAAGGGTACTGTGGTGGTTAGGAGCAAAGGCAATGCAGTTACACTACCATATAGGTGAAGCAGGCTGCCAGTGAAAATACAGTGAGACTATTCTCTTGGTGTTCACATGATGGCTTTTGCCAGAAATGAGAATGCACACTGAAATCTTTTAGCTTTTAGGGGACAACCTAGAGGTATGCAAGGAAATTATTAACTTTTCTTCTCACTGCTAAAAGTAAAAAACAATAGTTTCATATCCACAAACTGCCAGGCAAAACTCTGCAAACCAAATTAATCAAGAATTCTGGAAGCATTTCTTTAGCGTTTCCCCGCTTTTGACCTAAAATGGCTCCCATCATGAGCTACTATTCAAGGAACTGGGTTTCCTAGAAAGAGCTTACTTTGGAGGCCTGCGCTGTGTATTTTGGCAGCGCGTGCAGAGAGGGGGTGCCTTCCTTCTCGTCTTTGCCACAGAAAGGAGCTGTACTGAAAGACTCCTATTATTAGCTTGCTGGACAAACACAGTCCAGAGGAACAAACAGTCCTTCTTGCACCTGCACATCATGCACACACACACACACACCGTCAGGAGGAAACAAGCGCATACACACACACTGACAAACACAGGAGCAGAAACAAGAAACATACATGCAACAACTTTAAGAAATATTTAATCATACAGTAGGTTAGCAATTAATATCACGGACAAACATATGCAGGTACACAAACACATGGCACTCTTTTTATGGCACACACACATTCACATGGTTTATAGTGAAGAAACAAACAATAGTAAAGGGGCAGTTTTTCCTTGGATAAACATCCGGGGGGAGTCCCGGCATCCTAATAACACCTTTAACAAGAAAAACAGACACAGCGAGCAGTTCTAGTAACACCGACCAAAGTTCTCAGAAAACTACATTGGCTCTGGCAGTCAACCAAAAGTACAATTGTAACTGCATCCTCTGACTTTCCATCACAGCTCCCTTTGTCTCCAGAGTTCATTGACCTCCACATTGCAAATTTGAATACAATTTATTTACCGTATTGTGAGATCATTTTGACCTTTTCCCTGCTGAAAACAAAAGACTGTCTGGAATGCATCACAGGTCTTACTTAACCTGGGACTTATATATATCTGACTTTGATCTGGCAGTAACTTCATGAGCAACAAGACGGCTTGGGTAACAACTTCTATATAGTTATAGTTCCGGCACTCAAACTGGCTGAGATGGACGGTCAAATCTGTCTTGGACTCATCAGGCTGCAAACCTTCGCAGGCCAGACTTTGGTGTAAAGCTGTCGCACAGAGTCACTGTTTCCCCAAAATGACCCTGATGAGTTATACATATTGTTACAATTGATGGCTAAAATCAAGTTGCCAATGAAGACTTGCAGCATGTTCTGGTGCTGAGGTGGATTCCTAATATTTTTCAGGTTTTGATTCTCTAGCAGGTTTTGATACTCGAGTATTAAAATATGATCTTTAGTTTTTCAGTGAAACTCAGGCTATCACTGATGGACACCCTTCCTTAAGAGAGGACATTTCAACTATGTTTCTCTGTCCACAGTGACACCTGGAGAGCGAGTATGTGTGGGTCAGTGTTTTCATGTTTTCATCTTCTGGGGGGAAATTCCTTCAGCGCAGCTAAAGAAATCTGAGCTTAAGTGAAAAAACGTGGTTTGAAAACAGTACGACTTGCTATATTATCAGTAGTCTGAATAATATCAGATCTATGTTTAAAATTGTGGCGTAGACTAACTTAGGAGAGCTGACATAACTACACTGCATTTACTGTTTATTAACCTAATGCGGTGAGGTGTGTGAAGCCTTTCTGACCAAGTAACCTTTGGCCTATCCTCATTCTTCTCAGACAACATTTCCCAAGTAGCTCGGGAGCAATATGTTGTCTAGGTATCAGTCTCTCATTGGTAGTGAATTATGGTAGGCCTATATCTTTCAGTGAGTGGAGACTCTATATTCCTGTTAGAGCCCTCGACTCAAGATGTTTAAGGCTCACAAGACTCATGTGAGTAGGTCTTATTTTGTTAAAACGCTGTGCATCTTATGAAATTCTCTTTTACTTTACCAACTGCAGCTGCTTCTGTTTGCAGGGAGAATGTATAGGGCCCTAACATGTTTGTTATTGTTCTAGTTTAGTGGGAAGATCTGAAGTAATCTCTGCCGGCTCTCAGTGTCGACTTGGCCTGTGTGACCTAATCCAGACTGCCCGTGGCCTTGAAGGGAACTCCACTGACTTTACACATCTTGAGGAGTACTACTGCACATGTGTGAGGGAAAGTTGCATAAAGCCTTTTGTGACTCCAGAGGGAGCTCTGCAAAGCTGTGATAAATTCCCTCCAGTGATGTCAGTGAAAAATTGTAAAAAAATAAATCTGGAGGTTTGGACCTACCAGACCTTTGTAGCCCGCTCCTCATCTCTGCTTGAGGTTAGTGGCTTGAGGCTACATTAGCAGCTACTAGCATAACACACCCTAATCTCTGAACTGTTAGTGGCCGAGTTGCATTGTGGGTAACGTAGGCGCCAGGTTTTGACAAGGATTATATATCTCTGGTTGTGCTATCTCGATTTTGATCCTTTTGAAAACTATTTATGAATTATGATTTTGACAATGTTGCAGGAATCCAATGCTAAATCAGTGTAGTAGTCTTTTGAACACAACATTGCCCCCATTTGGGGATTGGCTGCCTAAATTTAAACAAACTGACTACTTTTGTGTATTAGACCATTGCGATAAGTTGGGACATACAGATATTAAAGATGTATTATAGTGCTGGACTTCTAGACTGTTGTATTATAAAAGGTAGGGACACCGTTTTTTAAAGGTTTCAGGTGTGTACTCTGCCATGTATGGGACCTTGATTATTTTTCGACTGAGAGTTCTTTTTTTTATTTCATCATTAAAAAGACGAGAGTCTGATCCATCCAAACTCATGTAACTTTCCACAGCTCTATCAGTCAGTGAAAGACCTGGGCAGAATATGTGAAGGTTTTTCAAGGATATATATTTATGGTTACCGCACTGCAGCCAGCATTCTAGGAAAACAACACCAAACATATCGTGTGGAAAATCTGTTGCTCAATTAGTCTCAGGAGAAGGAGGAATACTTTCTGGTGAGAAAGACCGCGTGGCCCCAACCATCCCCACGTGGTTAAAGGCCTTTTATTACCCAAGACCACTAATAAACCGGTGGAAGTGGGTTATGAAGATAGGCCTACTACTGGAGCGTCTCTGTCTCTGGAGGTAAAACATTATCCAAGTTTAATAGTCTGCTCATTCTTTTGGGGCTACACATGAGACTGAAAAGTCACAACAATGTCACTGAATCCACAATGTGTGTGTGTGTGTGTTCCTCATGTGAGATATCACCATGGTGATCATGCTGTGGAATATAGTCACCAATCCTCACTAAGACATCTGGGAGTGGTGTGTGTGTGTGTGTGTGTGTGTGTGTGTGTGTGTGTGTGTGTGTGTCAAAGCATCATTGCTCCCTAATCACGTCATTGCGGTGGTCAGGTCTCACGCCCCTCAGTTTAACCAATCAAAAGCTGCGTATGAGAAAATGTCACTGAAACAAGCAGGAAGAACATCCTACCGCGACAAGTCCAGCTTCCTCCAACAAAACAATAACACTACACACAGAGTCTGTCACCGGACCTGATAGGCATGGCTGATGTAAGAAAATGTCATGTTATGGTAAAATTTGGGTATTCAGGTCATCAAACATAATGTCCTAAAAATGAAAAACGGATGCTCTCATTCAACATTTCAAATCTTAAAGCAGATTCTGCACATTATTTTATAAAAAAAATTATCAATAATAGTCAAGTTCAGTGATATTACATTGTGAGTTTCATTGAAATTTTGTAGTAATGCATGTCCCCATTTCCTAAAGGGGAAGATTTAATGAAAAAATGTAAAGCGAGTCCATAAAAGCATAATGCAAATGATTACTTCTAAAAGGAAAACTTGCTTTGTTCTCAGCAAAACAGTCTGGTTCATTTGTTTATTTGTGTAACTTTCTGTAAATATGATATTGATTTTGTCATTAAATAATGATGGAGAAAAATGTGCAATGTCTATAATGTCTGTTAATGACATGTCCTAATGATTTCAGCCTAGCAGAAGAGGGTAAGGAAACTTTACATGCAAATCACCAAGGATTGTTAATTGAGGAGTTCACTCATCAATGTCAATACAGCTGAATTCAAGCTGATACATCTCCAACAACCCATCAACCCTGATCCGCCTCCTTCAAGGGTCAAATAAGTCACACTGATCTGGAAACTGTGAGCATGTAAGACTGTTGAACGTGGCCTCTGGGAGTCCTGGGAGCCAGAGAAGGAGCTGCGCTTTGATAGATCAACAGAGATCCATGCAGAGACTCACGCAGAGAGGCACATGAGGAAAACATTATTTCCCTTTCTAAGTCTTGTACTTTTCAACATGGACAGACTCGCATCATTTTCTGTTCAGCCTACCATATGTTCTCAACACACACTTTCCCATTTGTCTCTACTCTTTTATCTGTAGCATCATTGATCTGCTCAACAGAAAGTCAATTCGGTCTGCAATCAAGAGGAAGGTTTCTTGCCTTATTGTATCAAGGAGAAAGTTTCTTGCCTTATTGTCTCAAGGAGAAAGTTTCTTGCCTTATTGTCTCAAGGAGAAAGTTTCTTGCCTTATTGTCTCAAGGAGAAAGTTTCTTGCCTTGCCTGTCTCTATTATTGATTGCACACTGCAGACTGGAAAAACAGTTGTAGCCTGAAGCTACAGCTTATTATGCCCACCTATTTCACAATACACATCATATTTGACATCAAGAGCTAACATCAAGTGGAGAAAGTCAAAATTTACACTCTTAACAATGCTGTTAAATATACAACAATGAAATTCCACCACAGGATTCTAGTAATGTTTTGGGGTGTTTTTGTTAAAATGTCTTTTTAAGGTATGGTATGTATAACAAAAATTGGATTCTAGCTAGGCTAAGTATTCCTCTAGCCTTTAACCCACTATCACACATTTCCCCTCATTTTGTTTCCCTTTAGCAGCTTTAAGGTTGTTAAAAGGATCTTCTTAATGTCTGACCATACTAAGTATACTCTGTATCAGCTGTTTGAGCTCTTAAAGCTATATGATGTTTACACTGCTTCGTGTACTTTACAGCTACATCCTTCCATCAAATGAAAAGTATCCTAGATGCCTTGTGCACCACTTTATAAGGAGATTTTGAATCAAATTGAAGTTTTACTAAGTAATTAAATAACAAGGGGGCAGTTCAAGTGTGCAACCACATTTCTTAATCAGTGTGCTGTTGCATGGCAATGTCTTCCAAGCAAAATAAATCCCCACAGTGCAGGACCTGGAACCCAAGTACAGGACAATGACAGTATTTCTAATATGTATTTTCAGTGTGGGGAAGCCATAACATTTGACAACTTATTGATTCATGGATCTCAGTGCTCTGAAACAAATATGCAAATAGTTGAACCACTCTGTGTGTTTGTGAGCACATGTGTTTATGATTTCTGCGCACACGTGTCACAATGAATCTGACTCACCAGCCTTGCCTTCCCAGGCAAGCCCCAGCACTCCACTGTAGTCTCTGTTGGTGAGCAGATAGGACAGACAGAAGTTGCCCCAGTTCTTCTCAGAGTACAGACTCAACAGTTTCTCAGGCCCGATGTAAAGAGAATGCAGAGGATCGTTTTTATCCTCCTCTGTCATCACCTGGAGAGAGACGGGCAGACACACTGCTGCGTCAAATATCTGTGAAGGAGCTCACTTCACATAGAAGGATACAGACAATTGCCCACTCCTCCACAGTTCTAAGAGAGTTGCCTTTGTATTTCAGTCATTTTAAGTAATTTTGGGGCTGAGAGATTCTCACTGGTGGAAGACCAGCACCATCAGAAACTGATGCATTAACTGAATTCTCTCAAAGGCTCTTCCCAAACCTTATCATTCACCTTCAAAGGGATATTGTGACACATGTGGTCATAATTAAATGTGAAAGCCAGGAAGTACTGGTTGTATGGAATTCTCAGAGACCTGCATCTGAGGTGCGCCACTCTAAGATTTGGAAAGGTCGTGTTGTTGATTGAGTGCAGAGGGATCTTACTTTGAGGGATTTCACTTCGAAATTGATCAGCTCGATGCCATCAAAGTCCACCTTGTCATAGATGTCATTCACAGCTCGCATGTAGGAGGCAACCTGAGGAAAATATACATTTATGTGAGACACAGTCATTAATACAATAAAAAAAAGAACGCTAAGGAATTGTGTAGAACGCACATTAGATATGATGTTATCCAAGGGCATCACTTTGTGTTGAAAAGTGGTGGGGACGTTTAGGGGCTCATATTAGGGGTGTGACGAAACACTTAGTCCACGAGACGTGATAATGCACAATATTGGAGTCACATGAACAAGACCACAAGATACTCCAATGCTGTTTATAAGAAATATTCATTGATGAAAAGGCTACTTGATTGGGGGGTCCTCCCCCAGAATATTTTAAGCATTAAACTCTTAATTTCCTGCATTCTAGAGACATGTCCTGCACCAATTCATGGTGGAAATGTCTTCATTTATATGATGGGAAACAAAATTCATGCGGCCGGTGGCAATTCAGAATATAAAAATATTATCGAATACAATGCAGTAATCACCAGCTTGTTTTTTAGCCTAAGTTACTTTTTTGGACAAGGCAGATCTGTTTCTTCTATATTTACATTGCATTTTATTCATTCATTCATAGTGTGCAAGTAAACCTTTCCCGTAGAATTTTTTTTTGTTATTTAACATTTCTTGTTGCAAGCTAATCTGCAGAAATTGCTTTTAGCAAATGCTTTCAAAAAGTGCTGGGACAAAATCAGCCATTTCAAAAAGTGGTGGGGACATGTCTCCAGCGTCCCCAGTGTAAATGACACCGATGATGTTATCAATTACAAATTTATATGAGAAGTTAAAAATCCCTGATTTAAGACTTGTGAACAAACGGTCAGAATCAGACTCTTGAGGGCAGCATGAATCCTGAATCCAAATGCGAACCTCTGGGAAGTTATGTATTGGTGCATCCAACACTGCCAAGTAGCACCACAGACTGTCCTGAAGCTCACTGATGCCCTGATACAGGTCTGGGAGGAGATCCCCCAGGGCACCATCCGCCATCTCATCAGCGGTATGCCCAGACATTTTCGGGAGTGCACATGGGGACCATACACACTACTGAGTCACATTATGAGTTGCCGTCATGAAATTCAGACAAGTAGGTTCAGCCTTTAATTTCATTTTTTCCTTTCATTTTTGGTGTGATTTTGAATCAAACCCTCAATGGATTGGTGATTTTGGTTTCCATTGAACGTTGTTACATCATTGTGTAATCAACAAATTGTACAATGTACAGTAATGATTTTAAACTTTGATCAATTTCGTTCATCCAGATCTGGTGTGATTTCAGTGTTCCCTTAATTTTTTTGAGCAGTGTACTTCATCTGAGAACTGCCCCACCTATCCAATACATTAAGCAGATTTTTTTTTAAAACCAATACAAACATCCATGAATGAGTTTGGATCATGATTCATAACCGAACCACACGAGGTAATGTGTAAATTAAGGGTTATCTACAGGGTATTTTCAGAGTGGGTGGCACAGCTGGTCACACAGAGGCATGTGCAAAGCAGTCACATGTGCAGGTTTGATTCTATACAGCAGGAGATAAACGTCCAGTAGAACTCTTTCCATAAATGTAAATATTGACACGGACGCAAGAGATACAAAAACCAGGTCAGCAGTGGCTGACAAAAGCATTTTTCTATTTACACTCATAGATCACATAATGGTATCACTTACAGTATATTTTCTCACCCTCTGCAACAAAGGTCTGGCACTGAACCAGAGACAACAACATGAGTATGTGTATGTCAGGTGGAAAGAATCTGAGGAGGGTCAGGCGACTTGATGAGAGGACCGACAGCCGGAGCAATGCCAGAGAGGATAACAGTGTGGCCACAAAAAATAGCTAAGTACAAACTTTCTCATTAACTGACCGTGTTTTGACCACAAAGAAATTTAATTAAAGAACAGACACAGATGGGAAACAGACTTCACAACAGGAGTCACACGAACGAAAGTGCAACTTGTTCCAAATTGAACCTGGATCCGATGCTGAGAACATGAATCTATGAATCAAAGTGCTCTTAAAATTTCATTTCAAAACTGGTAACTAATAAATGTTGTTTATTGATTTTAATTTAGATGAATTTACAAAAAATATGTATTTCATTCTGTGAATTCATATCAGTATGTGGTTAAACTCAATCAGGATAGCATCTGACCCAATTGCAAGAGTCATGTTCAGACAGAGAAACTTTGACACAGACAGACACTTAAATCATTGTTATCTTTCTTATTACTGCAATACAGACGCGCCAGCAGGCAAGCAGCTTTTAACCCAGTATGTCACTCAAAATAGAGTTCACCACAGGTCAGCCAACATTACAACCAAGATCAGTTTAAACCAGAAAATCAAACATGCATTGTTTCTCCATCAACCTTGCATCTGTAAATTAAGGTTTGCGTCCCACATAAGCTGAAAAAAAAAAGAATCTAGTGGTTTTTCAGCCACTGGCTCCTCAGTGAAGTTCTGAGGCTGTTGCAGAAATATTGCTGCGCTAATAAGGTCAAGAACGCAGGACAAGGGATTAAACAATTTTGACGCATCTCAGACTTCAGAGAGCATTAAAAGTAAGCAAGAGTTTATTCACTTTTCAAAGAAGGTTGTGTTATTACAATTTTGTACTATGGAAACCTTCGATCTAATGCTACTACAGCTGCAGCTTGTCTATGCATGACACTTGCAGAGTTGTAGTAAAGGTTTGTAGTAAAGGTTCATACTGGAGCTGCTGGGTGCAGCTGAGGAAAGTACAAGAGGTGACTGGTCGTCCTTGTTCTACGATACGTACTGGCGGCTTGTGCCTTTACGCCTGGTGTAAAGCCTTATTTGGCCAAATGTCTGCAGTTCATGCGCCACAGTGTTTCCAGAGAGCAAGAAGGTTCTCAACCTCCTCCCTACTGCTGCCAAGTGCAATGCCATGACAACTGTGTGTCTGTTCAGACCCTGGCCTGTGGGCCTTTAGTCAGCCTCACAGCAGCAACAGCTTGATCCTTTATTTAATGGTGCCACAATGGTAAATAACCTTTAGTGCTACCACAAAACAAATAATTATTTCTGTTTAGTCATTAGACGTTGGTCATTATAGGAAAACCAGCCAAAAAAAGGTTTAATGCTCAAAACATCTGCCTTGCAGTACCTTACTCAGTCTGAGAATAATGAAATCCTGAAATACTTCACAGGGATATTTGATAACAGACTCAAACTAAGATCTCGGGCTGCTAGTATTAAGTCTGTTCAGTTAAATAAGAGAAATTCTTTGTAACAAATGGCTATAGTTTCACTTGTTTTAATAAAGATTTTAGGACAAGAATTACATCAGGTGAACTTTGATTTCAGCACCATGTACCCAAAATCTAGGACACTGGATTCAAGGACAGGTTTGTAAACAAAGCATACTCAGCACAGCCAACATTTGAGAAAATCCTGTTGTTAAGAATGTTGTGAGAAAATAGGACATACAAACATTGAACCTCAGTGAACTCTGTTTTTTAGCTAAAAGAGGCACTTCAGGTTTGGCTACAGGCAGAAGCATTGATACTTAACTGAAGATGACATCATGGTTAAGAAAACTTGTGTCTACTATTACATATGAAATCATGGTTTGCCAACGTGTAACCAAGATAAATATTGTTTTAAGACAAGAGATTTGAACTGGTCACCTGAGCCACAACAGCGGCAAGAGACTTGAATCTCTTGTAGTAGAGGTGGTCAACATGGAGGTGAAGCAGGCAGCTGGTTTTTGATTCATTCACTGTTCTCCTCAACCGACTCACTGGTGCCACCTGAGGATGAAATTGCAGGACACAAAAAAAGAATTACAACACATGAACAGATTTTAAAGGGAAGACAATCACAGATAGATTTGAATCACCTCATAGCCGGCTAAATCACCAGCATGTCCTTTAATGATGGGAATTATGGCTTTTTAAAGGGGTCTGTTCAGTTCAGTTCCTCTCTGAAAGCTGTTCAAAAGAGCTTAGACATTGTGTCAGGTACCAGGGGTTGCCAGTTCAGGACAGGCAGGTCAACATGGAGGCTGGTGGCTAGCTGGCTGAGAAGCAGGCTGAGGTGAAGGCTAAAGGGTAGCAGGCCGAGAATCAGGTGTGCTAATAAAGTCCTCTGCCCACTTAGATTTCCTCAAGCCAGGCTTTGAAGACACTTCCCAGCATGAACTGTACTTACTACTGGAGGCGTACTTCCAGTCATTGTGAAGACTCAAGATGTTATACATCACTTGATATAACTCCTCTGCTGGGTCCATTACTGGCCATATTGCCTGTCACAATTCAATTAATTTGTATCATATAATATGAAACAAAAAATATTTCTGCTCTGTTCAAAAATGTTATTTGTTCATTCTCAATTCTTTATTTCATTTTATTTTTTAAAGTAGTTATTATTTAGCAAGTGTTAATTCATGGAGACCTCATGATATGTATATCAAAACAAAACATGATGTCAGTTTACCCTGGAGTATAACTGGGATGTCACATGTTACAGTGGGAGAGGGGATGTGTAGCCACAGGAACGTGGCTCCACTGGGAACATCTGCTCAGACCATTGCAAAAACACAGTGACAAAACAGTGGAAATGATCTCCACCGGCAGGCATTTTGTTAAAAATGGATCTATATCAATCCAGACATCCATTGTAGACAATGAACATTGGGACCACCACCCAGTTGGTCAAAGGTTGACAATAAATAGGGGGCCCGAGGGGGAGATCAGCTAAATACATTTGGCAGATGTTTCCATTATACCTGGTTTTATAATCACTTCACAACACGGTCAAGGTCTTCCGGTGGGTTTGGATCTGCAGCAGCTACTGTAATTTAGTAAAGTTTAGAAGCCGCAAGTCACCAAGCTGTATCTTACACATTGTTTCTAAAAAGCATCCTGCTGGAAGTAAATCATGCCATATGTTCTTGGTGACTCAACAGGCTGAATAAATTGACAGAATGAATGAATGTGCTCATAAATAATGTCAGTTATAACAGATGAATCAGACACACTGGTGAGAAATGTCTCTGGGTTTGGAGTCAATAGGCTATAAATGGTATTTCAGAGGAGGAAATTTCAAGGGTGAGGACAGAAAAAGAAAGTAAGGCAGAGTGTAAGTGTTTTATTCACTGAGGTGATATCCGGACTGTCATACCTCATTGGGTCTGAGGCTTTGGGCGAGGAGGTTTAGATGTTCTGCACCACAAAATCCATCAGGGCCAGTTCTCATGGACGGTAGGACTACACAAAAACAAACACAGACACGTTGATACATGCACACTATGAAAGTATCCCATCTACTTTCTCTTCTGTCTCCTTCAGTTAAACACAGACAAAGATGCAGCATGAAACACACACGCACACACAAACAAGCAAACACTGTCACCAGTTATTTTGTCCTTGAATTTTTTATGACCCGTCAATGAGTAATTTTAATGTGGGCGAACAGTGTCCCAAATAAACAGTGATCTCCAATCATGATGAGTAATTGAACTGAGATTAAACACGAGGTTTGGTTCAACCCACTACTGCTCATTTGTTGGAGCAAAATAAACATATCTGTGTTGTGGAACAGGGCACACACTCTGATCTTTGGTGTGTGTGTGTGTTTAACAAGGATCAATGATCGGGGAGGAAATGCTGAATGATTCACGGGCCCCAGAGCTGGACAGGGGATTAAAAACATTGTCTCTGTCAGGGCCCTGAGTAAGTATCCTGCATTTCAAGAAGTGTATTTGCAAAATTTCAAGAAGCGCCAATGTGTTTTGGTAAAATATGGGGAATATTTGGCAACTAGAGTCATTATCAGCCCACATCAAACCAATAAAGGAATTTTAATAAAGAACATTTGTCATTTGTCTTGTCTTGCAAAGTTGCTGGGTTATATGACTTCTCTGGTTACTCAACAGATGCATGAGGTCACTACTATTACTTTTACACGCCATTCATAGAAAAGACAATAGGTTAGTTTCCTGGAAGCTAAGCTAGCTATTTTGGGAATTTAAAACAAATGTTCATGTTATTTATTCTCTTTCCACATTCCCATAGTTTACAGTCATTTACAGTGTCAAAGGCAAACTAATGACCCCAGTAATTAGTTTGAACAATACCAGAATAAAAAAATTACATATATCAGGTTGTGGTATGGAGGCCACAAACAGTAAACTTGAGTAAAACAAATACTTTATCTGCAAAGTCATGCAGGTTTGTAGGTGTGCTGTTTGTGGTCTCACTGTTAAATTTACATTTTGGAAACATGCAGGTGACCTCATGTATAAACTATGCTTTACATTTCAACCATTTCTTATGCACAACATTTTAAAACCATGCGTGCAGAAATCCATATAAAATCGGCTCTGTAGTGACCAGCATGTCGAGCAGCTAACATGGGCAGAAGCACCCTCACATTCTCAGACACTTTATAAATAGGGGACCCACATTTGGAAATCAGAACTGTGGTATTGAGTGGGAGCCATAGGGGCAGCATGTGGAAAATGCTGTGATGGCTGCTGGTGTGATTTCACTAAAACAACATAATTGTCTGCAACTTGCAACACCTCTGGGACAGCTGCCTCCTTCAGATTGATGCAATAATGATGGGATTGCAGTCAAGGGAGTCGTTGCATTTGTATAAATTGGCCCATCTTGTTACACTGGCAAACACACAGAATTCCACAAAAATGCAAAGAGCCAAAAGGACTTCATTGCAACAGAGTTTATTAGGTTTATGGTCAGGGAGTGTGGGGAATATACATCTGAAAGTAGAGGAAAGAATGTAATGTAAAGTGCACTGCAGTAAAATGTTTCATAATAATGTAAAATAATGAAAACAATAGGTTTCACTGGGACTACTCACAAAACCTGCGGTTATAGTCTAATTCTAATGTACAGAATAATATATTTCGGGCTGCATTAATGTAGACATGAATCGCTTTTACTTCCACAAGTTACAGTCACGTGACATAATAATCCTCATCACATGTTGTTTGCAGTAGCAAGAGAGTGACAGAATCAGTCTATGAGAGCTGGGGGTTACAGATACTGTATGAGAAAAGGATTAGTAACAGGGAGAAGATGCAGTTGGCTGTCTTTCTGTGAGACTGCCAAGAGGGCCATGAATCAAACTGTTGGGTTGAGATCTACTGTTGCAAGGAATTTCTTTTTGTGCATCTTGTCATCACCAACTGTCCAGGAAAAGCAGCAGAGGTTATGAGGTGTCATTTGGATCTTGGACACTGGGGGCAGTTAGAAGTTGCTACGGAGCCAGTATAAGCTTGAAAATATGTGCTGTGACACCATTTTCTGAAAAATAACATTTTTGGAAAAGGGAAAGTAGTCTTACCCATGTCATCCTCATGGTAGATGATAGAGTGGTAATTTTTTTGGCTGCTGGTGTATCTATGGACTGGCTCTATGTGATATGTCCCATTGTGTGTATGGACGATTCCCTCAAACTGACCCTGTAACACAGAGCCATGGCAGGCTGAACCATGTTCATCTGCAAGACCAGGTCAAGAGAGATAACATGTTAGGGTCAGAGAGGTGAAATGAACAAAGATAAGAGATAACTGAGAAACAGAGACAGAATGAATTGATAAGGTACTGAGAGAAACCTACAGTTTTACAGGCAGCTTTCAGACATCAGAGAGATACGAGGCAGGAGAGAAAAAGCAATTCATTGACTTTCATTCAATCTGCACAGTTCAGTGTGTTTTACTTAATCAGCCATGTTTTAACCAAAGCATGAAGACTTTATATGATTGTTTAGGGGACTATAATCTCTGTTCCAAGTAAATAAACTAAGACTTGAATCACGGGTAAACTGTTCCCAGGTCTGTCATACCCACCCTCCAGTGTTCCTGAATATAAGTGGGAGAGGTCAGCTGATGTTGAACCATTTTCACTGACCACCATGAAATTTTCGGAAAACGCTGCTGCATTGTGTTTCAATTGCAGCTGGAAAGTTCTGAAGGAAACAAAAAATACAAACAGTTCACAGATGTGGTCAAAGCTTTGTACTGTAGTGGAAGGTATGTCGATCTATCAACAGCATGTGAATATGGACAATTAAAGGTTGACATGTGTTAGTGGTTTAGGAACAGGAAAAAAGAGTATGTTCAAACAGAAGAACACTGTATATTTAGACTGATCGTGTATGTTTATGAGGACTATTGAAACAATAGCCACAGTTAGAGGAAGTTACCTGTGGAAAGCAGTAAACTCTAGCTGCAGTGTGTATTCCTGAGGTTGTGTGGCTCTCCTGGCTCTCAGGTGCTTCCTGTGAAGATCCTCCCTGTCGTATGACAAGCCCTCGTAATGCTTTATATATGGGCTGATGCCACTCACAGCCCCTGGCAAAAAGAGAGACATGTCAGTCACTTCATAGAGCTTCACACTTCAAGGGGTAACCAGACAATGGCTCACTGTCTGTCTATCATCTTCATTGAAACCAAATTGCTGTGACACCTCAAAATCTGACTTTATGCAGATGACATATTGTTGTACTTAAAATATTCTTCCAACTTATGCTGATGTAAATCAACACTCTCTCCACAATTCCACATCGAAAAAATAACTGAAACATGAATGCTTCTCTCTGAGGATGTTTAGCATTATTCAGCACAGCATTAGGTTGGGGTTTGGTTGTGTTAATAAAAGAAATCACAAACAAATAATGATAAACACTAATTAAAACCTATGTATCAGTAATAAATTGCTTAAAGTGATAATCCATGTGCTTTTGCATTACTTCTTTTAGTTCCTCTAACTTCCAATATTTATTGCAAACAAGCTTTTGTTGGTTTCTCTGCAAATTTAAAACACACTTGATGATGATATTTAATATAGCAAAAGCAAAAGCTTTATTGCGCTGGCAATAGTTTTTGTTTATCTGTGACAAACACATCTTAAAAACAAATGTTCAGTTTGACAAACCAACAATCTTTTGTGGTTTTACCATCTTGCTACCGTCAGACCAAATTTCAACTTCCCTGACTTTATGACTAAGCGTTGACTGTGAAAATGCTGACTCACCGGAGAAAGCCTTGGAGAGGCTTGCACTTTCCTGTACAAGGTGCCTACTCAGGGTTGAGCCTCCTGAGTGGATCACACTTATCTAAACTCTTAAACGGCGAGTGTACCCCATTAATAACAACTACTACAACTACAAAGACTAAATGTTGTGTCTACATCACTGGCAGGTTTTGTAAGAGGGCTCCTGTTTGCAGCATTCCTGAGAGGACACGTTGAGACTTGTCTGAGCCCAGAAGAGGCCAGTCCACCACAGCAGCCGAAAACCGCTTATACGTACACATCCACATGCACACACAGTCAGACTGACACCTACATTCACACACGGCTATACAACCAAAAACAACCCCACATACTTATTCAAGGTTCAATGTGAGTAAATACAGACACACACACTAATCTGAACATTCCATCACCACACTACCTGTAATCCGCTCATGGCAGTCAACCAATAACAGCAGCAGCCAGTAGTGTAGAACCCCCATGGTCTCCTTTTTACCGTGTTTTTGTTTTCCTTCACTATCACAATTTCTTCTTTCTCCTTCACTCGCATCCATCTCTGTTTATCATCCTTCCTGACTTTACCACTCTCTTCATTAGCCTCGTACCTTTCCAAGCTGGAATGTGACTAGTTAGGAAGATCAAGCTAGAACTCACTCACACAGCATGGAGATGTGAACACTGACACATTGGAGGGGCATATTCAGACTTGTTTGCCAGCATGTTATGAGTTTGCGCAGTTAAAGGAGAGTTGAGTTGTAGGAAGATTACTTACTGAAATAGTAAGAGTGATAAGAACATTTGCAATTGTGTCTGTAAGTTTAAGCTCCACTTTGAATGTAACTTTGAATAAAGGAATAATCTGACCCCCCATTTGTTCAGAGGATGTTGCTCACTGGCCAACAGTAGGCTACAATACAGTAGTTGGGCAACACAGCAAACAGGAAATTTAAGGCCCCATCCACACTACTCCATTTAGCATTTCAGCGTTTTAATAAAAATACCATGTCAAACTTCTCCGTTTTAGGTCTTTGCTTTCGCTGTTTTAGTCTGGACGGAAGGTGCAAATGTAGCAAAAGGTCTCCATTTTAAAACGAAAATGCAGTAGTGTGGATGGGGCCTAAGACTAGCAGAATATAAAAACTATGTTTATGAAAAAAATGATTAGCAGCTATGCTTTGAGCTAAATGCTGATGCCAGCATGCCAATGTTAACACAAAGTACAGCTGAGGCTGATTGGAATGTCATTAGTTTTGAGGGTATTGGTAAGCATGTCAGAGGTTGCACGCCTCTGGAAATACTAGGGGTTAAGTGTCTTGCTCAGGGAAACATTGGAGGATGGGTCATAGTGGGGAATTGAACCCCGGTCTCGCAAACTAAAGTCATGTGGCTAATCCACTGCCCCATCACCACCCTAGGGTTTCTAGTCATAAAACTAAGTGTTGAACAGGTCTGTATCAAATTTCATGGCAATAGTGGTAGTTGAGATATTTGAGTCTGAACCGAAGTGGTGAGCCACATGCCCAACTGACAGACTTTTCATGAGGCTACAATGACCTTGCATTGACATGATGTCATTGATATTAAAAGCCAAATTCTGATTAATATTCTCTATTTCTTGACAAAAGAAAAATGCCTCCCACCGGTCTTATTATAGACTCTTGTGTGGTAGAGAAAGTGCAAAAACGGTTCCAAATATGATTAGGAAACAATCATTTGCATGACTCACACTGTCAGTGGTATTTTGTGGGCTCATTCCAAACAAAGTGGTACAGTTTTAGGTAATTTTGAGGAACAATAACATCTAAAGAGGAAATGAGACACTATTTGACCTGGAAATGAGGTAAAATAAAGCAAAGGTTTTGCTACTTTAAATAAAAATGCATGAGAAATAGGCAACAGCTGAGAAATAATTTCCTACATGAAGTAATCTGCTGCAGCAGTTCAACGATCTCGTAACATTTTTCACCTACCTATAGTCAGTATACAGCAATGAGAAAGATGAAGCTCTGTCAACAGTGTCACCATAGCAAATTGTTGCTCTCACATGAACCCAATTACTCACTGAACTGCACCAAATCGCTTCAGCTTCCACTGTAAATTATCAAAATCACAAATAACTGGAGCAGCTGTCTCAGATGAATAGCTTTAAAAACCTCTATCCTACTGCCAATGTCAAGATTAAAGACTTTGCAGATATCTTTAGAGAATAAAGATAAGGGCATACTGTGCGTACCATGCCTCCAAGGTGCACCACAAAACACAACAAGAGGTGTTTTCTACCAGTGGCCATCAAACTGTTTCATGAGAAACCCCCCCTTTCTGCATGAATTACAGCTGAAACATTAATGTATTACTTTTCCAATATCATGTGCATTTTAATTAATGTATCTAACTTTTATTGTTGTTGTATATTAGGCATTGGTGTTAGGACTTTCATTCTATTGTTTTTATTCTTATGTTGTTGTCATTTTTGAGCACTCTCTGGCACAAGAATTTCCTTTGGGATTAATTAAGTTCTATCTTATCTTACCTAATGTTTCCTGAAATCATTAAAGGCTTGTCTCAGTTCTATGTCCAAGAAGAAGCTGGTGGGTGATGATAGTTTAGGACTACGTCATGCAAGTGTTGGAGATCAGATAAAAGTAATCCACATTGACTGTATGTATGCATATTAAACAAAAACATACACTCAAACACTACAAAATGGTATTTTAACAATTTCGCCAATGACTTTAAGTAAAATACTATGAGGGAAAATGACTGAGACTCAGTCTTGGGTTAAATAGTTAACTCATTGATGATTTATTAGGGGTCTCTTCAGCACAGATGTCTGTAGACTCTGCTCTTTTTGGTTTGAGAGGATTCAGGCCCATCTTAACACATGTGACCTGACTGTCACTAAGACTCGACATGACATCCTCATCTATTGCATTTCTTCTCATGGCTTGGCTGGGTCACATCCAGCTGAATAATCCTGATAGATGTCACATTTGTGCAGCTGAAGACAGGTCGTTTACCTAAGTCACTAATACAGACAACACAACACACCACTAACTATTCCCACAGATCAGTGTTTTACAGCATGGTTTAGATCGTAATCATCTGCTGAATAGCCTCCCCGAGAAACCTCCTACTTCACACCGATTGGCCAGAAAGGGATCACCCGGATCTGAGTCATGACTTCACAGAATTTATACACCCATTACAGGCTTGCACAAATATGCAGCTACACTCTAAATAAAGTAAGTGCAACTCAGCACCCTCATGTGTTCTTCAGGTTGTCCTAGTGAGCCCCACTGTACGAAGGTTTAAGCATTTTTAATAAGTGTTTTCTATTTTTAGAGGTTCTGCATGTGGACCCATTTAAAAACTACATAAAAATAAGTATAAAATGTTGATTAAGTAGCACTTGTACAATGAACACCTGTACAACTTTTACTCCTCCTGAAGAGCCCTGTTGAGCCCTGTTTACTTCTCCTGTAATTACCTTTTATTTGAAGTGTGGAGGGGTTACTAAGGGATATTGACTTTATATGGCAAGGTGAGTGAAATGCAGGCCTTTTCTCATGAAATGCCATTTGATGCCACAAAACCAGAATGTTGACAGAGGAGAAGCATTTAGACGTGAAATCTGTGCTCGTTTTTCAGATGTCTGGATCTCAGTTCTTTTTACATGAATGGCAAACTCTTATATGTATGCTAGCAAAGAAAAATGAAAAACAAATTGTTCTAAGGCCGCACCACTGTAACCGAGCCTGTCAGTTCTGGGAACGTGTCCATGTATAGATTCTGTGTTCTGCGGTCAATGTTCATGTTTGTTTCTCCTTTTGGGTTTTGCAGGATGTGAAGTTTGCTCACTGCTTGACTGAAATGTTTTCATAGGGGTTTCTGGTTGCCTTTGAGGCTAATTCAAACCAACGCTACACATGACATCCAACATAACCCTACAAATGTCTGCTATTTAGTGCCAATCAAAGGATCATGGGAGAACTGGAGCGGCTGCAGGCCCTTAACAGATTTCTTTGTTTCTCTAAAGGTTCATAGGCTATGGGAATGATCAAATCACATAATTCTGCTGACATAGCCAACTGTTAACCCCTTCACAGACCTGACCCATTTCACAAAGGGTCACAGCCCTCCCTTTCTTTATTCCCTGGGCACCACACAATATCCAGTCTGTGTCACACACACTCCATAATGAGTGCATTGTATTCAAGGCGTTGGCATAGATCTTAGTTAAGCATATAGGCAAGTTATCATCCATCTCTGTCTCTTTATCTATGCATCTGATGCCTTCGCCTGGACTCTGATAGCTGACACACTCAGCGCTTGGAAGAACAACTGTATGTTATTTGATTGTGCAAATAAATTACTATTAAATAATATCTAACTTTGTGCAGTGGCCACTTTTACACATATTTAATATAAAAGAATCTAGTTCTTAAAAAGCACACTGACAGAATAATTTAACATGGCTCCACAATGTAGTTCCAGAAATAAAAAAAATGCTGATTTAACCAAAATGTTTGAGAAACATATTGATAACACATTCTGGATTATTTCTGAATGTGGAGCTGCTGGATTGTTCCTTTAATTGTTTGTTCTAACAAAAGATTTGGAAGTCTTAGCTGTTAAAGTAAACCTCACGCAGGTGCAGTCTCTCAGTTCAGGAAAAGACAGGAGACCAGCTGAAGTGTCAAGGTTTAACTGCAAGTCAGTCGACTTGCAATGCAATGCTTCCCCCTAGAGAAAGCCTGGAGCTGCATGGATTATTCATTCATATGCAGTTTAATTTCCTTTTTTGTTAGTGTTTTTGTGCACATCTTCATGAGGGTATTCATTCCTTTTTAATAGTTTTTATTAATGTTTATTTGTTTAGGTTTGATGTTACCTTTTTGTAAGTGGATGAAGCCAGGATGAATTGGGAAACAGTAACATGCGATAAGTAATCGGACAGTACACGTAATATTGAGTGCATATTGTGGCTATAGAAATGTTTGTTTATTTCGTAGCAACCCCATGAATGCTGCATATGCCACTACCTCAAATCTCTCAATATTTCGTTATACTGAGAAGACTCAGAAGATTTTGAAGGCATACCTCACACCCACATCTTGTTTAAATCTTACTCTTTGCTATCTTGGTCATGGTCACGCCAGGTCATGAAGTTAAAAGCTACCCAAAACAACAAGTGAGGTCACCAGGCCTTTTGAACAGAAGATTAAAGAACAACTGCAGGGACTATCAGCAGAGATGGGAACAGTCTCTGCCCTTAAAGCCAAAAGCAGGATAAACTGTATTTGGTATGGCTCTAAAACAAAAATACCTTTACTAAAACACATGCATTAACCTTGACACATTTGGGAATGCAGTGTCACGTTGAAGGATTTGACTTTAAGTTACATTTTGAAAAAAGAAAATGACAACATGTTTCCACATTAAAATACACACATTTTTCGTTTCAAAAGATTAAGTATATCAAGTTCATTTAGTTAGTTAGTTCATTAGTTATTAAGTTTAGTTAGTTAATAACCATTCAGAACCATTCATGTAGGATGTCATGGTTTTCTCCCCTTTGTTTTTAAGACGTAAAAAACGTTGTGCCATGTTGCCTTTAAATCCCTAAATTCTTCATAAGTCACTGTTACTTGATATTTATATTAATTTACAGCTTCAATACAGTCACCATTTATAGCCACTTGTTGGTATGTCCTTCCGCCAGCTCTGAAATCAAAGATAATTTTGTTAGCTTTCTTGGTATTTAGCTGAAGAAAACTAACATGACACTGATTAACAAACTCATCCACACTTCCACTATACTTTGCTACCTCTTCAGTGATCAAACCAATAATCATTGTAAAATTGCACATTTAACAGTGAAAACTTCAGATGAGTTAGCTCTACGTTCATTTCATACATTATCAGTTTTGTTTTACACTCCAAAAAATATATAGTAGAAATAATATTCATATATGTGCACTAATTTGTTTTTTTTTGTCTATTTGATCAGTAGATTAACGAATTTGGAAACCCTGAGAGGCAAGTGAGCTAAAAATAATTTTGATAATCCATTTTCTATATCTGACATAAATTGTTTTCTCTCCTGTGTTTTATGACTTAAGAACAGCTAAAAAAAAAAAAAAAAGGTTTTGCCAGGTGAGTTTAAATTTCTCCATGCACTCCAAACACAAAGTACATATATTGTGTGTTAATTATGTAACATTACTGTCTTGGCTGCAAATGTATTTTAATGGGCACTTCACTGAGAAAACATGAATGCTTTTAGTACCATTTAGAACACTAGTACTGTGCCCATTCACAGGGGCCTACCTGAGCTTTTTAGTGCAGTGCAAAAATATGCGTCTCAAATTGGTTTCACCTACAGCATTAATAACACTGAAATAACACGACAGTGGCGAAGATACTGCTGGATATTCAACGCTTCCTCTGAACTTAATAAAACTCTTGCAACTCCCTTTGAACACAGTCTATCTAACGTTTATCAAACCTGTGTAATGACAATAACTCAGGAAAAGACAACAGAGCAGATCATTTACATTTGAGCATATAAGCCCCGCCCCCCTGAGCGTACCCTGACCTCGCTGTTGAAGAGCAGAGCGGCTCATGCTGTACTGTAGTTTATCCAAAGTTTATTCATTTCCGAAGGTGTTGTGTCCAAATTGCACCAACTGTGACACTGCACTCTCTTTAGTCCGTTTGAGGTTGATTAGATGAAAGGTTAATTGAAATACAAAAACAAACACACAGAGAAAGAGAGAGAGATTTCTGTCTTTATAAGAGAGATGCGGTCATGGTGCAATCATAGACAGTGGAATTCAGACTCTTGTGGCTGAAATGAGTAATACAACAACAAACACTTGATGAAAAATTATCCTGACAAAACTTTTTAATATCTGTTTTCACATTTAAAAATATTAATATTAAGGAACTCACTTTCCTCTCAGGGCTTCAACATGTTGTTGGGAAATTTTATTTTAATGCCTACTGCCACTGCTACTACAGTATAAACAATATGTGTTTGTCCTCATGTTGAATTACAATTGGGCTGGAAGCAACACTTGACTGCATCAATTTATGCCATCAGAACAATTTTAAAGATGGCATAATCACTTAAATTTGTCACAAATAACCCTCCTTTTTCCCCTTAACATGCAAGTGAGATAGTAAATAAGTACAAGCAGCGAAAGTGGTGAAATAGACAAAATATCTCTGAAGTGTTGTTTTGAAACTGGTGTAGTCTGATCTTATACACACAGACAGCAGAATGAAACACAACTGCAAATGTCTTTCATGGAAAGGTCTATATGAAGTGTGCTCCATGCTCTCTATTCAGCATGAGGAAGGCAGTGACTGATAAATTAAAATAAATTATACTGCAAGCAAACATTACTTTCATGTTTGCAGAGAATGCAAATACATAACAAAATGGTGATATCTTCAAATTTTTACTTAAATAGATGAGCTTAAATCCAGGAAATGTTATTGTTTTTAACTGTAATACTGTGAGCAAGTGATTGTTTTTAATATTAGATCATTAAATGCCTAAAAAAGCCTAAACCAGATGTCTAAAATTCAGTTTCAGAAGTTTAAATGCAGTTGTCAGGCTGGGAGACTGCAGACATTGTGGGGACCTTGTTGTTCATTTCAATAGTTTTCTTTTAATACACTGTTCAAGAAATCTGTATTCTATGAATTCTATAATTTCGAAGCTAAGAAAAAACAACAAGGGCCTGTTTGGTGCTCTGCTTCTTGACAATCGTGATGCTCTCCAAGCCCAGAAGAGGGAGCTGCTCACACACTTTTATAAAAGTGATTACATTTTCTGAGCAAGCTGTGAAGAAGGAGGAGGAGAGGGACACCCCTGCAAATGGAAACCAGCAATATTTTCTACCAGGGACAGAGGGAGAATGGGTGCGACTCAGCAAAGTAGGTTTGCTGAAAATAAAACTTTAAAAGTGATTTTGAAATAGTTTGTATTTTAACAGCCAACATAACATAACATACACATCTTTGAAAAGATCAGGCCTGTGTGTGTGTGTCCTCATTTTTACTGCTGATGACAAATGACCCCCTTGCATTAGTTGCTAAATGAAGCCATATGTTTAACAGTATGTGGGCTAGGTGAAAAGACAGATACCTGTTTTCAGCCACCACACACACACACACACACACACACACACACTATGCAGTCAGCGCCACCCAAGATACATTAAGTGTAATGTGTTTTCATGTCATTAATTTCCCAGTTTAAAATGTTTGTATTTAGCTAATGTTGATGCCTAGCTTAACTGCTACCAGTTCTACTGCGGGTAAGATCACTGCAACCAGAGAGCATAGACGTAACAATATTTTGCTGCATCAGTATGTACCACAGAGGTACTAAATAAGTTTTAAAAAGTAAAACGAGTTTTGTAATTCGTCTAGGAGGAAGATGTTGGAATGGTGAGTGTGATTTTACAGAAAGATAGTGGTGCAGTAGAGAGAGGAACAAGCGTTAAGTTTACAAAATAAGTTAGGGAGTGACCGTTGTGTCCTGATGTGGGTGGGAACTTAAGTCCCACATTGGGAAACAAGGAGGGAGATAATTTCAGGCCAGGCTGGTGACCAGGTTGCTGCTGTGCAGGAAGAGATGACAGCCTTCAGTCACACATCGAGCCCATTCAGTGCTGGAGAGGAAGGGTGACCTGGTCTGCACGTTTATGGGAGTTCCTTAGACTTTAATGTGAGCAGCCAGTGGAGGGAGCACGGGAGGGGTGTGAGGAAATATAATTTTGGGGAGGTTAATAAGTTGTGGCAGGCAGCACTGTTTGGGATGAGGTGCTGGGGTTGGACAGAGAGAAGTTCAGCCAAGAGGGAGTTACAGTAAGACTAAAGTGTGGAGAAGGAGCTTGACTGAAAATGTGAATGTGAAACAGCTGTTTGATTTGATCCATTTCATGTATAATTTAGCAGCAGAGATGACACAACCTTCATCTGCTCTCCTCGCCACCTTGTCTCCTTTTTTGTTTATTTCCTAATCCAGTAACGGTGTTGATCACTCATACATTGACCTTTGACCTCTTATGACTATGTTGACAGCGGCAGTACCTACAGTAGTGGTTCATACGACTGGGCTATGCTGGCGAGAATCAGCTATCAGCAGAATGACTGCGGGATAACGTCATACATTCTTCCTGCATGGGCTTTTAAGTATAGCACCTAGATAAAAAGCAATACAGCTTTGTTAAAACGTTAAGAACTTTGTCCTTGTATACTCACCTTTTAGACAGACATGAGGTCTATTTTAATACTGTATACATGCTGTAGATGTGTACATAAACAAAAAAGAAGGACAATACATTCTGTGAAGCATATTTATATATGCATAGTCTTATGGATGTTTTTATATGAACAATGGGTCAAATTACTGTGTGATGTGAAAGGGTGGCTTGTTGTGACAAAGTATTATTACTCTGCAGTTCCCCTAAGCTCTATAGAGCGTTGTAGCCTCTTTTACCTAATTGTTTAGGTTGTTTGTTTTAAATCCTGCAACTTTAGCTTTTGGTTCACTCTCACCACTGCTTTTTTTTTTTTTTAGCAAAAACGATCCAATAAACCCACTGCACCAGCAGTAAAGTTAACAGACAAACTATTTTAAAAAGTTGAGCATTTAGCAGCTAAGGAACCAAATATTTTTCTCAGGAGCACAAAGTAAAGTGAATATTGGAGTTACATTTGTGAGATCACAAGAAATAAATGGAGACTCACACATTAGACATATCAACTTTACAAGGCCATATTATGTTAAATTTTATACAGCAACGTGTAAGTGTTTGCATCGGACTATGAGCTTGATAAAAACAGGTATTTCTATGAGAACAGGTGTTTTGCCTGATTTCCAGCTTATTTGGTGGCATATTAATGTATGAAGTTATTAACATTCAGTAATTCCTGACCTATTAAGCAATAATATATACTCATGGTGACCTGATATTTTTTTAATGGTGAGAAACAGGAATTCCTGATACAGTACATCCTACAATAACTCATGTGGTAACTCATCATGACTCAAGCATTAGTTATGCATTACTTGAACATGTATTTTGTACCCTTATTATAAAATGTTACCATTAAAAAAATGAATTAGTGCAGCTTTTTTGTCTGTGTATTGAGATCTAGAACACATTTGTATTTATCGTTTCACTAATCTTTTCCACTGCATCATACCAGGTATCAGGTGAGAAAAGACAAACATCTCCTCTCTGTCCTCCGCCACCTGAACAGGTCTGCATTTCCCTCCTCTCCTTCCTCTCTCCACCAGCCCCTCTCTCATGTGATGAGCTGGTAAACACTCTGAATAAATGGCGCAAGACAGGCTCTCATTACAGCCATTCAACTATCAGAATCTTTATTTACACATCCACTGTGAGCAATGTCAAAGAGGCAAATGTTATGGCCAGATAACACAGGGCTAGATGAGGCAGTGCCAAAGCAGGGACCCAGACACATACACACAGTATTTGGTGATGGCAATGGCAATAAAGGAAACCAAGGGATGAGTTACCATGTTTTCATAGCCTTGTCGGGGAAATGCCCGGAACAGGACTCACACAACATAAAGTCTGTCAGGGGAAGACACACATACAAACACAAATCCCAACAAAGATTCAGATATTTACAACGTTTCAACTTTGATCCTGTCGATCAGAACCAGATAACAGTCAATTTGTGTCAGCTTCTAAACATCAGATCACTAATCAACATAATATAAACACTGATATGTGTGATCAGTTACTGGTATTTATTAGTTTCACAGAGAAGGCTTCATCCATACGAGTAAACAAGACTTGTATGTGGATGAAGCCTTCTCGGACTAAAATCAGCCCTGCGTTAAAACAACTCAAGGGGCTGGTGGGGGTGTTTTGCTTCAGGCAATGGTGAGACTTCTCAGGTATCTGTGAAGGTTCTCAGTCATCCAGGTCATATTTATCCAAAGAAGGTTAAAGTCAAGGGCAACGGGACTTGGTTGAAGATACTAGAAGACGTTTCGTCCCTCATCTAAGAGACTTCTTCAGTTCTGAAATGACCAGTAGGGAAACTCAGCTATTTAACATCTGTGGGTTCGTTTGCCAAGATCATTTATACCGCTGGTTAATTAGTGGTCCTGGCTGTTGTAACAACAGTCATTATGGTCATTAGAACCAACCGTGACCTAGTCTGAACAACCATCGTTGGCATCTTCCACTGAGGCCAAAAATGTTTAGTTTCCTGGGAAATGATGAAAGGACAGAATTATAAGTGAGTGATAAGTGGTGGCGTAGACCCCCTCTTCTGTTCAGCGACAGCAGCGACAGCAGTGTAAATGGCTTCCTCGACACCTCGTTCAAACCATCCATCCTCTCTGTCTAAAACGTGCACCTGATGGTCCTTCATCCTTCAGATGTAAAAAACTGCTGAGTCTTGACCTGTGGAGTTAGCCCTTCTGTGTTGAGCCACACGTGGCTCATGCATCTTTGTCTTGACAACCATGAGTTAAACAGGAGCAAAACTGCTTTCATGTTACAAGGTAATCCGCCAGGAATGTTTACTTACATGTATGTGATTGGCTGACGCCTTGTCTGATGACATCACATGCTCACAATGGCAATGCTAATATCATAATTAGCATGTATAATGTTTACCATGTTCACTACTTTAGTTTGGTGCAGAGGGTGTCGTTAATGTTTGAGCTAAATTTCATGGCAATCCACCAAATCGTTGTTAAGATAATTCACTAAAAAGCCAAAAATGTCAACCTTATGGTGGCACCAGAGGAAAAGTCAGGGAATCGTCCAAGTCAGTAGAATTCATCCTCTGGGAACCATGAACATCTGTACCAAATTTCATGGCAATACATTCAATGGTTGTTGAGACATTTCAGTCTGGACTGCAGACTAGCATGGCTAAAAACACAGGCCATCTGTAGAATTTAAACTTTCTCTTTGGCCTTCGTCTACAAAAACAACATCAGGAGCACTAACAGATGTCACAGAACAGGTCATGAGAGATATTAAACCAACTTGGCATCACACATAAATACATAATTACATAATTACTCATCTCTTAGTGACACATCTTTGATAGCAGTTGCCATTAATTCAACAATAGAGTCTTTCTGTCTCTCTCACACACGTTTGTCTTGCTATCTTTGTTGGGACATCTCATTGACATGATGCATTCCCTAGCCCCTTACCCTAACCGTAACCTAATTCTAACCTGAACCCTAAAACCAAGTCTTAACCCTCAAACAGGCCTTTGAACTTGTCCCACAAAGCTTAGTATAGTATATCCAGTTTTTCGACCCTACAAACATAGTAAAACAAAAACACACGCCTACATTTATATGTACACACACACAAACCTCTCAAATACTCTTGCTGATAGAAAACGAGGTAAAAACTTGTATAATTCTCTTGATGATACACAACAATTTGCCATAATGGCTTACTTTCTGGATGCATCTTTTGTTTACAGTTGCTTTAAATTGCAGCTAATTTCTCCGTGAAGAAGAAAAGCATGGGCTATATTTTCCACACTTTTCTCCACTAATTATGACAGATGACGTAAAAGTTTCTCATCTCTGTGCAGCATTTCTCCCACTTAGCCATAAAGACAGTCATGTGGCTTCAGTCCTCTGATAGTGAAATTTTATGAAAATGTGAGCTATAACTAAGCACATTGCATGAAAATGGCTGCACTCACAATGCATAGTTCATTTACAAAAAGAGGGAAATGCTCAGGGAAACGTTCCTCCTTACAAGTTTCATGCCTGATTAAAAGTATTTAAATTTTGTTCCGTTTTACTTCTCATAAAGTCTTTCCCCGCTCATAGGCTTCCACCCTGCTTCTCCCTGCCCTCTCTGTAGCTTTAAATCTGACTATATCTTAGCTCCATTCCCTAGTGAGAAGAGTTTTGGGGAGTTTTTTTACCTTAAAAGGCCATGCGGAGTGGACTGCTGGTTTCCTGTGGGAGGGCTTTTTCTCTCTCTGACTCTGGAGCTGGAGGCCGGGCCCATCCTCATCCTCTCTCACCCTGTCTGCTTTAGTCCCTCCCACACACACACACACGCAGCTTCCTTTCTACACTCCCAGCAAAGTGGTGAAATCCAGCTACAGCCAGATGTGTGTATGGCCGTGTGTTTATGTGTGTGTGTGTGTGTGTGTGTGTAATCTACACTGACCTCCTTACTTAACAGGAGGTGAACACACGGTCACACAGGAAAACAAGGTAATGACAGAGACAAAAGTAAGGACAGCAGGCAAGAGAAGGAAAAGTGTGTCAAGAATTAAAGTGTGGGAGGAGACAGGAAGAAAATGAGAGGCATTACGAACGGGGAAGATGTGTTGAGCGGTGATAGTGAACACAACTTTATGGGACTGCCGATCATATGAGGTTGAAGCTACTGAATGCCTCAGCTCCCTGCCTCCTCTCTTCCTGAACAATCAGCTTGTCAGTTAGCCTGGCAGTCAGTCAGATAGAAATTGAGCTACAGGGATGTTGTCCTTATAAGGTCTGTGCTGAAGACCAGGCTGGTGAACTGTAGGCTGGAGCTACAGCTGCTGGTGTGTCACCACCATGTCAGCATGATGTCATAACTATCACATACTGTACCCAGTTTGACTTTCTCCATCTCTTTTCTTCTGTTTGTGTTGATAAACCCAGCCTCCTTTTCATAGTGTGCTACCATGTCTCTGTTTCTGTCAGCCTGTCTTAGTTTAATGCAACACAGTTAATTCAGGGCCCCGAAGTCATGTGCTTAGTAAAATTTGAAGGGGTAAAATGTTATAAAGAGTTTACACAATCACTTACATATTGTAGGATTTTTTTAATACTGACAAAAAGTAAAATTAAGGTTCACCACTGGAATTACATAGCATGCAGTGTAGAGAAGACTTTGAAACTACATGTAAGCATAATGTATGAAGAAATGTAACAGTGGATATATGTAAAATCAAAACATTTTTAATACTCTAAAATTTTGGTTTTGTTGTCTGGTAAAAAGTCCTGGCTTTGGCCCTGGTTAAGCTGACAAAACAATAAAAAGTCCACTTACTAGCTTGTTCTAAAGCTTTGGACCATATCATCATCAACATTGTCAAAAGCTCCAGAATATGAGTTTTGGAAACAGAAGTTGACTAAACATTCTCAACTCATGCTCCACTTATTCAAATGTGCTGGCTTTCAATCATATCACACTGTCTTCATCAGCACGTTAAATTGTGTTGAATTGAATCAGTCTGCTGCATACAGTCAAAAATTCCAGAACAAGCGAGAAAGGGTGGACCTTGAGTTGAGGGTGTCTCCATGATGAAGAATTAACTGTCAAGCTCAATTCAGTTACAATATATTGCAAGTGTATTTGATGTAAACTGAAGAAAAATTATAAACACTTTTGTTTTTGGCCCATTCATCATGATCTGAACTCAAATATCGACTTTCTCTATGTACACAAAAGGCCTATTTCTCTCAAATATTGTTCACAAATCTGTCATTCTAATGAAATCTGGATACCAGTAAATTTGTTTGACAGACTCTGCAGACAAGGTTTTTCAAGCTATAGGTATTGTGAATAATGGATATTGTGAGCAACAAATTACGAATACGAATGACAAACTAGTTTTCTTCCTCCGTCATCTGTTGATCTGCTTGTCTTTGCCTGATCTGAACTGGCATTTCATGGGTCAATCATGAATTAGTATGGAATGGAAGCTGTTGCATAATCTAAAATTCACATGTAGTGCGTCATCATTTGTTGTGTAACAATACTTTTATTAGTCAAAATAATTGGGTAAATGTTACAAGACTAGACTTGACCATATATTTCACAAACATGGTTGCCCCAATGTTCCAAACTAAAGTTGCAGGCTTATTAAAACAGTAATTTGACAATGTTGTTGTTGGGACAGTGTATTTGTTAGACTCAGAGAAAGTAATGTCAGACGTGGCCCGCAGCATAATACATCACGATCTTAACCTGAACTGCTGGTTTCTCTCTTCAGCAACACTTCTTTGTCAGTGACTTATTGAGCTGTGGAAGTATTTTGTAGAGGTGGTGGAAATAATTGGGACCAATCAAAAACCCGACAGACTTGTCCTTTTGAAATTCATTATAAAAGTGTGCACAGCAACACATTCATCAGGGCATTTGCTTCATGTTGAGAAGAATTGTGAAATTGTGAAACAGTCCAACGCCGTATGTGCATGTTTGGAATTTCTCTTCCATCAATAATACCAACAATGACATGCTGTACTTGCCCCATGTGAAGTTCAGACATGCAAACTCTTCTGATTGGTTGGCTATGATCTAAACATCTGTGAAAGTGGAGGTGTGTGAGCAGGTGGTTTGGAGGGTCTGTGACATCATTGCAGGCAGCACAGAAGCTCATAGTCATACAGGAAATGTGTGATTCTGCCTGTACAGACAAAATGTTACACAGGAGATGCACCTCACTGTCTCAGTGTATATGTGTCACCAGAGTCCAGGTGGCATCCTGTCTAGGTGAGTCATGAAGTATGTTTCCACCCCAAGGCCATATGAGTTCACACATGCACACATACAAAGAGGACGTCATACTGGAGGGGCCGAAGCTGTAATTAATGCCTTTCTGGATGCATTTAGGACACCAGTCCAGAGAATCTTAACTCTCTGCTCCTTCCACATTCTCTCAATATGCCCTGTTCTCCATCATAAATCTAAAACATTCACTTTCATTGGCTACTCAGCTTGCATTAGCAAAACATCTTCATGTTTAGTCTGGGGCCCGTCCGCAGTTTTTCTGTGGCTGAGCAGCATACTTGGCACATCGGGAGAGAATATTGAAAACACTAAATTACACTCTTGAATTACTCACTGGGAGGCATTTGTGGAACACTCAAGCAGTATGTGCAGGAGACGAACTGCAGCCTTACAAATCAGATCAGAAATCTACTGCTGTGCTGTTCATATGTAGGACAGAGGGGATGCTTTCACAGGCAACTCAACAGATTTAAAATACTAGAGAAACAGAACCACTTTATATTACTAAGAAAACTACCATTTTATATCTGTGCATATACATACACATTCACTTTACTTGTGTTCATGTTATAAAGCTAGCTTTAAAAAGAATAATTTTAAAAGTTAACTAATGTAAGACTTGTTTTTTCTCAATAGTGTTTTCACATTGCTGAAATATCTCAACAACTATTAGATGGCTTGCCATGAAATTTTGACATTCACGGTCACCAGAGGAGAAAGTCTTATGATTTTGGTGATCCCTTGAGTTTTTCCTCTGACCCAATCATGAGGCTGACATCTTTGGTTTGAGTGAATTATCATGACTAATATTGGCTGGATTGTAAGGAAATTTGCATAAGTTATTTCTTAACTTTCAGTCTAGGAGGGGACACACTACTGAATTGTCCCTAGCTTTAGTTTTTATTTTGAATTCAATTAAAAAATGTTAAATATAAGCCTGTCCGTTGTCAATGTATTTGGTACACAAAGAGTAACAGAGTCAGAGAGTCAGCCGCAAATTAGTAAGACATAAAAAATACTCTCATTAAATTACAAATTTATTCTTGTTATGACTTTGTTCTTGACATGTCAGAGATTGCAAATAAGTGGCATAGATTTTGAATGTGAACAAAGATTTGAACATAAGCAGAAAACTTACTGAAACACAGAAGCTATTAAATCCAGAGCTTTATAAATTAATTAATTTATCACCCTGTACGCAGGATAAGCGGTTGATGATGGATGGATGGATAATTTATCATTTACGTGAATAGGTGCCACATGCAGATTTAAAGAGGTAACTTCCTCAAACAAAAGACACAAAAGAGAAGGGGAGACTAAATCATCCCTACATGTGTTGACTGAGCAAGGATGATATTAAATGAGGAAAGTTGATCTACAGGATCTACAAATCTGAAAGCAATACAGAATGCCTGAGGGCCTTACTGCATTATATTCCATTTCTATATTATTTTGAATTGTCACCTGCCACCTGAATTTTGTGTTTCCCTTTACATAAATAAGAATATTAATAATAATAATAAGAAGAAGACATTTCCACCACACATTGATGCAGAAATGTCAGAAATTAGTACAGAAAAAGTCACCAGAATGCAAGAATGATGTTTAAACCTCCAGATTTACAGGGGGAAGACCCAAAGACTATAATCAGGTGATTTTCTATTTGTCCAATTCTTTGGTTCACCACCAAATACCTGAAAAATGAATTACACTCCCATCAGCCTCAGTTGTACTTTGTGTTTGGTCAAAAATGTTGGCATGCTAACATGCTGAACTAAGATGGTGAATATGGTATTTACCACATGCTAAAAATCAGTATGTTAGCGTTGTCACTGTGAACATGTTAGCATGATGTAGTTAGCATGTAACACGTACAGTCGCACAAAACCTCTGGCATGGCTGTGGACGCATAGTGTTGTTCCACACATATTTACATTTAAACCAACAAAACTACAAACCACAAAAAATGAAATAGACAAAGAGTCTCTGTATCCTCTCTCACTGTCAAGAAAAGCTAAACAATCCACGTGGCAGTTTAGTTAATTTATACCGTAGGCCTATTACTCAAGCTTGACAGTAAACATCATGAAGCTGAACCAAACAGCTAAAACTGGATTAGATACACAAATATGACTGTGGATCACACTACCTTGAAGCCGTTGTTCCTGTTTGCACTGTGAAACCATTTGAAGCCACAACAGCTTTCGACAGTCACGCAACAAAGCCCTTGCTTGTTATGTTTCTGTCACCTTGAACTGTTGCCAGACACCAAGCAGCAGTTGATTATGGACCAAGTTGTTCTGTACATATGACCTGTCCAACCAGAAAAGTGTAGCTGGATGGATGATTATGTGATATTTATAAAACAAATAAAAGACGACCGGTCAGGTGTATTGGGAGCTCATGTTGGAAAGTGTCTGAAACACTGGCTGAAACAGTATTTGCTAGCTAAAGCTGCTGTGTAGACTATTACATTTCTTTATATTTATCACAAAAACTTTTGGTTTGCCAGCTATCTAAGCAATTAATTTTTTTAACTTGGTTAAATGTGCGTGACACAAAAAGCCATTTATTTAATAGTGTGCCATTTGGACTTCATAACTTCGGATAGATAAATAGTTGATGTACCTATATTAAAGTTCTATTATATAAAGTATATATCTAACTTTATGAAAAACATATTGGTCGAGCTCAGGCATCTTTATTGTCTTAAATATAGATATATTAACAACATGTGACCCGCAGGAAATGTCCACCCTGTTAAGGACTTTTTCAGGGTATGATTGCTACTAAAATTAAATTTTTATAGAAATCCCTCACTCTTATTAGATATTTGTTTTACAATAAAATATTTTATAACAGCATAGGCAAGCCTATAATGAGTAAAACACACATAATGAAAAGGGGATGTATTTTTCCACTTTTTTTCTCAAGAAAAGTGAATTATGATAAGAATTACTCATGTCTCTTGCCTGTGTAGTCAATCTCTTCCATATCTCCATATCAAATATACTCTTATATATTGGTAATTTCAATAAACTATGAAGGAAAAATACCAACATAACAGGGTGGACAGAGGTCTATTAGCATAACAGGGTGGACAAAACACCAGTATAGAAATGTCCACTGTTAGTGTCCACCTTGTTGAAAAACTAACAGGGTGGACATTAACAGGGTGGACATTTTGAGCCTTTTACCTGCCTGTGTGAGCACAATGGCTAGCATAACCTTCAGTACTAGATGAGGAATCTATAATTTTGAAATTATTTAATTTGATTGATCTCCTCAAAACTTAGTCCTAACACGTTATAATCAAACACATTAAACTGACTTAATAAAAATGTTAAAAGCAGATAGTAAGAGAACTAGAAAATCACACAGCTAATTCACCTGCACTGGTGTGATGTCACCAGGTCACCTTATGAGAGTGATGTCAGTAAAAATAAAAGTTTTCCAAAAGGGACAGTTAATGCAATTCAACAGGGTGGACATGGTCGCTGGGGACAAACATAAAACCTTATTTTTTTTGTACAACAGTTAACAATTTAGAAAAAAACAACATTTGATTAAATAGATTTTGATCATGAAAATTAGATAATAATTAAATATGTAGAAATACATATGTTTTTAAGTTGAATGTTTAAAAATGCTATTAACTGAAAAGATTTTAAATTACTTTTCACAAAAATATACACAATATAACTCAAAATACAAAACATTATGCTAATAAAGCCTAACGCTAGCTATGCTAGCATAATCAGATATTTACCATTCATTCTAAATTAATAAGCCCTACTACTAAGTCCTTCAGACACATTTTCTTCATATTTGCATTAAACAAAGTCATAGGCTATATCTACATTTACAAAGGATTTTTTATATATTGTTTTCAGTTCCCCAAAAGAACAGCTCATGATGCTACAGTGATTTTCTGTTTACATATATTTATAATATGGAGCTACAGAAATTCTGTCCTATGTGTGTGCACGTGCATGTCTTTGCCTGTGTTTGTCCTTGTGTCCATACATAAAGTATACATCCATGGATCCTCCACTAAGGGCATACCAACTTGCGACATATCCCTCTCTCTCTGAGCAGCCGTGGACACTGGTCTCCATTATTCACATAAAGTCTGATTCTCAGTCTAGTTTCATCCCTCACTCACCAAACTCAAATATCAGGTGCACAGAAGAACTCAGAGCTCAAATTTCAACACATTTTTTCCTGCTGCCTCTGATAATGAAATTTAAAATAGGCTTAACAATGCAGGAGCTGTCCGAGTTACATGACATGGTCATAAAACCAAAACAGCTCAGGGAGGCCACGATAGAGGCACAGTTTTGCAGAATGCGAAAACATATACCATCCGGTATTACAAATGAATGATACAAACTAATCCCTGAATAAACATAACTCAATTCAATAATTACTAATTATCTCTGTTTGCATTTGTTGTCCATACGAGCTAGTTTTGTGTTTTTCTTTCAGACCACATCGTGGCTTCTGTTTGGCTAGTTTAAGTCTTCTTGACATAACATTGGCAACACATTTGGCTTTTATGCCCAAATATTATGACACTGTGATTATAGCATGGGAACTCTTTCTCTCTTTCTTAATCTATCAAACTCTCTCTCCCTCTACTTTGCATTTTGCTCTCATCCTCCAATATACACACTCTTAAAGGCCCCGAATGTGAGATGTTGTGTGCCATTTATCCATTGACAGGAGGTTAAATGTGGAAACAGGACCTACGCTTTGCTCTCTCCTGTCTGATGTGGGTCTCTCTTTGAAAACACAACAACCCAAATAAGGAGCTCAGCCACGACTGAAGACTGAGTGGAGTGGAGAGGCCAGACCATTCCTTAGAAAGACCTTGGATGGTTGGTTTGATAGGGTGTCTGAAAGAGTGATAGTCAGGGAGTCAGGATGGAGTGGACGCAGAGTGGTGAGTGATGGAACAATGGATGGAGAGGGAGAGGATGGAGAGAAAGGATGGATAGAAGGAGGGAGGGGTGACAACATGGGAGGAGAAGGAGGGGGTGATCAGAGACGGGAGGCAGGTTCTGTTGCAGTTTAAATAACTACCCATATAGGGCTCAACTCTGCATCTCTGTTCACAGCTCTTTCTGTCTCCTTCCTACTTTCTCCTCCTTTCTGTCTCTCTCTCTTTCTCTATTTCTCTGCAGCCTTGTCGGACTCCAGCTCTCTCCGGTACTGTACGCAAGACCGAGTCTCCTACATCTCAAAACAACGGGAGACACAGACTTGTGCTTTTGAAGCTGCATTTTCACATCTCAGAGAGGGAAATCCAACCAAGCAGCCACCATGGAGGCCATCAAGAAGAAGATGCAGATGCTGAAACTGGACAAGGAGAACGCCATCGACCGGGCCGAGCAGGCAGAGACAGACAAGAAGGCAGCAGAGGACAAATGCAAGCAGGTGGGAATGGAAGAGGAGAACAGAAAGACATGGATGTGTCAGCAGTGATGAGAAAGAAAATAAAGTCAGGGGTGCTGTTTTTGATCAGCTGTGAAAAGGGCAAATTTAATAGAAACATTGTTAAGTTATGGATTAAGATAACTGGCAAACTAACAAGATAAAAAAAGCAAAGGAACAATTTTGTGTCTGGAAGAGGTATTATTTGGCAATTTGGAGACAAAACCTATAAAACATAGGTTAACACAAGTTGAAAGGAATCCAATCCAGCATAAGATATAATGAAGGTTTCCCTATAAGGCTTTTCTCTTTATCTAGCTTAAAGCTAATCACAACATTTATACATACCAGACATACCTTTAAGGAAACATTCCGTAAACACATTTGACATTTAGTAACACTGCATTCCTCATAGACAATTTACTGTTTTACTTTTCCGTTAGCATATCTAGAAAATATTTGTGTTTTATTGTTTTAATGTTTTATTTTGGCCATCGCTCAGAGACTGTATGGTAAATGTTTGACAGTATGTGAAGCACCCACCGTTGCTCGCTAGGGCAACGCTCTCAGGATAAGCAAAATTATATAGTCTCCGTTTTCTGTTAAATAGTCATGTAATTACTTCACTTCCAGCTAATAGTAAGAACAAATCCAGCCAATGTAAACACCAACTTTTGATCATCGCAGTTGATGCTATAGGGGAATAAACATCTGATGCCACCTAAACACCACAAACAACAAATACTGAAAGAAATTGGTAGTGGATGACCTTAATGACAATAGGTCAGTATTAAGGCGTATTAGCTCTATGAGAAATCAACAAATGCCCTCATGGGTTGTTTTGACCACTTCTGTTGATGAGACCACCCGGGATCAGGATTTGGTCTTTGGTGGTGGTGACATCACTCCCTCCAGGAGTTAATAGAGCAACTATCTGTCAGAAAGCCTATTTGACCAGTGTATCCAAAACAGGAGAGAAACACACACACACACACACACACACACACACACACACACACACACACAAACACACACAATAAGAATGCAAATGGATATGTGTGGCCACACAAGTATTAAACACACCCACACACACACACACACAATAAGAATGCAAATGGATATATGTGGCCACACAAGTATTAAACACACACACACACACACACACACACACACACACACACACACACTAGGCCCATGGTCTCAGGCGTCTGTGTGTTCTCACTGATAACAGCTGTATTTTTAGACACCAGGACAGAATGATAGTGTGGAATTCAGTAGGATTATCAGAAGCACTTCATGGGCTCAAAGGGGAACACTGATTAGGGTGAACACTTAATCCTGTGTGTATGTGTGTGAGAGCAAGAGAGAGAGAGTGAAAAAGAGAAAGAGTGGGACAGAGAGACAGAGAGAGAGAAAGAAGCAAAGAGGACCGAGCTCTGCACACCAGGGTTCATGTCATGAGAGACTGATAGTAAACCATTACCATTTAAATGTTCCCAAACATCATAAACACAATTAGACTCCCAAATCAGCCACTGCTGCTTTATCGCTAGTCTAAATTCAAACACCTTAGCATTAACGACGTCCCATCAGACTGAATAATTATTTAAGCGCAATACAAACACACTAACATATATTATTTATAAATAATCATTTAGACATATTCACAGGTTTTTTTGAAAGTTGCTGAAAGTTTTGAAGATAAAACTAATCTGGTGTTCATTACATTTTTGTATTCATTTAACCTGTGAGTGAGATTTGTTATTCAAGAGGATTTTTAACAGAGAGGAATATGACTTAAAACTGTCAAAACAGTGCAGGTAAAAAGAATAGAATAGAACAGAACTGAATAGCACAGAATAGACTGAAACAGAAGACTTCACCTCCCTCAGGTCAACAGTGGAGCAGCAGTGCACAGAAAATCATGCCAAAGTGGGGAAAGGGGTTGGGTAAAAGCAGAAGAACCTAAAATAATTTGGATGAAAAGACACTGATGTGAAGTGAACTTGACTAACAGTCTCTCGTGTTGTAGCTGGAAGAAGAGCTGGTGGACCTCCAGAAGAAGATGAAGCAGACGGAGGACGAACTGGACAAATTCTCTGAGGGCCTGAAAGACGCTCAGGAGAAACTGGAACTGTCTGAGAAGAAAGCTGCAGACGTGAGTGAAGGGTCACACACTCATAATGTACATACACAGACACGGGGGAGTCTGGATCATCTTTCACTTGTCTGAAAATATTAAATTAAACTGCCTTAACTACACAATAATAATTATGCAGCACTGTTTCATATTTAATCCTTAGTATGAGTTTGAATATTGAAAAGAGGCTTCTGCTCTTAATTACGACTCCAATCCGACTTTGACACACACTCACATTACCATAGCACGACTGAAAACTAGAGCCCAGTGGATTCACTTTGATTCACGCTGAAGGGTTTGGAACACTTCAGAGACCGCAGAGACTGTTACATTCTTGTGCAGCCGCTCCTGAAAGATGAACACACAGATAAACTGTAAGCCCCTCACCCAAACACACACACACACACACACACACACACACAAACACACACACACACACACACACACACACACACACACATTTACTCAAGTCCTCCAAAACAGCAAACAATTGCAACAAAGGTTAACAGACAAACTTAACTGCTGTTCATCACCATCCCTGTTAACTACACAGATAATTCAATAACATAAATGATTTAATAATGACAACAGTGTGACAAAATATGAAAGTGTAGTTTTGCTTTTCCCTGTTATAGGCTATGTCATGTGATTATCAACATGGACACACTTTCACACATCTCATATAGATTTTGGTGTGTTGGCATCTACGTTTTCTCAAATATTGTACTTTATTAGTACAACTGACATGCTTGCCTTTTACTTAAGTGTTTAAGTGCACATTTTATGTTTAAGTACTTTTTACCCCACTACATTTTATCTGAAAGTTATAGCTACTGGTTACATTGTAAATTAAGATTTTTTTAATGCAAAGCCTGTGATCAGCTTGTAAATGATGATGCATTGTTAAACATTAAAGTACCCAACATAAAAAATGCAACTTACACATTAAAGCGAGAGTAACTGATATCTGCAGAAGGATTGTTGATATTTGAACTCAACTGCCAAACAAATACACCCCTCCCTTCAGGGCTCCCTCAGAAGCTCTGACCCCCCCAAAATTTCAAATCTCCAGTTTTGGCCTTCACCATGGCCGTGTCATATAACTGTCTTGTCTGTTTATACTCTTCAGTCCTTTTCCTATTTGACTATTTCCCTACCATCTCTCCTTATTTACAGAGTATGCATGTTCAAATGTGCCGGTGTATAGAACTCTCTCTCCCCCTTCCCCCATCACTCCTGTGCTCGAGCACTAACACCTGTTGCTGATTGGTTGGAACAATGGTGTGGGCAAGGTACACACCACTTTCTTTGTCTCCATTTACAGATCAAGAGCTGTGTAGGAAAACGGTTTTTATTTTCAGAGCACACACAATACGGAGAGCTAGCAAACTGTGAGGAAATATTCAGTGAATTTAACAAAAGGTGTAGTGGATTAAATTCACTTACTATCCTTTTAATGGATTCCTAATTCCAGTTATATAATATAATATTCAGTAAATGTTGCGGAACATTAGAAAGGTCAGGTGACCTCTGGCTAATCAGCTGCTATCGGAAAAAAATCATATTTTAGATTGTTGGTAACACCACAAACCACAGGTTTGTTGTATATCTGTCAGTGGTGGTTCCTCCAGAATTTTAGTGCACAGGCGTGTGTGTGTGTGTGGGAGAGAAGAGGAGAGAGAGAATAAAGGAGGAGCTCAAATCTCTACAAAGTCCTTATTTGGGTATCAATTATGTCCAAGATAAGGTTAAAATATACTGATCCTACCAGTTTAGCGGTGAAATGCCACACTAATAACCACAGATAAGAACCCAGTAAGTCATTCCAAATAGATTACTGAGCAAACCGCGCATAACAACAAAAACCCTCTCAGCTTCAACCAAGATGTGGCATTGTTTGAACCTTGTGGAGGATATCCCAGGGAAATGCAGTGTTGTACTACACACAAAGAGAAGGGAAGTGTCTGTCATACAGATGTGGAGACTGAGGCAGAGACATGCTGGATTATCCTCACGCAGTGATTAAATAAACTCCGAGGACAGTTCTGAGAAACCTCACATGTAAAGTGGGTCATCAGGGCCCCTGGAAAAAAGTAGCTGAATTTGTGGTTTGAGCCTGACTAGGTGTAGCTTCCACTCCAGCAATGCAAAGTTTTGTTAATAATAGACATTTACCTTAACATATTTACAGTTTAGTGCTACACACTGACAGCAACCCTTCCAGAAAGTAAAGCTCCTTTTCCACTTTCATGAATTCCCCTCCACATGTCACTTATTAGATGCACCAGTCAAGTCATTACACATCTGAATTCACACAGAAAGCACGGCCAGATTGGAAACCTGGAGGGGGCTGGGAAAACAGAACAGTGAGCCAAAGACCCCAACAGGCAAGCAGTTGTGTTTCATAAAAAAATAGTCCCCTGCACCAGCAACTAGCAGAGCTGATATTTAGGTCATCACAGCTCACTGTCAGCTCAAGCAAGCAGACAGAGAGTCTGCCTTTAGGAGTGTACACAATATTAGCATAAAAGATGCAGCAAGCTAAAGGTGGTGAGAGTCAAAGAGGGTGGCACCATAATGCAGGTATTGATAACTTCATTCACTGCAGCAACAGTTACTGTTTTAGGGTAAAGCTTGAGTGTGGGGGCGGCGGGGCAGAGAAAGCAGAGCAGACAGGGGGGGCTCTGGTATGTCAGGAATGCAGCTAAGGCAAACAGAAAGCCCCACACTCCTGTGTCTAATGAAATCAATGCTTCTAGCTTTTCCGGTGCAAGGGGCAAATCAGAGTGGCTCAATCAACAGATGAGATTTTCGTATCTTTGCGGTGATCAGCAGGACTGAATTGGAGCCAAATGTGAACTGAAGCAAAATGGGATGTGCAAGTCTACTTGCCTGTGTATTTGCTTGCATGTGAATAGGAAATTGAGAGGGTAAACACAGGGAGGGCTAGCAGAGAAACATGAAAGACACACCATAAATCTGATTTACACCCACACAATGAATCTTATCTATGGGCAGAGACAGGTGGATGCATATATGATACTCTTGTTGCCGAGAGGTAAGAGATCCATAAATAGCAGGATAATTAAACAATGTAAATTGTGAAGGTCATCTTTCCCTGGAAGTAATACCATCTTCTGAGGATGACTTTGTTGTATATGAATTTATATATCACCCATGCATTTATTATAAAATGTTAAAGATATGTTTTAACCTCTGGTTCACTTAAAAATAAATCACCAGAAATATCACTGACATACCGTGCTGACAGTGGCCTGAAAAACAAGAACCGCTAAAGTACCACTAAAATGTGCATTCTTATGTCCCACGAAATATCAATAACACACAAGATTTTGATCAATGAAATAATGTTTTAACAGTTTGTGCAGCTGGTAAACTCCTTCCTTATGAAAGCATGCTGCACAGACAAACATTATGTGTTGTCCGAAAACACAGAATTTTATTTTGAAATATTTTTGTGCTTGTGACCCTTTATGGCTATGCAAGTGATGCTAAATTGCAACCCCTTTTTCCCAGGATGTGTGTATCTGTGAGCCGTTTAACCAAGAAGTGAGATAGATTGTTTTATCTGAATGGCTGTTTGAGTATGTGCTCTCCAGTGTGTTCCAAGAAAAAAGATTTGAAAGAACATATATTGTGACCCCTCAGGTAGAGATGCATCGAAGTAATTTTCTTTTTATTCTGATACACTAATTCAGGGTATTTTTTATGTAAGGTCAGCCATCTGCATGACTGAATGAATGTAACTGTTAAGAGGAAACACTCAATTTTATGATGACATTGTCAACAAAACGGTATTTAATGTGGATCGGTCATCTCATGGGTGATGCAGTATTGGGGCCACTGATATAGCTTTAATGAAATGTTGGAAGTTGTTTCAACATCCAAATGCAGAATGGAAACTTTAAACTTTAAACTTAAGTCTGAAAAGGGAAATTTCATTGCCAAATCAAGTTTGTGTGTGACAACTAAACTATGGGCGCAGCACCTTTACAATAACTGAAAGTAATTCATTCTGGCTTTCATTTTTCTGAAAGTCTCCAGTGATCACATCAGTCACAGGGATCAGCTTTTACACACACACACACACACACACACACACACACACACACACACACACACAAGCATAATAGTTCCCCTATACCTGTGGGGTACATCTCACTGACACAATGCATTCCCTAGCCCCTTACCCTAACTTTAACCATCGCAACTACATGCCAAACCTCAACCCTTCCCCTAACCCAATTGTAACCTGAACTCCTAAACAAAGCCCCCACCGGGACATAAAAACACGAATCACACACACACACAGCTCTATATGACACACGCCCCGCCCTCTCTGACCTCATCCTCCCAATCATCTCTCTCCTCCTCCGGCAAAGTCTGGCGCTCACGGCTCTCCTCTCCGCGCAGCTTTGTCTAATCCTCCTCCTCAAACTCAAAGTGTCCGGACCAAAACTGCTACATTCCCGAGGACAACTTTCTATACTGCTCATGTACTTATCATTCCCACGGACCAGAAGAAACTCTTGTAGAACACCTGGACGCTGTTACTTCCTGGTTATATAACTTTTGCTGCACTTGAACGACTCCTTTACATTCCAAAGACTTTGGACCTTCGTCGATTTTTTTTGTTGTCTTTTTGAATCAACAATCAAAGTATTTTTTTCTTATTATAATAATATTTTCTGAATAGACCAAACAAGCAGTAGCCTAGTCTTCGTCTTTTATTGCACAACCCAGAAATAGTCTTAACTGTGTGCTTTTTTTACACGTGTAGGCCTAGTCTTAACTTAAGTAACAAGTCAGCAATGGCAGGTTTAAACTCTCTGGAGGCTGTGAAGAGAAAGATTCATTGCTTGCAGCAGCAGGCCGACGAGGCAGAGGACCGGGCTCAGGTCCTACAGAGAGAGCTGGACAGTGAACGGGAGCTCCGAGAGAAAGTGAGACAACCAAATCCCCTCTATTCTTACGTCTTTTCTCTCTCTTACAACCCCTCTTCTTTTACTGCTCCGCTCTGCTATCATCTGCCAGACAATTGAAATGATCTTAACTTCTTCATATTCACCTCCCAGGCTCTGTAAAGTCTAAATAGTTCACGTCATTGATTCATTCGCGGGCGCGATGGTTGCCACAATGCAAGGCGTTGGTCATTGAAAAAAGTTTGGATTCCTGCAGGTCTGCGCGCATGCTCAGTGTTGTCTGACTTACAGGCCGCTGTGAAACTACTGTGAATAATGTAGACCTCGTAGTACTGTGCAAATGTATTTAGACTGACCAGATTACTTCTGATTAATACAAATCAAGTTAATACTTAATGAATGAGATTTTAATTGTCGCTACTTATTAATTAGGTGTCTTTAGAGCTGCCAACATTTAGATTAAGGGGGTGACAGTTTCACTTTTCACACTCACATTCCTGCTTAGTGACACTTCAGCAGGGTGGATGCGTGCCAACAGCAGCTGTCTGGTTGAATGCCTTACCACCATCCCGCCCTGCCTCCACGGATGACAGGAAAATAAAGGGCAAAGACTTAAAAGTATGCCTGCTCTGTTATTATTGTCAAAGGATTAGGCTGAAAAATGTGCCATTTTCAGCTAGAGCTGGATCTATTACTCACTTAATCGATGAGTCGATCAACAGGACATGAATCAGCAACTATTTTGATCATTCGTTTTGAAGTCAGAATGACAATTTCACTGGTTCCAGCTTCCCAAATGTGAATATATTCTGGTTTTCTTATTCTTATTCAGTCTGGTTACTGATTTTCTTCCATGATACTGAACAGAATATCTTTGAGTTTGGTCTCTAAACAATGCATTTTGAGATGTCACTTTGGGCTCAGAGAACTTGCGATGGGCATTTGTTGCTATTTTCTGACATTCTTGAGACCAAACTTTTAATATGTTGTGATATATGTGATCATAATGAAATGAATGAAAATACTCATTAGTTGCAGTCCAGTTTTCAACCCTTTTTATGTGTTTACATTTCAGTGTACAGTACCATCAGCAGTTGCACAATGTATGCTGTAATAAGCACAAGTCATTGTTGAAGTTACACAAGTGTGTAGTTTCTCAAACAAGACGCATGGATGTGTTAAAAGTGACTCATCTGTTTGAGCCGCACCAGCTCTGTCACCTGCCCATCTCTTAACTCTGCCCTCATCCGAGTGTTGTAGCTTCACACAGAGCAGGTAGAGATTTGAGTGGAAAAAAATGCAGCACAGTTAGGTAACAGTCTTGACTTGTTTCACATGCTGCTTTATGGCATATCCTTTGCATAGGGTCTGGTTAATGACAGGACAAGTAGAAAGATTCAAGGAGAGTGGGTGGGAAAGGTGTGGCTGTAAAGATATGGGAGCTGAGATGATGAAAGGAGCTGGCCTGCTGTAGGACTTACCCCTTTGTTACAGACTGCCTATTAGGTAACAGGGCACCTTTTTAATTTGACAGTTGGGCGTTTACTCAGCTTGTGGTAATTGTTCTGATATGAACGTGTATACTGACATCAGTGTTAATGGTCTCTACGCTTGAGGTCATATTTGTCTGATTGTCTCTATATGACTGGGACGTATAAAGTACCTTTGTCTTCAACATTAAGTATGTTTGCAATGTTGTGATTTTTTGGTGTACACCTTCTGTTCTTCGTTCATGTAATGCCCTATAAATGTTTGTTTTGTTCCTGGTACCTATTCATTTTTTATCTTATAGTAAGACACTTACCTCCTATTAATTTCTATTTACTGTCACATGGAGGTGGACAGTCATGAGTACAGTAAATGCTTAAGAGCCAAAAGTAGTTTGTAGTCAAACATTAACTTAATTTAAATGTGTATTTTATAAATACTGAATGACAAACTGTACTCCCCAATTTATCATTTCTTAGCATTATATAACATATAACAAATGGATATAACACATTTTAAATGTAGTTGTAAGCAGGACATAGGGACAAGTTTTATACAGTGTTCTCAGTATTTAAGAATAATTTCTCCTGTAAAGACAGGCTATATTTAGTTACAAATGTGTTATTAACAATCACAACAGCATGACTGGTATTATTTTCACCATGTGTGTGTGTGTGTGTGTGTGTGTGTGTGTCATGAGGAAAATGTGGTCCTGGAGGTACCTGAGTACTTTGCGGGGTGTTTATGTCTGTCTGTTTGTGGACAGATTTTGTCAACGCGATAGTGTCACAACCGTGCGAAATGCAGTCACGAAACCGTTCAGGTGCAGATGTTGAGATCAAAATGAAGGCTGAGTTCAAAGATGGGTGTGGTCCAAGCAAGGGCTCTTGAAGTAGGGGGGGTTGGAAGTAGGGAAGGGGCTGTTGTCACGCTCCTGGCCCACATTCGCTTTAAGTCATGGAATTAGCTATGCGAAGATGGCAAGATCCAGGCACATAAAGAAAAATAATACTTGTTAGATATTCTGTATTCAAGTCCTTGCCAAACAGCTGATCATTTAGCTCTTGCCAATAATGATGCATTCAGTGTTGTACATTCCTTGTATCAAACCAGGAAATATTTCAGCTAAACACATATTTATATCAAAACTAACATGTTAAAAGTTGACCCTGTTAGGCATATTGAATAAATCCGGCACAGTTCGCCTGTGTCTTCTCTCATGCCATGCGGCTGGTGTGATCCCATCGCAAGATGGTCTCTAATATTATATTGTCTTTCATTATCTGTTTATATAGCAGCACACAGGTATGGATGCTTCAGAGATGAATGTGTTGACAAATAGATCAATAAACACTTAAACCTTATAGACCTTATATCTGCTTTATAGCATATGTAAACAACTTAAATAAAATTTAAATGCTAAATAAGGGGGTGGAAATTGTACTTTATCTCCAGAGTGGACATGTTGCATTTTTGAATACTTGTCAGCCTTAATGTGTAAAAGCAGTTTCAGCTGTCACACATCTCACCTCGTGTGCATTCAAAGTCAAACAGAGAGGTGCATTTGTGTGGTGGGGTTGGTGTGGTCCCAGATGTGAATAATTAGGGCAACCTGGAGTTGTTCCATGACACAAAAACTCTTTCATCGGATAATGGGATGATCAAAACAGGAACCTTGCTGACTTTGTTAGGGTAATGAATCATTGTTTGAAAATGTGGAGGCATCAGACAAAACACTCGGCCACATCTCTCACTAAAAAAAATGAAAACAACTACCTCGAGTTATTTCTTCTGCGGTCTGATGCCTCTGGAGACGTTACTCAACGGCTCAATAATGCTTTAAGGCTCTGTCAGATTACAAAGACGGGACTGTCTTGATCGCTCATTTGACCTGCTTAGATGTGTTTTATGTACGGCCGTTATTCTCAATGAGCTTTTCATTTTTCAGAGTGTTCACAGCAGTTGGTTGTTTGCTGGTTGAAGGTTCAGAGTTGAGTCAGACCAAAGATGTGATGATTTGTACTATTTAAGTTTCTGACAGCTGTGTAAGCAACCACAGATGAACCAGATTAGTTGCTTTTTATAATATGAATGCAAATTTATAATACCAGTTTGCTTCTGTGATGGATGTATTTCATTATTTTTGGTTATTACAAAACAACCAGAAGTGACAATAAAAGACATAGAATAGAAAAGCATAGAATTAAAAGTTTAAGTTTCCATTTTTTATTTCCTTTTTTGAAGTTAAAGTAAGCACAATCATGTTGTTGTCACAACATACGGTTGCCATGGTGATGACTGGTGTTTTACCAAAAAGCATGCAGAAATACAGTTTGTGGCATACTGATCCATATATATGAAAAGAGAATAAAAAGGGAAGTGGGACTCAAGCCTTCATTGAGGTGTCAGTGTAGGAAAGCAGCACCCCCCCAACCCCAGCCCAGCTGTCTCTCCCAGGATGTTGTCTGACTCTGGTCCAGCACTTCCTGTGCTTCTACTCCCAACACTTCCTGTCCCTGAACTCCAGCCCTGATCAACAGGAAGATTAGTGTGTGTGTGTGTGTGTGTGTGTGTGTGTGTGTGTGTGTCTGGAGTTTTCTATAAGTGTTAATCTAGCCAGTGGTGCACAACTTTGGTGAAAGTTTAATACTTAAAAAGATTAAATTATGACATCAGGTCACCTGAAGTTAGTTCAAGGCTACCTGTCTGTCTCTATTTATATACATCGGATTTCATATACACACTGAAGTTTTTTTCTACAACTGTGCTCATTTTACACCACTTGAAGCTCATATTGAAAACTAATTGCTGGAAGTCATTTCGGAATAATGCTTCTCTTAACCACAACTTCCCTCAGCTCATCAGTTTGTCAACATGAACTAGAGGCATCATCTGTTGGCAGCTTGGTGTGGTCAGTGGGTTTGAAGGTTTTCTACCGGGCCCTCTAGCAGTCCAGTAGATTCTGTGGAAAGAATTACTTCCTGGTTTCACTGTTTTCTTTGGACGTTCTACCTGGGAATAGCTCAACTTTCCAAATATAACTGCCACATGTTGATACGTTTTGGCAGTGTTGGCATTCTGGGGAACACTCCCATGTTAGCGGCTTGTGGCTTAACTGATTATGTAGGCCAAGGTTGTGGGTTCTAGTCCAAGAAAGGAGTAGAGTATATTTATACAGTCGGTGCTAGCAAAGATACATTTGCTATAATGTCATTAAGTACTATTTAGAGAGTGGAAATTATGTATTTTATGTAGTGCAGTATGCAGTGTTTGAATCATTTCATATACAGCACATTGAGCTGTTTTTCCCTTTGTGTGTGCATGCAAGGTTTAGAGAGAGGCTTGTTTTGATGGTTTTGTCAAAGCAGGATCTCCGCATCGGTTAACATGTCAGTGCTAGTACTGCAGAGTGGAAATGGTATTACTGTAATTTAGCCTGAAAGAACAGTATGAACAGTTTTATTGCTAGGGTAAACTGTTCGTAGGATTGTTGGTAGTTAAATCTCCTGCCCTCTATTTGTTCAGAGACCACACAGTTAAAGACCTAAGCTGTTTTCCAAAAATGTCATCAACATTTATGTAAATTCCAACATAACCAAGGAGGACAACTATCTGAATGGTTAGACACTTAATATTATGCGAGAGCCTGAATGAAAGACTCAAACCAGCTCAAGAGCTGTGTGAAAGTCCTAACACATACTGTATGTACTGTAGAAAAATGAGAACAAATTACCTTTAACACAGAGAGAGCTCGTTGTGATGCTTGTCTGGAAATTTAATTACATTTCTTTACATATCACACCTCTATGACAGGCTGGCTTATACTGTATGCAGCGGTCTTTGCATGACAGATCTTTATGGGAAAAGATTACACACTTGCAGACACACATTCACATTGAGAGGAGCGAGCAGCAGTGTCAGGAATAACATCCCCTGAAACCCAACAGCATTGTGCAGCTCATTAGCCCACTGCCCTGGAATCAGCCAATAATTAGATCCCTCTTTTCTTTGTCCTTGAGCCTGTCTCTAATACATGTAATACACTCAGGTATTTCTTAAGTCACTCCCAGTAGAGCTGTGCTGTATCTTCAAGTCAGGCTGGTGACTGTTTACTAAGTAGAGGCCATTGGAAATATGTAGTCAACCACTAACTGAGGTGTTATTAGAGTCCTGTATTCCAACTTATTGTGGTTTGTGTCACTTATTGATGCTGCTGGGAATAGCCAGGCAGCAGTGAAAAGAATAATGTGACATTTTGTGAAATACGCTTATAGCTTTCATGCTGAGAAAGATTGATACCACTGTCGTGCCTGTACATGTAAAGCAACCAACAGCAGCTGGTGAGCTTAGCATAAAGACTGCAAACAGCTAGCCTTGAGCTAACAGCTAACATGAGATAAAAATGACACCATGTGCTGTTACCCCCGTAAATACCACAAAGTGATATTTTTTATAGTTGTTTTTTTGGTAAGGATTCGACAAAGAAGATATAATGTGTTAATTAGTGAGCTTTATAGGTGCTGGTAAGACAGCACCTTTGTTACCTTTGGCCAGAGCCAGGCTAGCTGTTTCCCTGTTTCCAGTCTTTGTGTTAAGCTAAGCTACCTGGCTACTGACTGTACCTTCATATTTACCATATAGACGTGAGAGTGGTATCAATATTCTCTTCTAACTCTCTGGCTATTTAAAAATCTTTTACAGCCATTATGGCTGAATGTCCTTTAGCAAGGCATCAACTGGCCCAGAGGAGAAGTTACTGAAATACCACTCACCTCTTAGAAAGCACTGGGCTTACATATTAAACTAGCTTGATAACACAGCAACTACTTGTCGTACAGTAGCTTTTAAATAAATGTATGTGTGTGCGCGTGTGTGTGTGTGTGTCTGTGCTTGCTGCCACAATCTTCCTGATACTCCACCACAGACATTCTCCATAGTTTGTTTTACCATATAAGGCGGTGTGCGTCCCTGGCAGCCTAAGAATGCAAAGTGGGTGCTAAAGGAAGGGGCATGGCCAGAGGCAGAGAAAATACCAGCTCTTAAAGAAAGAACAATCAAAGGGAGGAAATGAAAGGATGTTGGGCAGCTAACTTCCTGCCAATTTTTTCAAGATCCTGATTTGTGAAATGATGTTACTATCTATTCTTATAGTAAAGGTGTGTTGTTTGACTTGGTAGTTCTCAGTTCTTGTGACCTTTACCATAACATTTCAGTTATTTTTGTGAAACAAAGCTCGAAAGCTGTGCTTCAGGCATTTGTCAAATGATTTTCTAAAGCTTCAGAAGGGAAAGTAATTAACATTATATATTCCAACAGTACCTTCAGGATTTACAGGAAAAGCCTGTCTCTTCTCTGGTCATGGCTGAGTAAATTAGATGCATGAGAGGATGTGCTGTACGCATATATACTTTTTTTTACTTGACACAAGGCTGTCTCTGTCTGTAAGGGGATTCCCCCCTCCCCTGTCTGATGACAGATAAGACATCAGGTTGCACACATTCAATTGTGAGTGTAGATAAACTACCACCATAGTGGTATTGGCTAAGACTTTGGCTTTTGTGTATGCGTGTCGCTTGACAACAAACTGGGCAGGGAACTAGCCGGTTGTTAGCTGGTAATTATGTTTGTTTGAGAGAGGCAGAGATTGACAGAATGAGAGTGACAGTTGCATTTTTGCAATATTCACCCTGTGTGTGTGCGTCTGATGTGCCAGTGTAGCTGAACTGAAGCTCATGAATAGCATGTTTGTTTGTGTGCAGACGGTATTCTTCACAGCACATTGCTTCACACAGGACCAAGGAAGTAACGATATCTGTTATTTCAGGCTCCAGTTAAATTCTATGTAACATTTCTCACCAGCCAGATGTAGTGTTGACAGATGCAGACCTGTGTAAAGGACATCGCTGATGAGATTTCAAGATGTTCGACCAATTTATGACTTTTCATTCATTCTGTGTTGGGTTAGGTTTTCCTCTGTCAAGTGCTGGCTGTTTTAAGACATGTCAACGCTAGTTCGGCAGACATTTCCTGTCTCATATGAGCGGCCTCCCCTGGCAGCTCTGGGTGCAGTAGGGCAGGACCTGGGAGAGGACAAAAAAGAACCAAGGGAGGGAGAGAGAGAGAAAAAGAGAGGTGGAAAGACTGACTGGCTAGTCAGCAGTCTAAGATGACATGGAGACGAGAGGGAGAAAATCTTAAAAATTAGAAAAGGGGCCTGTGCCAGCTGCCAGCAAGCAGGAAACCATGCTTTCATTTCCTGAAATATTGAGTCTATGACTAAATGGAAGAATAGACTGGATGGCGGTACAGCACAAACAGACTTAATATATCTTTTCCACTGAGCCCTCTCTTCTTCTCTCTGCAGTGTTACCTTACCTTCTCATTGCCAGTCCTGTCTCTTTTTGCTCTCTTAATGACTTTATCTCACCAAATGTGAGATAACAATGACTCGCCTACCTGTAAACTGAATTGCAGACACTTTGACTGTTGATCTGACTAGCAAAGTGACTTCTGGACTGAATGACTAGCTAATGAGTCACTGACCCACTACCCTGCAACTGAGCAATGATTTTCTGTTTGTCTTAGAAATCCCCAGTTGCTTCGTTTTAGGAACAGCGAGTAAACCTGTGTGGGTGCACTGGGTCTGAATGAATAGTTCAGGGTTGTAACTCTTCAAAAGTACAGTTATGTAGTGCTGTTTGAGCTGCCTGGTTGTAAACTTACATTTCAACAGTAGATAATCTCTTTGTTGTAACTTTAGTATAAAAACTGAGTTGGGTGGGTGTTCAGTTAGAAAGCATCTCCCTAGGAGGTCGTGGTTGGATAAACTCTCTGGCCAACAGAGAGGAAATGCCTGTATAGTTGTCTGTTTGCTTTCTTTTTCCTCTCTGCCTTTGTTTATCAAGGGCAGATGAGAAGAAGCCCATTTGTCCTCCCTGCTTGGCTCAATTCTGTATTCACAGTCACCAGAAATTACATTTTTGTAAACGTTTCATTCAAATCTAAAGTCCCACGATCTTTAGATATTAAAAAGTATTACACTTTCCAGGCAGACTCAGCATTTAGTACATTACATTTATCTGACACTTTTATCCAAAGCGACTTACAATTGCTATACATGTCAGAGGTCGCACGCCTCTGGAGCAACTGGGGTTAAGTGTCTTGCTCAGGGACACAATGGTGGATGGTTCACAGTTGGGGATTGAACCTGGGTCTCTCGCACCAAAAACATAGGCTTATCCATTGCACCATCGCACCCTAGTAGTTGTGTTTCATCAGGGACTGTTTATTACAGGTAGGCCCTGCTCCTATGTGAGATCCTCCAAGGACCTCCAATCTCTGTTTCACTTATTATTCATCAGCAAGACTCACCTATTGATTTGTGGAACATGAGCTGCCCCAGAGAGCATGAAGAAGAGATTACAGTATCTCACTAACTGGATATACAGATAGAACTGAATGTATTTTAATACACTTGCAGACAGACTTCTTTATGTGGATTCAGTTTTAATGTCTTTGTATGAATGTACAGAATATAGACACAGTACTGAGTGATAAAGCAAAATATCTCGGTGTAGTCATGGCACCACGGTTATATTCAAGTGATTGTATTTAAAATCATTCATCAGATGTATTTTCAGAATAAGAGTCCTTTAGAGGCATTGTACCGGATGTTTATGTAGCTGCCTCTTCCCCAACATGGCTGCCTTGATCCACTGGTAACAGCTTTAAAAAGAAGATGCATGGTTTCTTTCGTTTATAGAAAAACACAAAGTGTCACCCACAACACACAAGTTATCATTCAGTATTATTAAAATATATTATCACTTTACAAACCGTTCATAAAACAGAAGTGGTTAGGTTTAAAAATGGCAGACACCTCGGTGCTGAAGAAACTTATACCAAGATACCAAGGACATGTGCTGAGATGTCCCGTATAATTTTGAGGAGACGAGAAACTAAATAAAATAATGCACAAAAGTGCATTATTAGTTCATTATCAAAAAGAAAAATACAACAGTACACACTTCATTCAAACTCGACAGACACAAAATAAAACTCACTAAAACCGCAGTGTCTTCGTCGTCCCCTGAGTCAGAGTCCTGGCTGGAGCCTCTGTAAATCACCACGATAATGTATTCCTTGTCGTCAAACTGGCCTCTGTCGGTCTCGGAGGCTGTGTGCGGTTAACAGGGAGGCTGCTTCCGGACCCGGTCAGCTCATAAGACCTCTCCGTTAGTTGCTCAGCTAACTAAGCTAACTAGCTAATGGCAGTTAGCAGCAGTTATCACCTGATATGTGATATGCTGCCACTTAGAGTATGAATTCAACAGGTGGAGAGTTGTCACATTTTACCTTTAAGCCTCCACATAGTGGCTGTGGTCAGAGAAAAATGGGAGACAGGACAACACACCTGAGTCTAGAAACGAAAGTTTGATCCCTGTCTTATTTTTCTTTCATTCCATTTTCAATGTGATGTACACTTTGCTTTAAAAAAAATTTCCAGCTGTCCCTGTTTCTGTTCATATTTTTTTGTCAAGCTGTGGGCTTGTCTCCCCCCCCCCCCCACTGCCCTCTTTGAGCCTTTTCCTTCTCTTCCTGTTTTATGGTGTGGAAGATGGGGGAGGGGAGACCAGCGTGGACAATTTAGATTTGAATGAATGAATTCCTCTTTCCCCTGTTTTTCTCCTTGTCAGGCGGAGGGTGATGTAGCAGGTCTGAACCGTAGGATCCAGCTGGTGGAGGAGGAGTTGGACCGAGCTCAGGAGAGGTTGACCACGGCATTGCAGAAACTGGAAGAGGCTGAGAAGGCCGCCGATGAGAGCGAGAGGTCAGTTTAAATCCCATTCAACAAGATGCAACCTTGATAGTCTTTCGATTAGAATCTTTTTTTCATGTGCATTCATGCCTACAATTGCCAGTGTGTGAGAACATGTTTCGCCTATTCCATTACAACACCTAACTTTCACAACATCATTTAAAAGCCTATTTGTATGCGTGTCTGTAATCATTGTTGTCTGTCCTCCTAACACACTGTGTGTTGTCCAATCAGAGGGATGAAGGTCATCGAGAACCGAGCGATGAAGGACGAGGAGAAGATGGAGATTCAGGAGATGCAGCTGAAAGAGGCTAAACACATTGCAGAGGAGGCTGACCGTAAATACGAGGAGGTGAGACTTTGACAGCAGGCGCTGGTTTGGAGCAAGACCGACATGCTTAAATTGGGATGCACTCTGCTGTTTAGCCATTTTTAGTCTTTAATCCAACCTACTCTTGTCTTTCGGATACTATTGTGCTTCAAGTCCAAATCCCCCTCTAAAGATTTAAGGTTTTTCGTCCCAGGTGGCTCGTAAGCTGGTGATCCTGGAGGGAGAGCTCGAGAGAGCTGAGGAGAGGGCCGAGGTCTCAGAATGGTAAAACCAGTGAAAACACAACCACAGAGACGTACATGCCCTCACCTGTTGCTCTTCCATTGAAACTGAGTGTATATGTCGGTCTCTCTCCACAGTAAAGCCAGTGATCTGGAGGAGGAGCTGAAAAATGTGACCAACAACCTGAAGTCCTTAGAAGCCCAGTCTGAGAAGGTGAGCGACTCAGCGAGTCAGTGATGCAACTCAGTGATGTGCACCGTAATAACTGTACCATGCAACTGAAATACATTTACACATTTATAAGTAATACTTCTTTTTTTTGGCCTCCTGGTGTGCCAGATATGTTTTTCCACATAGCCTGTAGAAAACCTTCTTTTCTTATCCAGTAATGTTCAAGATAAGCACTATGTCAGGCTTATGTGTAAGGCTAGCCATAAACTGATGGTAAAAACCACTTGTTTACAAAGTAAGGATACTCATTCTTGACGACGCATCTGTTCAAAATGCATCAGTTATAATATGTAATTTTCTAACCATATTGGCTAATATTATGACAAAGCTGAGCAATGGTTTATGAAGTTGCTTTCCTTCTCTTTCACAAATACTTAAATATATACAACATAATATTCTATGTACCAGGTCTAGCACCCAGCACATACTCATCTCCACTTCCCTGTATCCTATCATTTGGGCTGCTGTGATGGCTCAGTGGACAGTAATTTGAGTGTATAGGGAGGGATACCACATCACCAAAGTATTGTTTCATACTACCTCCATTGTAATTGTGTATCATCAGGCGCTACTTACAACGCAACCATTTATTTCCCCCTCAGGGTGTTTAGATGAAGACCTGGACGTATCAAGAGTGCAAGACCTGAACTCCTTTGATATGTAGCTGTTTATCCACCACATGGCAAATTAGCCACAGAGGCTGTTTTTTGGGATAATGGCCGCGTAACTGCTCACTATATGTGAACCAGCAGCTAGTAGAGACCTGCAGTACATTCTTCCTGTTTGCCATATTACATTCCTCCCCAGGCACAGACAAGCTGTATGACGGCATGCCAGGCTTACCACATGACCACTCTCCTTTAGCAACACATGCCTTTGCTTTGTTCAGTCAGGCCAGGCCAACGCCTTACCTCTTTTGTGCCACTACCTACCCTGACTCCTCAGAGGGAGTGGTGCAATAGCTGTTGGATAAATTGTAATCCTTGGATGATAAGAGTGTGTGTGTGTCTGTGTGTGTATGTTCACTTTGTGTGCATTTGTAAGTCAAAGCATGTGTGAGCATGTGTTTGTGTTTCTGCCACTGGTTAGGTAATGTTATTTGTCTCTGTGTCTGTCAACAGTACTCAGAAAAGGAAGACAAGTACGAGGAGGAGATCAAAGTTCTGACCGACAAACTGAAGGAGGTGAGATCCTGATTCTAGTGATCCCACAGCAGAAGGGATGCCAAAACAGAGCTCCCTCTGATTACATCAGCATGTACTGTTTGATGATTTACTTGATAGAATTTTTTTAGAGTAAAACAAATCGGCAATGTGATACTTAAAAAAAACCACCCCGGACAGGTGACACAGTTGGTTAGTAGTGTACAACACAAACGTGGTAAACGCAGTGTCTCTGGGTTAAATCCGGCCAGGGACCTTTGTTGCATGTCCCCATTTTATCCTTGATGTTCTAACTTCCTCTACTGTATACATCCCTTAAAAAGTAGCTTGTAGCTTGTTTCTTACCTTGTAACTTATACTGTGTCTGTGTTTTTGTCAGGCTGAAACCGTGCAGAGTTTGCAGAGAGGACAGTGGCCAAACTGGAAAAGTCCATTGATGACCTGGAAGGTATGAGATCAGTATCACTCACATATAATCGTAATGTTGTGGATTTACACCAAATATATAGTTTTTGGAACGCAACATAAATGCAACGGCAATTCAGTCAGTCAGTAGCTTGACTGTCTTTAAATGAGACAACCAGTCTTCTCGACCTAGGGTTTGTGTTCAGTTTCAGTAAATGTTGATGAACCACACGCAGATAGTTTAGTGGAGTTTCCTGTAGGTCAGGCGCTAACTCTAATCTTAATCCATCATAATGCACACATGCACAATTACATTTAGTTTGACATACTTGAAATAATTTCTTTGGAAAACAGCCAAATTTATGGAAACTCCTTAACTAAGCTAAGGAAAGACACTTTTTTTCTGAAGGACAACTACTCCATGTCAGCCATGCTGCCAAGAGGACAGAATGTGCTCATATGTTTTTAGGTCAGCATTATTTGGTTGTTGAACCACAGGCAGCTGAATTTATATAGTTATTGGTGCCACTTTGAGAGATTCAGAACAAGCTAAAAAGCTAAAAGCTCACCCAGCTTAAGAGTTTTAAGCATAATTAGATGTGCATCATTCTTTCTTCCAAGCATTTCTGCATCTTTAAAAAGGCTGACCTATTATTTTTTTTTGTCTTCTCCTTCTTCCCTCTGCTCTTTGCCTCCATCTGTATCTCATTCTTATCCTGCTTTTGGCTTGTTTGTGTCGCTGCTGTCCTTGACACCTGCCTGCACTTCCTGTCGACCTCTGGCCTCCAGACGAATTGTACGCTCAGAAGCTGAAGTACAAGGCCATTAGTGAGGAGCTGGACCATGCCCTCAATGACATGACATCTCTGTAGATGCTCTGACATGTCTGTCTTTTTCTGCCTCTTGCTCCGCTTTTTCTGTCTTGTGTTTTGAATTTTCGGACTCTTCATCTTCTCTCTGTGCATCATTTGTGCCTTCCGCCCATCTTACTATGCAGAAAATAATGAATTAAAAATCGTTTTCTTTCCTACTTTACAGGTGTTGTGTCTGTTCTTGATTTTTCAAACAAGCTATATATAGTAGTAAAATATTTGATGCACTCTTGTGTTTTTGGAAAGAATTAGATAACCAACAGTTTGCTCTTCTGAAATTGGTTGTTAATGTACGTCTAATTATCAGCAAGCATATGTGAGACAAGGTGAGAGATTTACTTTGGTTTTTGTGTGAATTAATGCAGTTTGCAACTCCCCTTCGACCCTTTAAAACACTCTTTTGGTTGTAAATCTAACTTCTATTTATTCTATTTATGGTTTTTGATATTATATTCACATAGGTAGGTAGCATCTATCATAAAGTCCTCTATAAAGCCCATACTGTAATCTACTAACAGTCTTCAGACAGAGAAAGAGCATTTCATGCATGAAAGGCACAGCAGTGTGGTGGATTTTTTTGCATGTGGCACAACTTAAGCAAAATAGTTATATGCAAAACATCTGTTCAGTAAAACAGTGCTCTGTGCTGTTTTGCAAGGGATGCTGTTTGACAAACCTATAAAGGAGAATAAATTGGCATGACATGAGCAGTATTATTTGCTGATGGTTGAGGCTTTACCACGTCACTTTTCTTATTCTCTCCAGAGAAACTATCACATGCCAAAGAGGAGAATCTGGGCATGCACAAAGTCCTGGACCAGACCCTGCAGGAACTGAACAGCTTATAAATACACGGAGAGGAAGCTGGAGAGGACGAGATCATCATGTAACATTCCTTCAAATGTTCGACTCCATTCCACATTTCGAGCTGTTAAATCTTTATTCCCCTGTGTGAAGGGGGATTAATTTAATGCTTGTCCCTTGATGTTTTTTTTTTCTAAGGCACAACTTTGTTTCTTTTTTAAGGTGGGAAGTTCATCACTCCTTTTTTATCTCCAGCTGTGATTGCATAAATTTCCCCCGAAATGATATTTGGCCACTTATTTAGAAAGAACTGGCAATTTACACACCCAAAGAAACCTCAGATTTGCTCACTGAACCACTGACTAAACTGGCTCATTTACACATAACATGAGCACATACATTAAGCCTCTGTCTGATTATTTTAGTACACGCCTACAGATGGCATTGGGAATCGCTCAGTCTACATTAGTGTGGCTCTAATGTGGTGATGTGAAGTCTTCTCATTATGCTGTACCACCTTAAGAGGATACACGTTAACACACATTCGACTTATGTGTGCCTGTCTTAACAGTATCCTCTTACAGCTGTTTGTGTTTAAACAGCATGATGGTCAAATGGACAGGTCAGCTTATGGAAAAGTTTCATTGATAAGCAAACAGGTCAGGGTACATGTTGCTCAGTCACTCTAGGCTTCTGCCAATTCCCGGTTATCCTGAGGCCTACTTGTTGAAAAGGCACACAATGTTTTTGTGCAAGTTTTTCTACTCCTTTTGGTGTGGGAATCTGTGCAGAACCTGACAGCTGTGCATCTACAGTATCCAGCATTGACATGGATTTCTAAGTTGTACTTCCTTTTCCTAAGCTTGACCTGACCATTGAGACATTCTACATCATTTCCAACGATACGCCATAATGTTGCCAATATTTACTAGATTTACAATATATTGTATTGCATGAGCGAGCTAAACCCCAAACCACAGGAAGCTCAGTCAATTTTTATCAACCATGGATACTTATTGTATATAGTAGAATAATGTTAGGTCTGTGAGAAATTGTATTGATTTTCTTTTTTTGGTTTTGTTTCATTTACACCACTTTTTGCCAGGGGAACTCTCAAGACCAAAGAACACATAACACAGACAATAAATTCTTTAAATGTTTTATTTTTGTTTGTGATGGTCATCTTGGTTTCCTCTCATGCCATGAAAAGCGCCTCACACGTGTTCGAGACTATTTTAAAATATTTCATTCACCAACCCCCTTCTATGTCAACCTAATAAATGTTTTACAAAAATCATGTCTCACTGGACTTTTTCATGATTACCAAACATGTCTGACTTGGTCAATAGAAGTCCAAACTATATGCTTTGCCATATCAATCTGCTATACATACCATTCATTCAGAGCACATTACAATGTCTGCATGTATAGGATTTACGTTTATCTTGAGCTTGCATAGCTCCTCTCCTGCTCATGTCCAAAGAAACCCCACAGGGGAATTAAATTTCACTCCACATTATCAAGATACAGATGATTTCTCCACTAGGATTTGCCACGTTTAAAATCAAGGAGTGTGAGGCTTGGACTAATTTATCCATGGTCCATTCTGCTGCCTGTCATGGGTGTTTTGGAAGATTTCTGCTCAGGAATATTTTTTTCTGAAGGCACAGCCTAGATGGACATAAATCAAACATTTCAATACCACATACAGTATAACCACAGACAAAACAGTAAGAAAGATCAAGCTGGAATCTTCTGGCTTAAATGACTATTCAATACATCCAACCAGTTTTACAACAGGGAGAAATAACTGAAACCTCAGTTAAAATACCAAGTTTTGTGACAGTTTTCTCACCTTCAGTTAGTCTGCATTTGCCACCTCGTGGTTGGCAGAGGACTAAAGAGCAGCCTGCACAAGGTACCACAGTCTGGGCATGGCTGAAGATGGTGGTGATCCTGTAGCAGCCTGCATTTAAAGATAAAATGACAATATACCACTTTAAATGACATAATCGAAAAATACATCAGTGAGGGAAATAAGATGTGTTTTGGAGTCCTTACCCATGCATTTTACATCCATAAAGTAGGAGTTGGGACTCTGCACCAGCCTCTTCTTCTTGTGTCTGGTCCTCTCCTCTGCAAAATTGGGGTGCATCAGATCCTTAGCCAGCTGCAACCGAGATCAGAACATGATTATAACATTTGTGTTTTTAAGGAATTCAATTACTATTTTATTTCACTCGTTCATTGAATGGCATAATGTTTCTGTAATACTCTAATGCCCCCTACAGTCTGATGAATGAATTGCTAGTTAGAGCTACAAAGACATGTCCAGGCAAGCCCAGGCATCGCTCCTGACAGCTATACTTGTATACTGAACACAGATAATGATTTATTAACACATCTAGGCATATAAACAGCGTGCACCCCACATATTGACTGATAAATAAATCTATCTTATCCTGTTTCCACATAACGTTGTGGTCATCAATTATTATTCATCAATTCTATAATTTATGTAGGCCTATATAACGTTGGCTTTGTAGCATAAAGGGAACTACAAACTGCTTCTCATTTTACAATCTTGTTGAAATATGCCGCAAAAATGTACATTGAATCTTGAATAACAAACACTTACAACTGTTTGTTTTACGAGTTCTAAATTTTCTAACCACAAAAATATAATATTGCAATAAAAAAATTCACTTACAGACATTTTTTCTCTATTCGGTCAGGTTTTTCGTCAAATGCAAATACGAAGTAGAAAGTGCGATGCTGAAGTTCAAGTGCGCCTCTCTACAGAATCAACTGTAGTTTGAGACCCAGCAGGCGTGGTCTTTCGCTTTAGGGGAGGCACGACAAATACTACTGGCTGAACTAGTCCATGTTGAGTACAAAAATTATTAGTCGTTAACAACTATGTATAGATAACTAGTTAGCTAAATGTACCCGCTATAACTAATTACAGCTGTTCCACAAGTAACGTTATGAGAGGCCTGGCCATAGAAAAACATACCATTAATACATAAACATATTTTTTTCCTAGGCTCTTAATATGTTATGATATTTTTAGTGGTGTAATAACGTCAATTCAAAAATAATTCAAGTTCGAATCTTACCCACAAAAATAGACACATGCCCACAAACACACATGCATATACATATACAGACATATAAAAACATTATAGTAAATCATGGTAAGAAGAATTATGACAATTAGAAGACAATAATTGTTCCACCAGGAAACAGCTGTACCAATGTTTCCACACGCGGAATTGACAGCTTGTAACATTAGTACTTAGCCTTTGATAGGTCCCCTTAAATTTTACAAAAGGAACGTGTGTTAATTAATGAAAGCTACGGATATAAATCATATGTCTGATCATACGATTTAGAGTTATTTAGGGTACATCCTTCTTCCAAAGTGAGGGACGCTTTCGCTTTGTCAAACGTTTAATCAACCAATCTTGTGTTGTGGGTGAAAGTAGTCGTCAAACGAGTGAAACCACCGAACTTCCGGAGCCACGACGACAGACCAGAGTGGCAGTTGACTTGACCAAAAGGCAGCGCACACAGGCAGTGACGTCACCGCTCTGCACCGGGCGGGATATCCGCAGTAGTAAGCTAACTAATAACATGGCGAAGACTTACGATTACTTGTTTAAACTACTTTTAATCGGCGATTCAGGAGTCGGGAAGACCTGTGTCCTATTCAGATTTTCAGAAGATGCCTTCAACTCAACGTTTATCTCCACTATAGGTGGGTAAAAGTCGTATAATCAATATTGTCCTTGGTTAAAAAAGTGGTAACTTAACAGGAGATGCCCATCCCGTACTGCTAATTTGTTGCTAACTTTTCTGGCTAGCATTCATCTTGTAGTCAGGAAGCAGCCTAGCCGGCTTGTAAGAGGGGATTTTTTCAGAACCGACAATGATATTTTAACCAGTTGCTATACTTACAGAGTCTGTGTATGTATGCACTGTAAGGTTGGGTACCCTATCCAAGCTGTAACAGTAAGGTTAGGTATACTTACTAATACTTACTTATAACTATGGCAAGCTGAGCTAACAAGCTACAGAGCTATCATTAAGCTAGTTGTCATTTTTCATATGACCAGCTCCCTGTACTTCGCACTGTGGTTGCCAACGTAAACTTATAGAAAGTATTGATGAACTCGTCAACCACTCTGTGCTTCTAAAATGAAACAATGATATTATCGATTAGATGCGGAGTTAATGTCAGATGTGGTTAGACTTGGTGAATGGTGTGACTTTTGTTTTTCTTTAGGTATTGACTTCAAGATCAGAACGATAGAATTAGATGGAAAGAAGATCAAGCTACAGATATGGTAAGATAGTCATAATAATACATCAAATGCTTTCACTTCAAAACTCAATGCTCTTATAATTATTGATATTATAATCTGTATCTCTGTAGAATCTGTATCTTGCTATTAAACACATCACAACTCAGGTTTCCTTTGTTGAAATCTTTTTTCCACTTCCATGGCTTTCGTGACTTCATGGTTTCCCTTGTGTTTAATATCAAATAAATACCGGCTCTTGGTAAATTTTGAAGTCTAGATCACAGTACCAACTGAGCACTGATGTGACAACCCTTGTAATAATATTCAAGTAAGTCTGCTTTATTGGCGTGAGTGTAAAAAAGACAATATTGGCATAGCGTCACGTAATAAATCATCAGTATATAAAGTAAATATCTTGTGGAATTTGCAGAATCGTTGTCTTACCAAAGCTTACGGAGAAGATCATCATCTGCTTTATGTCTGTGCTTTCAATACAGAGGTAGCTTGAGATACGTTCACTCTTGGACAAAGGGAGAAAACATCTAGGCCTAGTGCTGACAAAAGGTGTATGACAGCACTCTAAAGCTGACATATCTTAACTATTTGAGTGTACCTTTTGATACTTGTAGAAGGTAAAAATGAGACGGTGGTTTAAAGAGCAGTTAGTATTGGAGCTATGTCATGACCAACAACAGCTGTGCGCTGTGGCTGCAAGAAGCATCTCACAAATCCTGTCCTTAGTGTCCTCAGAGTAACTGTTTTTTTTTTTGTTCTTAAACAAAATCCAGCTGACTCTTGGATGTGGCGGTGACTTCTTTGAATAACAATAGGAAAATAAGATAGTTAGGGAGTCGATTATGTTCTCAGGTTTTTTTGTTTTTGTTTACTTGACACAGGCTAGCTGTCCACTCCTTGCTTCTAGGCTCTTTGAATAATGAATAGACATGAGACTGATATTGATCTCCATAAAATTTGAACCCTGTAAGACCACAAATAAGTACATTTCCCTAAAAATCATGAGAAATCAATCATGAGATAAGATGGTGCTTAGAGCAGGGACTATGAATTCCTTAGGCTAGGTTCTGCAAGGCAATGTTAAAGATGCGTGTTTTCTGTGAAGGGATACAGCAGGGCAGGAGAGGTTCAGGACCATCACGACAGCCTACTACAGAGGAGCCATGGTAAGTTGTATTATTAACCATACTACTCATACAATAGTATAGAATATCTCTGGCATTTGAAAGTGTGAAGAGGTGGTCATTTCAAGTGTGCACACTGCAGCATGAACATTTACCAGAACCACACCCAGCATTGTTGTTGTTACTAATTTTGTCATCAAGTTAGAGGTGCACTCGGTGCATTGTTGTGGTGTTTTTGTTGGTGTCTCCTTCAGTTCAAGCTTTTACTTGAGGCTGTAAAATCACTTGAAATATCACTACTAAATGTTGACATGGACACTGGAAAATCATATTTGACACTTAAATTCCACGTCTGTCTCTATGGACTAAAGAGAATCAGTAAGGAATGACTTCATTGTTGTCCGACGACTCTGTTTTCTTATGTCTTTTCTTCTATGAACTCTCCAGGGAATCATGTTAGTGTATGACATTACCAATGAGAAATCCTTTGACAACATCAAGAACTGGATACGGAATATAGAAGAGGTAAAATATTTTACATTAGTGAATCTGTCTAGCTGTGTGTTTGCTTCTCTCTGTCTGTACAAATAGTGATATCCACATGTTCAATGGGCATTTTGAGTGTGTTTTTATTTTGGTATTGATCTTCTACAAAGAGCAATAGAGTATCCACAACTGTTATTTATTACTGAATAATTTCTTATCTGTTCACATTGTCATCCTTGCGTACACAGCATGCTTCAGCAGATGTGGAAAGGATGGTCCTTGGAAACAAATGTGATATCAATGACAAGCGACAGGTGTCCAAAGAAAGAGGAGAGAAGGTGATAAATTTGACAATGAATGTATAGACGAAGTTGATTAAAAATACATATCATTAAATCTCTGGGAGTACATTAACTATCCTATCATGTCTGGATTTCTGACACTGATTCTTTCTCGTTTCTCCAGCTGGCACTGGAGTACGGTATCAAATTCATGGAGACCAGTGCAAAGGCAAACATCAACGTGGAGAATGTGAGTTCCTACTTTTTCTATAGTTACAAGTATTATTGCTGAAAGTGGCCAACCTTGTACCGTACAATTATAATTCAGTGTAATCATATTGTTTAGTTACCACAGACAAAACTGTATGTCAAAATAAAGTGTTTCCACAAACTTTGTCATAGAGCTCAAAGGAATAATTTGCTGATTCACTCTATTGGTGAGAGTTGATGAGAAGATCGATACCACTGTCATGTGTGTCTGTCAAATATGATACTGTAGCCAGCTGCCACTTTGCTTGGCTTAGCATAACAAATGGAAGCAGGGGGAAACAGCTAGCCTGGCTCTGTCCAGAGGTAACGAAATATACCTGCCAGCACCTGTAAAGCTCATAGTTTAATGTTTAACGATTAACAAGTTGCAGTTTCATAGGGGAGTATTATGTGTGAGACTATTTCTTGGTCAGCTCACAGGAACTTCCTTGAATCTCTGCTGGGGGCAAGAAAACTATAATCAGCTTACCACTATGTCTTCCTTAGGCGTCCTACAATTAAATTAAACGTGTAACAACGTAATATACTCACTGCAGATATGTAGATTGACTATTTGCTATTGTAAGTCGCTTTGGATAAAAGTGTCAGCTAAATGATTAAATGTAATTGAGTGAAATTTTAGTAGCAGCGCTCTCATAATTCAGCAGCGGCGATATGCCGAATATAGGGGAACCATTTCTCCATAATGTGGACAACATTACCTTATAAATTTACATTCACATAATCGATGTTTAAAATCTGTGAATCAGATAAATCAACCCAGCTTCAATAGTTGAGCATATTTAGAATGAATATGAAGGCACAAAAACAACAACAAAAAACAACATTCAAAAACAAAATAATCGTTGAATAATTGTAATCGAGGTAAAATGTTAACTAATTGTGATTTTTGACTTTAGGTGAAATCGTACAGCCCTAATAGCTTATTTGGTTTTTATTGTCATAATTACTGATGAATAACATCAGTATAAAAAAGTCTCTTTTTTGGGGTTTGTTGATATCAATAAAACACAATAATCTTTGTCCAAAACCATGAGTCCTACCCAGAGTACTACCATTAATGTGCTGCTCTGTTTGTTTATCCGTTTTTGTCTGCAGTCCTTCTTAACTCTCGCCAGAGACATCAAAGCAAAAATGGACAAGAAGCTGGTAAGAACATAGAATAGTGGAAACTTAATTGGTATAAAACTGTTAGCTGTGTTTTTGTATATATTTTATATTTGAACGTGCTTTCTCATCTGTGTGTATTTTAGGAGGGCAACAACCCGCAGGGCAGCAGTCAAGGAGTAAAGATTACAGAACAGCCCAAGAAGAGCAGTTTCTTCCGCTGCACGCTCCTGTGATGTGACAGGAGCGACGGCATCCACCATCGCCTTAACTGTGTCCCCCACTGGACAGAACTGGACAAAGCACACTCTTATCTCTCTTCTGTTGTTCTTTACTTGTCTTCCTCCTTCTCTTTTCTGATTGTCCCGTGCTTATCTATTGGGATAAACAAATGTATCGCTCCCTTTGTTTATCAGTCAGTTTTCCCTTGATGCCTGTGAATCTAACTTCTCTGGCTTCTGTTACATGCTATATCTCATTTCTTTTTCTTTTCTTTTTTTTTTTTTTTTTTTTACATTTGCTCATTAGGTCGACAGTTTCAAGTTTGATTCCTTAGATTTTATTGACTTTTAAATCAGTGCCTCCTTGCAAGATACTAGAAACGATCAAACCTTTACTACTTACAATAATGTCTGATGCCTAGCTGGTTTCTTTCACCTGTTGTCAGTGTCGCTTGGTTAAATCTTATTTATTCCATCCTTATCACTAAAAGAAGCCCAAACTATATTTCCAGAATAGGTGTATTAGTTCACTGGGTTTCCTAATTATAAATAATTGTTGAATAAGATGACCTCCAAGGTGATGATAGTACAATCCCAGCTGATTGCTGTTGGGGAACTATTATACTACATTTTGTCTACTGACTTGGTGGCCTAGACTTTTATATATCCACATAAGGTATCGCAACTAAATATCTGTCATTGATTATGAAACAGTAGAGCGCATTTTACTCATCATCAACATTTTGGTTTACATGTCCTCTCTCCACCTTTTCTACTCATGTCTTCCTGCTGATTTATTAGGCTGAAACATTCCATTCATCTTGTGAACACTGTGATGTACAATGTGATGTGTATGTGGGGCTGAGATCTTACGTAATCATGTGGTTGCAGTAAGACTGTTCTTGACAAAGTATGCTTGTTTTAAGGGCACACAGATTCCTTTTGTAGTTGCTCAGCTCATCATTTTAGGTATTGTTAGTTCATTGGATAAGAAAGATGTGATTGGTGTGAGGGAGACGATTATTTGATGCACTTCAATTGGTGGACTAGCAATATCTAACTCGAACACCTGGGGGCGATACAGTTACACAACAGCAGCAGAAAAGGAATCACAGCGATGATGAAATCATTGTTTTATGCATTCATACTTCTTCCAGTTGTCAGTTCTAATGAGGGGGACATGCACACAACTGTTTTCTGGGCCTTGGATAGGTGCTGTAGCAGTATTTATAGAGTGAAACAAAAACATAGCACCAAAATGACAAAGTGCCCTTTAACGTTCTTATTGATGATGCACTTTTCTTTTGTTCTTTCTGTAAAAAAGAAAAAGAGAAGAAGAAAAAATTATTGCTTAACATTTGTTGACTGTATTTGTTGCAAGTATTAACTTACAGGAAAGAATATTCATGCTTGTTTTCCATGAACCCTATCCGGGCTTCCTAAAAGCATCTGAGCACTGAAACCTCATCTTTTTAGTTAGTATAATGACAGAGGGCCTATGATTTGCAGATGGGTTTTCATTCCTCACATTCCCCATTATTATTTCACCTTTTCCAGCTTCTTAGGCATTTACATCACCTTTGATGCTTTTGGGAACCCCAGATTGACCCACTTAGTATCTGTTTTATTCCCTGCCCTCTTTCTCCTCTCTGTAGATATCCCATGTCTTATTTTGGCCCAGTATCACGGCCGTCTAAACTATGCATTCTGGATGCATAGAAAACCTCAAAAACGCTTTGCACATTTGACTTGACAAGCTTTATTTGAGATTAGCAATGTGCAACAGCTCCTTGCTGTTTATTTTCTGCTGTCAGTCCAAATTCTCTTGTATTTGCTCGGTTGAGCTGTTCAGGCGTAATAATAGGAAATTAATTGAAAGCTAGTTAATTAATTTTCTATTTTCTTTCTATAGGTGCTGAAGAGTCAGTGAATATGTAACTGTTAGATGGTAACCTGTGGATTTAAGTCATCGTTGTTAAAGTGGTTGGGCTTTTGTTGATTTTCAGCACAATTTTGTTTTAACTGACACAGATTAAGCCAATTCATGGCTTGTTAAAAGTGCAGCTTTTTAGATTTGAGTTTGGCTTAAATGAGCTCAGTTCTTCTTTTGAGCAGAGTAATTTATAATTCTTGCCAATTACATTTGCAGTTCTGTGTTAACATTTCTTAAGCATTCCCTAACTGAATTTGGATTTCTGCGCTGATTGATTGATGGATTTCATAGGGAATAAATTAAATTACTCAGCAATTGTAAATAAGATCTACAATGATTGTATTGAAGTTTCATAAATCTTATTGATCTACACCTTTTGTAGATATGTGTACTTCTGATTTATTAAAAATGAGATTCTTAAATAATATGCTCAGTCAATTTATTGTATTTGTATATATATATTATATATATTATTTATATATATATTTTATATTATATATATATATATTATATATTTATTTATATATATTTTATATATATTTATTATATATTTTTTAGGGTTTTGTGTAATAAGTATAATAATGTTAACTGAAATATGGGAAACAATATCACAAAGGTTAATTTAAATGTTTTGTGAACATGAAAAAGTTCTATTCAGAAACCATAATATGTGGCCAAATACAAATAATATAATATAAGGACCAAACCTGACTTTCTCCAAAATACGCAATTGAGTACATAAAATGTCAAACAATAAAAATGTTTAATTATCGAATTTAAACAATGAAATAGAAAAAATTTCCAGATAAATTGGAACAAAATTCTATGTAATAAATTAATCCACATTATTTAATCTTTTCACTCAATTTTACCTAAGGATTTATTTGTAAAATGTATGCATGAAAAAATTCGAAGTGATACCTGATGCACTCAAAAATATCATTTTGAGAAAAAATAAACTAAAACAACTACTGCTACTATATAATATTTACTTCTACTATAATATTTATTTATTATATGATGAGAATTCGAGTTTTCAAATAAACAGCTTAGGCAAACAATCTTTCTGTGAATTTTCAGTATTTTCAGAGTATCATCCGAGTGAGCTTTCAATTCAATTCAATTCAATTTTATTTATATAGCGCCAAATCACAACAACAGTTATCTCACAGCGCTTTTCATAAAAGAGCAGGTCTAGACCGTACTCTGTGATGATATTTACAGAAGCCCAACAGTTCCCACCAAGAGCAAGCACTAGGCGACAGAGGCAAGGAAAAACTTCCTTTTAAGAGGCAGAAACCTCGAGCAGAACCATGGCTCAGGGTGGGCGGCCATCTGCCTCGACCGGTTGGGGTGAGAGAGAGAGAGAGAGAGAAAGAGAGTGAAAGAGAGAGAGAGAGAGAAAGAGAGAGAGAGAGAGAGAGGGATGTAAGGAGAGAGAGAGGGGAGGGAGGCAGCCTACACAATATACACACAGAGGTACAGACAGCGAAGGTAATGTTGCTATAAACTAAATGAAAAATGGTACAGATATTTATAATAGTGTTAATGGTAACCATCATAATGTTAATGATTATAATAACAATAATAACAATAAGACTAGCAACAATAGTCGTTGCAGTAGAGGGTGTCGAGCAGGAACACGGGGGCAGCAGGCGACCCGCAGCCACAGATCCAGACTCCACAGCTCCAGAGCCAGAAAACCTGCAGGAAGTGATAGGAGGAGAGAGGAGAGGGACGAGAAAGCACAAGACTACCAGAAAGGGGAGAAGTTGTGTTAGTAACATGCAATAATGGGATAAGGTTGCATACAGAGGGAGAGAAAGTAGAGGAGAGAGGAGCTCAGTGCATCATGGGAAATCCCCCGGCAGTCTAGGCCTATAGCAGCATAACTAAGGGATGGTTCAGGACTACCTGAGCCAGCCCTAACTATAAGCTTTATCAAAGAGGAAAGTCTTAAGCCTACTCTTAAATGTGGAGATGGTGTCTGCCTCCTGAACCCAAACTGGAACCTGGTTCCACAGGAGAGGAGCTTGATAGCTGAACGCTCTGGCTCCTAGTCTACTTTTGGAGACTCTAGGAACCACAAGTAACCCTGCATTCTGGGAGCGCAGTGCTCTGGTGGGGTAGTAAGGTACTATGAGCTCTTTAAGATAAGATGGTGCCTGACCATTAAGAGCTTTGTAGGTAAGAAGAATGATTTTAAATTCTATTCTGGATTTTACTGGAAGCCAATGCAAAGAAGCTAAAACAGGAGAAATGTGATCTCTTTTCCTGGTTCCTGTCAGAACACGTGCTGCAGCATTCTGGATCAGCTGAAGAGTCTTAATGGACTTTTTCAAGCAGCCTGATAATAAGGAATTGCAGTAATCCAGCCTAGAAGTAACAAATGCATGGACTAGTTTTTCTGCATCATTTTTAGACAGGATGTTCCTGATTTTCGCAATATTACGTAGGTGAAAAAAGGCGGTCCTTGAAATTTGCTTAATGTGGGACTTAAACGACACGTCCTGATCAAAGATAACTCCAAGATTCCTCACAGTGGTGCTGGAGGCCAAGGCGATGCCATCCAGGGAAACTATATCTTTAGATAATGGGTCACGGAGGTGCTTAGGCCCCAGAGCAATAACTTCAGTTTTATCTGAGTTTAACATAAGAAAATTACAGCTCATCCAGGTTTTAACATCCTGAAGGCACATTTGAAGTTTAGCTAACTGATGAGTTTCATCTGGCTTGATCGATAGATATAACTGAGTATCATCTGCATAACAATGAAAGCTTATGGAATGTTTCCTGATAATATTGCCTAAAGGAAGCATATATAAAGTGAAGAGGATTGGTCCAAGGACAGATCCTTGAGGAACTCCATGAGTAACTTTGGTGTGCATGGAGGACTCATCGTTAACATGTACAAACTGAAATCGATCTGATAAATAGGACTTAAACCAGCTTAGAGCGGTTCCTTTAATGCCAATGAAATATTCCAGTCTCTGCAATAGGATCTGATGGTCAATGGTATCAAATGCAGCACTAAGATCTAATAAAACCAGTACAGAGACAAGTCCTTTGTCTGATGCAATAAGGAGGTCATTAGTAATTTTCACCAGTGCTGTCTCTGTGCTATGATGAGCTCTAAATCCTGACTGAAAATCCTCAAATAAACTATTGCTCTGTAGAAAGTCACACAGCTGTTTAGCAACTGCTTTCTCCAGAACCTTAGAGAGAAATGGAAGGTTAGATATAGGTCTATAGTTTGATAAAACATCCGGATCAAGTTTGGGCTTTTTCAGAAGAGGTTTAATTACAGCTACTTTAAAGAGCTGCAGTGTCTCAGCACATGCAGCTTTTATCCTAATCTCAGGGTCAGCACTATATTATCACTGGAACATGTTGTCTTTCATGCTGTCTCTGGAGAACACTCAATCTAATTCTATCGTAAAGACAATCATGCCCTGGTATAGCCATGTACATGTATAACAATAAAAGATATTACCCCCCTTGGCCACATCTTAAAGCATCACACACATTTACCTCCCACTGACCCAGCACCCGATAAACCAGAGGCCCTCAGTGAGTAACATTAGTTATATGACTGTTTGGAGACCCGGTACAATTACAATTACCCGTTACAATTACTAAAATTAATTAATGAAAATACCAATAACATTAAAACGTACATTTGTACTTTCTTAAAGATTTTTTCATTCTCTTAAACAAGCCGTGATTCATGATTTTTCCAGAGCAACTTACACTATATGTGGCATATGTCACAAATATTGCATCATGTTGTATTTTTACACCAAGTGCTTGACACTTCTGTTCATTTTCTTTTTTCAATGCTTCATCTATATGTACAGTATCTCACAAAAAGTGAGTACACCCCTCACATTTTTGTAAATATTTGAATATCTTTTCATGTGACCACACTGAAGAAATGACACTGCTACAATGTAAAATAGTGAGTGTACAGCTTGTATAACAGTGTAAATTTGCTGCCCCCTCCCCTATTTTCTAGCACTGCCTTAACCCTCTTGGGCATGGAGTTCACCAGAGCGTCACAGGTTATCACTGGAGTCCTCCTCCATGACGACATCACGGAGCTGTTAGGGACCTTGCACTCCTCCACCTTCTGTTTGAGGATGCCCCACAGATGCTCATTAGGGTTTAGGTCTGGAGACATGCTTGGCCAGTCCATCACCTTTACCCTCAGCTTCTTTAGCAAGGCAGTGGTTGTCTTGGAGGTGTGTTTGGGGTCGTTGTCATGTTGGAATAGTGTCCTGCGGCCCAGTCTTCGAAGGGAGGGGTAAGTCACAGTACATGTTGGCATTCATGGTTCCCTCAATGAACTGTAGCTCCCCAGTGCCAGCAGCACTCATGCAGCCCCGCTTGTCTTTGTACTCCTCACCTGGTTGCCGCCAAACATGCTTGACACTAACTGAACCAAATAAGTTTATCTTGGTCTCGTCACACCACAGGATTTTCACTTAGGGGTGTACTCACTTTTGCTGCCAGCGGTTTGGACATTAATGTCTGTTATACAAGCTGTACACTCATTACTTTACAATGTAGTAAAGCGTAATTTCTTCAGTGTGGTCACATGAAAAGATAATCAAATATTTACAAAAATGTGAGGGGTGTACTCACTTTTGTGAAATACTGTATGTGATTTGAACTATTTCTTTTGCTATTATATTTGTTGACAGTGTGAAATAAAATGCTCCGTTCTCATGTCACTTATTTTTCCACGGTCATGTGACATGGGGCAGCTAAATGTGTCAGGGCTGTTTATTGAGACAAACATTATACAAAAGTACATCTGGACATTATGCAGCCACCCATGATTTGTACTCATATCATTTTATTATCAATATTCTTTTAAAGGAATCAATACCAAATGAGTGAGTATCAAAGTATCTATCCACCCATCCCTAGTGTAAATATGATCGAGCATTGCCAGTTATGCTACAGGTGGCCACGTCTCCAAACTTGAGACAAGTGGAGCAGTGGGCATGTTGAGATGGCTCCCTCTTCAACCTTTTAGCTGGAGTAACGGTGTGTTCATAGTCTGAGCGTCTTACTTTAACACTGTCAATATGCTTAGTTTCCAGGAAATATATTGTAGCTGCCTTCTAGAGCAGTGCTGTCACTATGGCCCAGAGCTCCAAAGGATGGGGTTTCTCAGGTTTAAGCTCTCACCAGCAATTTATGGCGTGATGCAGAAAAGTGTTGCCCAGTAATCTGTGGGTAAGATATTTATATATGAGAACAGAACTTTTGCTTGGAGGCAGAGAAAAAGGAACTGTTTAGTTAAGGGGAAGGAATATGAGCAAAGCTGCTAAGCAGGACTCACCTACATTTTGTGTGTGTATGTGGGTTGTTCGTGTGTAAATGGAGAAGGGTCTATTTGCACTGTAACTCATCACTTCCGCTTTACATGCCATCAAGGCAGTAAAACTTTAACCTTTATTTAGGTATTTTTCATTTAGACAATCAGGAAGGAAAAAAGCCCTGAGTGGTTCCCTGAAGTGGCTGTCCAGCATTAACATGCATTTTCAGTGAATCAGCACGTCACCAACAATAACATGAATTGAATTGTCAAAATAGTTCCTTCCTGTGAGAGGTTCCTCTCAGACTAGTACAGCAGATGGAAGTCAGAGGAACTTTTGCACAGGCACACATTTTTATCCAGCATTTACATCAAATAAAATTATATTTTACTATTGCACTACTCGTTAACTCTTATTCTTTCCCTAGGTATTTACCCCATTGATGCCGCACACACAAATAGCTTTTACTAGCATTTATTGATTCTCTTACTGGTATCTATTGTCACTAGTAGATCTCCTACTTTACTGATGATTTTTTATGCTTTACTGATGCTTGTATGTTGTTCCTAAAATGCAAGTCACTGGATAAAAGCGAAATGAGTAAATGTAAATGTATTTTCTTTAAACATCCACACATATTTCTTTTGTGGTAGCTACACACATATACGAAACACGATATATGAAAACAGAAATACATTTTCACAGTTGATAACTGATTGCAGGGGTAGTGATTCAATCCCTGGCCCTTTCCCATCTACATACTTAACTTCAAGTTGCTCCCAATGGACAGACCAGTGCCTTGCATGACAACTCCGCCACCACCGCTGTGTGAGTATGTCTGAATGAATTAATTAATGAGAGGCAAAATCCATTTACTACGTAAACAAATTGTGGTGGTGCTGCTTTGCATTTTATTACACTGAAAAAAAAAACTCAGGCAGCACAAAGGTTGAGATAGCCTGAATCATCCCTCTTTATATGTGCATACTTTACATTATAAAACAGACCTGGCACTGGAGTAAAGCTGGACAGCAGGTAAACACTGATAAAGCTAACTGATCTCTTATGTGGCCTCCAGCCTCTGTACTGTGAACTGAAACTTGAGCAATGTCAGTGCTTGTCCCCGCCCCTTCTCAGGTGTTGTCAGGTGAGTGAGAGCTGCTGTGTCATTTTATCACGGAACTGCCAGAAAAGGTGAGTAATCCTGTGCCATGAAAACATGTGGAATTTAGAAAACTTTGTAGCTGTATGACTGAGCTTTATTTACTACTTACTTAACTACCTTTTAAGTATTTGAGTGTTCAAACTACAAATTTAAGATTCATTTAACAAACCAACCATTAAAGCAGGTCTGGCTTCTGAACTGATGCAGATAGTTGTAGTACAACATCCTGTCTAGGCTACATTTCTTCTTTCTCAAGTGTTTTTTTTTTTAATAATTAGAAACACAAAGAAATGTATTATGGGGTTTATGGGGTTTATGTGACATTTATTTAAAATTCAACTGAGGAACAATGTTCAAAATATATCACACCACAGACTTCACCTAACACGCTGTGTAGGAACAATGAACGTGGAAAAGAGAGAAAGAAGCAGTATTTTTCTGAGATTTTAAATCAGTTGCATTTGAATGTACAATCTGCGAGTTATCCAGGGCACACCAGCCTAAATGCCAGAATCTCTTTACTGACTTTTGGTTCGTACTGTTTCTATATGTACACTGTGTACAAGTATTTTATGTCTGGACTCAATAAGCGTAACTGACGCATTTGCAGGTCTCTGCGCTCTGTGAAGGAGGATCAAATGAGACGTTTCTAAGGATGATGAGGTGGAATCAGTCGTTACAAGAACAGGGCAATGCTGTCGCCTGGTTTACAGAGTCCCAGCGACGGTCTGTGATCAAGAACGGTATAGTCCCAGAATGGTTTCATGGGATCATTTCCAGGAAGTAAGTTTACAAAATAATTCATTACTGTCAATAGGTGGTGGACTGGGATGTTTTAAAAATAGTACACAATAAAGATATCAGTGCTCCAGCATGCAGTGATTGTTTTAGTGAATTTCTCAAGTATAAAAGTACTCTAGTTTAGTCATTTATGTTAATGTTTTTCCTGTATATATCCATATCATGTTAAAAAGAGAAATGTAAATATGTAAAACTGAAACTTTATTCAAATAGCTCCTTTCTGGAGCAGACTTTCACAATAACAAAAAGTATGACATAAATACAGCCACAGCACAAGAGTAATAAGTACAAGTAAAGCCTAAAATCTAAACAGGGAAAAATATCAAAGTTTCAGGAAGTAATAATAACTTTTCAGGAAGGTATTGACAACCACGTAAACACATCAAGGGTCAAAATGTTTCTCAACCCCCCAAATAAGCATGTGCTCTTTTAAGTGATGGTAAAACATCAAAACCCCAACAACTTAACCGGAGTTAGAAGCATTTAGTGTGACAACAGAGACATCCTACTTTTCCTTCATCTTTTAGGCAACAAGCAAAACTAGACCACTGCATCTTTTAACTACAGGTTTACTCCATCAAGTACGAGGACAAAACATTATACACGTTTTCTTACGATACACGTTCGTTACAGATTTGTCAGTGCAGTAGTGTCTTGAATGGTGGACTTTAACCTTGTAATACTTAACCAGATTTCTACTTATATTAGATTTATGCCTCTTACACACCCAGTGCATACATTCACAACTAATAAAGTGCGTGTGTGAAAGAGTTTTTTTTGTCTGTGGTGGTTTCAGCATGTTAATTATTTGTTCAGGACAGCAGAGGAAATGCTCATGCCCAAGCCTCCCGGTTATTTCCTCATCAGAGTCAGTGAGAGCAGGGTTGGCTACAGTCTCTCGTACCGGTGAGTGTTTGAAGCATTAAAGGGGCTTCATTTTACAGTTTCCACTGACACACTCAGTCCAAAAGTCCAAAAAGTCCTGCCCTGTTGAGTCCCCTTTCTGTCTCTTTGACTCCCAGTGCTGGGGACCGCTGCAGACATTTCATGATTGATGCATTGGAGGATGGACATTACATCATAGTAGGGGAGAACAGGCGCCACCGGTTTCTGCAGGACCTGGTAGACTTTCATCGTAGGACTCCCATCATGCCTTACACTGAGGTGCTGACTGTCGCTTGTGGACAGGTGAGGAAGCGTTTTAATTTCCCTACCTGCATACAGATGCCATTCATAATGGATTTTAAATTATTATAAACCATCAGGACTACATTCTAGGCATTTACAGTGCATTTAGAGTTTAAACAGAGTCACTGTTATTATCTGCAACCACAATATTTGCTTATTTGCTTGCCACCTTTGCACCATGCAAAAAGAGAACAGTCACAAATTGTTCTGTTTTTCTCTCTCACGTAAGACCTCGAATGACAAGACTGACTACGCAGAACTACTGTTTCCCCAAATACACCCGAACACTAACACAGGTTTTCTACAAAACAAATCTCTGCATCCCTGTGTAAGTCCCCAAGTATCACAAGACACCCCACCTGCCCTTCCTTATCGACCAGATACTCTGAGGAACTCTGCAGTCCTGTCTCCAAACAGACTATACCCAAGTTTGGAAGAAGAATTGCCACCCGTCACCTCCTATCTTCCAGCCACGGTAATGGTGAGCTCAGTACTTATAGATATTGTCTGGTACTAAAACTGTTAACTGATGTCATGTTTTAATTTACTAATTTTTAAGATAACATGTATGCAAATATTGTCTGATAGACATTTCTCAAGACATTTCAAAGGCTTTTACTGGAACTAGCTTCCTGTCTAACAAGAAGCTGGTGATTGGATCCAATATGATCACACCATTTTCTCCAAAACTTCAAACCGTTTTGGTTGTTTGGTTGTTGCACATTTCAGATTTCTGTGTTTCTGTTATAGCATTTTGATGACTTTTATGCACAAATCAGAAGTTAGGTATCTTTAAATCAAAATTTGAGGGGTCAGTTTCCTTACATTTTCAGTCACATCTGATCAATAAATCAATACCTACACAGTCCTGATGAAGCAGATTAGCTGGATTTTGACTGTTCCCAAAATACTGAGTTGCTTATTTAGTCATGATTAGTTAATGTTAGGGGTGTGACGAGATCTTGTGAGATTAAATTGTGACACTTTTCGTCAGGTAAAAAGATGTCTCGCGAGACTCACGCAAATGACTTTTCACACACAGTCAAACCCAAACATTAAACTCCGCCCAGCTGATTGACACCAGCGTAACCCACTGGCACTGTGAGTCCAGACAGCTGTGACGCATGGTAACGTAGCTGATAGAGTTTTGCAACGTATACATCTAAAAACTGAAGCCAGCCTGCTCTGTTTGGTACGGAAACCCTAAGCGGCCATCGATTCATATGTTTATTTTACTCCCGTTTTCCCGTGATAACTTGATAATTATCTCGTGATCTCGAGATAACTAAACAGTAGTTTACACTGTTAAAACATGGGTTGGCAAGAACGTTTGTTAATGGTAATTTCAAGGTACATTAATTGCCACTGATTAGCTTAGTTGGTAAGTCATGAGAGTGGCAGTCATAAGATTGTGAGTTTGATCATCATAGGAGACTCCTTAAAAAAAAAAAGAAGCTTTTTTCATATTCATCTCCAACAAAGTTGTTATGAAGATGACTGATTAATATGCTCACAACTAAGCACGTGCTAGAGTGTGCGCATCCCCGCGATTGGTCCTCATTCATCCACCCATGGACTTTTCATTTCCCCATCATTCCTAGGCAGAGGAAAGTCATCCACTTCTCATTCAGGGAAATCCATTTAACTACACATTTCCTGACAGCTATTTCAGAACCTTTGAAATAGCTGTCGGGAAATGCGTGACTGGATTCCCCTGAATCTCTTCATAACAACTTTGTTGAAGGGAATGATTAAAAACACAAAGAAGAATAAAAACTTTGTTAAGAGCAGGTGTCAAACCTGCAATCCTTGGGATGCAAGGTCTGGGTTCTACCAACTGAGTAATTACTGACTCAGCAAATTACCACGAAATTATCATAAAGAAAGGCACCGGCCGACCCCTGTATTCAGCTATGGTTCATTATCTCGAGATCACAAGATAATTAGAGTTAAAAAAATGAGTGATGGCCGTTTAGGGCTCCATAGTTTGGAACTGTGAGCTGCACATTATCATAGCTGCTTAAGTTAACGTGTGTGGATTCGTGGTGAGATTACTGCCTGATCAAAAGTGTTTCAGTCACTTTAGGTTTTACACACAACATGCAGTCCCAAACAGCGTCGGTCAAACAGTCTGAAGGGGATGACGTTACTATCAACGTATCAATAACGTAATGCACAGCATAGTATTGGGCAGGTAGACTTCTCATCAAATAATGACATTAGTCTCGTATAATATTCTGCCTTTTTGGTGGACATGTCAGAGAACACATGATATGTGGGAGAGATTTTAAATGTGCAGAAAGTTTTGAACATGTGCAGAAAAGCTGCTGAAACACGTGGAGCTATTAAGCTATTAAACTGGCTTACGTGGGTTAATGCCGCGTTCCAGACTGCTTGGAACTGGGACATTTCCAAGTTGAAATATCCGACTTTCACGCCGAAAGTGAATGAAAAACATGGCTGACCGTGACAAAGTGTACACACACATTTGCACCCTCAGCAGTGCTTTTGATGTTAATTAAAATGATGGCCGTTTAAATGCAAACAACTCACATAAATAGCCACATTACTAGTTAACTGTGTACCTGTCTAGCTACATCAGTAATCCTCAAGAGTCAGTCAATGTTGTAGGTTATACTTCCTAATGTTTTCCAATGTTTTGGCATTTTTAACAATAACTTCTGTGCAGAGAAGATGACTTTGAGATTCTATATTGTAACCAGCTACCTACAATAACATATTTCTACATCATTTTAAATGCAAAACAGGTTTTACTATATGATTGTATGTAGCTGTTGTTTTAATTTAAATACATGCAAATATGCTTTATTTAGCCTTTTATGCTACATAATTTTTACCATTTACAATGTGTGCTTCCATGGGAGCTGCCATTGGTTGGTGACGTCATTCAGCTGCTACTTGTGAAGTCGGGGTACTTACGTTTGTCACAAATCCGACTTAAGGTGGCATTCCATGGTACTTTTTCTAGTTGGAGGTCGGAAACTTCTGAGTTGCCTGGAACACAGCATAAGTGTCTCGTCACACCCCTAGTTAATGTTTTAGATAGATACTAAGATTTCAAACCAAGTTTTCAGCAGATTTAACATTTGATAACACATTTCTATGCTTCATATACATAATTCATATTCATGATCTCCAGCCAGTGCCAATGGCCAGAAACAGATATACAGCCGACAGCCCTTCATCCAACCAGCCTCCTGAAGTCCCTGCCCGGAGCTCTGTTACTCCGCTAAGGCAGAACCAGGCCTGTATCAGAATGGTGTCTGGGCCTAAGAGTCCCTCCACACCCACAGCCACTGAACACCCATTTGGTGCCAGCATCCAGTCTGCAAAGAACCACGAAGCAAAGCCGTCAGTCGTAACCAACCTAAAGAACCTCAAGAAGAAATTCCAAAAAAAGAGAAGCATGTCGGAGGATTTGTACACAGAGATTAATGTGGAGCCGACTGACAGGGGTGGAAGCACTGAGAATGAGTACCAAGAGCTCCCAGGGGAGTGTAGTTTCAGTGGTCCACCATTTTCCCACACTTGGACTGATGTGAGACTGACTGATGGAGAGTTACCACCGGAATATCTCCAACCTTCACCTTTTGCCCCAGGCTACTGATACACCACTGCTCCGTTAGAAAGAAATGCAAAGATGAATTGATTTGCTGTTGAGATTTTGCTATGGACAGAGCCGGGCTAGTTGCCACCCCCTGTGACCAGTCTTTGTGCTAAGTTAGGCTAACAGGCTGCTGGCGGTAGCTTCATATTTACTATTCAAATCAAATAAGAGTATTTCCTGAAATGTTTAACTATTACTTAAAAATTGTTTGAGCTTACAGTACACAGTGTGCAAACTACCTCTCCTTTTTCTTTACATAACTGAATCATTGCTGCAGATGCTTGAATGATACTGAGGACTCCATTGTTTGTTAAAGCAGTTGTACCTCCTACATACAAAGAAAAGAGAAGATTCAGCTGCTGTCTTCATGTGGCTGTAATTAGTGCCAGTGATGTGTGAATGCTTCTTTTTTAATTTGTTAGTTTATTTAATAGATAAACATTGTTTCACAAGAAGAAGTAATCTATATAGCTAATTACTAGCCTCCTCCTTCCTTGGCTATGCTTTTAAATTCAGGTAAAAGTTTTATAAGCCTCTTCGGTCAATGTGATAAAATGTGAAAGGGCAGCAGGAGGAAGTTTCATGCAGCGTATGTAAATCAGAAATGACATGGCTAATGTCAGCTGCTTTGAATCCAGGACACATACTGAACGGCATCATATGCGGATCTGTGATCAGCAATTTGATAAGGGTAGCTGGAAGAAAATGCAGGTAGTGGTTAAACTTGTTCCACTGGTAGAAACATACAGGTGGGTGAAATTCGCCATTACACAGCTTGTGGACACGGAAGGCAAATGTTTGGTCAGACCTTTGTTTTGTACTCCTAACAGCTAGAGCTGAGGATTACGAAGCATCTAGACCATGTGATCTAAATAATATTTCACATTTGTTTCTTTGACTAGATAATATATATCTGTATTAGGCACTGAATTATGCTACATGACTGCATTAATAAATCCCAAATTTCAAATAAATTTGAACAATGTTCAATCTGTATTGGTTTTCAAGGCTGTTATGCTGCTCTGCAGTCCCTTGTTTCATGGCACATATTTAATATTACTCTACTTTCTGTCTGCAGTCCCTTATGACAAATCAGGGAGATACCATTTTATTCACCCATACTGGAAATGTACATCATTTCTGTTTCTGCTCTGCCTCAATGCAATTCCTCTTTTTCCCTCTCCTCTTCTTCCTTCCTTGCTTTTCTGCCTAATCTTTGAATGTTATGGCTCCTGTGATGTTCCGCCCGCTCAGTGATGAGATACATGCTGTGTGACCTGGCTTTTAATTTGACCAGGAACTTTTTAAAATTCATTATTATGCTTTTGGTTTTGGTTTTCAATCATTTGATCAATTACTGAGTGATTCTTCAGTTATTTTTAAAAATGTTTGACCATAAAAAAACATCAACATAAATGCCAAATAGTTTAACTTCTGATCATGTCAGTGGTTTGGTTTATATGGTGTATGGTAGTGAAATCAGTTCAGAGCTCTCCCAACCCCAGGAATATAAAACATTGGTCTTATTATAGACTACCATCTAGTGGAAGGAAACCACATCAGATGCTCAAAGAATATGGTGGTGGTGTTCAGATCATTTATGTTATACCACATAACCTCACAAAATTTGAGGTGGAGCTAAAACTTCAATATTTGCCTCTGAAATGTAGTGCAGTATACAGTATATAAAGTAGCCCAAAATTATTAAAGTAAAGTAGGCTACAAGCCGTTCAAATTGCATTTAAATATAGTAAATTTTTTTAGTTACTTTTCACCACTGTGGTGACTGCAGTGTCCAGTATTGGCTCTGACATTTTTACTTACTTTGTACGTACTTTCTAAGTACAAATGGCGTAATTGGCGTCCAATTGCTGCCAGGAAACAGAAAAGGGAATATTAAATAATTATACAAATAACACTTTCCATGATTATCTTACCATTTTTAAGATAATACAGTCACAGGCAGGAGGTACTAACTTTTATCTGTTTCCTGGAGGTAATTGGCTTCCAATCAAACTACTTTTTAACTTTAATTTGAAAGCTGAAAACATGCACAGTGTGAATGAGATTTTTTGGGGTGGGATAAAATAAAATATTCCAACACATACAAGTACATAAAATTGATCAGAACGAGTTATTAGAGTAAAATTAGTTCCGCACCCTCTCCCTACTCATATTTCTTTACATGGTGGACTGCCTCCTAAAGTAAAGAGGCACATTGCAGGTGTGGTGGTAAGCCTATCTCAGATTGTTCTATCAAGTAGATGGGGTGGAGGACTATGCAGGATCACAATGGCGGTCACTATTTGCCAGTTCCTTTTAAGGGAAGAAGCCATGCCCCGGGACACACGGAAGACCAACAATCTCTTGGAGAGCTCGATTTGTAACGCATGTCTTTACAGAGCCTGTGGGGAGATGGTTAACCGTTAAACACCGCCCACCCTGGCTACCGTGTACTACAAAACGCGCAGAGCCGAGAAGCTGGGAGGCGCGGTGACGTCATCTGGGAAGCCGTTTGTTTCCAGTCGGGAATCCGCCTGCTGTTACTCGAGGAAGTTGTCCCACTGTCGAAACCTTTTTTCTGTGACTTTTATAACAACATTTATTGCAAGTTTCTACTTTTTATTTTTTTTATCCTTAACATCTTAGCGACACAATGTCTCATCATATCCCAGGACAACCGGTCACTGCTATTGTGGTAAGTTTGGGAGTAACGTTAGGGCTGTTTCTATTCATCGGTAACGTTAGCTAACGTTAACTTAACGTAAAACCTTATCAATACAACACTGAATTAACTACCAAATATTAGTTCGATACGGTGCTCTCGCTAAGGTTAGCTAACTTTAGCTGTATTAACTATAACATTACTTTATTTGTTTAGCTGACGTGTAACGTTAACGTTAACACCGTGTCAGCAGCCTCATTGTCTATGTCTCATAACGTCAGTTAGTAACTTGTTAATGGTAAATTAAACCAAATAACTGGTTAAATCACTTCGCCAGGATATAGCTAGAATTTTGTTGTTTACTGTTAATTGAAAGGCATGTGAAAGTGTTGACAGCTACCTAACTACATGGGCGTCACCATCGGTGTGTTTCAGTCTTCCTGGTTGACTTTCATGCTGATTTACAGAATATAAAGTAACTTACTGTTTGATTATATTATTTTTGCGCTGCGGGAATTATCACGATTGCAAATAAAGCTTTATCGTAAAGCCAAAGAAGTGGTAGACGGTATAGCTGGGATTTTTGCCAGGCCAGAGTTGCAAAAGATTTGCAAGGATGTCACACATGAGGGGCAGGGAGCAGGTAAGAGTTAAAGGAAGCATGCAGGCCAACGTCCTCACTGTATGTCTTTATCAGTGTGTCATCCACTATCAATGTCCGGCCCATTATAGTTGGCAAGTGCTTGGATAATACATTATACATTGTACAAGTACATTGATCAACACTGTGTTGCTTGATTCCTTAATAAAAACCTGGTCAACAATGTATAATTACAAAAAAGTCAGTAAAACTTCCAGCCAGCAGAGCTTGACTTTCAGTGAAGTGATATTTGTGTGATTTGTGGTGATTTGATATTTGAGTTATAGCAGCCAATATTCTTTCTATTTTTTTTATTTTTTATTTTTTACATAAATGCATAACATAAACAAAACATGTATGCAGACATATCTGCAATAAGCTAATATCAGCCAATAAACATCACTCCCTGTTAGTCCACATATAAAAATAGGCATATAAACCTGTTTTTCCTTGGAGAGAAAAATGCGTTGTAGTTCATGCATGTCCTGCTGACAGACTCTTACTCATTGTTAACAAAGCCCTACACATGCTCAGACTTCATTGTATCAGCCACAACACTCAGTGAATCTGTGGTTATTCATCACCGCACACAGGCAGTCTTTGTGTTGAGGAGTACTACTGTCATCCATCCATCTGCTTAGTAAGCCTGCAGCTGCTTGTCAGTGTCAAGGGCAGAGCTGCACTAATACAGTCTCTGTTCCAGCGTGGACTTCAATTACTAGGGAACAGCCTCTGAAATCCACCATTTGTCATCCTCTGAATCGTGTCTGCGGTGGGTAAATCAGTGCGCACTGCTCACTGGATGGTAACTTGTAGACCGTCATTTTCCTGTTTTTGTCTTTTCTGTCTTTTCTTTTGTGCTTACATGTGTTAAATTAACATGCGAAGCTCACGTTGCAGTTATTGTTAGTGACTGTTACCACATAACAACATCCTGAGTGATACACTTACTTGAAAAACATGTATAATATTTGTTCTCTCATTTAATTTGAGCCAATTGAATAATTTTAGGAACTGCTGTGGCAAGTTTGAGACTCGTGGTTTTTAGTTGTTCTTCTCATACAATAAGAACTGGAGTCTCTTTAATAAACAAGAACAGTAATGTACAGGAACTTTGTCTCAGCGACACTGATGTAGAGATAATATTGACATAGTTATGCAGCACTGAGAGACAAGCAGTTGAGATTTCTGGCACATGAGAACGCTGACTGTATCCACCGTTTTCTTGATCCGGAACTTGTCAGTAAAAGTAGTTATAAACCAATTTGAATGTGTTTTGTGCGTCAGAGTTTTTAAATGGGCCAGGTAAAGCCTTATGAATATGGATCTGATTTTGTTTTTCTGTCAAACAGCAACGGGTTGAGATCCAGAAGTTGCGTCAGGGAGATAACCTGATCCTGGGCTTCAGCATCGGAGGAGGGATAGACCAGGAGCCGGAACATAACCCCTTCTCTGAGGACAAAACTGACAAAGTAAGTATATATGTGTGCGTTTGTGTATCCCCATCAGCTCTATGCATTGCAAGTGTTTGCAGTAAGTGGTACAGCTAGGGGAAGGTGATTGGGACACAATATTAATTGACTTTGATATTGATATCTGACAATTTGTTGCTCAGTTATTCAAAATCAAATGGTGAAAAGTTAAACTTATGTTCATCCCAATAAGTCAAATAAATTTTTACCTAAACAAAATCATATAATTCTCAATGAATTTGAATTTGTTATCCATAGACAATTCAAAATACAGAAAGATAATAGAACAGAGACACTTAATAAAAACTGTAACAAAGATAAGAGCTAATACTGAAATGCCTGCGTCCTACATGCAATATAAAGTACAGGCGATCAGTGAAGTTGACTCTGTGATGTAGCTTTTCAGGTCTTCCCTGGATTTCAGGGTCTTTTTGGAATACAAAGCTACCAATTGATTTATAATGGAGTATAATGCTCTGGCTTCTGCTCCTGATCACATTCCTGTCCTGTTGAAGAACAGTGGAACTAGAGCTGGGGGCACTATAAATGAGGAACAGGCCTGAACACATCATCTGCAGCCCCAGGTGGAAACAAACCAGACTCACCTAACTGATGTCATAGAAAGGAATACTGCAGGTTTACACAGAGCCGGGTTTTACCTGCTGACTGTATATACAATGGGAGTTTGAGAGAGATGGAAATGTACAGGCACAGGTACCTTGTTACAGAAGAATAATAACTTTCCTTCAGGTTTAGATGTTGTCTTTAATTTCCTGACCTTTCAGCCTTTCCTGATGAATGTGTTTGTTTTTATATATTGCTTGTTCTACTTTGTGATTGTGATTTGACAATGCCAGACAAAGATCTCTGTTAGATCTAAATGTTGCTCAGTTAAAATAGCAGGGAGCTATTAGTACAGTGTGTGGATCTTTTGTCAGATCATTACTGAATCTTTCCCACAGAGCTGTGCGGGTGTCGATTAGAGCTAAGCGATGAATCATTTTCAAATCGAAATTGTGATGATCTAATCATGAAGAGGGCGATTTAAAATTTAGGTTCATTATACAGCGCATCTGACCCATTTTAAACAGTCATGCAGGTACAGATTCCGTTATCATCCTTGTGTGACATACTTGCCAACCAATCACAAGCGCCATGCGCCTTCTGTTACAGTCCTACTCACTAAGAGCAGGCACAGGGCGTGTACAACAACAAACAAAACTAGAGGAAAATGTGGGAGAATGGCATCAGGTGAACAGACACAGGCAGTGGCTAAGCCACAGTTTTGTCCAGCGTCTACTCACACTGTAGTGTTTCAGCAGGGGAGCGTTTAGCCTGCACTTTGTTGACATGTTATTAATTTGTCATTTTGTGTACTTCAATTACAGATAACCGCTCCCTGTGAGTCCATTTCATTCCACTATGTGCAGGATAACGTTACATATCCACATGGAGCATTTCAGAATAACAGAGTTTTGCCTGTCTGATTTTGCTGACTTGTTCAGATTTTGTTAATTTGTCCAGCTGTCCTTGTTTTTGGTGCTTCTATCATGATTAGCTACCTAGTGTCTCTTTGCTGTTTTGTGTCTGACTTCCTGCCCGATTCATCTGCTCGGTGCTGCTTGACGCGGCTTCCGTCCAAAATTGACTGGCAATAAATATTGAACTTTAACTGAACTTTTTTTTATTTAAAAAATTGCAATATCTGGAAGAAAAATCAATTAGTCAATTAAATCAACTAGTTGATCGACAGAAAAGTAGGGCTGACCCCAAATAGTCGAAGATTCGATGGTTCGGTGGGTGGAGCCTGATTCGACTGTCAATCTCACAGTCGAAGCTTCGCAGCGAAACAAGGATCACGCCATTTATGCTGTATGGGGGTGCTCAACATCTGATTTTACATAGATCTACTTTCTTCCAATCACTTAATATACAGCCTATTACAATATACATTTCAACATGCATGCAGTTGTTGGCAGCACAGCAAAAACTCTGCACAAGAGCGGTGAATGGCAGGTGAGAGACAGAGGGGAAAATGGTCAAAGATAAGCCTCAGTTTAGCTTCTGTTCGCAATCGCCGTGCACAAAAACACACATGGTTCGACTATCAGTCGACTATAGACAGGACTTGACGATTCTGATTCGACTATGTAAATCCTTAGTCAGGGACAGCCCTACAGAAAAGTAACAATATTTAAGTCATTCATCGAGCAAGAATTTGGTTCTAGCTTCTAAAATGTGAGGATGTGCTGCTTTTGAGATTGTCCGTATAGGTTATACAGCTGTGATCATATTCATATAATGAATGTGTTTGTTGTCCAAAGGGCATCTACGTGACCAGGATAACACCAGGAGGACCAGCAGAGAAGGCAGATTTACGGATTGGAGACAAAATAATGCAGGTGTGTAGTAAAATCAAGCTTTGGTCTAGATCCACAAGATGGCACCATGAGTACACAAGAGAGTCAGACAGGAGCAGTGCTCACCTGCTGTTTATCAACTTGGTGCTAACTCAAATGTGAGAAAATGGCTGCAGCTTTTCTCAAACAAAATTCTTTTCTTCCTCCTAGGTGAACGGCTGGGATATGACTGTGGTGACGCACGACCAGGCCCGTAAAAGACTAACAAACAAGAAGGAGGGTGTGGTGCGGCTACTGGTAACCAGGAAGTCGTTGGAGGAAGCTGTCAAACACTCTATGGGAAATGGGCCCAAACAGTAACGTAGTGGCGCTACTTACAACCACAGACTAATGCAATAGTTCATATGAGACTCCCGCTAATTCAAATGTTTGTACCTTTATAACTACGTCACTGCAAAAATACTACACAGAAAACATCAGATTGTTTAATAATTAGGTGACATATACAGATGCCTGAGTCTGCACAATTCATCAGTCATTGGCAAATGAGAGGGTGCTCTTTCTTTCTATACACACTCAGACTCCTCTCAAAGTTATCTGTTAGTTAAAGTTACATACATACACCTGCGCCTTCTGAATTATGGAGAAGTCCAAAACATTTCCAGCTCTACAGACTCTCAAATGCATTGCATCTGAATTTAATAAAACAGTGTTATCTCTCTACTATACATCAATTTTAAACTGAGTACAGCACAACCTTCTTTATTCATTCCCACTTAAAAGATATTTGCCAAATGTCTTCAATCTATGCTTGACAGGAGTTCTTTGCGAGCAATGGTATTCCTTTTTTGATACAAGGTTTAGGACATCTTGTATCCTTATTGCCTATAGGTGACCAAAGTTGGCCTTGATGGTTTAGATACATCAAGACTTAAAGGATCACAGATAATGTATCAAATGCCAAAGTAATAGCCAAGGCACTGTAAAGTCATCAAAATATGAAAAGCAGTGTTTGTTTTTTCCTTTTTATTATAATGGTACATTATACTATACAAACGCTGTACCACAAACCTGTATGCACAGTATTTTAATGCACACTTTTTTTTCTTTTCACTAATTCTTCTTTTATTGATGCATCGTTCTGTTTTTTTTATCTTTCTTTATCTTGATGTCTATTACATGTGTGGAGAAAGTAACATACTCTGTCATTCTGTGTCTCTGTCCGCTAAAGTAACACAGTTAAAAATGCACATTTTCTTCCAAGTGTCACAAATTATGTCTCATACGAACAATTCCAACAAGCTGGATCTGCTTTTAAAAAACACCTATCATATCATTTTCAGTATATTCACTTTCAACCTTGGCCTTTATCAGAAAGACAAAGTTGGTAATTTGCTGTTTTGATGCAAGCAGACCAGCTAGTTTCACACTGGAGTCGGCTACATTGAGATTGTCTCAGCCTGTAAAATATTGTCAAGTTGTTTTGTTTAAAAACTGGGAATGTGGACAGCCTCAAATTAATACTTAATACCACTAAGTTTAATTATACCTATTTTTTTTTTTTTCTCATATTTTCCATTTTGCAATTCCATTATGGTTTCTGGAACATAGTTATTTACTGCCTCTGATACAGTGATTATATGTACTACGTCACACTGCAGTGAGTGATTTGACACTAATCATAAACAATATTTTGGCTTTGAAATGTTACAGTTCTGAAATTGTTATTAAAATAATAATCTTATATCTTTGGGTGATTTTATTGTGTTTTTTCATTATGCTAGTGGTGGGTGGGTGTGTGTGTGTGTGTGTGTGTGTGTGTGTGTGTGTATAATACTGTTTTCTATGTATTTAATAGAACCATTTGAATTTTATAATATTAACAACTATACCTAACAATCTAGTTTGTAAAATTTAAGTTTTCATTCCAAAATGAAATATCCACTTTAAAAAAAACATCTGCTTAATTAGCATTATTGTTAATAAAATAATAATACAGTAGGGAGTCAGCATTATGCTGATATAACAATAAATCAATGTTAAAGGTACAGTCTGCCTAAAAGATGTCTAATGTATTCTAAGGAGTCAAAATATGAAACTAATTAACAATTTTACAAAAGACCGTTTTGGAATGAAATCTTTCGATACTTTATAGCACTGGTACCCAACCTTTTTGGTTTGTGAGCCCTTAAAATGAAGCCATATCTGATTTTGACCCCTCATCACAGATCATGGATTTAGTGTTGACATAAATATGAAATCAAACAATGATTGTTTCCTTCTGGCATAATTTCATTTTGAGGCCTAACAAGGTGAAATTATCTTGAATTTTGCAGGTAAAATGCATTTTGTCACTCTAATGAGTTGGGAACCACTGCTTTACAGCATTTCAACACAGTGATACATTTAGATATGAGTGTAAAGTAAGACAAATAACTTGCAGTATTTTCTATTTGAATTATGTCTTACCACCTCCATGTTTTGCACATGTAAAGCAGAGAACATATGTTTTACATTTGATTGTATACAGTTTAGTATATGAATGTTTCTCACATATAAAGACTGAAAATGAAAAATGCCTCTCTGCCGTTTATTGATAAAGCGCTGGTATATATTATATATTTTTTCCCCTCTCCAGTCCACACTGCAAAGTCTTTTTTTATTTTTATCTTAACAGGCCCTTCAAATAGCTACATGTTGCCTGTTATAAAGTAATCAGGTGACATTTCAAAAGCAAAGAATCTATTCACTGACCTTTCTATGTTTGCCAAGGCATTTTGATACAGAGAGCTTTCACTACTTTCATCTCTTAAATATTTGAGCCTGGAACCAATCACTTGCCTTTGAACTGAGGTGGGGGGGGTAGTCCATGATGCAGCAAAATGAGAAAAACTATTGGCGGAGAGTTACTCACTGTTAAAAAAAACGTGTGAGAGAGTTTGATTTTAATGTGATGCACCAGTTAATTTTGGATTTGGACTTTTAGATGCACATATTCCTCCATCTTCAGAACAAGCACATAAGATACATTTCCAATTCTAACAAATCTATGGCTATGACAGCTTGTGTTACCTAATTGCCATTCAGTCGTTTTGGGACTGTCTGTTCCGAGGGCTGAGCTGAATTTGCTGTGTAAAGTCTTAAAATAACACTTGGGATCATGGGAGAGGGTCGATTTTAGGGCAACGCTGAGCTAATATCCCACCCTTTGAGAAATAATTGATGAGCAAACCGTGTGTGTGTGCGCGCCACTGCGCCTGTTATTTTTGTTCAAGGGACCGAAGGAAGCACGCTCCATTGCACTTGCCTGGGCATCATAATGCTATTATACAGCATTATGAGACAATAAAGTGTTTGTACAAACATCTCAGCCAGTGCTCAGACGCACAATGTGAGTTTGCCGTCACCAATACCACAACATTAACACATTGCATGTTGCTAGGGAACTAATGGATGGATATAAGCGGGACCATTGACCACCCAACTTCATTACAGGAGGCACTGTGTGCTATAATTTAATCAGCATTTACAAATTATGGTTACTCTGTAGTTGTCACGGCCCTCAGACTGACTTCATCAATTAGTTTGACCTGAATCTATTCCAATGTATTTATTGTATTAATTTATACACTTAAACCATTTACAAAGTCAAAAAAAAAACAAGTGACTACAACAATCACACCAAACTAAACAAAACAGTTTATATGTTGCACCAAAAGAATGCAATTCCTACGCACTCAAAGATAACGAATAAACATTCCTCCCTGCAGGCGGGTGAATAATTATGCTATCTAACCGTGGATCATACATGATCCTCGCCGCCCACGTTATGGCAGGATAATTGTGTTGCCATGGCGATGCAATCTGCTCCTATCACTTTGGTCCTATACACCAGATTGGAACCAGAGGGAAGCCCGCAGCCTGCTTTGTTAGGTGTAATAAACGGCTGGAGATGTGGTTTTGCTAAATGTTTGCAGTAAATATATGGGAACGTATGGGAATGCAGAATTTCTTCGTTCTGCTAATAAAGGGCAGAGAAGTGTTTTTTCTCTTATTTTGCTGGACACATGTTGTGTTGCATACTGGGAGACATTGTTCAAACCAACATGATTTATTTTAATTTCCAAAGATATCAAACATGTTTGGCTAAATTTGGAAAGAAAATGAATCCAATTATTAAAAAATAAAGTTTTTAAACATTTCCTTGTGATGCAGTAGTGCAGCTGTAAAAAAAACAAAAAAAAAAACATATTCTGATTGAAGGTTTCACCAGATGACAAAAAAACCCACAAGGTCCATTTAGTAGCTGTATTTTCAATTGTAACCCCCAGTGTTTTTGATGAAGTTGCCTGGTTGTCATGGAATTGTAGATTTTCAAATTTCCATTTTTCTTCCTGTGGATCTTGAGTTACAATCTCATCACAAGCTGAGTAGCTGTTCTGAAGCTTTCCATCTGATCACGTGATCTTCTTCAGGAAATGTAAATATTAACACGTTTTCATAGTGCTCAGAAAAATTTTAACTTGGAACATCTGCAATTCAATGACAACTTCATCTGCTGAGGAAGATCTTGTGATTTGATGAAAATACTTTTTTTCCCCAAATTTCCATTTTCAGGACATCTGCAGAACTTTCTGTTTTCAAAATATCACCAAAATCCCACAAAAACAGCTTCAGAGTTTATATTATGATGTAGAACTATTTTTTTTTGTTTGTTTTTGTGTGTGTGCAAACCTGTAACCTGCACTTGTGGTATACATTTCTTGTCAATAGTACGAATATGACTGCGTGGTAATAAAAAAAAGCACAAATAGGTTGCAGGTTTTTCCTTTTTCAGCTGGTGGTAGGCTTCATGCATATCAATGCAACATTTGTGAACATGAACATGGTGAGTGGGTGTGAGAGTGGAAAGCTGGGCAGCTGGGTGTCAAAGGGTTACAAATACATGAAGTTCCCCAGAGTGGTTCAGAGCAGACGCTGAGCAATGAGTACTACTGTGTGTATATAGTGCAGGACCCAAATCCAGTGTAAAAAAAAGGGGGGGTGTCATCATGTAGGGAATTAATCACCTTATCATAAAGTGGGTCATTATTTCAATATGTGACATTTATCTAATTGTGAAATCCAGTAAGAAACCAGTTTATTAGCTAGAGAGTATTTCACACAGGCTTCATTGTTGCGGACAGGCAGCAGGTAGTTTATCTTGACTATTTCTTTCTCTCCTGAAGGATCCTTAACCTCTCCTCCTCCCACACAGTCCTCCCAGGCAGTCCTCTCTGCCGGAGGCTCCGAGGAGAAGCGCAAAACGCTTGATAGTAAAACGGGCAATAACAGTGATGATGATGAGGGGAGATACAGTGTGTGGGCAACTCTAGTTCATTATCGGCTGCGTGGTGGAGAGAGAGGCATCCACATGACGGTGTGAGAAGCGTCTTTGGACAGGCAGAGGTGTGTAAGACTGGATTTGTAATTAGCTTGCCTTATTTTTTTGTAATATGTCATTAACAAAACTGCATCAATTAGATAAATTAGATAAGTCTGACATGGTTTGAGTGGAAGTTGGAACGGTTGAGAAGTTTTTAATGCCTGTTTTTGCAGCATCTTCAGGGAGGACAACCAACTGAAGACAGAAGGATCTAAAGAAACAGGGTATCTGATTTTCTGGGTTTTTTTGCTGTCAGTTTCATGTAGCTGATGCATTTTCACAAGAGAATTAGGCTACATCTATCTATCTATCTATCTATCTATCTACCTATCTATCTATCTATCTATCATGTAATAATGATCATCGTGGTGCTTACTGGGTTGTGATGGAACAAACAGCTGAACTGACAAATTAAAGGGGTATTCCAGTAATCTAGTATTTCATTTCCATAAAGTTGGGGCACTTGTGAGATGGAGATTTAAAAATAATTTTTCAGAATCAATGCAGCAGTGTCTGAGATATCTTGACTGTTCACACATCTCCCTCTCGCAGGCGGGTTTAGCTTTGACGTCATTAACATCCTCCCATCTGATTGGACAGTATTTCCCCCGCCCCTTTTAGGGGAAAGAATCTTGCTTTCACATAACAGGAAAATGCAGAAAAGCTGTTGTGTTGCAGGTTGTAAAATAAACTAGAACTGCAAGCAGTTGTAAGCGGGGTGCAAGCCTCCCGGCGCCAGCCGCCCCCTTGCCCCGCGGAGGCTGCGCGAGTCGACCCGGGCGCCCCGCCGTGGCTCAGGGGGCCCGTGGAGAATAAAGGACCAGAGTTATAAATGAAAGGGACTTGCGGTTATGGAAATATGAAATGATTGTATGTCTATGGAAGTGTTATTTGATATACGCTTAGTAGCTCTACCTAGAGGCCGACTGACACCAAATTTCACACAGCCTGTCGGGAGGGCATGGCTGATAAGGATCAAAATCTACAAGTCTAAATCTAAAGTCTACAAACTTTTATCGGCTTCGTCCAGAGATTATCCGTGCCAAGTTTGGTGTTGATCGGACTTGCGATTTCAAGAGGAGATAATTAAAATAGGTTTTTCAGTTTTCCCGATTTAGCGGAAAAAAGATTAGGCAGAAATGGGCGTGGCCTATACCAGGAGATTCAGCTCGATCCCCCGAACCTATGCCCCGAACGCATGTAAGGTTTTTGATATGCGCCTTCGTAGGCGGGAGTTCCAAGGCCAAACGCGTTGACCTTGCTTATAGCGCCCCCTATAATGTATACCGCCTTGTGAGTTTCGCGTCCTTAGCAGTTACTCGCCAGATTGCTTTTATAGCAGCAGAAAAATAAAAAATAAATAAATTGATAATGGCTGGTGCTGAAATAGATCTCAGTCATGACCGCAACAGTTACTCACATAACCACTTCCTCTTAAGTGATTGTGCCTCTAAAATAAAAGCGCAAGAACGTCTTTTGCAGCAATGCTTCATGTCGAGTTTATTAAGAGCTTTTACTTTGAAGAGTTCTGAAGGAAATTCAAAAGAGTCTCTGCCTTGCTTGACACACCTCTGAAAAAGCAGTCAGCAAACCTGTGATTGGATTCCCCTGAATTTTCTCAGGGAAATGAAAATAAGTTTCCCTAGGTTTATGAATGCGGATCAAACGCCGGAACTCGCACACACTGCAGCACGTGCTTTATTGTGAGCCTGTGCAAAAGTGTCCTTTTATTCAACTTGTTTAACAAGGGAGAAAAAAATATCCACAGTAAGATGGAATTAAATGTCACAACTTACCCGTCGGGAGTCGCGCCCTTCACCGACTGAGCTAAAAGAGCACACGATTTCATCCGGTTTGTAAGCTTGGAAAATTTTGGCCCGATGCCAGATTTATTTGCCGACCCCTGACCTAAGGCATAACCTATCCTTCCTTTCAGCCACAGAGCCATGCATGTAGAATAATCCTTTAACACGCAACAATAAATAAGCAAAAATCATGGATAGAACACATGCAACATAAAGCAAAGGTGGTGCTGAAAAGTTGAAGGAGAAAACAAAGAAGTCTCTTGGCAGGTGCAGCAAAGTGCCTCAATATTACAGACTTTTTTTTGTGCTGCTGTTACTTATAGACAGCAGTGATAATACCTGCAGCAGGGGTGGAAGTAACTTGTTACAAGTAACGCAAATTTATAAAATAGGCCTAAATAAATAGAATAAAAAAGTCGTTGGCAACTTTTCACGTTCCTTTAATATAGCCTAACTATATTTTTATTCTTCACTTTCTTTGGGCCAGTAGCTTAGTCTACTTAATTTCGCTACATTTTCCATTCATACCTTCATTTCTTCACCAGTCTGTAATCTGCATTTTGCTTCATTAAGCCAGGCTGTGTGCGCAGTTAGGCAGGTCTTGTCACAGATATGAATGAGCTGAGCAGATGCAAACATTTAGAAAATCAGGCAAGTACCTTTTCAGTTTAAGGCTTTATTGTTCTAATACAAGTGAAATCCAGTGAGCGCACACCACGGATGCCCTGTTGGAAAGCAGCCTACATACTGCATCACTCTTTCACAAGCCGGTAAGGGAAATATGGCTTTCCATAAACGGCGTGTTGAAAGCGTAGTCTCTTCAGAGCAAATGTAGACTGCACACTGTAACATCTAAATCAGATGATCAATGGATTGATTCTGATATATTTACAGCCTGTTAATTAGCTTGTTTCTTATTTCTAATTCACATCCTTGCTATTTGTTTTATAGCGATTACCGAGTCCATTAAACAGAATGTCGCAGGTGTAACTAGTCTTGGCTTTCACTCAGAAGCTGCCAGCTTTATTCAGCAAACAATCATTTTTGAGCTGCACAGAGAGAGAGAGAGAGAGAGAGAGAGAGAGAGTGTACAAAAGACTTTGAACCTTCTCCTACGTTGTTTAATATCCATTCTGTGTTCTTTAGTTGAGACCGTGAGAAAACGATAAGGTCGGGTAAATGGGTGACGTCATCATAGCGGAGCTTCGGATTAGGGGAGCTCAACGTGCTCATTTTGTTGTGTGCAAGTTAGTGGGTCGTGATATTACTACCATAGCATGTCTGTTCTCCTCAGCCTGTGTCCAAACTCTGTGTGAAGGTGACATGTAGCCTCCCTTCTACATGCAACACAAGAGAAAGCGGTAAAGGCTGATCTCCAGTGGTGGTTTGGAACCTCTGAGCCCCAACAACACACACACATCCCAGCACAGTTGCTGAAAGGAGTTCCTGGTGTGGTAAAAATACCAGCCTATCATATGGACATTATAATCGGACATTATTCGTTATTTGTTAGTTGTTTGAAAATGTTTTTTACATGGCTCTTAAGAATGCTTAAAAGAGTTACTGTTTTGTGTCCCATAAGAACAATTAGCCTAAGGGGCCGGAATGTTAGAGCCACATTGAAAACGCATTAATCTTTTGGATTATTTCATATTCATAAGTTATGTTAATTTTCCTTTATGTTTTTCACTCGATAATATTTTATGTTTGTCTCAGACAGATGTCATTAGTGTGTATTTAGCAAACTAACATGTGTAGCTGTGCTCCATTAGTTTGTCCTGTTTAACTCAAAACTACTGAAGTGCGTGGGGCTAAGCGCAGTAAAGATGAGGTGAGAGGACCTACTGCGGTAAAAAGGTCAGCCCAGCAGGACATGGAGCAACAGTTATCTGACCGTCACGTCCTGTATAGCAATAGGAAATTTTAAAGTTATCTGTGTGTAAGTACGTTTGATAGAAGACACCGGCAGACGTTTATTTTGTAACTGTCTTCTTTTTTCATCAAATAAAACATTATCTTACATCTGCCTCCTTGCCTCACTGGGTTATACAGTTTTGCTAATTTGGAAAGCAGGAGTCAGAAACTGTATGTCCAGCTGCCTTAGTGGCGCAAAATAAAATTTTAAACTACAATGTCCTCTTTTGGTAATGAAAATGCTGCAGTTCTACGTTCATCAGATAACTTTAGGGGGATGTTCCATAATGTCTGTTTTATGGTCACATATCAACGTTACAAAGAGGACATAATCAGAATGTTCTCATTTGGGTCTTAGTTGGTAATATTATATGACTTTAAGGGGATGTTCTATAATGGTTATTTTATGTAATTGCTCTGTATTTGTATTTTTACACTACATGCATTCACCATTCACACACATTCAGGACACTTCGACATGTAGCCTGGACAAGCAAGGATTGAACCGCTGATCTTTAAATAAATGGGCAACCCGCTTTATCTGCTGAGCCCCCCCGGTTCAAATTCACTCCTACACCCCTGCATTACAGGTTCCTGTACAAAGTGTTCAGGGAAGTGGATCTGTAGAGATAGATGTTAGATGGATGGAGTTGACTTTGATGGACTGGTCATGGACCGCAAAAGGTTGGCTGTTCAGTGTGCATGTGCACGTGTTTGGTTGTGTGTGTGTGTCTGAGAAGGTGTGAGAAGGTCAGGCCATATCAGAGGCCTTTTCATGTGTGTCTGCTTATGAGAGCTTAGCAGTGACATGTCCTGTCATTGGGCTGCTCAGCTCCGGACTCTCTCACACACACCGTCCTGACTCTCTGTCGACAGCAGAGAAAAGCTAAGAGTGTTACCTGACTTTGATCGGAGTGTTTGACAGACTCTAAACCATGAGTGGTGAGTAAACATTAAGCAGCTCATTGACGTTTGCAAAGCTTAACTCTATATTATGTGTGATTATGTGGAGAATACTGGATATTAGAATTTACCAGGATTTTTGAGATTGTAGCACATTGATGGCAGAAAATGAGGTGTAGCGTCTCTGATTTTAAAGGACTAATTATTTTTTATGGATCAGTGAGAATGCTTTGTGCAAAAAATAAATCAACTATTAAGTTAATTCTGAGAAACCTTAAGTACCATTACTGTGATGGGGCTGTTAATATATGATAGACTGTAATACAGAATTACAAATTCATAACAGCTTAAGGTGAGATGCCTGTGTGCTAGTATGTTTTAACATGTAGCCTAAGTCTGACTTTTCAATAGAGGGGTGAAATGTGCTCTGCCTTACAAGCTGCATGCCCTTCTACTTTAAAGATACTGATTTCACTGAGCTCAATTTAAAAATATTTGTTAGTGTCTAGTGCTGCAGTGGTTTTGGATTTAATGGTAAGATATTGTTTTGTTATCTGTATTAAAAAATGCCCGTTGAGTTATTGATGCTTTCCATTATTATTATAGACCCTTATTTCCTTGCTGTTAGCTTAATGTTTATCACTGTTCTCATCCATTGGTGGATGTTTGAGTTGTCAGACTGAAGAGGTCTGCCAGCAGCCTGACCAGGACTAAGCAGTTTGAGCCAGAGTTGGTGGCTTTAGACCGGAAGTCATGTTACCACTTTGGTATGGCACTCAGTGACAAACATTATAAATCAGATTAAAACAGAATAAAACAGACAGGTAAAACTGCAGTGGTTTATTCAGGCTGTGAATAAAATAAGAATATGACCTTTCATGGCAGTGTTTCTGTTCATTTCTATTCATTATAACTACTCAAGCACATATTTACTTCCATATTTAACACACATTAGAAGCGCAGCAAAACCAGTGAAGCAGAAATATTTCTCAGATGCAGAGAATGTGCAGGTGAAGGCTCTGGCTGTATGCTTAAGTTATAATCACTTAAATAATATATCTTTAACCTAGCCATCTGATATCTATAATCATGGCTGTGTAGGGTCTTTATGTTGAGCAGCTGATTCACACTTTAATTCCTTCACTAAGTCTTCATTGTTCCTTCATTGTATTCTATAATGGGTTCTGTGACACTGATTTGCACTGAACACACACCAAGCATGGCATTATACTGTATTGTCATAAGCGGTAGTCCATCCATTTCAATGCTAATATAGAGCTGTACAAACCGGTAATGGAGGAGTGTATGATTTAATCTGCCTTTTCATCCACTCTTGTCCATTCAGCGCCCAGAAATAGGATCATCAGCGCTCTCTTGAATCCTTCAGACTTTCTGTGAAACATTGTGACTGTTGTGCTTCAGTTACACACACACACACACACGCTCATAGGCAATTAAGTATGAACAGTACTGCGTGAGAGCTGATAATTCCGAAACTTACACCAAGATAAATAGTGACTTATCCAGGGTCATCCTACAACCGGCTAAACAATGGGTCTTTTACGCTGCATGTGGGATGTGTAGATAAACGAGAACCGCAGAACAATGGACAAAAGAAAGTCAATGGACAAGAATGGCGCAAACAGAATAGATGAGGTCTTTGGAGATTATATGATAAGTGTGTACCGCTTAGAAAAGACTAAAAATATAAAGGAGCTCAGAGTGACTAAATTGCACAGCAGATGAAGAGGCCGGCTGTTTACTATATTGTTCTTAAGAGCAGGGCTTCACGTCTGTTTGTAGAGGGTGATTCATGATTCAACATGTACCCTAGATAGATAAGGAGAAGTTAGACCAGCAGCCACGTGCTATACACAGACTGCTTTGTGTTGTTCAGGAGGGGGAAACACGGTAAGACTACAGAAGCTCAATGTTTTTCGTTTTACAGTGTTCTTAAACTTTTACAGTGTTCTTACAGTTCTTATGTATTCAAAGTTATTAAAAAAGATCACTGTGAAGGTCTAAAATAACAGAGCTAAAATTTCCTTACTCGCCAGTTAGTACAGCTTTAGTCATGTATCTTTGCAACCAGAGTTAAACTTGTGTCTTTCTTATATTCAAGGTCACGTGGTGTAATTTACAGTTTTATATTTTTTTTGTTTACGTGAGCCTTGCCAGTTAGAAAGGACCAACAAGAGAGCCAATCTCTCTATATATTCTGTTTTTTTAAGTGTTTATTTATAATCTTAACAACAGACTGTCAATCAGTATAGTATAATATGAGGTTATGAACAAGTGCTTTACTTTTTATAATTCAGTACATCTAATATCAAGTGCTTTAATTATATATTTTTATTACAGTAGAAGATTAGATTAGATTAAATTAGATTGTTTTAGTAGCTAAAGGCCAGTGGAATTTGTTTTTCTGTACACTGTATGTTAAACTTTGCATCACATACATACAGTACACTCAATTTTTGACTTGCAGTTATGTTTGAGTAAGAGGCAAGTCTATAACCGACTGTTTACATATTGGTTCAGGTGATTTCAGCTGCAACTAATTGTTTTCATTATTGATTTTTTTGTTGTTTATTTGATCAATTAATTGATAAATCATTAATCCTATAAAATAGGGGAAATACCCAGTGCAATTTCCCAGAGCCAAAGGGGATGTCTTGAAATTGCTTGCTTGTCCAATGAACAGTCCCAAACCTCAAATATATTTAATATATACAATTATATGAGTCAGAAAAAAAAACAAATCCTCACATTTGATAAGCTAGAACCAGTGAATGTTGCCATTTTTGCTTAATAGTGACTTATCCAAATTGGTTTTGATATATGTTTTGTCCATCTACGTCATTTTACCACTAACATTTATATGAAAAGAGTGGCATTTACTTTGTGGGCACTAAGAAGAATAAATTAAACATCTGGCCAGCATGTGTCTGTCACCACATATAAAGTAATGTTTGTGTCACAGCTCGACTTGGTTTTGATTTACAGTCATAAACAATTTCTTAAAAAGAGCAGTCCATTTGTCCATTTGATGTGACCTCCTGTTTCCACTCAGCAATTTTCCATCATGGTTGTGGGAGCTGATGTTTTCCGCCTGATGTTCAAAATCATCAAAATGTCACCCAGCCTATTACTCTTGCCAAAACCTCACATGCAAAAATGTGACCTATTATTTCTCCCTACGTCATCCTCTTCCTGCCTAGTTTCGCACGAGACCTGCCTCCTGGACCAGGTGCTGGAGCTGATTATGAACGAGAAGCCCCCCAACAGCGCTAGTCTTTTCCTAAACGAGGACGCGGACAAACCCACCCTGCCAGAGAGTGGAGACTTGAGGAGGCGACTACGCAGGGCCATGGAGAAGAGAGCTAACAGCATGAAGGAGAGGATGAGCTCCATCAGCAGGGACAGCGTCAAAGGTTTCTTCAAGAGGAATCTGTTTGTTCTCTTCACTGTCGCCGCTGTGGCTCTGGGTGAGTGAAGGGGGAAACCCAGTGGAGGTTTAACGCTGCTTCCTCTGCCGTCAGTTGACTTTGTGTACATTTGTGCTTTTGTGTGTATGTGTCCAAATGTATTCAGGTGTAATCCTGGGCTTTGCCCTACGTCCCCACAACCTGTCCCTGAGGGAGATCAAGTACTTTGCCTTTCCTGGGGAGCTCCTAATGAGAATGCTACAGATGCTGGTGCTGCCTCTCATCGTCTCCAGTCTGGTCACAGGTTGGCTTATAACGAGCACAGAAGAACAAACACTCTAAATGTTGCCGGCATGTTTCAGTAGATTACTGGTCAGACCCTAAGATGGGAAAGTTGGAGGAATGTTACTACAACTAAACTACTCAACTTTAAATATCAACAGCTCCAGTCGCATCCAGAAATAATGGGCCTGTCCAAATGACCACTCTGTGATATTTTATATTAAAAGAACAAGAGGCTAAATGTGTAATTTGAGAAGTCCAGAAGTTTCTGGACAGAGCATTGCCCTGCTTCTAATTACAATAAAGTTTCAAATTGTTGTTTTTACACAGTGTAATTTGTGTATGATTATTGTTATTATAATGTAAAGGGAAAGGTTCAGTAGTATTTCCTGACCAATTACATTTGTGTCGGTAAAAAAGAATATTGGTAACAAAATCTAAACTTGAGGCAAAGTGATGAGATTAAGTTAATTTCCTGTCTCAGGTATTTCCTCCTTGGACAGCAAAGCGTCGGGTAAGATGGGTGTGCGCGCAGTGGTCTACTACATGGTGACCACCCTGATCGCTGTGTTCATTGGCATTGTCATCGTGATAATCATCCGGCCGGGGAAAGGCAGCAGGGACAGTCCTGTGGCCAACGGTGGAAACATAGAACCAATTCAAGCTGCCGATGCTTTCCTAGATCTCATCAGGTAACAGCTCAGAAACTCTGGCTTGTCTCACTTGTGACGTTACACACAGGTGCTTGCTACTGTATCAGCTGTTTTCCCTGACTGTGTCCACATACAGTCACATCACCCACATTTAAAGTCAAATTAGAAGATGGACACCACCCTCATATCTACTCTTAATATGACGCCACAGCCAGTGGCCAGTTAGCTTGGCTTAGCAGCAGCCGAGAAATAGTCTGTCACACAATGCCGCAAACCACGTATAATCGTTTTTACACTTCGATTTTGTACTGATTGAAAGACACAAGACATACCATGTTAAGTAGAGAGCTTTAGAGCTGCTGGTAGGCAGTTTCACCTTTGGGCACAGTCAGGCTAGTTGATCAGACTTATTCTGAAGGATTACTCTTTAAGATTATCACATGGTTATTGATAAACATGGTGTAGTACTGCAAAATGTTCAACCTGCTGTGATTCATGTGGTGTTGTTTTATAGACACTTTGGCACAAATATAATAATTTCTGCTATTTATCCCAGGAACATGTTTCCACCCAATCTGGTAGAGGCCTGTTTCAAGCAGGTGAGGCTGTCTTCTCATATCAGACATATAATGATACAAAAAACATTATTTCACTGTGAAATCACATTTATTGTAATTCACCTTCAGAAACTTAAACACTTAAACATAATTAATGCATAATTTTGGATTAATTAGAATGCTCTCTCTTGCAGTATAAAACTGTGTACAAGAAGATTGTGCACACAAGGAACGTGACAGTGACCCTGAACCTCACTGACTCTCTCAACATGACAGAGTCTAACCTTAGTGTGAACCTCAGCAGGGTGCTGCACACCATACAGGTGGGTGGCAGTGGCACCTCCAGGGAAAACAAACACATGGCAATTTCAGACTTGATTCATATGAATTTATACAGATCTAAGTGGGATGAAAAATAGTCACAATCCAGTGAGTGTTTGTCTCTTTTTACAAGAACGTCAGCAGGAATTGAAACATTAATATAATGTTTCCTTAAACTTATTGTCTACGACAGGAGACAGTGGAGGAGACTGTCCCTGTGTCCAGCTCCTCTGCTGGAGTGAATGCTCTGGGTTTGGTGGTCTTCTCCATGTGCTTTGGTCTGGTCATTGGCAACATGAAGCAGCAGGGCGAGGCCCTCAGGGACTTCTTTGACTGCCTGAACGAAGCCATCATGAGGCTGGTGTCTGTCATCATCTGGTCAGTAAAGACACACCTAACTAACCCCATAAGCTCTTGATTTATATTTTCTATACGTTTTCGATTTGGTATTGAAGTTTCATATGCAGTTTAAATTCCTTGTTTGTTAAGACAGATTGTGATTCTATGATCTTGAATGTGCAATCATAATAAAGCTTGACTTGACATGACCTGATTGCCTTCCTAAAACCCAGTGAGCCGCTGGTGGGTCAGTCATTACAATCGTAGGCTGTGCAGCCAAACATTTTCAAACTCACAGAACTTTTAAACTCTAGTGGAGATTCCAAAGTTTCCAAAGATATCGAATATTGAATTGTAAGAACTGTATGTTTATAGCTAAAGATGGTTTATAACAAATGCAGTTTCTAAATGTTAAACCATAAAGTTATAAACTGTAGATTCACAGAAATTCACAAAGGTATGCTCTCAGGTATGCTCCAGTGGGTATCCTGTTCCTGATTGCGGGGAAGATTGTGGAGATGAAGAATCTGGCGGAGGTGGGCGGCCAGCTGGGGATGTACACTGTGTCAGTCATTGTGGGTCTCCTCATCCACGGCCTCTTTGTCCTGCCACTGCTCTACTTCCTGGTGACCAGGAAGAATCCCTACAGCTTCATTGGTGGCCTGCTGCAGGCGCTCATCACTGCTCTGGGAACCTCATCTAGGTAAATATCATAATCCGTCCTGCTCAGATACTGGTGTCAGACACTGGGAGATGTTTGTAGCTTACTGTCGGTGCCCAATCCAGTGCGTTGTATGAATATATTGTGTTTTTGTGTCATTGATTTCAGCACTACATCTCATGAGAAAAGAAAATAAGCCAATATAACTAGACCATATCATATTAATAGTTTCTGATGACTAGTTTCAAATCATCACGCTACATCTCTCCGTCCCTGCATACTGCAGCTCTGCTACTCTGCCCATCACCTTCCGCTGTCTGGAGGAGAACAACCGTGTGGATAAACGAGTGACACGTTTTGTCCTCCCTGTGGGTGCCACCATCAACATGGATGGCACTGCCCTGTACGAGGCTGTGGCAGCCATCTTTATTGCTCAAGTGAATGACATGGAATTAAACTTTGGCCAGATTCTCACCATCAGGTAAACCTACTTTGCACCATACACACAAATACTGTAGATGCTGGAGGCACAGGGCCTAGCAAGTCAATCCTTTTTGTTTAGGATGAGTTAAGTACAAAAACTAGTATTCGGTGGTGACAAAATCATATGAGACAATCAGGAAATATTTTATTGTTTTTCATTCAGTACATTTATGTAATTTTACATAATAAAATACATAATCATTTTACTGTGTTGCTGCCAGGCAGTTCAGGGTCGGGAACTCAACAGCCACTGAAGTGTCCCGAGGTTACTGCTAAAAGCTAGATGTGATGGTGCCTTCGCTGCCTAAGTTATGTCACTTGAGTCAGTGTCGGTTGGGGCTAAAGGGCTAAAAGTTTGAAAAAATAGTGGTGTAGAGGAAGAGGTGAAGTTACCAGATCTCCATAGCCTGCTCGTCCTTTCTGCTTGAGGCTAGCAGCTCAGCCAACAGGCTAATTGCTTAACACGCACCAAGTCTACTGTCTCTGGTACATGGGCGAATCTGGTCTCAGCAGTGAGTGCATACAGCTACAGGAAACCCAGAAGGGAAAACATGTATCATTTCATTCATCTTTTTGCTGTGTTTTGTTATTCTAAAACATGTTGTAAGTCATTGTTTTGAAAGTGGATAAAGAAGTGAGACAACATTTGTCTAATGGTAAGACAAACCCTGGCTGGAGAACCCAAAACAATTAACTGATGGAAAAACTCTGTACGGACTCCTTCTGGCAGTCTACTTACTGAAGAGAATCAACATGTGATCACAGTTTATTTACACCATCATTCACCTGGTCCTCCTTTTTCATTAACAGACCAAGTGTACATAATGTTACATATAGTCATCATATTATACTAGAATTGCCTTTATGATGTAATCCTCTTTGATGACATTTTCTACAGTTTATAGAAAATATAGCTGTGGCTAGATTATTTACATTATTCTATAATTCCTCGTGTGCTTTTATCACTCTACTCCTCCCACCAGGAGTGCACATGTGCTGTTTGTTTGTTTCCCTTTATTAAATGTCTTCACTCTCCTCTCCATCCCTCCCACCGCCCACTCAGTATCACAGCAACTGCTGCCAGCATCGGAGCAGCAGGCATCCCTCAGGCTGGCCTGGTTACCATGGTGATTGTATTGACATCGGTGGGACTGCCCACAGAGGACATAACACTGATCATCGCCGTGGATTGGTTCTTGTGAGTTTCCACTAAATGTCAGCTTGATGGGGATTGGTCTGTTCTGTGGGTCTGCCAACCTAAATGTCATTGTAAAGCTTTCAGAGAGCCAAGAGGTCCCACCACTACAAAGGTTATTGATGCATAATGCAGAGTGACAGATTAGAGAGCCTGTGTTTAGGGAGCTGTGAATGTTTTTATAGCAGATAAACAATACTGTTTTCCTTGTCTTTTTCTTTATTGTACATCTCTTTTTCCTGTCTCTTATCTGATTCTGTCTCCCCAGGGACCGTTTGCGCACCACCACCAACGTGCTGGGTGACTCACTTGGGGCTGGCATTGTGGAGCACCTGTCCCGTGGAGAGCTGCAGAGTCAGGATGCTGAGGTGCGCAACTCTGTAATCGAGGAGAATGAGAAGCCCTACCAGCTTATCTGCCAGGAAAACGATACCCTCAATCACCACAGCAGTGAGACAACAATGTGAAGACAAGAGTTACACCCTTAAGGGCTTCATGTACCAAAATAATTTTAGCTAGATGGTTGGCTTGCAATTGTGCAGGGACAGTCTTAGAAAATAATAGTTTTTGGTCAACACAGCCAGTACTTGGGGCAAGTCCAGCCCGGGGCTGGTACACATGCTGTTTAGGAACAGTTCGTACATCCGATGCCTAAAATCTGATTCAGTGTTTTTGCCTTGGGGGCGTTTTGCTGTTTGATGACTGTTTTTTATCATGTTTTAATAGATTTGTATAATTTACGATCCTTTCAGTTAGAGTATCCTAAACTCCTTACCAGCATTATTGTAGATAAACATCACCACTAATCAAAATTATGCGAACCAACTAATTTTCCAATCTAGTGAAAATGTAAATCTGCATAATTTGGCTATTGCTGTTGCATGACTTAACACTTACTACATATTGTTTCTTTTGCAAACACTTTTTTTTTGTCTTTCGCATTATGACTACCTCTACTAGGACTTAGATATGGAGCTTCTACAGCACTATACACAAAAATACTCAATGGAGCATATCAGCAGGATGTAAATACATCATTTTCAGAATTGTTTAGGATCCTGTATTTAAGTTTTGAATATTATTGTGTTATTTAAGTTTGCTTGCTAACAATGTAATTGTACATCTTTTTATGTACTTGACTGTTAAACAATGGAGGTGTGACGGAGAATCTTGTGACAGAGAATCTCTACTTATTTTGAAGTTGATATATTAAGTGACTTGGTAGAATGTTTTTCACTTAGTGGTATCTTATGTATGTATTTCTTGTATTTATTTGGTGCTATTGCTTTTAAACCATAAGTACAGGACAATACTGCTACACAGACATTTTACAGGAATCTTTGTAGTTATAGCTGTTCAGAAACTTTTTTTTTTTTTTTACTTCAAGCACTTATCCAGATGTCATAGAAGAGGAAGATATCAAAGAACAGAATGATCAATTTTTGTTTATTTTTTTCTTAGGTAAAAGTTTTAATTTTTCCATGTTAGATATTTTTTGATTACTGATGGGAGTATAAACAACTGTAGTTTCAAGTTCCAAGACCATTAGGTGACATTTTGTTGTTGGTAACAACAATGTGCTTAACATCAGTATTGTCTGTGTTTTCTGCTTTATAAATCACATATTTAAATGTGTTTAGATTTTGACTGGAATATATTGCAAGCAAATGATTTATTAATTTTTTATTGTTTTGTGAAAAGGTACTGTGAAGAAAGCCTTGAGGAATTGAATGTGCAGTTGTTTTATGCTTTTTGGTGTTAATTGTTTTAGGCTAAAGTGTAGTGTATAATTATGAAAGTTATATACCATTTAATCGAAAGCTCTTCTGACTTCATGTCACTTCACGCTCATTAAAAGGTTTGTTATTTCAGTGAATGGCTCAACATTTTGATGGACAGCTTATGAAAAATGTGACAAATAAACGGCTCAGGAATTGAACTGTGATTCTCATTATTGTGTTTGTGGCTACCCCTGGTGGAGGATATTCTCCTGTCCAGAAGCTGTTCTCCTTTGAGGCACATGGGTCAAATTTAATATTAGAAAAAAAGTTTCTGTAATAATAATTGGATGGGTTCTGTGTAAAAACAAGGTGATTTAAATTTAAGTAGTTGATCACTAATAAGGCAAAACTGTTCCATTGTTGTCTTAGTTTAGCATGTTAGCACGCTAACCCCAATTAACCTTATGAACAAATTACAGCTGAGCCTGATGGGAATGTCATTAGTTATACAGGTATTTGGGCATCAACCCAAGTATTGGGCTAAAATGTACCTAATCACCAAATATTTAAAATTCATCCTGAGGGGAACATGAATGTATGTTCCTAGTTTCATGGCAATACATCCAATAGTTGCTGAGATAATTCAGTCTGGACCAAAGTGATGGACCGACCAACACCGAGCAGCTGGCATGGCTAAATAAAATGTAGGCCTACTGTGTGGTGAATAAGACATGCAGACACACGCAAGGTTCCCAGAAAAAGAGGCAGTGAGGCAGTTCCAGGTATTATTTCAGATTCATTTATAAAATAGTTCATATTGTGTTTTAACATACAGTGCACTCTTCTACAATACAATACTTGTGTGTTTCACACACAATTGAGCCCTCTAAGTTTTAACAGCCTTGCCATGTGGTGAATTGAATCATGAATACTTTGGCATAGTTTAGTGACAGACTATTGGTGGAAAAGACAAATGTAAACTGCAAATGCGTAGATATTTAAATCTGTGGTAGATGCCTGAGGGCCTCATTTTAAAAGATAGACTTGAGTTTCATACTGAGTTTACAAACAGTCATTATACAGAGTGGACAAAATGTCAAGAACATTGGCTCTTTATGTGACACAGAAAGTCATATCCAGGTGAAATCTTTCTCTTAGTTCACCTTTCTAACAGTCAAACATATCAGGTCAAAGCCTGCACTGTGTGCAGTGTCATTACACATCACTGAAGGTATACAAGTCACACAGAAGCATTGAGTATCTTGCTGATATACAATATTAATATCACTGCTCGTTTATCGTTGTTTAATTATAATTTTTTCACGAGTATGTTGTGAAAATGAATGTTGTAGAGGGAGACACTTCCAGGCAGACTCCGGCAAATAACAGTATGAGCCATTAAAAAAAAATCAATTCAACCTATCTTACAACTAAATACTCCTCTGTTGAGACTGTTCCAGCCATTTGTTTGGGAATATTTCAAGCACAGTTCATGTTTAAATATCTAAAGCCATTTAAATATGTATTGCTGCCCAGGTCTGGTCCCAGGGAGACAGATAGCTTAGATAGAGAGAGACACGAGACAACTGGAGAGTCAGCCAGCTTCGCTGTGTAAAGATGACGAGCTGCTGAAAGTTTACTTGGCCTGTAGAAAAGTGGAAAGACATTTAGTAGATTTCATATATTATATACCATGTACTGAACTTTCAACATAGTCAAGAGGTTAAAAAAATCTTACTTATGACTAAGAGTTTTCCTCCATATTTGACGGCCCTCCATCACTCCACACTGAGAACCGCCCAGTTATCTTTCTTGTCCTGATGATCACAAGAGGAGGAAATCTTTAAAAAAAAACTCCCTCAATATGTCAAATCAACAGTCACATTGTCTACTTTTGGCTGGATAATATTTATTTTATTACATTTGACATATAGTCTATTGCAGGAGATTGTGACCATGTAGCCGCAAAGTAGCTTGTATCTGACCTCTGACATGACGGGCAGGTTGTCATGAGGAGGGAACCATATGGCCTTGTTTTTCTGTCTCTGCACAAGCTTTCTCAGCAACCTCTTCACCTTCCGGTCTCTGGGGTCTGCACATTTCACAGCCTTCTTCGTGTAAAGACTACAAAAAGAACATAATACAATACAATACAATGCAGTACAAGGTTCTGCTGGACACAGAAAGAACCCCCATATTTTAATCTGCCTGAAACACAGTATTGGCAAAAACAATGATTCAGCAGTTACTTGGTGGACTACAAAGATGTCTCCCAGGTGAAGCCAAAGGAATCACAAATCAAAAAGGAATCAAAAAGAGGTGCTATAAGATGCTGTAAATCGAGTAAAAAAGTTTTTTTTCTCCTGTAGAAAGAAGTCAAACTGTGATCAAAAGTGAGGAAAGTTGAAGACAAGAGGTTGTGAACTGAAATAGAGAGGACAAAATAAACTATTGTATCACAACTGTATAAGAATTCAATGTTTTTGTTAACTGGACCACATGAAAAAGCAAGTTCCTCATTCTCCAGCTACATCAGATTTCACTGACCTGCTATAAGTATCACAAAGCAGAATGGTTTACTTAACTAAACCCTGCTGTTCTGACAGACTTGCTGCAGCAGGACTCAGCTGGCTTGGAAGGTATTTTCAGATGACTTGTTATTCCCACATATTTCTTTCTTACTTCCCTGGCAATTACAGCTCAGAGCTCTGCCGTAACAACATGACCTGGAAAGATGACAATGCCTCTCAGCCCAGCTCTGCCCTTCTCTAACAAGAGGCATATTTTCCATGCCTGCAGATGCTGCTGTGTGCTCTTTAGAACCATGAGTGGATAGTTGAAATACTTGCATGATGGCTTGTATACTGCAGTCGGGCCCCTCTGTCTGCACCTCAAACCGCAACACATCTTTGGTACGCACCTTGCCCTGGGAGTACAACATGCAGCATTGGACATCCCTTTGCATCTGCACGCCTTTGCCTGGGCACGAAAAGAGACAGACACAAAGAAAAAAGAGAAAGAAAACATTAGGGATGTGTCAAACAAAAGCAAATTGAAATAATGATACTGAAGTTCATTGGTTTTAAGGTCCATTAATTATATTGGCTTATCCCTTCCTATTTAACACCTTTTAGCTTTATTTTATCATGTCAGAGTTTATCTCAAGTGAGAACAGGACACTGAAGCAACATAATGGCAGCCACAAAAGTTTCAAACAGTGTGCACTATTGCACATCATTACCAATAACATCAATATTCATTACAGAAACATTTTACATTAATACTTATCACACAGAATCATGAAACACTGTGAAGTCAATATTCTGATAAATCAAAGACTTGGCAGCTTTTGAAGACAGAAAAACGTTATCTGTTCTGCAGAATGTGAACATGCCCTCAAGTTACATATACAGACACACTCACACATGGACACACATATGTGCTCAAGAATGTCAGAGGAATTACAATGGCATCCCGCTGTCCTGCAAAACATACTACCATGGCAGTGAAATAAGAAACAGAGAAAGTGAGAAAAGGAGAGGAGGAATGTGTGTTTGTGTGGAGGGTGTGCCGTGATGCCTTATCATCCAAAGCAAACGTGTAAACAAATTAAAGTGTGATGGAAGCGGCAGGCTCAATAAGAGCTGTAAAATAGGACAGTGCTGCTTTGTGATGCCACAGATGATTTTGAATCCATCCTCAGGCACATCACTGCACTTCCAGTGCTTTCACAAAATGTTTAAAAAATAGACGAGACGACACCATCACACAGACTGAGCACTGACACAGTTGCTTTCTTTCTGTGTGAGTGATGCATGATTTGAGATGCTCGTCCTCCTGCGTTCTGCCCCTCTGTTTACATCCGTGCCTCCCTCCCTGCTGCTGCTGCTGCTGCCATCCCTCTTTCCCTCTTCTCTCCTTTTCAGTCTTCGCCATCGCTCTCTTTGCTTCATTGTCCACCTGCAGGGTGCAGGCAAGCCATGCAACACACACACACACACACACACACACACACACACACACATAAACACACATAGTAAGTGTGGTTGTGTCCTACCTTCCACAGATGCCAGGAGAATAACAGTCAGAGAGATAACAGTCAACATCTGCAGCATGAACATGATGAGACTGGCAGAGAGGAGGACAGAAGAGGAAGATAATCTACTATGTCACCTCTCCCTCTATGGCTGCCTCTCTTATATGACTCCCTCCCTCTCTTTATACCTCCCTGCCCATCTCTCACTCACTCACTTCTACCACCTCTTTTTTAGTCTTTACCGTCTTTCCCTCCCACCCTCTGTTTATCCATTTTCAGTCATTCTCACACTCAGCTAACCCCCCTCCCGTTTGATTTTTCTTTCACACTCATCTCACCTCTCACTCATTTCTCCTTTCCTGCCTCTTCACTCAGGATGCCAAGCTTCATTTGTCTCATTTGAGGCTTTAAATTCCTCCTTCATCATGTCTCCTCTCTTTTCTTTGCATTTTCCCCTCCAGGACTGAAACAGATTTAATGGGTGTAATCAACAAAGAAGAACCCTGTAGCTTTCACATTACATGATCAGCCCGGTTTGGAATTTATAGCACAAAAATAATTCATCCCCACATAATATCCAATTAACCTTGGTTTGCAGCAGTGTATGGTAGTTGTGGAAACTCTTAGACCAAACAGTATCCGGCGTGTCTGGCTTGTGTATCTGGATGAATCTTCAAATCAGAGTTGTGTTCTTAGTGGGATTCCAGACAACATGCAAAACACACCTATAAACTGTGATAAACTGAATGTGTTGCCTTAACTTAACTCTGTATGAAAACATGCTTAAACTAATCATGGTTTAGGTGCCTGTTATATATATGATATGTGACATTAAATGTATGCTATATGTTATTCTTGTACCATATAAAACTTAACTCTACTTGTAATTGTGCTGTTGTTATTGTTCATGACTCTGGAACAGCCTCCTGCAAAGTCTCTGAAAAAAACACATCAGTAAATCTTTATATACCTTGTATTTTGTGGGTCGTACTTAACTGGGCTTATTTTTTTCTCTGTCCCTTTTATCTTTTGCTATACCGTGTGAAAAACGTTTGTTTGTTATGGTAAAGTTGCTTCTTTCAAAGTGGTGTTCCACAAGGTTTGGTCGGCAGCCTCTTGCTTGTTTTCTTTGTATGTTTGATTTTAAACTCACAATGTAGCTTGTAGTAACAAATGTCACACTTTTTTCAAACGAATAAAGACAAATCTTGCATTCTGTTGTATAGCTCTTCTAATGGTGTCTCTAATTTACAGAATAAACTTGGAAGTCTGGTAGCCAATATATAACCGATCCCCAGGCATTTCTTTTCTTTTCTTTTGCTTTTATTCCATTGTTATGGCTTGGCTCATGCCAATGCAGCAATGTCACCAAGTAATTGTAATATATTTGGCCAATAAAGTGATTCAGATTTGAAAAATATGTCTTTACAGTCTCTCCCTGTCTGCCCATAAATCATAATAATTGTTACTTAGTTTCCATAACTGAACACCACAAGAATAAGCTGGAGGCTCCATCTAAGAGTCAAGGATCTACATCCATTATGGAGAGACTTCAACATGAAACAGCATCAGGACCTGATTATACACAGAGAAACCAGAGAAAGTGATGTAGCCCTGCATCTGTTTAACAAAGATATTCCTTTGAAAATCAACCTTGTGGTAGAGAAAATGACAAATAAAGATGCCTAAGTCAGACAATGCCACCAACACAATCTATTCTCACTCCCAAGTCAGATAAGGACGCTTGGTCAAGACCTCTTGGCGTCACCTTTTAATGCAAAAGAGTTGTCTGAGGATTTAAGAACAAACATTTTTGACAATTTCAAGGCCACAAGTCCATCTCCAGAGATCTTAATTTTCCTGTGTCCACTGTGCACAACATTGTGAAGAAGTTTACAGCCCAAGGCACTGTAGCTCATCTCCATGGACGTGGACGAAAGAGAAAAATTGATTAAAGATTGCAACAAAGGATTGTTTGAATATTGGACAAAGAACCTTGATCAACTTCCAAACAAATTCAGGCTGACCTGCAGACAAAGGGTACAACAGAATCAGCTTGCATGATCCATCGGCATCAGAATGAAAAGGGAGGACCCAGGAAAAAACAAACAGCGGTTGGGAGAAGAAACCCATCAAATCTCAAAGTCCTGGAGAAAAAGATGCGCAAAAGATGAGTGGTCCAATATTCCAGTGCAAAGGTGTAGTATTCATTCTATGGTTATAATTAGCCATGACTATATACTATTATAGTATTACTGTGGCCAGGAAACATTTCAGTGTCTTTGATTGTGTTGACTTTTGCTTAGAGTACTGCTTAATCCCATGTCTTGTCACCCAAATCCCCCAAATTTATGGCTGGTATAAACTACCCATTCAGATAATGTACTTTTTGTACTTGATGAGATTTTGAGATATTCACAAATGGAACATCGTTTGTGGTGTCCAAAACATTAAAAGTAGCATTAATAAAACTCAGCGCCAAAGCCAAAAACAATGGGTACTGATTGCCATCAGCAGTTCTCCATAATTTTTTTTACTATCACTATGAAATGGGTACGAGGGGAAAATATGTTTTGAGGTGATTTTGTTGAACTGAGGGTCTTTTTGAAAATATTAGAAGAACACTGGAGGGACAGGAAATTAGGAGGAACATAGATGGAGAATGACATACAACAAGGGTACCGGGCCTGACATGAACCGGGAACATTGCGGTTCGTGGTCGGCACCTTAACCCACAGGCCACCAGGTCACCCCAGAAAAATCAAAATCTCTTGTTTGGTATGTACCTGGGGTGATTTTGTTATAGCTTTAGGGACACATTAGCAGTTTGTTCAACAGCATTTTATTTCCTCTTTGGTTATAAAGTTCCTGTACGTCTTCCCAGAATGACAACTATTTGGTAAATATAAGACTGCATCGTTGAAGTCATTAAAAATGTAACATGTCTTGCAGCTGCATTTGATTCTGATCTACTGATGCTGGGGTTGGATGGTGTAGAAATCAACCATGTATCTTCCCTCAAGTTATTCCTGTTGGATTGACACCAAAGTTTGACATTTATAGTTCATGGTTTAGATAGCTGAAAAGGCTTCTGTTATCATTTTCCATTGTAGATTTGCTTCAGACACGGAGCCATGTTATTTATGTTGGCCAGTTATCTGTGAGGAGAACCAAGACACATCACCAAACAAAAATGACACAGGAATGCAATACATCGCTAATAGCTGACCACTGTGCCAGTTCCATTAAATAATCTTGTAGAACTTATGAGGGGAAAACTGCTATAAAAGTGTTCCCAGTGTTAAAAATGCATAAATGATGCTTACAAATTAAGACAATACATCACACTCCATTAGCCTAAATGCTTTGGACATACCGTACTCTGGAAAAAAGACAAGTAGACAAATGTTAAGTACATTGGCAGGGCAATAATGGAACCATGAATTGTGGAACATGTAATGAACACATTTTGTAAGGGTAGATAAATATGGGCCTGCCTGAGTTCCTGTGGTTAGACAGCTCTTAACATTGAAGAAATTATCCTTTGGCTCATGAAACACTTGTTACAAGAACTAAGAAATATTCAGACAATAAGGCAACAATATGTCACTTATGGGTATACATATCTGAACCCTGCATGGATGTGAAAATATGCAGTCTGTGCACTGAGGGGTGAGGTCAGGGTAAAAATGTGTATATATGTGTGTGTGTGTGTGTGTGTGTGTGTGTGTGTGTGTGTGTGTGTGTGTGTGTGTGTGTGTGTGTGTGTGTGTGTGTGTTGGCGGTGGGTTTAACTGTTCAAGAAATTGACCCAAGAAATCAGGTTGGAATGTCAGCTGCAAAAACATACCTTCCACATGACTACAGGTCTGCTTGTGAGCCAGATACATTTTCTGCATATCTTTGCAGCGATTAAAATATCTACTGTCAAGGTGTACAGACTCAAAATGAAAAATATATGAATGGCAATAGCAGTGAATAGTGGGACTGACGGGTTAATGTCGTCCTCTTTGAGGGGGTGGAGAGGCTGAGATGTACTGGGATATGGCCTTTTGGAGATGTTGGAGGGCTCAGTTCACTGTGCTGAACATGCAGCCTAAGAGATCTTACTGTACCTGAAAGGGATTTTCAAGGGATAAAATCCAGGGGGCAATTCTTCAACTAATCTTTGAAATGAGGCAAACAGGGAGGTGTATGAAACAGACAACAAACTATATGGAATGCAGTTCTAAATGCAACCTGCACATTTTTACATTCATTCATTAAGATCATCTGGTTATCATTTATATGACGTTCTCAGTAAATTTGTGCTCCCATTTAAAGGAAAAGTTCTACCTGGTAACTCCCTGTAGTTTTTATATGGCTTATAGGCAGATTTATGGATGACAAAGAAGAGATGCAGTATGTCTGTTGACATGTTTGGTTATTAGTTAAAAGTCTCGACAATTGTTGGATCTGTAGCCATGAAATTTGATACAGATATCAATGGTACCCAAACAGTGTGTTAATGACTTTATTGATTAAATTATTTTTCCTCTCACCATGCCACTGCTGTACCTCAGTACAGTTTCACAGAGCTGCTAGCATGGCTGTAGACTCTTCGTCTTGTTTAACCTTTGGATAGTGCTAGCTGTTTCTACCTATTTTTATGCTAAGCTAAGCTAATCACCCATTGGCTTTAGCTTCATATTTAGCATACAGACATGAGAGTGATATTGATAATCTTATCTGTCAGGCTATACTGTACATCCACACTACCACGTTTTCATGTTAAAAGGCAGAACTTTAGCTACATTTGCACCTCCAGTCCAGACTAAAAAGGCGAATCTGAAGACCTAAAACGGAGAAGTTTGAAAACGATAATGCAGACACTCACATCTGGCTTCCTGATTGGGCCTTATAAGTCATGCAAAGCAAAAGCACAAATCTATTGACAGTGATTTAGTTTTGGTATTTTTATTAAAATAGTTTGTACTGTGCGTGTCGCCGTATTCACTTTGCGACAAGTTTGGCCATCAGACGTATGTTGAATTTGAAGGAGACTCTTTTTGATCGCTGGTGTACAGCTAATGAGGTTGGTGATTTTGCACAGCTTAGACAGTTAATATTAATGGAGGATTTTAAAAACAGTCTTCCAGAGAGTGTTTCAACTTACTTAAATGAACATAAGGTTTGTGATGTTTTTAAGGCTGCTGTCTTAGTTGACGAATATGTGCTTACACACAAGAATGTTTTTGTGGATCGTCCTTTTGTAATGTTGGTAAGCCTTTTGAGAACCTGACTTCTACTGGGAAGGATTGGCATAGTGAGGTCTCTGAGGGTGGCAGAAATACTGGTCCCTCGGAGCTTGATGTTGAGGCTGATGAGGATGATTTGAAGGTAAAAGACATCATGTGTTTCTATTGTAAAAAAAAAAAAAGAGGACATATTGTGGCAGGCTGTCCTGTGTTGAAAAAGCAAGATGATGAACCTGTAGCTTTAGTACACAAACTTGACAAAAACTTAAATGAATCGGTGTTGTTTAAGGACATGTATACTGACCTGACTGTATTTGCTCCATTTGTTATGGATGGTGTTGTCTCGTTGCCTGGTAATAAACTTAAGGTGCTGGTAAAGATTTTGCGGGACACTGCTGCCTCCCAGTCTCTTATTCTGGAAGAAGTTTTGCCATTCAGTAATGAGTCTGCTGTGGGTTCTGATGTTCCCGTGTTAGGTTTTTGTATGGAAGATATTGATGTGCCTATGCATAGGGTTTGTGTGGAGTCTGACCTTGTGTCAGGAGAAGTGTCTGTAGAGGTGTGTCCTGATTTCCCGATAAAAGGGCCTTTTTGATGGGGAATGACTTGGCTGGTGGAAAGGTGTTGGTTAAACCTGAAGTGACGCTGATTCCTGTTAGGCAGATTCCTGATGAGCTTGCGCAGAAGTTTCCCAAGGTTTTTACTGCATGTGCTGTTTCCCTATCTATGTGTAAACAGGATGAGGAGGGAACTGATTTGAGTGACAGTTTTCTTTGTGATCCAGATAATGGTAACTCATTTTCTCCAGTGGTTGCTGACAGTAACGCCACAAGTGCAGAGACGTTTTCTGAGGCTGAGGTTTTATCTCTATCTCGTGAACAGTGAGTGTTGCGCAGAAAGATGATGTTACTTTGTCTCCTTTGTTTGAAGATGTAATAGCTGGAGAGAAAGTTTTTGTTTTTGTTTATTTTGTGAGTGATGGTTTGCTGATGCATAAATGGATGCCATCACGTGCCTCTGCTGCAGATGACTGTAGTGCTATAACCCAGATTGTTCCTGCTATCTTTATATTTAATTTTTTGTTGATTGTGATGTGTGCGTCCACACGATTCCCAGAAGTATTCCCTTTGTGTAAGATCTCAACTCCAGACGTTGTAAAGGTTTTGACAAAGTTTGACAAAGTTTGACAAAGCACAGCGTGTGAGTCTGGTGATTGTTGTCAGAAGTGGTACCCGACCATTGGAAAGGGGGCCTTGGCACAGGTCAAGACGTTGATGTTTATGTTGGCTCATCTGTTGTCCCTGTGGTGGTTTATACTGCTTTTTCTGCAGGGGATGCGGACTACGAACAGACGATTAATGAGTTGGAGTTAGCGGTTGCAGGCCTTCAGTGTGGAAGTCGGACACATTCATGGCAGGGATGATGTTCTGGCTGATTGTCACGACTGTAAGCAAAATTGTTCTGAACGGTGTATTCTGAAGGAGTATTCTTGGGTTTGTTTTGGTGGTTCTTTCTTTCAGAATGCCCCATTCAGTAACTTAGGGTGGGGGTGTTACATTCTCCCTGTTGCATTCTCTCCCTCCTGCTGGTCATGGTGTGCAATTCTAGATGATGGTGACTCACGTGTTTTTTTCCCCTCAGGTGTTCTGGGTCTGGGTGACGAGGGGAGAAACAGATAAGAGGGGCTTGGGGCACTTGGTTTTGTCTCTGGTCCACCTTCGAGCCATGGCAGCAGCACACCTCTGAGACTGCGACTAATTTGTATTTCTTTGATTAATGTTCTTTTCTTATATTTCTGATGGGACTGTTAGTTTAGTTTTTGCGGCTTTATTTCTGTTTGTTTAGTTAGGGATTGGTTTAGGGTAGAGGGGAAGCCTCCAGATCCTACGGCCCTTTGTGGGCTGGTCTGGAGGGCTTCCTTTTCTTTTGTTTGTTTTGGCCAGCCCATCGGATTTGTTGTTTTGTTTGAGTTAAATTTTGAACTTATTTTGTGTTTATTTCAATAAACTTATGTTTTTGCATTACTCCCTAACGAGCTTTGGTGGGGCTCGTAACATAATTTTTCTTTTCACAGTCTGTTTCCGACACCAAAATCGCTTGTACTCCCATGTTACTTTCAGTAACAGTTCGACCTCGTTGTCGGTCCATGCAAAGAAATCTCTGGTGTGGTTCTTCATCTGTATTAGCCTAGTACTTTCTTTTTTTCGCTAAATCTTCTGCAACTGCCGAGTAGACAATCGGCTTCATGTTTACATCGGCATGTGCATGCCTTGTGTACGTAAATGGCCACTTGTGTTATGATTAGGCCTTGCCGCCTCCTATTTTCTAGTGTTCTCCCTGTGCTTCCCTCCCCTGCTTTCTCTGTCTCATTTGAAAGAATAAAGGATGAACTAGCTTCACGTGACAACCCTACTAGCCAGAATTCTCTGATTTCCCTTCCATTCGGCTAGACAACCGCCTGCGCAAACGATGCAGGGAACGATCTAATCTGTCACCTTCCTTTTTCCAGCCTCGATGCCCTTTCACTGCCATCTCCCCCGAATTTTCAGCTCCAGTGCCCAGTCCTACTTCCAGTTCCGACCCTGAGCCCATGCAGCTGGGCCGATCCCGCCTGACCCCTGAGAAACGTCTCCGCCAGCTAAGTTCGGGTGAGTGCCTCCCACCTTGTACACTCCTCAGCTCACTCTGCCCCTCCAGGCCCTGATCGATTCGGGCGCTGAGGGACACTTCATTGATAGAAATCTAGCCATTCAGTCTGGTTTCGCCTTAGAGCCTGTCACCGAGCCCTGTACAGCCCGGGCCTTGGATGATCATATCTTAGCCCGTGTCACCCAGTCCACTGAGCCCCTCAAGCTAGTTCTGTCCGGTAACCACAGTGAATACATCTCTTTCAAATTAATCTCTGCGCTGCAGACTCCAATCATTTTAGGTTACCCCTGGTTAAAACTTCACAACCCCCATATAGATTGGGCTGCTCACAGAATCGTGAGTTGGAGTCCTCACTGCCTGTCCGCCTGTCTGCAATCCGCTCTGCCACCTGCAGAGGACGCTGACTCCCCATCCAACTCCGAGCCTCCAGACCTGTCAAATGTTCCCAGTGAATTTCATGACCTAAAAAGTCATCAGCAAAGACTTATCATTGTCACTCCCGCCTCACAGACCCTATGAATGTGAGATTAAATTGCTTCCTGATGCCCCACTCCCATCCAGCAGACTTTACAATCTATCACGTCCTAAAAGAGAGGCCATAGAAGTCTATATAAGAGACTCCCTGAAAGCAGGTTTAATTTGCCACTCCTCCTCCCCCGTTGAGGCCGTTTTCTTTTTTGTAGAAAAGAAAGATAAATCTCTCCGCCCCTGTCTCGACTACCGCGGCCTCAACAACATCAAGGTCAAGAACAAGTACCCTCTGCCATTAATCACCTCAGCTCTCAAACCCTTGCAGCAGGCAACCATATTCTCCAAGCTGGACCTTCGAAACACTTATCACCTGGTGCGTATTAAGGAAGGGGACGAATGGAAGACTGCCTTCAACACTCCGCTAGGGCATTTTGAATACCAGGTAATGCCTTTTGGGCTAACCAATGCACCCGCAGTCTTCCAAAACCTGGTAAATGATGTGCTCTGTGATTTTCTGAACCGCTTCATCTTTGTATATCTACTATCTACTATATTGATTTTTTCCAGGGGTCCCACTGAGCACATCTCCCACGTTTGCCAGGTACTCCAACGGCTCCTGGAAAACAGACTTTACGTTTAAGCTTCCTGGGCTACATCATTGGACGAGGGCAGATGCAGGCAGACCCGGGGAAAATCAAGGCAGTGGAGGAGTGGCCTGTTCCAACCTCACGTAAGCAACTACAGCAGTTTTTGGGGTTCGCAAATTTCTACTGTAGGTTCATCAGAGATTACAGTAAAATTAGCCTCATTAACCGAGCTAACCTCAACTTCTGTTTTTTTCTGGTCCCCTGAAGCCCAAACAGCGTTTGAAAAATTAAAATCCCTGTTCACGACTGCTCCAATCCTAGTCCACCCAGACCCCTCCAAACAATTCATCGTGGAGGTAGATGCTTCTGACAGCGGGGTTGGGGCTGTAATATCCCAGTGTTCAGGCCCTGATCAGAAGATGCACCCCTGCACCTTTTTCTCACGTCAGCTAAACCCGGCTGAGAGAAATTATGATGTGGGAAACAGAGAACTCTTAGCAGTTAAGCTAGCATTAGAAGAATGACGGCATTGGCTCAAGGGAACCAAGCAACCCTTCATAGTTTGGACTGATCATAAGAACCTTGCTTACATACAGACGGCTAAGAGACTAAACTCCCACCAGGCACGTTGGGCTTTGTTTTTTGGCAGATTCAACTTCACGCTAACCTACACACTGGGCTCTAGGAATGTGAAACCTGACGCCCTCTCCAGGATACACCACCTGCAGACCCTCCGGACCCGGAAACCATCCTTCCTCCTGGTTGTGTGGTAGCCGTTACCTGGGAAATTTAATCCATCATACGGGAGGCCCAAAGAACCCATCCAGACCTAAGGTAACGGCCCCCCTAACCGTTTTTTTGTTCCTGACCCTGTCCGCTCGCAGGTTCTGCAGTGGGTCTATAGTTCACGTTTCGCTTGTCACCCTGGATACCGGAGAACCCTGTCCCTGCTTAAAAAGAGCTTCTGGTGTCCCTCCATGGAGGCTGACACACAGGAGTACGTGTCAGCCTGCATGGTCTGCACTCGGGGAAAGACATCACATCGCCCCCCTTTCGGTGAGGTCCATCCCTTACCTGTGCCCGGCCGGCCCTGGTCTCACATAGCCCAGGACTTCATCACCGGCCTGCCCCCGTCCCAAGGTAATGACACTGTACTCACCATAGTTGATCGTTTCTCCATGGCTGTCCATTTCATTGCTCTGCCTAAGTTGCCCACAGCCCGTGAGACCGCTGACCTCCTTGTCCAGCACGTATTCCGCCTTCATGGTATACCCCAGGACATCGTTTTCGACAGAGGTCCGCAATTCGTCTCTAAGGTTTGGAGCGAGTTCTGCCAGTCTCTTGGTGCCTCCGTTAGCCTCTCTTCAGGTTTCCATCCCCAGACTAACGGGCAAGCGGAGAGGGCATACCAAGATCTGAAAGCGGCCCTCCGCTGTGTCGCTGCCCAGAACCCCAGCTTGTGGAGCTCCCACTTGGCTTGGGTCGAATACACCCACAACTCCCTCACCAGCTCTGCTACTGGCGTGTCGCCGTTCAAGCCCCCCTGAGCTACCAACTGCCCCTGTTCCCTGCTCAGGAGAGAGACCTCACGGTGCCGTCGCTCCAGCACCATCTCCGCCAATGCCACAAGATCTGGCCGACATAGGATTCCGGCCCCCGAGTATAGACCAGGTCAGCAAGTTTGGTTATCTACCAGAAACATTCCCTTGCGAGTGGATTCCAAGAAACTGTCACCCCGGTATATCGGCCCCTATGTCATCGAACGAATACTTAACCCCTCTGCTGTTAGACTCCAGCTGCCCCGTTCTATGAAGATTCACCCAACTTTCAATGTCTCCCAGTTTTAACCAGTGGTCTCCAGTCCTTTGTGCCCTCCTTCCAGACCACCTCCTCCCACCCGGGTCATCGATGACCACCCTGCCTACTCTGTCCGGCGCCTACTGGACGTTCGGTGACGTCGCAGAGGACTGCAGTACCTGGTTGATTGGGAGGGCTATGGTCCTGAGGAGCGGCAATGGGTCCCCCCATTCATTCATCCTGGACGCTAACCTGATTAGGGAGTTCCACCGGACTTACCTCGACAGGCCTGTTAGGGTTGCCAGGAGGCTCCCGTAGTGTATTTCCTAGTGTTCTCCCTGTGCTTCCCTCCCCTGCTGTCTCTGTCTGTCTCGTTTGTCATGTGCTGTGTGTGTATGTGTGTTCGTGGGCGTGTCCGACCCTGGCTCCTCTCCACCGGCAGAGTCTCACACCTGCGGCTCATCCAGTAATCACCACCTGCAGTCAAATACCCTGGTTCAGCTTCCACTCTTTGTTAGCTCTGCCTAACGACCTGTTTCTTTGTCCACCTCAGTATCACCAGAGCCCGAGACCCCAGCACTGCCTGGAGATCCCCGCTTCGTCCCAAACCTTTTGCTTCTTTCCCTGCACCATCTATAATAAATCTGATCCTGTGTTTGACATCTAACTTGTGTCCACCTTTGAATCCTCCAGTAAAGCCTAACAACTTGATGTGCGTTTTTAGTCGTTTTATTAATAGACGGAGAACAATTCTGAAATGCAGCTAAAATGCTGGTGTGGACTGAGATCCATACCACATTTTAAAACAAAATCGTAGTAGTGTAGATGTAGTCTCAGCAAGAAAGCAAATAAGTGCATTTCTGAAAATGCTAAATTAAGGGAGAGCAGGGTGAGTTGAGCTAGTCTTTACTTGATGTGTCTTTAAACTGAGGACATGGCAGTAATATATTTTAGGATGTGGTGCGTCCTTGGGATTAATCAACTTAGATCTAAAATAAACTGTTTTCAAAATATGGCTTTCCAAAAAAAAGTGGACTCTTGGCTCAACTTGCCCCATTTGAGGGGTAAATTGAGCCAAGGGAGAGGATAAGTTGAACCACATGGGGGTCGGCAACATCAATGGTATTTTATCATGCAAACTCAAATGCCAGTTCCCAACATTTGTAGTGAAACATTGCAGCTATGTCTCCAAGTTGTTTCATTTCAGTGTATTGTTTTAAAGTCATCCTGTTTATCTTCATGTCCCGTGCCACCTGATGTATGGACTACCCAGGAGTTGAATCCTGTCTGTTTTCCATTTATAGAAGCATGCCATGATGGTTTCTGGTCTAAAATGTATAATGTCACATCATTTCGGTGATGCATAAAAATATCTGGCTCAACCTTCCCCAGGTCTTTTGGCTCATATTACCCCATCACTGCCATTTTAACAAAATTGTGTCATACAGTGGTTTAAGGGTAACATCACCAACAGTATAGCCTCGTATTGTAACTTCCTAAAGCACCAACACATAAGGGTTTTTCAAATCTATTTGTAATTAAATGTGCTTATCACTTATTCCATGGGCCTCTCTTCATCAAAGGGTGAGTAAAATGATTAACTCTTCAAAAATGTGTATTCATATAACCAATTTTGTCTATGGTTGCAGAGAAACAAGTGGTGGCTCAACTTCCCCACAGGCTCATATCACCCTGCTTTCCCCTATTCCTTTAACTTCAAGAATCTTAAAATGAAAAGCAGTATATTCACCAAGAAAGATCTGGCCGCATTTTATCTAAAGGTAAAATAATTAGACTCTAATCAGTATTAGTTTTACTAGTTTATTTGAAATGACTAAACAGTAAAACAGTTATTCTCTCAGCATGCCATTTTTCCATCAATGTAAAGGAGGAACAGCTAGTCCCAGATTCATTGTTCATGTCCTGCTCTGGGCAAGGGGAGGCTCTACATTTTCTTTTCACATGAGATTTCCTTAATGGAATGTCTTTATTGACTGTGGAAATAAAATGATGTCCAATCCTTCGACATGATTATATTTTATGAGAAAAGAGTACTCCATGTTCCCCTGTGCCAGTCAGGCATTCCTCTGCAGGGAGTTGACTGGTGCTTTTCTGGAACCAAACATCTGTGCTTCTCACAGCTCTGTTTCATTACTCCTTGAAACACTAAACCCAGAAAACCAGTTTAAACACACTCCAGCATTTATTTTGAAAATCCCCTCTGCAAAAACTCAAGGGGTCTTGACTGTGCCTAGACTGTGAAACTGAACACTTTGGATGTGTTTAACAAATCAGATACATTCCTAATGCAAACCCGAAGCTCCATGTGATTTTCTCAGTGTCAAACAACCGTGTTGAGCAAGAAATTTAACCTTTACAGTTTTACCACTGCCTTGTATTGTACTGTAGGCATGTCCAAAATTAAACACAAGAAAACAAATGCGCATGAAATGATTTTTGTGCACTGTTCAAACTAATTTATTGTTAGTAAAAATGAAAAAAGTGATATAATATATACCAATAATACACTATGATGTCAAATACGGAAACCATTTTAGTGCAAATTTTTTTCTTTGAACCAAAATAGAGCACAACAGTTATCGGCCAGGCCGATATGTTAGCTGATTACCAACAAGTAATGCATACATTACATAGTTTTTCCAGCAGTGAGCACTTAACTTATGTTATATTGTATACTCCAATTGTATAATGTCCCAGTCAGTACATATAAAAGATAATAGCCATATAATAACCAAATGTAAGGGCTCTTTATACAAACTATATTAGAACAATACTGACCTCAAAAATTGGTAATGGTGGGGCACTACTCCAGAGTGTCTGCAAACAGGACCGTTAACCCCTTCAGGGCCCCACCTTTCAAGAATGCAAAGTAATCTAAATGGTCTTAAACTATACAAAATTAAACAGGGCACACAGTGTTTATTGAACAACTATGAATATGGGACAGTGCATATTTTCCCTTTCTTACACATGCTTTGGTCCGACTGACATATAAGACATCAAATTCAATTTAGTACGAGCAGAAAGAGCAGAATTTACTGCCAAGTTTCCTACAATAAAATCAGTTTACTTCAGCAAATCTAGTAAATTAAGATTACAACCATTCATTTTTGTAACATTAAGCTTTCCCTTAAACATATCAACAAGGGCAGAACCTTGGATAGCTCCTACATCCCTGGAGGTCACAGCATCAGCACCTTGGACAGAGGTCTTGGCGCACATTGATACAAAATGTTAAAAATGATACCCGAGCTGTACAGGAAGACGGGAGCGAGCTTTACAATGAAGTAATGTAGAACAATGTTGTGTCCTGATGCTGAGTGTTGCTTCATCTCATCTAGAGATATCTCGCCTGCTTTTTTGTTTTTTTTCAATTTGGAAGATGTTTGAGCCGACGTCCATTTCTTGTCTCGGGTTACCATTGCTGCTAGTTGTTTTTTGGGGGGGGGATTTAATTCATCATCAACCCTCGATGATGGTTAATGGGAGCATAAGTAAAGAAGCTCATCAGTCCAACGAGCTGTGTGATGGTCTTTCCTGAGGAAGTTTGATACACTCTACATGCTTTTCATGTCATCTAAAAAAAAAATTCTATCTGGCTCCCACTTACATAAAAACCCAAATGATATATTCTGAAAGTTTGGGTGAGCAGAAGCATTTAAAATGGCAATAGAAAAGGACAGGACATGCTGTTGGTACTGACCACAAGGCAAAAGTAAAAAAAAACAAAACAAAGACAGATGTCATCTGGACATTTTTTAGTCGAGATGAGAAAATTGCTCAATGTGTCCAACATTTCAACCACAAAGGCGTCAGGGAACCTTGTGGATAAATGAGAAAATGTCAAGTGCAAAACAAAAACTCCAAAAGTGCTAAAAACAAACATGTATTTATATATATTTATTTCTGTAGCCTTAATCATGTGGGTGTAATTGACTAACTCTTGTTTTTGAAGCAGTTTCTGTGTAGCATTAAAACTAAAAGGTGTATAAACACAAAACATATTTCTGTAAAATACTAAAAAGTATACATGGTCTAATGTGAATGTGCAAAAACTCACCAGCACTGACTTCTGATTCCTGGTCTGAATTACTTTTTCCATTATTTTTTTCAATGTAAAAGTACATATCTTTGTACTTAAATGTGGAAAATGTCAAGTTCTTATAAACTACGTATTACTATTTTGATGCTCACAGACTTAATATTTGTTTTGCAAGTCCCAGATTTACAAGTAATTAAGGGTGTGACGAACTGATGAAGATGAACTGTTTCATTCTGACAGAGAAGTTGTTTAAAACTTACATTTATTTAATTTTACACCAGTATTTCACAAATATTTACAAAAAAGTTTACAAATTACCTATGATGTCTTCAAAGTCAAGGATGAAAAATCTTAATGGCACATTGTAGAAAAGCATTTATAAATATCCAATTTGAGAGACTGACTTAGAAAATTATCACAAAAGGTTTTTACAACAAATTGTGTCCCTGTAACAGAAGGTTTCTTGGTTGTTTGCAGATATTTAATGTTCTCATCTCGTGAAGCAGCATTTAATCAAGCGTGCCTACAGAGGACATAAAGAAGAATTAGTACAAATGTTACTGGTATTAAAAAAGTCAACAAAGCATCACCGCCAGTGAATGTGGTCGATAAAGACACGTGCACACATTTACATGAGTATGCCGTATGTTAAGTCTTTGGCTAATTTTACAAATGTGGGCGATTTCTTCAAGCTGGTATTGGTGAATGTAACTTGAATCATATAAGCAGGCATAAGACTTGATGATTTTTTTAAAATCTCCCAACAAGGCTTACCTTCAAGAAATGCAAATTCATCTATGGCCTCTATTGCGTTGTCTGTAGAGGCAAAAGACAGGAGATGAGAGACATAAAGGTAAAAACTGGTTAGGTGTCTATACAGCTGTGCTATAGATGGGTTTCTTGTATACAAACACTACTGGATGCAGGCAGGGGGTAAAACCGCTTTGGTAGCCGATCAGAAGACTGTAGTCAACCATTGCAATCAACGTAGATTTCGCATTGTTTGTAAATTCTTGTTGAAATAAAATAAATCAAAAATAAACTGCCATTTCAGCGCCGGATCTGTTTGTTTGTGGGGTTTCTTGCATATTAATAAAACATGCACAACTGCGCTGCAGGTCAGCGGCATCGGACCTTATGTTGTTCAAGTCAGCTGCTAGCCAAAAAGCTAACGGAAGAATGAAGCACGATGGAGAGAGGCGTTCTTTCCACAGCTGTAAGTATTGCCATTAGGCCTAGCTGTGTTACACTCAGAGATGCAAAGAGATGCAAAGAATGTTGTCGTCCATCTTAAACTCTGTGCGACCACCAAAAAGCTTTTAACTGCAAACAATTCTACATCTAATTTATTGAAGCATCTGCTAAAGCAGCACAGCAATGTGAAACTTAGCCTATAGAAACTGCATCACTGCCAGTGACGCTTCCACTCTGTAGGAGAGAGTGGCGTTAAACAACGTTTTGTGTTTTGTAAAAGCACTGAATACTTCTCTTATGAATGCATGTGCAAAACAGTAATGTTTGTTCGAATGTTGGCAGAGACTTGCTTTGTTTAGTTTTTTTTTTTTTTTTATCTCAGCCAGTGGTGTTAAGAAATGTTATATGTTCTGTAAAAACCATACTCCTTACATTTATTCGTTTAGCTGACGCTTTTATCCATAGAGAATTACATTTGCTATACATGTCAGAGGTCACACGCCTCTGGAGCAACTAGGGGTTAAGTGTCTCGCTCAATAACACAGTAAACCCATTTTTAAGCCCACACACCACTGTATGCATTAGCAAACCACATTCGGCATTTCTTTACAGTACTTACCCAAGTCTTTTCTTTGCAACGTTTTCCTCTTCCCTTGCTGTGCGTACACCAGGGCATCTTTGGCAATCATCTCAACAAACAACTCCTGGAAGAAAAAGTGTTTTTAGGGTCAGTAGGAATAACTAATATTTCCCCACCTATATTGATATAGACCTGTGCCCACATGCACCAGAAGGAAATGGGACCTGATTTTGCACAGTGCATTTCTTTCTTGTCAATTCTAACAAACACCTTACAGAATTAATTTGTCTCTTTGCCTGGTTTGCCTCACTATATACATTCTGCTCAGGTTCTAACTTTACCTTTTTAGTTAGAAGTGTTATTAATTAGAAATGATAAACTCCCACATCTTGCTTGACTCAAGCAAAGGAAGTTCTTTAAAAAGGTTTCTTATGCATTATAGTAAATCATTTCAGTAGCCTTGACCCATTTGTGGGTTTGTTTCTGTTCCAGTCTTTCCTTACACGATGTAACTTTGCATTTATTTCATTGAGATTTCTGCATGCTCAAAAATTATACCTTATATGTCCATTGTATAAGACAAACCGCTGCTGCATTTGATAGCTACACTGATATGGTTACACACAACACATAAAAGTATGCTTGGAGGACAACTCTGCTGATAACGTGCAGGGATGAGAATGTCGTACCACATTGTGAAAGCATAGGAAGTAAACATCATGTGTAGTTACGGGACCTCCTTCGTGTTCTTACCGTGGCTTTAGCGATGATGAACACAGATTCCTGGCTGGCGAGCGACACGTCTGGGTCGGTCTTCATAAGCGCTTTTATGCGGGCCAGTGGGAGTTTGGACAGTCGGCTGTGGGTCACGGCGGCAGCGGGGCCTGTCTGCTGCTGGCTGCTCTCCTCCTCCGCCTCGGCCCCGCGGCTCTCCTCCGCACTCCCACACCGGTCAAGGTCCTGCTCCGCGGGGGTGACAGGTGTAGCCACTGTTGCTGCCATTCTCTGGGTTTTTCACTCAAACGTTATGTTTAAAAAACACACACACAAATCAACAACGTTTTCTCGCTACATGTCACAGACTACAACATCATCAATAGCAGCGCGCCAGCATGTGCTTCCGGCTTTTCGGTGAAAGAATCTGCGCTGATTCGTCATCAAGGCAGTTCAAGGTCCTGCCTCTTCCTCTCCCGCCAACAAATCTTCGTCGGTGATTGGGCAGATTGTGAGCCAAACCCGGCCTATAGGCTAGAGTTAAACGCCAATCACAGCAAGTTGCCTCAAAGGTGATGTCAAGACGCTGGTGATGTCGGTCCCTCATGGTAGTGATATTTTAATATATTTTAAAAAACAATATTGTCGAAGAGGAATGTTATCGTCTTAATTCAACCGGTTGTAAATTCTGGCAAATTCCACGTACAGAAAATAACCTGGATAAAACACAACTTTACTCACCTTTTTGGCCACCTGAGGGCAGTAGAAACAAGCTAGAAACACAACACTGCCATGTTATCACTATTCACCGTAGACTGTATATAAAGGTTTACATATTTTGCAAGTGTGTAGCAACATCAGCATTCATTTTGAGTCGTGTTTCTGGTCAAGAAAGTCCAATATTTACTGTACTTTTAGCTCTATTATGGATGGAGTCAGATCACTCTCAATATTAATGAATGCTCACTGTTTTATTTATTTATTTTATTAAAAAATTTAATATATTTTTATTTTAACACACACACACACACGCTTTAATTACTTTATGCTTTAATTACTTGTTTAATGAAATGTATGGGGTTGATTGTTCTTACGTAGTTTGTATGATGCTTTGGCAATATTGTTGTTATACATTCATGCCAATAAAGCTAATTTGAATTAAATGCATGCAGAAGAATTCACACATGTATTTCGTTTTTTATATATAAATGACTCACACCACAAAAATAGGTTATATTTCAACGCACACAAAAAATAGTTATTGTTTTTCTTCTGTTTTCCTATTTAATTCAATTCAATTTTATTTATAAAGCGCCAATTCACACAAAAGTTATATCATTGCACTTTTCATACAAAGCAGATCTAGACCGTACTGTTTGTGATTATTAAGAGAGACTCAACAATACCCACCATGAGCAAGCACTTGGCCACAGAGGCAAGGAAAACTCCCTTTTAGGAGGTAGACAATCCTTGAACAGAATTTAGTTCATCTGTAGGCTAATATTTCTAGACCAAACTGGTCACACTCTGGAGCCCTGTTAGTACATGTTTGCTTGATTTTAGTTATTTGCAAATACTTAATACATATAATTGTGGATTTCTAGTGCATTTTTTAAAACAAGAAGTATCTTTGTATACATTGAAGAATAATTTTGAGTTATTTATATGTACACATATAAATCCCAAAATATATATATGTGAATCCTTCTGTGTGCATTCATTAATATTGACTGATCTGTCATGGTTTTGCTCTCCATCAACTCCTACCAAAAGCTAATGCTAATGCTAAAGCTGATTGCAGAGTTGGATGATAACTCTCTGCAGGTTTATCAGTATGAGCAACTCCTTTCACACACACACACACACACACACACACACACATAGTAATTAGATCTGTTGTTAATAAAAAATGTGGATTATAGCAGCTTTAGTGATTCAGCTATATTAAGTAAATTGCAAAAAAATTAAAGAAGCAGCAAAGACCTGAAATGTTTTTTAAACCCATAACATTGAATGAAATTACCTTTTTTATTACCTCATATTTTCTTATTTCTCTCTATTCCAATATATATTTTTTCCTACTGAATACAAAGAGCTCCCTGTATTTACCTTATACCTACTGTTTATATGTGTCATGTTTACATTTTTACTGTGGTTTTACTGTGTAAAAATACTTCCAGTCAAAACATGCAGTCAGTAAGGTGCCAAACATTTAAGAAAGGTACCAAATTGTTTTTTAGACTTTCATATCAGTAAAGTTTGGTGTTACTGTCTCTTATTTTACACGACTCTTACAGTTTTGCACACTTATTTACTATAGTAAATTAAAAAATGTCCATTAACCTACATGCATTATTTATCACCAGTTATTCAGTATGAAAACTAAGATGAGGTGTGATTACTAAATTCTTGTGTTTATAAGTATGTAGCATTCCCACCCCTTTAGTCTATGTCAGATAACCATGGATTGTGTATAAAAAGCAAATAACCCAATGAGCAGTCCACTAATACACTGTGTTAATAGGATTGTGACGAGTGATTTAGTCCCCTGAGGCTCCATTCACATGTTCAGCCACAGTCAGGTGTTACCTGCCTGAGGGACAGACATGAAGGACCAACAGCTTCCTGGTAAATGTATCTGCTTTATACTCTTTTCTAATATTTCTGACTCTGCTGATTTGTAGAAAAGTTAGCAGAAAGTACTGTATTGTTTAAAATGTGAGTACCATTGTGTAATACGACAGTCTTTAGAGTCTGTAAGCTCTGTTTTCTGGCTTCATCAATGGGACATTATTTACTCATGCTTTATAGGTCAGTTATAGACCATTAAAAAGAGCAACTTTGGGGTTGCCAAGTGATACTTATATTTGTCCTCCAGCATGACATGTGCTTTGTCTCCTTAGCTTTTTAATTCATCAGTAAGATGGATCATTGTAAACCCTCTATTAACAACTTATTAACATTTACAGTTGGTGGCTTATTAGAAAGTAAAAAAAACAACATATTAGCATTCATTTATGGTTTACCAATATTTAATGCATTGCTACCAAATAGAAAGAATAAACACCAGCCAAATGTATTTTACATTACCTGGCAATGCAAATCCTCTTCCTGGGGATGGCCTCTGACCAATCTGCACTTGCCTAATTATTATTAAACTGCATAACGTCTGTGTGGCTACTTAATATACATCCATGTTTAGCCCCAAATTGACTGGTGTACATGGAAAACAATTATGCGGAGGTTTTGAATGGCTACACATTAAATCCTAAATTCTACTATTGCAGTCCAAGTACAAATTGAGACCCACTAATACAGTGTCTAAAAGAAGCAATTAATCCTGGTCACTTTGAGAACTGAGCCTGCCACAGGCTAAATTTAGATGACCAGCCATCAGACCAGGATGAGGTACAGTATTCTTACACTGTTTTAACCATTGGCTACTTTATTTAACTCATCAACCAGTTCTTCTACTTCTGTCATTTCAAGAGGTTATACCTCATGTGCTCTATAAGACACCCACACAGAGCTTAAGCCCTGATGTATGAGCAACCTGACCCTATTCCTGTTTGCACTATGTAACACTGACACATTAATAAACAATTTCCCTTGAAGACAAAAGAAATGTGGTGTAAGCTTTACATAAAAAGAAAGTCAAAATACTTTCCTGTTTTAGGAAAAGGTTGAGAAAGCCAGATTTCTGAAATGTGCTGAGACTTTAGAACTGTGTCCAAAGAATAAGACCTGTTCCTAGAACAGAAAAAAAAACAGGAAAGGTCGACACATCCTGCTTTTGTCCATCATTAAATACATAAAAAAAAAAACATGAAATTCATTTATCACAGTCCAAAACATATGAGCCTGTCCAGACCTATGAAGCTGATAAGATACTATTCACAACAACAACACTATAAAGGTGTTGTAAGTCTTTGTCAAATAAAATGCAAAAAGGAGAGATTGCTATGCATCCTGGGAATAGTTTTTATTGTCAGTTCATTACTTCACTGCATGTCTGAAATAAAAGGATATAACATTAGTACATATTTATATTTGCAAATTAACTTAAAATCTTCATAACTAACAGTTAGTATTTACTTCCATCTCAACAGACACCAACAACTTATGAAAGAAACACAAACTAAGATGCAGGTTAGGGTTCTTGTAAAAGAGGCCAGGCGTTTTATCACAAATACAGGACAAAGTAAGATAACAATGAGGTGAGTCTTATTATCAGTGTTCTAGGGCAGTGACAGTACTTGTCTGCATATTGACTTCTGTAAAGCTGCGTTTCCACCAAAAGTACCTGGGACTTTTTAGTCCCTGGATCTCTTTTCAAGGAACTAAAGGGTTCCTTCAGCATACTGTTGTGTGCGTTTCGACTTGTGTTAATTTTGTCAGCCATTTCAAAATTTAGTCTTAGTCTTAGTCCTGTGTCAAATTTCCTTGTTAGTTTTTGTCATATTTAGTCCACTGTATACTATTTTTTTATTCAAGTTTTAGTTGACTAAAAGTCTGGGTATTTTAGTCTAATTTTAGTCAAAAGAAAATCAAAAGTATTTTAGTCTAGTTTTAGTCATTAACCATCATCGTCTTTTCTAACTCATTAGTATAATTTTGATTAGTATTTTGGTCAATCTGCTCTAGCCAAAATAGAGATATTTCTGCTTGTCGTCACTAAATATTACTGCTCCTCTAAAGGTTAGGCCTACGTCTAAAGCTAGTAAGCAACCCTGGATAAATGACAGCATTCGCAGCCTAAAAAGGGAATGCAGGAAAGCAGAGCGCAGATGGAAAAAATCCAGTCTCCAAGTCTATTACCTCGGTCTGAAGGATTTATTAATTAACTACAATAACATGGTTAAGGATGCGAGAACACACTATTTTTCTTAACCCATTACTACACATAAACACAACCCCAGGTTTCTGTTTAAGACTGTGGATCAGCTGGTAAACCCAACCCCTCCTTGTGCCTCAGCTAGAAGTAATGATGACTGTGAATTGTTTTTATCTTATTTTACCAATAAGGTGGTGTCAATCAGAGCCTCTATTACCCCCGCGGCCTCTTACTCAGAGTTTCCTCACCAGCAACAAGAGAGTTTTAACCAGTTTTATCCCATCGACTTGTATGAGCTTTTAAAAACAGTATCACAAATGAGAGTGTCCTCCAGCCCACTTGATGTAATACCTACAAAGTTTTTACTGAAAGTAATAGATTCTGTTGGGCCCCATTTGATCTCTGTTTTCAACAGCTCCCTATCTACTGGTTGTGTCCCTGATTATTTTAAAACGGCTTGCATGAACCCACTTTTAAAGAAACCTGGTTTAGGTCCCTCCCTCCCACATAATTTTAGACCAATTTCAAAACTGCCTTTTATTGCAAAGATTCTAGAAAGAATTGTGTCCAAACAGCTGCTCACTGTACTGGAAAATAACAAATTATTTGAAAAGTTTCAGTCTGGTTTTAGGAAGTAGCACAGCACTGAGACTGTCTTGCTTAAAGTCACCAATGACCTTTTTATGTCTGCTGATGAAGGCATGTGCTCAGTCCTGGTATTCCTGGACCTTAGCGCTGCTTTTGACACCATTGATCACAACATCATGTTAGACAGACTGAGGCACTGGGTGGGGATCTCTGGTACGGCCCTAGAATGGTTTTCATCCTACCTGTCAAATAGGAAGTTTTGCGTGTCTGTAAACAACTATGTCTCTTCGTTCTGTCCAGTTAAATATGGTGTGCCTCAGGGGTCGGTCTTAGGACCCATTTTGTTTTCCTTGTATCTGCTTCCCCTTGAACATATTATCCAAAAACATGGCATTTCTTTTCATATTTATGCTGATGACACACAAATATACTTGCCCGTCAGATCCACAGACCCTGGAATGCTGAGTTCACTTAACAACTGCCTTTGTGAAGTTAAAAAATGGATGTCAAATAATTTCCTCCAGCTGAACTCAGACAAAAAGAAATCCTGGTCATCGGGTCCCAGCAGATGGCAAAACAAATACTGCCATCTGCTGGTTCCCTAGTAAATCACATTAAGCCTGTGGCAAAGAACCTTGGTGTTTGGTTTGATAGTAATTTAAATTTTGAGCAGCACACCACAAAGCTTGTTCAATCATGTTTTTATCAATTTAGAAATATAGCAAAAATTCGATCTATGTTAACTTTTAAAGGACACCGAGACCATTTTACAAGCCTTCATCTCATCACGCCTGGATTATTGCAACAGCCTTTTCACATGTTTAACCCAAAAATCTATTGATCGACTCCAGACTGTCCAGAACTCAGCTGCCAGGCTTTTAACCAGAACAAAGAAATATGACCACATTACTCCTATTTTAGCTTCATTACACTGGCTCCCAGTATGTTTTAGAATTTAATTTAAAATTTTATTGATCACTTTTAAAGCTCTTCATGGCCTCTCGCCTTGTTATATCACTGAACTTTTAGTCCCATACACACCAGCACGTACCTTGAGATCCTCGGGCAGAGGTCTGTTGTCTGTTCCAGAGTCTCGACTGAAAACTAAAGGGGACAGAGCGTTTGCTGTCAGGGCCCCGAGGCTCTGGAACAGCCTGCCCAAGGAAATCAGGTCAGCTAAGTCAGTGAACTCTTTTAAGCCCCTTCTTAAAACATACTTTTATAGGAGAGCCTTTCCCAATCTTATTTGATTTTATTTTATCCCTTTTATTTTATTCTATTTTACTAATTTTATATTTATCTTAAACGTGTATTTTAGTCTTTTCAATGTTTTCATGCTTTTATCTTGTATTGTTTTTGTATTATTGTCTTTTGGGTATTGTCTTTACACTTGTTAAAGCACTTCGTAACTTGTTTTTGAAAAGTGCTCTACAAATAAAGATTATTATTATTATTATTATTATTATTATTATTATTATTATTTATTATTTTTCATATTTGTCTTTATTTCACTCATCTCACATATAGATAAATTGTTTTGTAAAATTTGAATGTTAGCTTTGTTCTCATTGTTATTGCAAAGGAGACATTCATTTACTTCAATTCACCAGTGTTTAGCCATGATATGCTGCTTCAAGTTTTTTGTGTTTTTCGCAAAAATCTTAAAACCACATTGCTTGCCGTCTGACATAATTAGGCACTCATTTTTTTTGTCCGCCTCACTGTATTTGAAATGGGACCAAATATCTAAGTGCCTATTTCTCCCTAGCATGCTGTGTTCATCACCATAGTTCACATCCTCCAGTAACGTTTTCCTCGAGCACCAGAATGAATGAATGAACACTGTTCAAGTGAAAATTCCGAGGGAGAAAATATGGCCTGTAATATTTTGTCTCCTCATTATACTGACAAAAAGATATTTTAGTAACGTTTTTATTTTATGGATTACATTTTAGTCTCGTAATTTTTCGTCAACAATATTGCATGTTAAGATAGTCACAGTCAGTGTTTAAGTACATTGTTTAAGTAACGTCTCGTCATCGTCTCGTTATAGTCATGGAAAAAAAGCTCGTTGACCAATATATTTCCAAAGTAACACTAGTTTCCACCGTGGTCCAAAGACCTGCGAAAATTAGGCAAATTAACCAGCTGGCGTATATGCCTTACAAAGTGATGGACTGGCATCGTTATTTAGTAACACCGATCCATGAGCAAAATTTACAAATGAAAATCAGATTTGATTGGAGCCATCATGTTCTTAAAAGAACCCCGGCACAGAGAAAGAAAAGCAAACATAAAATTGCAACAGTGTGGAAGGTCATTTCCAGTCGACAAGAGCTGCTGATCAACTGCAGCACTCACATCTGTGTCAACCTGAGCATTGGGGGAATGTGATTTTTAACGAGCTTGATTACCTGCTGTAATTAGCTGGACCATTTGTTTTGGAGAGGAGGAGACCGACTTCGGCTCAGTGTAGAAACCTCCTGACTGATGAAAACTTAAAACAACAACTTTGGACACAGTATTTAGCATAAATCCATCCATAGACACACCGCTGCACTCTGGCTGCTATTTCCGAGCTCTAAATAAAATACCGCAGCAGACTTGTGTTTGCTATCTGACTGTTGATTGTGATTTATTGGTGTGCAAACAACGGTGGAAACGAGAGGTACAGTAGCAGAAAAAAGCCAACATGCTAGATTTAAAGCCAGTAACCTCTACTCGTCCATTCAGAAATTCATTGCGTTTCCACCGCAATGAATTCCTCCAAAGGTTCCTAAAAGGTTTGTTTGGCGGCTTTAGACTTCAATAGTCAATGGTACAAATAAACTTAAGAGGGTTTCCGGCTAACATTTCCCCCAACAAAAGCAATGTCGCCAAAGTACATTGATACATTACTGTTGTCTAATTTTGTTATGTGGAACAGGGTCCACATGCTTCTTTCAAACACTGGTGCTGACTGATTTTTTCAGGCCTCTGCAAAGCCACATCTCTGCTCTGCTTTCAAATGATTTCTTGATTCTTAAAATGCTCTTAAATGTCTTTTCCAGCCATCAAAATGCGCCTATGGCCAAAGCAGAAAGTGGGCAAAAAATCCAAAGATGAGGCTCCAAAGGTGGAAAAGACAGCCAAGGCCCCTTCTGCTGCTGCCATATGTGCCATCCCACCGCTGTCCGAAGCAGAGAGAACTAAGCAGTCACCGTTTGAAAGGATTGTCTATGACATGGCGCACAACGAGAAGGTCGTCAACGACCTGATGCTCGGTCGAAGAGTTGGTTTCTACGAGCTGCGTGGAGATATCGGGCAGGGAAATTTCTCTACAGTCAGGTTGGGCATCCATGCCTTGACGAAAGGTCAGGAGCCATGAGTTATTTTTGTGGTTTTATCCCATTTATTCATTCATTTCTCATGTTGGTCTTTTGCATCCAGTTGACTCCTTGCTCAACTTTGACAAACTATTTTGCTTTGAAAGCATAAAGCTACAGTCATGTGACTCTGTGCAAATCATGTTTAGCTCCCAAAGACTCACAACAGCAAACATGCAGCATGCAAAACACAACAATAAAAATGTATATATACATTTTGTAGAAGTAAAACAAATGTGCACAAACAATCCTACATTTAGTGCCTCTGTAAATATGACTCAATATCACTTACAAGTTCAGTGTGTAAGTTTTAGTGGCATCTAGTGTTGAGGATTGTGAATTGCAACCAATGGCTCACTCATTGTACCCCCCCACCCCCACCCCTCCCGACTCCCTTTCCAAGCGCGTAATAGAAGCTATGGTGGCCGACATGATTTGTTGTGCTTAATGATATTTGTGCAAATTTACTTATCTTCTTACTTCTAACAAACCAGATAACTATTATTACATTTATTTTTATATTATTTATTTTATTTTTATTATTACAATTATTACCACCAATCATTACCACCTTTTTCATCTTCTTCTTTGTATTTATTCAATGTAGTAACAAAACACGCTCTTTAAAGCAGTTTGTCCATTTGGGCTACTGTAGAAAAATGACTGCGCAACATGTAAAGGGACCCACAGTGTATGTAAATAGAAATGTCTCATTCTAAGGTAAAAAACGGTTCAACTTAACGGTTCATTATGTAAGGTCTTTATACACCACTGAAAACATAGTTATGGATATTATATTGCATTTCTGTCAATAGATCATCCTAAATACACTGGACCTTTAAACTAAAGTAGTCTCTTTTGTAGTAAACTCTAAATAAATCCTCTATCCAAAATAAAGCACATTCCCTCCTGTCCAGTCTGGGCAGATGCACTTTAACCTTTCTGTTATTTACACAGTTACACATTGCACATGAACAATATTACAGGGTTGTGAATTATGTTCAGGTCAGTAGATCCTCTGAATGAGCCTTTCTGAACACCCCAAATCTGTCCCGACTCATGCAGTGCATTTATTTTCTCTTGACAATTACGTGTGTGTGTGTGTGTGTGTGTGTGTGTGTGTGTGTGTGTGTGTGTGTGTGTGTGTGTGTGTGTGTGTGTGATAATGCTGCAACAATCTTTCAATTAAATTCAATGCCAAAAAAACATTCCTTCAGCCTTCTCCTCGTGTGCATGTAACAATGGCAACCATCTCCCTATTTTCTCATGTGTATAAATCTTTTAAGTAAGTCTCTGTCCTCACTCTCACCTGTTCACTAAAGCCTCATCTCCTCTTCTGTCTCAGAGCGAGTAGCTATCAAAGTCATGGACAAGCTGCGTCTGCATAAGAAGAACCAGCCGCTGACTTCCTCAGAGATCAGCTGCATGGAGAAGCTGTGCCATCCCAACATAGTGCGGCTTTACGAGGTTTTTGAGACCAGCAGGAAGCTGTATCTGGTGATGGAGTATGGCAGTGGTGGAGACCTGTTCACCCGAATCACCACCAGGGGGAAGTTGAACGACCTGGAAACCAAGCTGATCTTTGCACAAGTCATGTCTGCTGTTAAACACATGGTGAGCTTCGGCCTCAGTCTTAATCATCACCCCCTGCACAGCACTGTGCTCAATCAGTGCCGCATAGTCGTGGATATTACTATGATTCATATGACTGAGGTATGGAAAGTAAAAAAGGGCTGATTATTAATTACATGTATAAAGTATATTTACATGCACACATTACAAGTGCCACAAGTTTTATTTTGTATGGACATTTTTGCCCTTTTTGCATAGTTTATGGTACAGAGGTGACAAGGAATGAGGGGAGATGATAACAGTTTCTCAGCCAGCCATAAAGCCTTGTGATTACATGGTCAGAGTCTTAATCAGAATCAGAAATACTTTATTTTAAATTCTTTTGTCACAATTGCGCTTGTCAAAGTTAGATAGATAAAGAACACCCCTCAGATAGATTAACCATTCATTATGAATTAATCTGTTGATAATTTTCTCCATTAATTGATTGTAAACAGTTTGAAAATAGTGAGAAATGTTGTCACAATCGACCAGAGCCCAAAGTGACACCTTCACATAGCTTGTTTTGTCTGTATGTGTATTATCATGTGTATTATTAAAAAGATACATTCAAAAAACTAAAAGGAAAAGCAGCAAATCTTCACATTTGTGAAGCTGGAACCATAAACTGTTTTTACATTAAGCATTACTTAAACTAAGCAAAATATTTCCCAATTAAAATCAAAACATCTTATTTAAATGTATTTATTTATTTATTTTAAACTCTTGATATGTTTTGTGTGTAAAAATCTTGCCTAAAGTAACTAGTAACTGAAGCTATCAGATAAGTACAATGTTTCCAATTAGGATGTAGTGGAGTAGAGGCTGAAAGTGGCATGAAAAGAAAATACTCAAGTAAAGTACAAATACCTCTTTTTACTTAAGTACAGCACTTACAGTAGTAAATATACTAAATTACCATCCAGTAATATCATACATATTTTTAGAGTCATAAAGTAATAATAATATAATAAACATTTCCCTCAGAAATGTAGTGAAGTAGAAGTAAATGCACCAATAATAATAATAATAATTGATAGAATGCTTGGTATGAATGTGTCACTAATCCAATTAGAGGGATTGTTAACACTTTTTTTCCTTTAAGCATATATAATGTAGCAAACAGAACCCTTACTGAGACTTTCCCCATTTTGTATTTTTCAGCATGAAAACAACATCGTCCACAGAGACCTTAAGGCGGAAAACATCTTCTACACCACCAGCTACTGCATCAAGGTCGGAGATTTCGGCTTCAGTACAGAGAGCGGCCCTAATGAGCTCCTCACCAATTTCTGTGGCTCTCCCCCATACGCTGCTCCTGAATTGTTTAAGGATAAAGGTTACATTGGACGCCATTCAGATACCTGGGCTTTAGGTATTCTCTTGTACTTCATGGTGACGGCCACTATGCCCTTTTTTGGGGACAACCTGGGGAGGCTCAAGCGCTGCATCCTTCAGGGGGCCTACAGTATCCCTGATTATGTGCCCAATCCATGCCAGCTTGTCATTAAGGGCATGCTGCGGCCTGTCCCTGTTGATCGCTCTTCTCTCACACAGATTGCAAACAGTGCTTGGCTGAAGGGGATTGAGTACCCTCGTCCGCACGTCTTGCTGCCTCTGACCCCGGCCCACTTTGCTCAGGCCAACCAGGATCTGTGTGTGGAGGAGCAGGAGGTGAAGGATTTGCTGTCAGATCTGGGTATTGTGACATTCCACTTCCAAAACAATCCCTGCTTAGACTGCAGGAGCCCACTGACGGGGACCTACCGGATCCTTCTCCATCAGGTCCAGAAGAAGAGGTCAGTGGAGGCCGTAGGTTACACAGCATTTCAACCTGAGGATTTTGGGAGTAAGAAGAAGTGGTCTGTAGCATCTGTGGACAAACACACTCCTTCGGCTGTGTGTGTTGTACTGTAATGAGAAATAACTGGACTGGAATTTAGTTGTGGTGGCTACACTGGATCACATACACATGTGCCCATTTACTCCCAGGCAGTCCTTCAATGACTTCAAGCTCCCTTAACCAGTAAGGCATTATGTTACATGTTGAGAAGAATTCAAGTTGTTTTGTGCAAAACTTGACACATGGAGGTTGGAGGGTTCTTCTGCTCCACACTGTAAATCACTTACAGCTTACAGATTAGAGCACCTAGCTATGGCTCTCTGATTATGTCACCAACCACAAGCTTACTGACGCAAACCATTCATCAATCACTGTATGGCCATCAGCATCTTCCAATCCTTCTTAGTGCATACATCTACTGAACTAATCCAAGGCCATGTGTAATCCTTATAAGGGAGACTCTGAGAACATGCTTAGTCCAACAAAATGAAACCTGAGACTATGGCTAAAAAAAATATGTATGGGGAAAGAAATACTTTTGAGCAAAATTAGGACCACATGAGGCCAGAACAACAGACCTGAAAGCCAGTCTGCAGCCATATTAAATATTTTTAAACACAGAAACTGATGCCTAAAATGCCTTCATGTAATGTAGATATTTATTAAATATTTATGATTGTCAAAATGTCTGAAGTACACAGAAGTTTTGCACAGTCTTAAAACAAATTTGGTTGATATCTGTGTTAAGTATTATGCTAGTGTTTTATGGCAATATTTTTATAAATTTATGACAGATACTGGCCTGAACTTCCTGTCACTCTGTATTAATAATTATACCATTGAGTAAGACCAAATTAATTTGGAATAAAACAATTTTCAAACAATGATTTATATTGTTTCCTCTGAAATCACCTCATCTTTCCTTCCAGCAAGAGGCATTTTATTACGGGATAAAATGATTGTCTTTTTCTGGTACAGGCAAGCCTCAAACCAAGATTTCAACTGTTTACAAAGAGATTTCTACTGTTTCTAGTGTTGAATGTTTCCCTGCTCCATTACAAGCCCTGGAGTTTAATAAAAACCTGAGGACTCTTGAGGCAGTTTGCAGGAAAATTGTTTTGGACCCATCTCAAGCACTTTCAGTGAAAGAGCTGATGATGAAATATGATGTATCTGTGAACTCAAAATGAAGAAATATTAAGCTGTGAGTTCATTTGAGTCTGTCGCACTTTAATATTCATAATTCATTCCAATCTGGGAAGTCTTTCTCCACCTAATCAGTTCATTTCCACTTTGCCACTCACTTGTGAGAACCCCTCAAGGCTACAACAGTTTCTGTGAGCCAGGCATTACTTTTTCCATTTACCGTCACCGCGCAACTTAGTGCCAGTCTGCCAGTGTCCACACACACTTGCTGTGTTTCTGATTAGCTAGTGGCACTATGATAAGCATCATATTTTGCAATAAGGCAGTGAACCCCTAGCCTGTTCACACAGGAACGCGTAAACATTGTGTGGGCAGGAACAGACACAAAAAGAGATTATCAAAGTCTGTACTAGTGCCAAGGAGGAGTCTTGACTTGCTGTTTATTCAGGAAAACAGTTCTTGCTCAATATCACTGGTGTGAAAACCACTGTTATCATCTCCTCCTGAAGAATTATCATCCTTTAAACTGATAAAGGAAGCAGTCAGTAGTGGTCATTGTAACAGAACTGTCTGAAACTCCTATTTCAAGATAAATTTAAAATAAGCTGAACTGACGAATCGAGGAAAGTAAGTTGCTTTAAACAAGAGTAAATCATTTACTCTGAGGTGATCAAAGGTGAGTGACATGGCATGTCAATGGGGTACATTAAACGAAGCCTGTCTGTGATTTTAATGTGCATTTTTATTTATTGAAGAAGAATCACTTTAAAATGGATTAAGAATGTTTATTGTCTCTTAACAACTCATATAAATGCCACAAAAGACATTAAATCCATCTCATAATAATACATCCTTTGATCCAGTCACTAACCCCTGCATGATTAAAATCAAAAAGAGTAAAACTAAGTTTCAAGCATGAAAACAAACAGTTTTGTGTTTATATAAACTATTTACCTTTCCATATATCCTCTGGGATTATCATGATAGGCCAAGACATCAAACCCCATAAGCAAGTCAGCATTTTTTTGTAATAGTATTTGGCAGAGAAAGTGCAGCCTTGAGCTCTGGACGACAAATCTCTTCAGTTCATAAAAACACGGTTGAGATGGTTGCGAAAGAGTAACTTTGCCTTATAAAGACAATTTCCTTTTCAACGGAATGACTGGGAGGCTGTTTTAAAGAAACTGAAACTATGAAAATTTACTAGAGGTCTCACAAAGGATTACATTATATAGTACATTCATGTGATTGGATTGACCCATGGTAGTTTATGGTCCCTACTTGTATACAAGCACGAGTGGATAAACTGTGCTTTTGATCTTGATTTTTGTTTGATACCAGGAATTGAACTGCTAACTGTGGTCCTTTATTTGTGTTTATCAATGCATGCAGCTGCTTTATTTCATATTTTCTGCAATCAGTAGTAGATGTCAAAACTCTATGTTGTAATGTTCCAGAGACAGGAAATAATCGAAGCGTAAATGTCTTCAGATAGAGCACAACTGGAGCGAGATCTAACACGTCTCAGTAAGCTAATAACTCTATCACAGCAAACTGAAAATGTGCATCAGTTTTCAGGCATGCAGCACAGCAACTGCAGAAGTCTTCATTTGAAATGAGTCAAATAAAAACTGAGGTGAGGTGAGGTGAGGAGGAGAGAAACTGCTTCAAGGCTACAGTCAACAGCTGCAGTTCATCTTTTCCACATTTAGTGGGTCAGGATTTTCACACTAATGTTCTGAACCAAAAGATGGTCCATTGTGCAGCTAACTGATTAGTGTTTTGTTAATACCTAATGGTGTGAAAAGAAGGGCAATGGTAGCTCTGCTCTTCAGCCGTCCACACCTGCACTTTATGTTTTCTGTCTCAGCCTCGTTTCTTGTTCCATACCATGCCTACTGTAAGACAGACACTGAAATTTTGATGTTGATTACTGCAATGCTAAAGTATGCAAACCTTTATCTCACCAATTCATCTGGAGAAATGTAACAGAACTGAGACACATTTCAGCCTGTTAGACAAAATAACTTCTGATCTACAGGCACCACACATCGTGGAGCACATGTCGAATTGAAAGTGTTGTGAAAGAATTGATTCACATCTGTTCAGAATATTCCAATACCCCCACTGCTGTCTTTTTTCTTTATTTTTTGGGTTATTAAAGTGAAAGTGAAAGTTAATCAGTTTTGCCCAGTCTTTGAGAGGTCACAATTTTGAAATCCTAATCTCAGTTCCAAATTGTGACGGTGTGTGTTGGGTAACAAACTAAAATGGCTGATTGACAATCATGCTGCTGTGTCCTAAATCCAGCCTACATACGCATTCTAAGCAGAGTATGAGTGTGTTCATACTGGAAAAGTGGGAAAAATGCGCTCAAAAAAGTCAACTCATATCCTAAAACTGCATCAATCTCGGAAGTGCTGGTGACGAACACTTTTTTCCCACTATGCAATGCACAAAGGAACTGGAGAAGCTGCTCACAGCTGGAGGATATTAAAAGTGATTGCAGATGGTGATTTATGTTGTTTTCTGAGGCATTTCAGCTCCTGAAATTACTTAGAAAATAAACAATAACTATTACATCTTTGGAAAAACATTTTCTCTCTGCTTATGAAGTTTAAAGGGCAACTTAGGTATTTTCCAACCTGGACCTCGTTTTCCCATGTTTATGTATCTATACAACTAATGTGGACAACATTAATTTGAAATTGGCGAGCATGCTGCAATGGGCAGCAGCAAAATCAAGGCAGCAAATTGCGCACCGTCAAAGTACATCAAGTAGTAAAGTATGATACTTTGACGGTGTGCCCCATCAAAACATGGGAAAATAGGGTCCAGGTTGAAACATACTAAAGTTACCTTTTGATTGACAATGGCTTCAGAATTTTAAAGTGTGTTGGTGTAAGTCTTATGTCACTTCCTGAGCACAAAATGGTAAAGTATGTTAATTTTGTTGTATACTGACTGCAGGAACAGTATACTGTCACGGACAATAGAATGCATGCTGGATGAAATAAGTATGCAGTATGGACTTAGGGTCAAGACTCTGCAGTCTACTTACATCTGAAGGACAGAGGACACTCGTTTGAGGACCACCAGGTGCACATTTTAGACAGAGAAGATGGATGGACAAGGAAGCCATCTACACCAGGGTTGAGAAGCCGTCATTGAACAGGGGAGGGGGTCTACGCCACCACTTATCCCCCACTTACAATGCTGTCCTTTCATCACTTCCCAGGAAACTCAACAAACGTAACCTATTGGCCTCAGGTGAAGATACCAACGATGGTCGTTCAGTCTTGGCCACAGGTAGTCCTAACGACTGTAACGACTGTCGTCACAGCAACAAGGAACACTAACGAACCAGCGGTATCAATGACCCGGGCCAACGACCCCACTGAGGTTAAATAGTTGAGTTTCCCTGCCAGTCAGTCAGAACTGAAGAAGTCCTTTGGATGAGGGACGAAACGTCTTCCAGTATCTTCAACCAAGTCCAGTTGCCCTTGATTTTAACCTTCGTTGGATGTGGATGAAAATGCCTTGTTGATGTCAGAGGTCAGAGGAGAATGGGCAGACTGGTTCGAGATGACAGAAAGACAACAGCAACTCAAATAACCACTCATTAAAACCAATGTATGCAGAATACCATCTCTGAACGCACAACACGTTGAACCTTAAAGCAGATGGGCTACAGCAGCAGAAGACCACACCGGGTGCCACTCCTGTCAGATAAGGACAGGTAACTGAGGCTACAATTCACACAGGCTCAACAAAATTGGACAATAGAAGATTAGAAAAACGTTGCCTGGTCTGGTGAGTCTCGATTTCAGCTGCGACATTCAGATGGTAGGGTCAGAATTTGGCCTAAACAACATAAAATTCATTCATTCATTCATCCTGCCTTGTATCAACGGTTCAGGCTGGTGGTGGTGGTGTAATGGTTTGGGGGATATTTTCTTGACACACTTTGGGCCCCTTAGTGCCAACTGAGCATTGTTTAAATGCGACAGCCTTCCTGAGTATTGTTGCTGACCGTGTCCATCCCTTTATGATCACAGTGTACCCATCTTCTGATGGCCACTTCCAGCAGGATAATGCACCATGTCACAAAGCTCAAATCATCTCAAACTGGTTTCTTGAACATGAGAATGAGTTCACTGCACTCCAATGGCCTCCACAGTCACCAGATCTCAATCCAACAGAGCACCTTTGGGATGTGGTGGAGTGGGAGATTCGTATCATGGATATGCAGCCAACAAATTTGCAGCAACTGTGTGATGCTATCATGTCAATATGGACCAATGAGGGCAAAAGGGGTCCAACCTGGTACTAGCAAGGTGTACCTAATAAATTGGCAGGGGAGTGTATATTTGTTGTGTACCCTGAGCTTGGAAAGCACTTTGGTCAACTAGGGTTGTTTTTAAATGTGCTATATTAATAAATTTAAACTTGAACTTGAAGTGATCCAATTCCAGTGTAAGTGATGTGGGACAAAATCCACAGTCCTTATTCTGTGGGGAAAAAAATTACACTAAAAAGTTTAACTGAAGCCAATATTAGGCTTCAGCAGGCTGAGTTAATCAAATCCAGAGAGTATCTTCCACAGTCACAGTTTTTCTAGTGTAAAATTCCCTCTTTGGGTTACTATCCCTCCACTGCAGCTCAGCATGAGAACACTGTCTGATGAAACACAAAGAAGAAATTTCGTCCTAAAAAGACTAACTTTGGGAGATATCCACTATGCATTCAGCTGAAGCCTCATAATAACTTCCTATAAACTTTTAAATACATTTTTATACTAAAGAAGACCCACTTATCACTTCTTTTGAAGCACATTGCGAAGGGATCACTTCACAGCCAGTATGGACAGGAGGAGTGGTAAAAGCTAGCGAGACCAGTTTTAATGTAAATGTGGGCACCTGACAAGTGACAGGTAAGACGGACTTAGCGGTACTAATTGTGAATTTATCCTATAATCCGGCCTTGTTGGACTGGATGGCTGAGAATCTTTGAAAAGATGGCAGATTTTTTACTTTTAAGTCAATGCTTTACCATCAGTTTTATCATTAGTTAATGAAAACCAGCTTTGCGGTCCCGAGAGCCAAGTGTTGACGGATGGCTCAAATGGATGCCAATTTAAGACTCAGTGAAAGATTATTGGACCAAAGCTAAGCTTGCTTAGTTCTATGGAAAGCCAGTGAAAATGGAGGAATAGTGCAACTCCCCTCTCAAAAATCAACCATGTGAATGTGATCAGATCTGATTTTAAACTGTGAGATGTCGTTTTCTGATTAAACTGGAGTTTGATTTGCACTTGCACCTTTATTTGATACAGAAAAACACAAATACAGTTATAATGATGATATAAAAATATGACAATCTGTTGTAAAAAAAAAACCCCAGCTTACGCCCAAAGTGTTTTTTACATATACATCACACAAACACGTATACACATGCACACAAACACAATCTGCTAATGCAATTAAAAACTGTGGCTCATTCCTAGCAGGCTCTACTTAGCACAGAGTAGTGAAGAGTATCATAACAGTGGCTCATATAGATGCAGTTTGCTATACTGGCTATAACAGTGAGGATATGAAGTCTGTGTACATTTACAATCTCTGTCAGCAACAGGAAATACTACATCTGCTGAAACATGATCCATCTGGTTAAAGGTGATATATGCTGCCTGACAGAGAGGCAAAAACGGCTCCACTCTCATTCTTCTCTCGCTTCTGTCCTGTTAGTGGTCTACAGAGACAAAAGTTTTATGATGAAGAATTTACACAGTCAATGAGTTGTCTCTGCATTAAATTGAAAGTGCGTTGTGTAACATTTTACCTAATTCTGCTTTTGGTTTCTCCTATCCACATTCACCATCAAATCCTGGACCCAATCTTCATTTGGATTAGCGCAGATAGTCCGCTGTTTTTTATGTTGAGGCCTCATCTTCATCAGAAACCTAAACATATCAGTATTATTATTTAATGGTATCAAATTTACTGAACAAAATTTAAAAGTAATCAAAGACAACAGTGCGCACAGTTGAAAGTGCTGCTCTGAGCTTGGATCAATAGCTTCCTTAAACAGGTTGTTTGTATTTCCATTAGTCTTTGCCAATTGCTTACAGTGGGAACTTTTGAAAATGCAGGAAAACAAAATGCTTGTTAAGGGCCAAAAGTGAAGGACACAATAGTTGCTACTCACACAACGGCTCTCATGTTGCAATCACCATCTGTTTCCTGCATCCTGTAACTTTCAACGCTTTTCTTTGGTCCTGATTTCATCCAACGAACATGGCCGAGGCAGCAGTTGCCATAGGAGCCTGGAGGGAGAGATCAAGGTACTGAAGGTGAGGGAGAGACAATCCTAAATCACGGGTCTCACAAATCACTATTAATTCAACCACGTTTCTCAGATCTGAAAAAGCTGCAGGGCTAAAGCAACATCGTCCAGAAAAATCCCAACTTCCCTATTTACAAGTACAAGAGATTCATTTTGGGAACAGAGATTGAGTGTTCAGCATTAACTAATAACAAAAGTGACGGGGATAATTTATTTAGCTCTCTATTACTCTCTATCTTGCTAACACTCTCTCTCTCACACACACACACACACACTCACAGATACACACCAGTTGTCTTTCTCACAACTGATTATGGCTCAGTTGGCTGCAGCTCATCTACGCTGTCACTGCCTGCATTGGCATTACTGTTTGTGGTTGTCTCTGGTCAAGATAAGTTCATATTAATATCAAGACTGCATTCAGACTATTAACTGAATGAATACATTATGAAGTATCCAAACAATTTTCGTGACTTTATTTTTGATGTTTTGTCTAAATCTACTGGGTTGGGGACTGAGACTCATGTTCTTAGTATTTCTAAAACCTGACTAAAGCTCTGTAGTAACTTGTAATTGAGGTAAGGTTTGTAATTTGCCATCTGTCATATGGGGAAATTTGTTTTTGTAAAATACCCTAATGGTGGTTTTTAGACATAAATACATTAAATACAATAAAAACAGTAATTTCCTAAACAAATTATTGGGCATACTTTTTCTTTTCCACTTAATTAAAGTAATGGGTGTTGCTTTCTATTTGTCAAACCTGTCACAAGACTGCCACATCAAAGTGGTCTATAATAGCAAGCCTGGACAGACTACACTTTGGTATGATGCATTGTGGTAAATGGTTTTGAGCAGAATAATTCACCTCCTTGAAAGAGAAGAATTAGCAACAATATAAAAGGAATGTGGATTGTGAAATAAAGCTGCGGACACAGTTCTACTTGTGGCCGCAGCGGGACTCCACATATTCTCCACAGTCATTTACAGAAATACTCAGTTCCAGTTTTACGATGTAAAATGCATCAGTTTCTTGCACAATACTGAGCTACTAAAAAATGCTCTGTTAACTATGCACTAAATATGTGTAATCTAATCCCAACTTGCTGAATAAAATCTGATCCATTCCACTTACCCTGTGCCAGACTCAGGTACATGCAGGTGAGGAGCAGAAGAAAGAAGAGAGCTTGGAACTTCATGACTGTTGCTGCTGCTGTTCTTGTTGCTCGCTGCACAGAAACAAACCAAACAACATTCAATCAAAGGGCAAAGCTAAACAGAACATGGGAATTAGAGTCCCCCACCCCCCTGTGCTAAATTTTGGTTAGTTGTGTATAAAATTTTCCATCACAATCCCCTCTATCTGCACTCCTGATTAAACATGTTGAAATCTGTGTCAGGTTTCCAGCTGTGTGCAGCTGTTTCATCTCAAGCGTTCTGAGTGTTGTTTTACGGGAACCAAGTGAGTTTGTGGTCAGTCCAGAGTGTATCTCTGCAGCTATATCTGACATCTTATCTTAAACTCAATATTTGAAGCACATGACAGCATGTTCAGGATCACAGAAGCACCAAGAACAACATGAAGGGATCGTTTCATAAGCATGCAGAGAAACCTACCTGCTGAGTCTGAGTATTTCCCAAAATGTCCTGGGAGAAAAACTTTTGTCCTGTGCAGCTTGTGGGGGCTCTGTCCTCTTATAGTGCACACATGAAATCTGCCCTCCCCTCACACAACTCTATACTTTACCACACCTCCTCTGACATGTCAACACTTCAAGTTTTACAAGTGCTCAGTAAAAGTGCAATTTGATCATGATGCTTGGCTCAGGCATGTCACTCACTTTCTCTCTCTCTCTCTCTCTCTCTCTTTCTCTCTCTCTCCCTCTCTCTCTCTCACACACACACACACACCAATACCACCCAAGTACCTCTGATGTAACTGCAACATGTTGTCTCCGGTTGTCTTCCAAAGCGTTCATACATTTCGACAGTGCTAAGTCTGTGTAGTTAATTGTATTATCTGGCTCATGTCCCATATACAACAGTGCCTTTGGAGATAATATCTTGGTGCCAAAACATTACCCCAAAAGTCTTTCATCAATAAAGACAGAATATGATAACATATATCCAGACACAGCATGCCTAAATGGAAACATAATAAATTGTGTTGATATGTTTCCATCACATTCAGACACATTGGGTATCAATGGTAATGTATACACAGTGTATTTAGGATATGATCATAATTTTGCAATTGAAACCACAGGAAATGAAGTAAAATCCTAATACTTTGATACCATTTAAAATGTTTATTCTTCATTGAAAGGTCAGAGGTCAGCTGTGGTGTAACACCTGGGAGAGATGCAGCCCGGCGAATACTTTCTCACACAAAGGCTGACCTAATTTGATGGTACTAAATCTGTCCAGATGTTTGACACCGTTCCAAAGTTGGTTTATTGTGTGTCTATTAAGTATCATTTACATCCAATGAATGATCGGTTATCAACATCAGTTCCCTCTACAGCTGCATTCATTTAGTGTGCTTACCCTGCTTTAAATCCTATTCCACAGAATGCTGAATCCATGAGATGTGCATTTGTTAACTGTGGTGCTGCTCCAGTAAATTAATCTCTTTCCTGAATAATGAACATTCAAGATAAGATATTATGAGATAGTGGATGACCTGGCAGCAGAGTAGGGTGGTGGGGGAGTTTAGGTCCTTCAGCCTTGAGCAACCCTAATCCCGCAGTGGGTAGTCATGTAACTTAAAACCAAACTCCTGCCTTTTAAAAAGTTTACGGGACTGATGCCTCTTCTTCATGCTTTCCAACTATAGCATGTTGTTTAGTCTGCTAGTGGTAACCCCTTCAATACTTTGGTTTGGGGTGTTATTATAGTGGTTTTGTTGCCAAAAGAAATGTGCATTTAACAACCATTGACAACCATTGATCCTAAATCTTCCAGCAGGGTTGAAGCCAGACTTTTTGGAAATACTGAAGTCATTAATCCAAGTCATTCCAGTGTAACACCCCCACCCCCCCAGAAATATATTATATTAAATATTTAGATTTTAACTGTTCTGTAAATTGGGCGAAAGGCAGAGTGGCAGAGTACAACCTCTACAGGTTGCCAATCCATCGCAGGGCCACACATTGACAACCAGTCACACTCACACCTAAGGACAATCTAGGGTCACCAACCTAGTCCGTAGCACCTGGAGAGAACCCACAAGAACATGCAAACTCCACACAGAAAGGCCAGGGCTACCGGGGTTTGAACCTGCAGCCTTCTTGCTGTGAAGCAACAGCGCTAACCACTGCACCACTGTGCCCATGCCCTCCTCTATACTGAATTTTTTTAAAGAAAATGAATATATCTGAAAATAGTGGAATCAGCCTACCTAGAATTGTAAAACATATCTAATCTAAAGTTACTGAAAACTCCAAATTCCTGGTAAAAAAAAATACAAAGGATGTGACCCCCAATGAGAAAATGGTTTGAAAAAGTATGACTGTTACTTGCTATGTAGAGAAATATGTACTGAAGAAAGAGTGAAGTTTTGATAGCTTACTCCTTCTTGCACTCATGGTCATCTTACCCCTGCGATGATTTAATGGCTTCCAAATATCAGTGTTGACTTCGCCTGATGATGTTTGTCTGAATCACAAATGCAGTGCTGTAAACCACTCTGGATATACAGTATGTGTCTACCAAATGCCAAATGCACTGCTGGTCTACTATTAAAAGACTAAATATATGAAATAAATGATATGGCCAAAAGTAGGCAAAGAGCACAATATTACACACTTACATGATCGTCACATCTCATTCGAAAAAGGGGGACATTAATCTTCTTCTATAACAGCCTCCCCTCTTATGGGAAGGCTTTCCAGAAGTGCTTGGAACCTGGCTGCAGCGATTTCCTGCCATTCAGACACCAGAGCATTAGTGTGACCCAACACTGATGTTGGGAGATAAGGCCTGGCCCCCAGTCTGTGTTCCAGTTCATGTTGACCTGGCTTTGTGAATTAATGATAATTGTTATGTTCCCAAACTATAAAAAAAAAACAAAAGAAAAAGAAAATGGAAAGTACCCACATACTGCTATCTCATTCGACAGCAGCACACAACATCTGTGAATTAGTTAAGTGACAGTCTGCATAATCTACATGTGATTACACAAGGCCCACACAAAAATCACATCAGCATTACATTGAAATGCAAACAAAGAAAAACAAACAAAAAAGCTTAAAATATATTCTCAAAATGCTTTCTATATGTACAAATTCAAACACTTTAGAGCTTCACAGGGGTGCTCACAGTCAAATTTGTAGTCAATCATGTCAACATAAAATCAAAAGTAAACTATTGCCAAATAATTGGAATCAGACTATTGTCTAATTGTGTAATTGAATGCTGTATCATTAAGATTTCCCTTTATTGAGACGAAGAGAAAAACAGTCCCAGGACAAACGAGTACACAAACGTACTGTGTGTAGACAGGAATGTTCACCAGTGGTGGAATAAGTATTTAGATCCTTCACTTAAGTATCAGTACCAAATTCTAAAAATACTCTATTAAAAGTACATATAAAAGTTCAGAGGTATGAGCAGTAGCACTGAATATAGGCCTACTTAAAGCATTAAAAGTAAAAGTACTCATTGTGCAGAATGACCCTTCTCATATATAATTATATTTTATATTATAACTAATGATTAACACACTAGCAGCATTTTAATATTGTAGCTATCCAAGATGGGTTAGAATATTGGAGCTAATTAAGCTGGAGGTAATTTTACGTATTTTAAATACTAATGGGTGGTTGAATTTGAATTTACTATATAAACATGCATTGTATTGTATATGTTTATCGTGAATTTAATTTGCAGTGTAGTAACTTTTGCACTAAATGTAGTGGAGTTTAATTTATTTATTTATTTAAAAGGGCTGGTACACAATGAACATTTTAGTGTAAATATAAAAAGTGTAAAAAGATTTAGCCAGAAGGCTCATTTTCATCTGTAGTCTCAAGCAGGTCATTACATTACAGAGGTCAATATAAGAAAAGTACAACGGATAATAGTAAGAATAATACCACAGTAAAATCACATATAAATATATATTTTCAAATGTAAGTAAATTTGTTGTAAAGTTCAAGTTATTAAGATGTGCAGTTTAAAGTGCTATTCTATGAAAATAAGTGCAATTCAATGTATTTAAGTGCTATTCTGTGCAGTAAAGTGGGACCACACAACAGGGTAAAAAGTACAATATTGCTCCCTAAAATGTGTTTAAGTAGAGGAATAACGACGCATGGAATATAAATACTCAAGTAAATCACAGGTGAATTAAACTTAAACACTTGTATTTAGTTAAAGCGTTCACTGTTGTCCTATGATAATTGACAACACTACACCACCATCTAGCGGTCAGGCATGGAACTGGGCCGAATTCAAAAATCCAATCCATTGATCCAGGTTTGTGTTCCGGACGTAGCCGGTTAACTTACTCCGTGTCATCCTGACCAGGTTTTACGGGACAGCCACCGACACCTCCGTGTGGGCGTGACCGACCGGCTTGCTTCCACAACAGCCACCAAACCAGCAGGTCAGTCAGCGGTGAGTGCAAGTCATCCTGACTAGTGTTTTTTTTTTTTAACAGTAGCGGGGCTGTGTCATTGTCTGCTAGTTATCACAGCAGCCGGTGGCAAAGCGAAAGCACTTGCTTGTGTCAGAAGCAGACGCCGATTAGCAGCTTGTTAGCTCGCTAGCAGAAAACCACATGGATCCTCAAAACACCAACATGAACACGGAGGCGAAGATGCTGCTGAACCACGCAAAGACTCTCAGGCTCCACACCGGGAATCTAGTCAACCGGAATCGCCTGAAAAAGAAATGTCCGTCCTCTCCCAGCGAAGAGGTAAGAGACCACGCAGAGCCGACCCAAAGCGACGACAGCCACCGCAGTTAGTTGTGTTGTGCTGATGTGACAGTGTAGCTTATTAGCTTAGCCTTTAAGTTAACGTTAGGCTACCTGGCTAAATATTTATCAAGCTAACGATACCAGTGTGTGTAATAAGATAGGGATATATTTAAAAAGAATATATTTGTACCTGTCGAGGTCCATAGTTAGAGGGGTAACATAGCTTGAAAGTTTGAGCCTAGTATGTCATGTTGTTTATGTGATGAAAGCATGTATTACAACAAACTTTAGGTGAATAGTTTACAGAGAGTAACCTCTGGTGAATGATTGCTGTGAGCTGCAAACCTGGAAAGATCAGAAAGGTGATCTGGATCACCTGCAGACAGCTGCTCCACTGGAACAGTTTGTTTTTAGTTTAAACACCAAAACCAAAGAGTCAACATATTCATTATGTTGTACTCAAAAAACATATTGATATGATCATATGTCAGTCAGAAATTCAGTGCTACAACTACATATTTTTCACATTGATTAGCCTAATATTCTATTTTATTTAGAATTGAATAGACTTACAATAGCATATTCATTGTTTAGTAAGTAAATAATAATGCTAAAAGCCTAAGTTGATGTTTTCCAGTAGCCTGTTTTGTCCAGTCAACAATCAGAAACCCAAACATATTAAATTTATACAACACAGGGGGAAGCAGCACATTTAGGAAGATGTAGCCAGTGAATCTTTTGCATTTTGCTGACAATTAATCAATCATCAGAAAAGATGACCATCAGTTTTCTGTCTGAGTAATCCATTAATCAACTACTTTTTTTCACACTGCATAGATGTTCACTGTAGTTTAAGAAGATAAGAGATAAAGGTGGAGCGAGAATTTCCATCCATGTCGTAAATATTGGATTATTTCTCTCTCGCTGCTAGGCTCCAGGTTTTGGTTTGTTTTACATTTTCTGCTGCCGTCAACACTTAACACGAACATTTCTCACTCATCAATACACTCCATACACCCTGCTTATCCTTTAGTAAATAGTTGACTGGAGAGGCGCTCCTTGTCCCACGCTCTGAGCCAGTTTGTCCAAGTTGGACACTAGTTTATAACACACTGCGACCCGTGAGTTGGTTGAGCAGCTGTCCAGATGTTGGCGTGGAGTCTGCTGAGAATAAAAAGCTGTCCAGCTTCAGCCGAGTTTCAGGGTTCCTTGCTAGGAATATGCATGAAATTAACTTCATGTTTTTCTATTTGGCATTTCAGCTTCAAGACTGCATTCAAGCCACACTGAGCGACTGGTATTCTGCAACAAAACCGCCATCCAAGGTTGGTAGACGTCAACACTTTTCTTAATTTTTTCATGTAGTGCTGTTGGGTTCTTAATGTGAAATATAGCAGTTCACCTAACCCAGGCTCTAAAACCAGTTTTGCATGTTTTTAGTTACATTGTGAAATACGTGTGAGTAGTATTTGCATTGACGGTCGGTTATGGTTAGACCTGCAGAATGTGAGTGGGTTGTACAATAACATGCTACTACTCTGTCGTGCAGTAAGGGTTCCAGTGCTATGAAAATAAAATAACTGTAGTGATGGGCATGAAAGGCTGCCTCCAGGCTTACTGAAAAGAAGCTGTCATGATCAATGTTCATGCAGTGCTGGCTGCCAAAGGCGCCAGTCCAAATGTGTCTGTTGGGGTGGGGTGTGGGTGGGGCTGGAGGCACAGAAACTTAGCTCTGGAGGCTTTGTTCAGTAACTCTGATAGGATTTCTAAAAGTTAGTAGTCTTTGGATAATTTTTTTTTGTCAAACTAAAGTGTTCTGAAAAGGCTGAAATCGAGATTTAAAAGGCTGCCAACGTAGTGAACCACCATTCCTGCCGAAAAACATCCCTGCTCTGGCTGTTTTGCTTGGCTCAGCTAATCCGCTTCAGCTTCTATCACCACACCCACTGGACTCAAATGGGGATGAGGGAGTTGAACGAAGGGGTCTTAAATACTTGTAAATACAAGGCTTATAAGACACTTCCCCTGCAGGCATGTTCCAGTCACGGGTCCTGCATTCTCTTCTCAGGCTGTGATTGGAGGATATTTTTCAGTTTCGTCATGCTGTGTAAAATGTTGGCGTTGTTAAGATTGACACAAGTTCATGTCTGTTATCCTAAATCCCTTTCATAAATGTGATCCATGTAGGTCTCATGTCTGAATCAATGCACTTTTGCCTAAAAGAATTTTACCAGGTCGGACTTAGTAACATTACTGCAGCAGCAAATGTTATATTTGAACCAAGCAAAAAAAAAAAAAGCATGTCACGTTCACCTTTATTATCAATTCTTACGCACAAAGAAAACAGAATCAGTTTTGTAAACCACAAACCCATTTTGAGGAGATTCCTCTCATGGCAGAGTGCCATGGTTTGTGCATTAGAAGCCAAATATCACTCAAGCATTGTGACTTTCTCTGTGAGGGGAATTTCTGACTTTTTTTATGTAATGACCAAACGCCATCATTTGAACAGACGGGGGATGCCAGCAGTGTAACGTATTCGAGTCAGAAAATGGATTGAGTTACAAAACAGGTGACACAGTTTCACTTTTCTTGTCATGTAGGACTTTCCAGATACACTGGACTGCTCCATTCCTCAGGAAACAGATGCTATCACACCTGAAGAGAGGGAAGAGCTGAAGGTTTCAGGTCGGTTTCTCTATTGAATCGCACAAATCCAGCTACCTCTGATTTGGGCAGCAGGAATGCTTGTTACGTGAGAGCATCAGTTGGTGGCGGTTATGCACCTCTAAGCTGCTGTGCCGCAGCCGCAGAAGATAGATTATATATATAAAAAATTTATACACACGCATACCACGTTACTGTGATTTATAAAATTACATGTACCATAGATTTTGGCCAGATCTACCACCTCAATTTGCAGTGTTATGTAGTGATTTACTGTACTGGCAGGCACTGTGTTTAAAAGTTTTTCAGCAGTGAGATTCCAGTCAAAACACTTCCATTTATTTGCCTTACCTATGTTAAAAATCTCTGATTTGATCGCTGACCCATTGATCAGAGCATCCCGAATTAATGCCTGGCTGAATCACAAATAAGTAATATGTAGTATGAATGATTTAGATGCTACAAAACAAACAAAGCAGTGTGTGCGGGACGACATGTTTATGGTTGCTTTGTTTTCACAGTCAAGCTGTTCCTGTGTGAGTCCGTTGAATCCTCGATCAGAGATGCAGTGGAGATGGGTGAGCATTAAATCGCTTCAGCAGCATTTTCATGGGCTTTTAAAAATGATATACAATTCATAGGAACATCTTTAATCAGAACTCCTGATACTACCTTGTTTGTCTCTCATCTTTAGCCTGCCAGACGCTGGCAGTCTCCCAGCTTGACTCTGTTATCATAGCGCCACCTGGGCCCCTGGAGGGTGATGGCCAAACTTTGGCTCACCTTCAGCCAGCCTGGGAGGAGCTGGAGGCTCTGGTCAGGAGCCAGCAGATTGCCGCCATTGGCACTTCTGACCTGGACAAAGATCTGCTGGAACAGCTCCACAGCTGGGCTCAGGTGAGCGGGTATCTTGTGTAACTTGTGTCTTGTATTGTGTATGTGTCATTTTTAAGCTGAGCAGACACTGTGCAAATCACTTGTGTACGTTGTGTTAACGCTACACGTCTAATCAGCCTTTCTGTGCAGCCAGAACCTGTGACTCGTGTTCACACTACGGTTCATTTGACCGGCGACAACATGGTGCTCACCCTGAACGTAGGCAAGAGAGCCCCAATCTGCTTTATCCATTGACAATGCCAATAAAATGTGTTTAAAGAAGACTACTGCATCCTCAACAATGTTGATAAAACGAGAGACAGCAGCATTTTTTTGTTCTACTATGAATGGAAAGTAAGAAGGAAAAAATGGAGCTGCAGATGTCTCAGACAATGAGATCTGTCAGTTCTGCAGCAAAGTTCAGCAGTATCTAAACAAGATCACTGCAGAAATGTAGACGGCAACCATGCAGGAAATCAGACTTTGGAACTGCTCAAACTGCAAAAATTCAGTCAAAACTTAATCTGTACAGTGTCTGCTCGGTTTTAGAGGCAAACAAGATACTGCTGTTTGATAATAGGCCAGGTTTACAGATTAAAAGAACTGCAAGCAGGAATGTGTTTTACTGGTGCTTTGGGCAGTGCAGCACTGACAGACCCGGCAGCTCTGAGTGCCATTTCCTGTGTTGAACATTCACTGACCACATACCTGCTCATGTACCAGGTGAAGCCCAGCAGTAACCAGGTGAACCTGGCCTCCTGCTGTGTGATGCCTCCTGACCTGACAGCCTTCGCTAAGGAGTTTGACATCCAGCTGCTCACACACAACGATCCCAAAGGTGAAATTCCGTTTATTTCTTTCCGTTGTCAGTTGGATGGAGTTTATAGATGCGAAAGGGTTTGCAACCGGAGTGCAAGCGTCCCAGATCAAATGTTCTCAGAGTTTATTCAAACATTTACGGATATGTTGATATTTTTGTTATTGTCAACAAATTCCAAGACAAGACCAAAACCAACAATGTGTTAATCCCACTAACAGGTGTTGTCTCTGCAGAAAAAGCCTAATATATCTTATTCCTCTGTGCCATAGAGCTCCATTATTGTCAAAAAATTATGTTTCTGTATAAGTCAATGAATTAATTGTAGTTGAGGTCACCTGGGAAGTATCAGTGAATCTCATTTGCATGTGCTTTGCACAGTTCACTTGTACCTGTGCATTTTAAACACACTTGGCCTCGTGTCTGTCAACAGAGCTGATGTCGGCAGCCACATTCCAGGAGGCGGTGCGGGTGGGAACGCAGGACCTGAACATTGCCAACTGGCGGCTGGAGTGGGTCCTGCGCTACTCCATTATTGTCAAGAGTAGAGGCATCATCAAGGCTAAGGGCTACCTTGTCAGTGCAAGGAAGGCAAGCCCCTAGCACACCCCACTGGAAAAGAAAACGCATGGATGAAGCCATTTTCCTCCTCTTTCATTTGAGCACGCACACACAACATGCAACGTAACAGCTCTGAGTAACGGATGCCGCCAAATCATCATGAATCTTCAAGTCATTGATTTATCTTACAGATAAGGTTGCATTGTGACCATCTGTGGTTTGTCCAGTTTAACAGGTGCAGGGATTCATTACCATCGTCTCAGTGAGATCAAAAATGGGAGATGAACATGCAAGATCAACTCCGGTGTCAGTTCTGAGAGAATAGACTGTGAAAGTGAGTTTCCCCATGACCAGTACATACATCAGCCAGTTATCCACACAGAAGAGGCTGCTTAATGATGGAACATGTCAGTTGCTAAACTTTGATCCAAGTTGAAGGTTCCTTAACCTTGTTGACTTGAAGTGCCTCATCTTTTGCTCCTCCTGTCCTCATTCCTGCTTTGTCTCCACTGTGTCTGTGTGAATCAAGCTTTAAATATATCAGTCTGAATGAAAAGATTACAAGTTCAAGAATTATTGTTTTATAGTACAGAACGATTCCAGACATTACAAAAGGTTAAATTAGGAAAAAAAATTAGAAATGTCTGATTTTATTCATACAACTTGATTTTTCCTTCTATATTAGAGTTTGCATTCCTCAATTGAGAAAAAAACACAATGGACTAATTCAAATCTAACTACATATGACATGTTTATTTTATGATGCTGTTTGAATTAGACTTTTAACTTAAGCACAAAAGTACGTGAGTATATGTTTATTTTATCACGCTTTTTTCCTTAACCATTTGCCGTTTCTGACGATGCATTGAAATGTTGACCCACCCTGTGCTCAAGAGATTAAATCGAGGGTTGACGGTACAGCAATATTTTGACTTGCCTAGCTGGCTTATGTCCTCAGTGTGCATTGTTGTTGTAGCACTGGAAACTCCATGTCAAGGAGTTGTGAAAATGTGTTAACTCTTGAGGATGAAGTTTTTATTTAAGAATCATAGCTGTTTTTCCAGACAGGAGCTCATGAAGACAAATTATCTGTTGTACTGTAAACATATTTAACGTTGTCTGTATATCATGAATTGGCTTTATTAAAATTATTGAACAGATGTTTGTACCCTCAACTTGGGCTATTGTAACTGTTTGACGATTAACATTTTTTTACTGAGCTGAGTGTGAAACTGAGACTCAAACTTTGTTGAACTGTTTCACGCTCTGTCCTACAGGCTACGATGAGCTCATCAGGCTCTGATTTAAACTGGACAGACAAAAACTATTGTTTATTGATAGGTTATGTTGTACAGTTGCACTGCTATTTCTACTACACATACTTCTCCTCCACTTCAGTTTAGATGGAATTATTTTACTTCAATACATATTTGACAGTTATCATTACGTTATTTTACCATTTTATGTACAAAGCATATCATCAGCTTATAAAAGCATATCATCAGCTTATAAAATATGATGCAGCAATTAAACCAGTATGAGATGGGCCCAAGTACATAGATGGATAGATAAATTATTAGCCTGGCCTTTGCTTCAATCACTTAACTCTCCCTGTCTGTATTTGGGACAGGCATCTAAATGGGACAAGCCTTTAAATCTTTTACCATGCCGGTAAATCTGAATGAATAATACTTTAGTTCATTTTACGAAAACAATAAGCACCAAACGACTAAATTGTGGAGAATCTAACTGAACTAAGTATGTGTCGTCTGTCCATTTTGACGAAGGTTTAAACATTTATATTGGTATGCATGACCTAAACAGCTTAGAACCAGCTCAAGCAGGTGACCCGGTGGACATTAAGGTTTTATCATCCAAAGAACTTCTATAAAAACCAGACCAGGCGTCTCATTAAGACGTGCCTTAAACTGTCAAAATGTGTAGCCACACCAGTGTAGCCAGTAAATGCAACAGGTCTAATTGGAAATACGTTTTTAATAAGTTTAACATATCATAATGTCTTTGTTTTTTTGGCAACTGCAGAAATATCCCGTAAGTAACATTTACACAACTATATACAGGTGTACAACACATAGGACACTTCTCTACATTGAGCACTTGACACTTACAAGTACGTTTACTAATAATTTGTACTTTTATTGACTTTTTTTTTTACTGCTGTACTTAAATGGGGAGAACAATGAACCATTGAAGCTGATTCAATTAATGACCCATGAATCGAAGCTCTGCGATCGTCTGCACCGTGCTTACGTTCATCGATTAGTTGAGTCTAGCCTTCACACCGGAAGTGAGAGAGGAGCCAGCCAGCAGGCAAGATGGTGGCCACCAGGAGAGGAGTACGCGTGTACTCCCCAAGTAAAACAAACCCAGAACAGCCTTCTGATGTCCAGGTACGTAGAAAAGAGTTGTGTTTTTAAATTCGTAAATGTTCATATATCCTGTGAAGGTTTAGTCCGAGGTGAATGAAGCCCGTCACGTGTCCGTTAGCTGGTGCATGCAGCTGCTCAAACTTCACGTGGACACCGTCGGTCTTTCTCAAAGTCAGTTTGTAAACGTTTCGATGTTGTGATGAGCGGAGACGCAGATATACAAGAAAACAAAAAACATTGTGTATTTTAGACAAGTAACTTACACGCAATGCAGAGTCCAGAAGTCCTGTTTGAGTTAAGTGTAACTTCAACACAGCTTTCAGTTGTTGAATTAGCTTGGGTTTTTAAAATACGGAATCAATCACACGTGCTTTCATTGGACCACAGTTGCGATCTTTTAAACCAGTCAACATACTCCAAATTATATAAAAACAACATTTATCCCCCTTTTCTGTCCTCAAAATCATCCTTAAAGTAGATTTTACGGTCCTACTTACTAATTACAGTCAAAGCACTTAATTATTTAGCCTCAGATTATGAGTTATGCTGCGTTCCGTTTACCTCGGAGGTCGGAACTGGGAATAACGCTACACCCGAGTTGGCGGCGTTCCAGTTAACAAGTCGGAAAACCTCCTACCTATTAACAAGTATTGTCTGTGTAGCCAAATTATGATACAGCGTATTCCTCTCTGCTATAGAGATCATTATATTCCATAACTGAGTGTCATTTTCCTTCACTACTATGACCACCCACTGTTTATTTTCAGTCAGTCCCTTATGCCGCATTCAGACCAACCGCGAATTTTCGCCTCGCGACGCTTTCCTCGCGTGAGTACATTCGCTGCAAGTGTGTTCACACACAACGCGAGAAGGCGAATTTAACGCGATAAACACAACTCGCCATTACTACAACTGTATGAAACCAAAGTAAACATTTTGCTGTGATGAAATAACAATAAACGGATTAATCTGATGTCGAAATAACTACAACATGATGCAGTTTTGTTAAACATATGAATTCATGCTTTGTCAGGTCTGCCAGCAAGACAGCAGGACAACAACTTCTGAAATGTTTGTTTTCTGAATGGAGTTTGGATCGATCAGGGCTATTCTATGCTAATTTGGTCACAGTAAAGAACAATGATCGCTGGAATAAAGTTACAGATAAGTGTTTTCTGAACTCACCAGGTAGTTCAACCTCTTCACTTTCTTTTTTCCAAGTAATGTCCAGTTTTGTCCGGTGTTTATATAAATTTGAAGTTGTAGTCCGACAGAGCTAACGACGCTAACAACACTGGAACTGGATGTGCACGGAAGCTAGCTGCTGAGAAGCTCCAGTGAAGATAAATCAACGTTGAAATCCCAAAAACTTAAGTAAAAAGCTAATTTAATAAAAGCAGTTAACTCCGAGTTCTTCCCGCGAGTAAACAGCATAGTTGTCAGAGCAGAATCCGACCGACTGCGGGTGTTCATTTCTCCAATGGTTGCAGCGCTGCTCCCTGCTCCTCTCCCGCAAGTTTAGCAGCTCTCAGCAGGCCAGCAGATCTTCAATCCCCCGCTCTGCCCGGCCCTCTCCACTCAACGCTCTGAAGCCTCGGTGACGTACGGACAATCTCAACACTGATAGGCTATCGCGACTCGGCGTCATGCGACTTCTTCGCGTGCCTTCGCGGCGCCCGACAGGAAATTGCGGCTCTACCATAGACTGTATATAAAAAGGGCTCTACGTGTCTTTGCATTGACTTTGTATGTAAACTCACCGCCCCTAACGCTCGCTTAGCTTTTGATCTGAAAGCACCTAGTCTCACTGGAGCACCAAATGTGTATTAATCCACAGCTGAAAATAGTCCCCAACAAATACACTACTAACTCCCATGTGAGTAACACTTGGAGGGGGAGGAAACCACAGTGCCCTGCTGGAATTAATTTTGCCTTTTTTCTTAATGAAGCAATGTATTTGAGCCATTTTAATGTCTACAGTTGAATTGAAAGTGCTGGAGCTGACGGTCTGAAAGACTTGAGAGATTGACAAACACATTGTTGGTTTTAGTCTTTTCATGGGATTTGTAGACAGTAAGAAAACATTAACATATCACTGCCTTTTTCCTTTTAGATCAGGCTTTCTGTAGAAGCAACTTCACTTTTAACTGTATTATTTCTGCTTCACAGGCCACTCCTTCTGGTCGAAGAACCAGGCGCACTGCTAAACAAGCAGAGAGCCCTACCCAGCATGCTCTTGTGGAGACAAGCAGCCAGCTTGAAAAAAGTCTTCCGGCATCCCCAACTACGTCCTCGATGAAACGATGCACCAGAGCGTCCAGACTCCATAGTCCAGAGCAGCCATGCACACCTGTGGGCTCCACCCACGAAGGGGACATATCTGACTTGGAGTCCTGCTGCTCTGCGGTGTCTGACATCGAACCACCAATGACACGCACCAAGGGGAGGAGGAGAAAGCCCCGCACAGTGAGTCAGGAAGATGTGGATATGTCTGAGGTGGAATCATGCTCTTCTGCCGTATCTGCATCGAAAGCTGGCCAAAGTAGCCGTCGGAGCACAAGGAGGAAGGCCGTTCCTGAAAGCTCTGACCCAGCTCACGCGAGAGGCGTTGAGGTGGACTTGGTGCTGGACACAGAGTCCTGCAGCTCTGTGGTGTCTGAATCCCAGAGAGTCACCAGAAGTCAGAGAAAAACTGCTCGCACCAGGTCATCTACCAAACAACAAACTGAGGACTCTGAGCTCTCAGATGCTGACAGCTGTGCATCCAGTGTCTCCGAAGCTGGAGCTTCCACCATCCGCAGATCTACAAGATCCAGAAAGCAAACCGGTCCCATACCCATCCATCTTGATGAAGCCTCGGAAAGCTCTCTCTCTCCTACCCCTTCCTCTCGAAGGAGCCGGGCAGCAAGAGCGGTGGCAGCAGCTGCTGTAGACGTCAGCGAGCCCCTGTCTTGTGATTCTGAAGGGTTTGAGTCCGGCCCCACTTACAGTAGGATGACTCGAAGACGGGGAAAGACCCAGTCCACAGGTCACAAAGCCGTGGACTCGGACTCTGAGCTGACCGACATGCATTCCCTGATTGGCAGCCCCTGCTCCACCCGCAGCAGGGGGACTCCGTGCAGCAGCCGCACAGGCTCAGGGAACAGCAGTCGAGGTGATCAGGTCTCCAGGCGCTCAGTCAAGGAGCTTAGTGTCGTTTTAGAAAAAGCTGTGGAGCCAGCTGAGGTAGACACTTCATTAGACAATTCTAGGTTAGAAAGTACGGTAATCGATGAGGACGCAGACTGCACATTGGTGGAGGAAGAGAAGAGCCAAACACTGGAAGAGAAAGAAGGTCTGAGTAGTGCTGATCTCACATCAAATGAGAGAGACACAGTAAGAGTGGAAAGGGGACTAACTGCCATTCGAGGTGAAATGTCTTCCCTAGTATCGGACAGTCCTGGTTGTGCTGAAGAAGCGGTTAGTAAACTTGCAGTGACTGTCAGACACCAGCGGGAGGAGCCGTGTGCTGGAAATAAGGGACACAGGGACACCTCGGAGATGGAAATGATGCAGGAAACAATCGTGCCATCTGAGTCGTCAAAGCCTTGCCAATCAGTTACAGTATTATGTGAGATGAGTTCTGAAATCACAGAGGAGACCGAGGAGAAGGAGGAAGCTATGGAAGTAGCTCAGGTGGACACCCGCCCGTCGCAGGGACATGAGGCTGTGGATGCTGTTGTGGAACCCCGGCCTAGTGAGGAGGAAAAAATGGAAGTCAGCTCTTTGAATGGAGATGCTCAGCAGGTGGTTGAGCTCCATGTTGAGTCCGTTCAGGTAACATCCAACCAGCCGCACAAGATCACAGTGGAGTCTGGCCCTGAACGCCAGCCTAAAGACGTCATTGTCCAGAATACGAAAACAATCAGCCTGCTGGAGAGCAGCGAGGATGAAGATGAATCTGCTGACGAGGAGGAGAGGGATGTTTCTGGAGAAGAGGAAGAGGATTTGGGGTACAGTGCCGAGGAGAGAGCAGGACCTTCAAGTAAGTCTGGAGCAGCAGGTACATCCGTTGAAGGACTGTTTATGATTGACACACGACCCGGAGAGGACGCTGATGAACACTACTACAAGGAGAAGCCAACAGAGGAGGAGGAAAAAGCCACAGGGGATGAGCGAGCTGAGCAGGAGGAGCAAGACGAGGAATTTGTGGACGAGGAGGGGGATGATGACGACGATGAAGATGCAAATATCCTCTTCTCGAGTAGGAATCCTCTGCTGTAAGTATATGCCGGCTGGCAGCCTCAGATTGGTTCATGTAGGAAAAACCATCAGAAATATAAATGTTAAGTTCTGTTACTTGGTACATCTTCATTATAGCAACTTAAAAGATAAATCTTTACATAATATTTCTCTATTGTCACCAATTCCACTTAAAAGAATAATTTGCCATATTGGGGAATACACTTACTAGATTTCTTATCCAGAGTTAGATGAAAAGCATGATACAACTCTTACGCTTGTATGCTACACATGAAGCTACAGTCCAGCAGCTTAGCATAAAGGTGTAGAAACGGGGGAATCAGTACCTCTAAGCTTACTAATTAGTGACTTCCTGGAGTCTTTAGTGGTTGACTGGCAACCTCATGGTGAGATGGGCGCTGTAGTTTGTAGCAAATGTTAGGAACAGCAAATAGTTGGTGACTAATTTCAGCTACGACTTGATACACCTTTGGTGCCTGAGCATTTTGGGCAGCAGGATGAGGTGTCTGTGATTGATTCAAAATAAACTACCGCGCCCACGTTCATCGTAATATAACGTGTAACAGTGTGACACAAGCTTCAGCTACACAGAAAGTACTTATTAGTGGGATCCACTCGTCTTTGATTTTATATATAAAAATATCACCAGACTTTAAGAACTGCGTGTATATATAGACAGTAAAACTCATTATTATATATTCTAACTGTGTGCAGAGGTGAGAAATGAGACATGACTGCTCTTCCTGAGGAATGTTCTCTGTGCCAATTTGTTTCAGGAAAGAGATGTCCAGCCGTATTGACCCTGGCATCAGACTGAAGGAGCTTGGAGGTTTATACATCAATTTTGACGGCAGCAAATCAAAACCTGTCTCCAGTTCGCTGCAAAAACTAAAGGAAAAGAAGATCCAAGATGAGGTAAATAAGTGATTGATTTTTTCCCCCTTTTGAATGTGATCTGTGATGCAGAATGAATAACGAACTTTATAGTTATTGGATTTACTCGTCCTTGCAGAACACCTGTTATTCATGGTTTCTCTGTAATTCTTTTTGACTTTGGCCTTTCATCTCAGAGTAGTGGGGTGTTCATAGAGGTATTGCTTTGCAGTGTTGCAGATCTTTTTTTTTTTTGTTGTTGTCCTCAGGTGATGAAGAAGAGCGTGATTGGACCAGACTTTGAAAAGAAGGATGCAGTGCCTCCGTACAGTGAATCTAAACAAGCCTTAAAGTTGAAACACAGAGTAGGTTTTACAAAGGAATGCTTTCTTGAAACATGTATTGTTTGTGCAATCAGCTATGAGGACAAATACTACCCCAAAAAACAAACGGCTTCAAATGAGTCTACAATCCTTTTTAAACTATTGAAATGTTTTTCCTAGGCAGAAAAGGAGAAATCAACAGGGGATGGTTGGTTTAATATGAAAGCCCCTGAGATCTCTCAGGAACTGAAAGGAGACCTCAAAGTCCTGAAGATGAGAGGCTCCATGGATCCCAAGAGGTTCTACAAAAAGAATGACAGAGATGGGTTTCCCAAGTATTTTCAGGTCAGTTAAAGAGGAGTTTCTGAAGTCTGCAGTCAAGCTCCTAATATAGTCTGCAATACTTACAGGAATTATTATAGATTATCAACATCAAGCTCAGTACAGTTTTTGTGTGTAACCTTTTATGCGTCTGTATGTGATACAGGTTGGCACAGTGGTGGACAGCGCAGTTGACTTCTATCATTCCCGCATTCCCAATAAGGACAGGAAAAGAACCATGGTGGAGGAACTGCTGGCCGATGCTGAATTCAGGCAGTAAGTTGAAATGAAAGCAAAGACAACAGACTGTGGCTTTATTATGTCACATCTCTGGTTTCATGGCTTCAATGTCCACTAAAGAAAATCCACTCCCACAGATAGCTTACCAAGACCAGCTGTTTTTATATTGGCAGGAATAGATTTTACTTTTTATGCAGGTGTGCCTCCTGTATTTGTACAGTGATGATATGCATGACTATGACTACTATGAGTATGACTGAGTGTGTAAAACTAGTGGGCCATCATGTGTCTTGTACACACTAACACTTAGGTGATTAGCTTCGGCAGCAAAATATGATCACGTTGATATTGCTGATCACTATCTGGTAGGTTCCTTGAATATTATTTATTAGTAACTGAAATCTGTGAACCGTCATCTTATGACACTAGTGATTCAACTAAGAAAGAGACTGATTGTGTGACCAAATACTGACAGGTGATGCGTTAACTGATGTACAGAAAAATCTATACAGGGAACCAGTGTCTGTGGTCACATTTGTGACCCTATCTAAATGTTAAGATAGGGTCAGAAACGTTTAAAATCTATTACTGCAAAATGTGCAGAAGAATTCAGCAAAGTAATGATGTTTGGTCCCCAAATCTATGTCGATCAACTTTGAACAAATGCACATCTAAAAAATATACTTTCCTCTTCCCTTACCAGCAACAACAAAAAGAAGTACCAGCACATTGTGACGGAGAAAGCAGCACAAGGAGCCGGCAAGAGGAACAAGAAAAAGAAGAAATTCCATAAAAAGTAAATCTGAAGACCTGTAGTGATTAACACTGATTTTTGTAGATGCTGATATTCGCAACTTTAGCTCTTCAGCAGGAGGGTTGTTGTGGTTGAAAGTTGGAGCATAAACACGACTACATGAAACGTTAGTGAATCCTGCTCATTCAAGACCCTTCATCTCTAAAGATGTTTAGATGTCTGTACATGAAGAAGCTGACTGTATTTAAAAAACAAAAAAACAAAACAAAAAAAAAACATGATACAAGTCAAGTTGATTTGGTAAGCATATTAAAAATACTTTGTACAGTGACTATAAAAATGTATACATGCTTATATTTACAACAGAAACTAACATTTTTAATCAAATGGACCTATTTTAAAAACATTTGTTTGTGCGAAGTAATCAGTGATTCATGTCGTGCATCAAATGAAAATTTTCTTTTGACTGGCACCAATTTTTTATTAAACGCATCACATTCAGAGAAAGAGGGTTTGTCCTGCAATGCGTCCTGTACCATCACCATTGATGTACTGTCAACATTTTAAATACATGTAGCTCACATTAAAAAAAGTTACATCCCCAGACACATTTTACTGTCTCTGTTCAAGAATCGGCTAAACAAAACCCATTTGCAGACACTGCTGGGTAGTTTTGAATGTCTGTGAGAAAACATTTTGCGTTGTAACTTGTGTTTTTAAGTGAGCAGCACTATCTGACTGACTAAGAACGAGATGGGACATTTCTCTTCTGGCTCGGAGTGGACATGGACACATGGTCAATATGAGTGAAAGAAAGTTTTACCATTAATTACATCCTGGCTGCACATTTAAAGTGTACCCATTGCATTGAAGAAAACCAGAAACTACGTGATCATTCGCTGTATTACCTATTCCCTCATTTTAAAATGGAATACATTTTCTATATTTAGTATCATTCACTATTAAATTATTTCATCTGTATGTAAAACTGAACAGCTACATTTAATTGTATTGATACAAGATGTAAGTTCTATGAACTGTACATTATAAAAAGCACATGACCTGACTATCTGTTTTGATTTTCAATGTTAAAGACATTTGAGTGTAACACTATCGAACTGAAATTGTGCTAAAGCTAGATTTCTTTGTGTCTCCTGCTCTTTCATTTAGGATTACTTTTGTTCCTGCTCACACTCTTAAATCTCTTCAGTCTCTTTTAGCTGCTGGCTCCCTACAGTGGCTCTTGGCTACCTTCTTGTCTTTCTTTTGTGTTACGAGTGATGAGCCCTTAACAGCTGCAGCTTACATCCACCATGTCTCGTTCCCATGCGTGCACAAAAATGTTGCTTCTTTATACTCAAGCCAATTTCGCACACGGCTTTAGAGAAATTAGACGACGTCTCCGCTTGGTTTCACCATCGGGGCCCAGTTGATGGGTGGGAGGGAAGTGGTGCTGTTATGCTTTTGAACGTAACCCCTGCAAATTTGCTGCCTTTTCAAAGAGTAACGATGACAAACGCGGCTCAGCAGGTGCTTGGGATGGTTTGAAATTTAAATGATCAAAGGGAGATAAATAAAGATACATGTTTGAGATTCTCTGAATAATAAAATCGCGAGGTTAAGAAGGTATATTAGTGTGTCTGAATCCTCTCCTTCAAACATACAGCAGGTTAAAGTCTATCTGATTTTAACTTTAAATTTAAAGTATACATTATTAGAGTGACTGCTTTAACATTGAAGAGTCTCTGTATTGTAACCTTAGTTGTTTGGTCACTTTGCAGGCAGATCAGTAAATTAAAGGTCAAAGGGCACTTGGTGGTCCCAGGGGGGTTTGTGTGTCTGCAGAATCCGCTGGACTCGGCTGTGGATCTGCTCCCAGTAGGATGGACTGGGTTGACTGGTCTGTAGTCTGAGGGAAAACAAACACCAAGAATTGGCACATTAAAAATCCATAAACAATTAACTGAGTTTGAGTCACATATGTCATCACCATCTAGGCTAGATGTAAAGCTTTGTATTGATAGGAAAAAATATTGTGATCAAATTAGGGGCTGAACCGAAAAAAATATTTTCATTATGAATTAATCAAGTGGTTCTAACACTAAGGATCAGGACCCCCACAAAGCATCAAAAGATGAGTCTGAGGGGTCTCCTTTCTTTCTTCTGCTACACAAAGTTATGCGTTACAGTGATCTAAAACAACACATTTTGCTTGAAAAATAGCTGATTACTAAAAGTGCTCTAAATCATCAAAAACAATGCCCGTGTTTTTTTTCAAGATGTTGTAGCAGGTTTTCCTTTTGTCCACTAGTCTGTGCTGTAACACAAGATGTGAGAGCTGAAACTACCTGACTTGAAACACACTTTAGGTGTAGTGTGTTTGACAAGATACTTAAAACACGTTGAAATAAATGTTCCTTTTTGATTTTAATTCTTTTACATTCAACCTTTTGTCCAACTGAACAAAAAAAGTAATTTCACTATTAACAAACCGTGCATTTCATCTGGAAGCATACCTGTGCTTCATCAATACAATATAAATGTGTCTGCAGGTTGGCCGCGGGCAGTTATAAAGTAGAAGCTCGCCCTGACAGACAGACAGAAGTGAACAGTAATGAATTCCAGTATTGCCTCTCATCCAAGTCTATTTGTTGGGAGTGGAGGGGTGATGACTGTCTGACTGACTGGCTGGTGTCTTGGCCTGGCTCGCAGTGCGGGAACGGACGCTTTTCATCTGTAATCAGATAAACTCGCTACCTGCTTCAGAAAGTCATCAAGGACAAATCATCCAGAGACATGAATAGACTGAGACTTCGGGGCTTAGAGAGCAAACGTCAGCACTGGCATCTGTCATTTTCTTTATAGATCAAAGATTGGTGGCGAGACGTGCCCCTCTCCCTGTCAGAGGGAATCTACAAAGGCCCACTCTAATCTCCCACCCTGCAACTCCTGTCGCGTTTTCAATTGAGAGAAAAGTATCATTAATTTCCTACAATTTACTTTGCAGTTTAAGATTGCCATTGATTTTAATGTTTACTTATGGACTGAGCAGTAGGGGAAGGAGAACAGAAACAAACAAACAAACAAACAAAATGGAACATCGGTCCCGCCGGTGTGTTTAACTCACAGCTGCCATGATCGATGACAAGGTCTCTCTGAATGTATTAAAGCGTGCATCAGGTCAAATGCATCAGACTCAAGCTGAAACACAAATCAATACCATTTTCCTCTTTGTTTTTTTCTTTTCTCTGCCTCCTCTCTCAGTAATGAACAAACATGACAAGACATCAGCTTCTGTAATTTAAGAGGTGGAGGGAAATTCATCCTGCCTGTCGCGTGTAATCAAAATTAAAGATTGGATGTCTATGAGCTCACACACACACACACGCACAGACACACACACAAAGCAGCGGCAGTGTATGACTACCATCTCATGGGATCACCATATATTTGCCGTATACTATAATTGGAAAGTCATACAGGTGCCTCCTTCGCTTTTAAGATCTTTTGGACAAACACCAACGATTTACACAGATGGATCAGGATAAATTCAGGGCAAAAACCACAAAAATAAGGATTATGTTTTCTCTCTGCTTTTGGCGTGAGTGTGAAGAGAATCAGCTGGTTTTGCGGCCAAAAAACAAACAACCTTGGGGCTCTGAGGTGATCCTGACAGTGTTTTACTGATCTACATCTGAAGATGTGTGTTTGTTCACCACAACACCAAGTTGTGGTGAACACACACACACACACACACACACACACACAGTGACATCCGACAGTTTGCAACTCGCCAACTAGTTATTTTGGCCTTGGTTATAAATGACGAGTATGAAGAATACAAGACAAGAGAAATGTCATCCGTGTCTGATTCTGATGTGAGAGAATTCAATCACTGAAATTTTAGAGTTTTTATTCTTTGAGGATTTATCTGCTTTTTGGTCCTTGATAGTTGGTTTTTAATTGAACACATCTACTTCATATTACAAACATTTAAAAGATTGATAAACGCTTCTAATAGTTTCAAGGTTAGGTTGGGGGAAAAGGTTGCATCCTCTGGAGATTTTACCTTTCTCTGAGGGAATGGTTGAGGTTCAGAGGACTTCTGGAGTTTACCACGGTCAGGGCAGCACCTCTCACAGGGCTTTTGGTCCGGGCTTCAAGTCTGGACTGTGGCTCTGGAGACAACTGGACCCTCACAGAACCTGACTTCACCTGGAAGAGGTCGCAGTGCAACAGGGTTCGAGTCAGGTGATAGTTTTAACTAGTTATAGTCTTGTCCTTGAGAGTTGCTGAAAAATGTTTTTTGATCATATATATATAAAAACACTGCCAGTTGTGTGAATATATAATTTGGCAAGTCTGGTTTAGCAGTATGTGTACGTACAGTGACACTGTATCATGGCTACAAAGCAACCTACACGATATCTGAACAGTTACCTCTATGCTACTGTGTTGAATCAAAACAGTAGCTGTTTGCATTTGTTGGTTTGAAATGTTTTAATTAGACTTACTCTGGCTGTTCTTGGTCTGTAACTCCCCAGGAGAGAAGAATCTACAATGAAAAATACAAGTGTAGCTTTGCACTTCAATTAATCAATAAAAAAGCAATTTTATCAGTTGTTGCTGATGTCCTAAAACAAGCTCACCAACCCAGTTATGTCTTCACCATGTCATCATGAAGATGCAATCAAAGGCATCAAACCAGAAAAGAAAAAAGGCACATTTTACCAAGAAAACAAATATTGATATATTAGACCAATAGCAAACAGTTAATTCTGCAGCATTTAAGTATAGCATGGCCTTATGTGTGTACATGTGTCTGTTTTTGCATTGAGCGTTAAGGCCTACCTATGTGATCAGTCGCGAAGCTGACAGCATGTCGATGCGTGCTACCATTCTGTGGAGAGGAGAAAGGAGTTCCCATCCCAGACACACTGCTGCAAAGAGAGACCTGGCACAAAACACAGCAGAAAAATAATCTGCTGTCAAACAATATCACAACCTTAACACTGCTGTAGTATGAAGGATTTCATCGACATGGTAAAACCCATGCACAGCGAGGTTGTTTAGCTATTTATTCTTCACTTTTAAACAGAATCCTGATACTGATAAATTAATCAACCACACAATCTACCGACTTCAAATAAGAAATGCCACGACAAAAAATGTTCATCACAATTACTCCTTTCATTTACTTATTTTGTGCAGACTAAAGAAAAAACTGCCAACAAATGTTGTTCCATTTGTCAATCACCACCAAATCATTTGACCAAGATGATCATAAAGACAAATAAGGTATAAAGAAAACGAAGACAAGCTTTTTAGAGAATAAGGATCTGTCTCAGAGAACATAGGTTGGGGTCAGAATGTGCTTCACTCTACGCAAACAAACAAGGAGCCGAGGCTCTGAAACATGCACTGATAATGCATTCACCATGGGGCTAAGCTACTTCATTAGGTATCTATTTGTTAATTGCAGCTTGACTCTCAATTACCAGGGTTAATTGTCGACAGAAGATTCCCCCAGGAACCCCAGAGCGGGAAAAACATGCTCCTCTCTCTAATAAAACGCCCATTGTATTCCTGTAAATTCCATTCAGGTGTGAGACAAAAACCAACAACTCTGTACCTAATCATTTCCTTTAATAACAGCATGCTAGTAGATTTTGATATTCATAATTCAGGATTGGATTTGATGCAAATGAATGAGCGGGAATACAGTGGGGAGCAGAGGGAGGGAGTGACACAGAACTAGAGGTTGTGTTATTCTCAACTGTATATTCCTCAAGGCAGTGTGATCAGAAAATCACCCCCTTTTACATGCAAAATCTGTCAGTGTGGTGATACGGCCATAATTAAAGTGTTAACAAATAAATGTGTATCAGCCTAAATCCCAGACATGTGCTTTTAAAGCACACTCAAGCCCATCAGTGAGGACAATGGGTCATATTACATGTGCAAATAGTCAAACATTTTTATGACGTCAAAATCCATTAACGGCTCTGGTAAAAAGATTAACACTGCACTCTTATAATGCTGTCTACTTAATCTGGCCACTTGATGATGTCAAATTTTGGGAAGCTCCCACTGAGGTTTGACTTACATCAATTCAGGATCCAATTAATTTTAGAACCCCTGTCCACTGAACACGTGTATTGTTGTTATTGTAAACCATTATATCACTTTTTTTAGTCAATTGACTTCAGTTTGGAGCAATATATCTAATGTTACTGACCAAGAAGGGCGGCTGGCTCTCAGTCTCCTTCCTGAAGTGGTGAGGCCCCAGCTGGAGGTGGCTGAGCCTCTGTCGGGCGTCCTCTGAAAGCTGGCACATCTTGCGGTGGGTGTAAGGTGACAAGGCTCGTGTCCTTGAGGAAACTGTGGGCTGCTGGTAGCCAGAGTCTACAGAAGCTCTCGGAGAAGGCAGTTTTCTTTCCTTCTTGTTTTTCTGGGGCATGCGGCCAGATGGGGATGAAAAAGGGGAGCGTCTGGATGCTGAGGACGGAGAGTTTGTAAATCCGGCCTCAACATTTAACTTTTCGTCCCCACCATTCAAAGAGACAAAGTTCGCATCATCTATTTTGGAAAAATGGCTGCTGGATGGCAAAGACTTTTTTGCTGAACTCTGTCTGGGTGGTGTTAATGATAGCCTCACTGGAGAAAGACAGCAAGTCTGGGGGTGCAGGGACAGAATATGAGACAGAGAGAGAGAAAGAAAAGTGTTGATATGTTGTTCTAACCATGTCATGCAACCATCACAGGTCTCCATTTTGAGGGGACACATTACATTTGTCTCAGCATTTTAGATTTCTCTGCAGACCACAATGTTGTTCCTTTATACAACCGCCAGCCATTTTAGCCATTAAGGCAGCTGCTCGCTCTCGACGCAGACTTGCTCTCCCTGGACAAAACCATTAAACTATTAGCTAAATCATTCAGCTTAAGTGTTACAACAACAGCTCTCGCAGTCAGCACTGCCATGGAGACAACCTCTACAGAATTACTTCAATAACTCTAATGGCCACTAACATCATTCTCCGGTGCAATATCCCACTTCCTGCGGGTAATGCCAAGCGGGGATAAATACGTTAAGATAAAATGTTAATTGCATTTGATGGCCATCTCCAGTCTAATATGATAAAGAGGCATTACCTGGCTGTAAAACAAAGATAATCTAAATGCTAATAAGGGAAATCACAACATTAAAACTATTTTTAAGAAAAACTAAATGATGAATAAATCCTCATCGAGGTTGCCATTTGAGAACAGTATAATTTAATGGAATTAAGCAAAGTATACTCTCCCACCTCCACATCTACTGCCATTTTTGACTTCTTTCAGCTCTTCTGTCCTTCGCTGAGCTGAGCGGCCAGTGAGAGTTAGTCAGTTTTCTGGTTGCCAGCTGAGTGATGAAGGCTTGTCTGATGTGATTAGCTGGTATTTCCACTGTTGGTATTGTGTGGTAAAGACACTGTTCAACAATGCCTGGGATAAATAATAGCAAGACAGGCTCTACAGCCATGCGTGCGGCTCTATGAGGCAGCATGGCAGTGCTTTAGGCTAAATGCTAACTTCAGCCTGCTGATCACATCCATGATGCTAAAACACTTGACAATGTGAACATTCTGACACTAAACAGGTGTAATTTTAGCATCCTAACATTTTTTAATTAGCACTAAACACGAAGTGGTCATAAACCAAAGTATCTGACAATAACATTTCACCAGAAGATGATGTTAGAAGAAAAGCCTCACCAGAGTGATTACAATTCATCCTGAGGGGAACATGGATGCCAAATTTCATGGCAATCCATCCAACAATTGTTCAGATATTTCAGTCTGGAGTGTTGGACTGACAAGCTGAGAGACAGACGGACCAACACCGCCACCGTTAGAGCATGCTGCTAGCATGGCTAAAAATTACTTTAGATTAAAATGGTTATAAGATTGAGAGTGAGAATGATAACAATTAACAAAAGATAATAGCACTAAAAATCTAATCTTTGGCAAGACATTGCCCAAAAATTGTGTGGCTATTCATCCCTACAGTTTCAGAGGCTTTCTGGAAGCTGCTATCACGCTAAATCTCTAATAAAACAGAACACGGTTTGTCAGCTGGGCGGGAAGGCAGTCAGGGAAATGCCTATGCTGAAGTCCCATTAGGAGAGAGAAAATGGAGAAATTCTACTGTCTGACAGCCACAGCGGTGCTCTGATCCAGACATCCCCCTGAGGGGCCAGGAGAACACTCTTGACAATCTGCTTCGCTGTCAATGACATCCCATTTAAACAAATAGCTTAGCTTAGGTTACTGCATAGGATAGTGTTTTTGGCACAACATGCCAACCGCTGTCTGATGGATCATATGTTACAAACACGACTGTTTGTGAAAAATTTTCATTCTCACTGGGGATTTTTCAGTCTTGAATTGGAGCATTATTCTACCCTCCTAGTATCCATCTGTTGAGATTACCTTTGCACACACCTCACACACATATGCAGTTTCACACTTGACCATGAAGGAGTAGATAAAATTGAAGGGTGGGGGCAACAAAAGATTGTTTTCATTATCAATGATGGTTATGTTTAAATTAATCGTTTGAGAAATTATCGCAATTTCCTAAAGCCCAAGGTGATGTCAACAAATAGCTTTTTTGTCTAACAGTCCAAAATTTGGACACAGAAAAGCAGAAAATCCTCAAAGCTTGTCAGAACCAGAGAATGTTTGGGATTTTTGCTTGAAAAATGAAAAACAATTATCCATTTGTCAAAATAGTCAATCTACTAATTGATTAATCAACTGTTTCAGCTTTATACAGAATACTGCAACAGTGGATGTGAACATGTCATAAAACAGAACTTGGGCGTGCGCAGACAAAGACAAGAAGAGACAGAGAAAGAAGGTAGGAAAAAAAAAGACTTTAAAACGGACTGGTTGGTTCTGTCACAAAAATTGTGTAAACTCCCAGCTAGTCAGAGATGTGAGAGAAGCCTCGCTATCAGCATCACAGATCTGCCTCTCCGTAATTACATTCACAAGGAGAGAACAGATACCCTTGAAACACTGCCAGTATAGATAGATAGATAGATGCAGTAGCCATGGCAACAATAGAAAATGGGTATGTATGGGGGAAACAGACAAATCTGATGGCGAGCGATACCACTCATTAGAGGCCTCTGGAGATGAACTGTTCACAGTTCTACCTTTGGTCAACACTTACACAGTAATGCTGAGTATGTAGCTGTGATGTGTTCAAATTCCTGACATTTTGAACTGTCACGCAGGCAGATAAACACACAGTTTACTTGTCTGGGGCACTTTGATGGATTTAAACTGTTTACATTTTGTGTAAGCTGTTCAGAAAAGACCTTGAACAGACAACAAAATGTGTGTATAAAGAACAGGCTCCTTTACAGATCAACAACAGACATGAAGCAGATAAATCAAAAGCAGACAAATGTACAACAAATGTTAAAAAGAAATTGAACATACAGTGTGTGTGGTTCTGCACGGACCGACGAAATGTAATAAAGGACACACTTACAGGTGAGACAAGCCAGCTGTCCCTTCCATCACTCTCTTCTATGACTGATGTTGTGGCAAACTCCACTTTGGGGGAGATTCCCTAGAGTGAGAGGGACAATAGGAACACACACGACATCTTTAACAGGGAGACAAAGACAAAGGGACAGATAACAGCGCTGCTTGGAACAACAATTTACAACCACAAATCCTCAATCTATGCCTGGCTTGAGAAAAACAAATAGCAGAAAAGAGAAAGTCTCCAGTGACGTTTAAATAATATGGCATTTGGAGGGAGACATCTAAATTGCTATGTAGGCCTCAAACACAAACACATAAAAGCAACGATGAGGGGAATGGTGTTTAAAGACATTTCAATACGTCAGTTAGTGCCTTGGAATACAAGTGGAGGGTAGAAAAGCAAACCCACAGTGGCAGAGAGATAAAGGAATGAAAGTAGGAGGTGGGGAGAGAAAGTGATGATATAAGAGGAGGCAGAAAGAGGCAGACATGACAAAAAGAGAGGAAGTTCTCCATTTAGTTTTTTTCTGTCTGTATAGCAAAGACAGTCGACAGCTCTATAAGGAAAATGCTATCTTCACTTTCTATTAGACAAGACAGTGCTTTTGAATCGGTTATCTTGGTAGTGTACCTGCCTGTCATGCACAGCCAAAGAGATTTCGAGGAGACTCACTTAAAGAGACCAACAATCTTCTCCAGTCTCGGAATGACAAGTGTAATATTGGTGCCAATCAAGCGGAATCACATGACGAGCACAGTGTGGGGTCATTGTGACATGTGAGCAACTTTTTAACTGACATCCCTCCTTTCACTTTGAATTTTTGCATTAATCAGGGGTGTAAACAACAAGAATAAGTCTGGCATTGATTTTGTTTGCAAGCATCTTAATTGGTCAGCACTTGTCAGTGTGGTAAACATTTCTCTGATTATACTATTTCTCTGACGTACCTCGTCTGCCAACAGAAGAATTTGGTATCAATTTCAGCCAATTTCCCATTATTTTTGTCCAAATAGTTTTTTAAAATATATACATATTTGTAGAAAACATTCCAGTGAGTAAACTGAACTGTTTTTTTAAGAATGTATGCTATGGCAGATGTAGGGTAAATACATATCTCTGATTAGCTATTCCCTCTCTGAGCATACATGTGATCAATCATGTGATCACCTGCACTTAAAAGTTGTCAGTTGGAGTAAGTCACTTGATAAATGTATCCTATCGCTCACACTCGATGAATAACTTTTTTCTCCTCAGTTGACTCTCTAGAGCTTTCTCTAGTGTAATTCTTAGAAGTTAGATGAATACGGGTGCAAGTGTTGTAAGGAGGTTTAAGAAATAAATAAAAAGAAATAACTGGAAAACTGCCTACAGGAAAGGAGGAGGATCTCTTCAGTAGTATCTCTCTCTCTGCAGCTCCTTCTCTGGAGCTCAGTCTCGGACCAGGGTACAAGAAATCTCTGCTGCTTTCCTCCATCGTGGCTAGGATCTCACCCTCTAAATATCATACACAGACAGATAGAAAACAGAAACACACACATACACACAATCCAAGTTAGAGATCCTGTTTTTGCAGTGTAATGACTACATACAGTTGGGACTTAACATGCCCATATGGCATCATCAGAAAGCATACCTGGAGGCACCAACTGAATCAGCTCAAAACATGTTGTGTCAGCTAAGAGGAAGGAAAGCACAAATAGACTGTGAGCTAATGATCAGTATCACAGCTAATAGCCTATACGCTTGCATAGCAGAAGATTCAGGACGAAGAGATGAGGAAGCAAATCCCAGACGGCCGTTTACCTTCGAGGAGGTCAGCTACATCAGCAGGGTCAACAACGCCGGGGAAAGTCTGGTAAAACAGACAGAGTACACACAAAGTAAATCAATACTTATAACAAGATGAGACAGACTGCCTGGATTCTAACTCTGCCATTCTCCCCAGGGAAAAGAAGGCATCTTTTTTCAGGAGTTGGGGCAGTAATGTTCAAAATTGAGGGTTGCTGTTTAACAGCACAGAAGTCGAAGGATTTAAATAAAAACAAATAAAAAGAAAACAACTGCTAGGGTGGATATTTCTTTACCACTAGTGTCTTTTTTGTAGATGGAGGTATAATGTATTGGTATTAGTAGGAGTCAACATCAGGCCTGTGATGTGACACGAAGACATGAGATATGCACCCCTTTTTGATATTGAAAAATATGCCACTAGTCCTCCCACCATCTCTCTCGCTAAATATGAAAAAAAGAAGGCAATTTTACATTTTATGATGGAAGTGGTGCTTATTCTTTTAATAGATACTTATAATTCTCACCTTGACAAATGCCATCTTGTGGTGGAAGTGTAAGGGGAACACAGATGGCAAACAGGGGGTCTTCCTGTACTGGCCCATTATACACACACTGAGGTAAATGTCATACTTTTTAGACAGGAGCACTCCTGGACATGTGACCTGGGCACAAACAGTATAATTAGGTGACTGCAGTGACAGGTCAGGCATTAGTTGTTGTATGTGTCCTTTACTGGCAGATTTCTTCCATCTTTTGACAAAAAAAGGCTCTCCATGCACACACACAAAAAACATTTTCAGAAATAATTGAGCCCTGTTCAAAATGACGCACGTATCTTAGCCTACATAATGACAGCATGAGTGGGTGCTGTAGCATCATTGTGCTTAAAAGTTGACACAGGAGTACAGTCCTCTGAGAAATTATCCATAACAGTAGGAAGTAGGTCTTACTGCTACCAAATAGGATAATAAAAAACCTGCAAAACTAATTAAGTTGAATTACTTTGATATAACGTTGACAAGTAGAAATGAGACCAAATCACCTTACAACTGCTCCACAGATAACGTTACTGCACGTTAAAGGTAACATAACGTAGATAACATAACGTAGAAAATGTGTAACGTTACAGTCAAAGGGGGTGTCATTTAACTGTGATTTACACACATTTGGATCAAAATTTCTAGCATATGTTTAAGGACATATTGTTAGTTAACGTTAGTGACTGGAGAAAGACAGCAAACATCTCAGTTAAACAAACAATTAAAAAAAAATACACTAACCTTAGTTATATATGTTTATTTTGTCCCCATTATTAACCAATGCCAGCCATGTCAAAGCCACGAAAACATTTTTATTTTTTATTTCGATGACTGAATATTGCAGCTGTTAGCTAGCTAGCTAAGATTTTGTTTTAAACGTCTTGTCATGACGTCATCATCATCTCTAACGGTTTAACTTACAGACCAAAGTGGATCAAACTGGTAAAATAAATGAACGTTTGACGACATTTAAAACTATTTATCAGGATAACTCAACCTAACTTCCAAGTTAAGGCCGTTAACGTTAATGTTAAGTTAGTTGGGGAACGTTAATGAAACATTTGTAAAGGGAACAGGATGTAAACTCAGTAGCTAACGTTAATTTACGTAAACTAATCTAAGTTATAGTACCAGGACGCACTTACTGTCTGAATGTCCAGGTATACAGTACATTTCAGAGACCTCTGGTGCACTTTAGAGGAGGAAAGCTTTTTCTTCCTTGAAGCCATTAATACAAATTTCAAAGTTAGTTGTTGTCATAGCTGCCAAACAGCAACAGTCACAGAGCGGATGTATAGTCATGTGACTAAGAAGTGGCCAATCAAAAGCTCTCTCTGCGCACACGTTTGAGCTCACTGTTCGTCTGATAGAGACTATCAATATGTTATTTATATAATAATAATAATAATATTAATTACTTTATTTGTATAGCACTTTTCAAAACCACGTTACAAAGTGCTGTACAGTAAAAACAAAAGAGATCCATACTTAAAAATATAAATTAATTAAAAATGTTTTAACTGTTATTCAACAATAAATAATACAACAATAACAGCAATAATATAATGTTTATAAAAACGCCATACATATAAGTGTTTAAAAACAAGTAGTAAAATCTTAAAATCAACTCTAAAACTCACAGGTAACCAGTGAGGGGCAGCAAGGATTGGTGTGATGTGGTCACTCCTCTTAGTGTGAGTTAGAAGCCTGGCTGCAGTATTTTGAATGAGCTGTAGTCTATGAATGTTTCTCTTACTACTACCAGAATAATACCAGAGCATTGCAGTAGTCGATTCTTGAGGAGATAAAGGCATGGATAACCTAGATCTCAGTTATATAAAAACAGTCATTAATGTTCTCAGAGAGCAACAGGCACAACATTTTAATTAAATGTTTAATGACTAGTTATAATAACAACCATCCAATGAAGTTCTAAAATAAAAAATAAGACAGTAACTGAGGGGAAACGTGCATTTATTTAACAGTATAAACAAAAAAGGAGCCGCTGAATGAAGGCCTCAGATGGAATTTAGATGTGTGACCAGTGTGTCTTTCCTTGGCTTTCAATTGTCCGCATTTTTTTTGTCCGCATGTCACACATTTGATAGTTTATAGTCAAATAAGTATTTATAGCCAGGGAGATGTGGAGCTTCTAAAGGCAATGAAGTGTAAAGGGTCCTCCTGCTAAGGTGCTCCGCATTTTATACATGCTGTCTGTCTAGTGCCTGACACCCTGGCTCTTCTCCCTCTCTCTGTCTGCTGCGTCTCTGCCAACACCGTTGCCTTTTCCGTCACCTGTGTGGGACTTCGCCTCAGGGCTGGAGATAAAAACATGTTAAAATTAATGACTGACTGCAACGGTACAATATAGTTCAGGAAATAGCAAAACAACAGTACATTCATGTGCTCGAATATAGACACGTAAATTCAAAATCATACATGGAATATTTATTTAATGGCGTAATTGTTTTTTCATAATGCATTACTTCTTTACCTGTGAATGTAAGTTGGTCTGTTGTCCTTGATGAGGTTGTTGAGTTTGTAGTAATCCAGGAAGGTTCGAGCCACATTCCTGCCCAGTTTCATGTCTGAGGAGATAGGGAGTTAAAGCCAACTGTATTTGGATGAGCCTCAGGTAACATCGCTTAAAACATTTCCTAGATCAGTGGTCCTGCCTAGTTTCATGTTTGAGGACAGGGAACTAAAGCCAACTGTATTTGGATGAGTCTCAGGTAACATCACTAAAAACATTTGTAGATCAGTGGTTTCCAAACTGGATGGTGGCCTCTTTGGAGAGGCGCAGAGCCATTGCATTGCATTGTGGAGTGGAATTTAAAGTTGCACTAAGAATTATCTCTTTGCTTTGTTTTATGACACGTAACTTTACGGTTTGGTTCACTCTCACAGCTCTTAACAGGCTGCTGTTTTTAGCTAAAAAGCTTTGGTAAACCCACCCATGCTACCTGTGCAGCACCAAACAGCAGATAGACAAAGTTAACAACTAGCAATATTTGCTGGAATGGACCTATCATTGCTGTTAATAATTACCTGTGCTTTCACTGCTATTCTAAAAAAAATGTTTTAAAAAAAGGTCTATGAATCTTTGCAAATGATAAAAGAAAAAACAGGAGTGCTCTGATTCTAGGGGGAAAAGATGGAAAGTAACCTACTGTTTCAGACAATCTAGAAAGAGGGTGCAACACAAATGTAAGAAATTCATAATTTTAAATATCTGTGATGTATATTTGCATGACACATTCAAACCATTAAATCTCCACTTAGATTTTGGAAATGTTTGATATAAAGTAATACAAAAAAAATCCTTCAAAACATCCACATTGTCATCACTAACACACTCAGTGAGGTACAGTAAATAACAAGGGACTAGCGACTGGCGACTGGAGAAATGAGCAGTGTAAATCCTCAAGGTACAGCGTTCTGAATTAAGTGAGGCTAAATCAACTGCATTTCACTCACGTCAGCCAAATGCATGATGCTGGTATGAATCACACGAAAGCAATTACTTATACACTGAGGCCTTATTTAAATTCAGAGGTGAGCACACACATCATTCCCCTGCCCAATTGTCCCTCACTACTTTAGGGACAATATCAATAACCTCACTTCTTTTATAAAACAGCTAAGCGTCTATGTGCTGTTGCTAAGCCTGTGATCATTAGGCTAGCAAAGCAAGTAATGATAACAATCAGGTTCAGATAATGAAGAAGTAAGGAACCGCAGAATACCAACAATGTTTCTAATCAACAAGAGTGAGGATAAAGTAAATACAGATAAATAAGAACAATGTCGCTAACAGAAGTAAATTTCATCTAGGCACTGAGGCGAGTGGACTGAAAAACACCATCAATATCAGCTGCCAATCTGTCTATCCACCCCTTTTGACATATGTCCATCGTCCTTATTCCATCATCCTCCATCTACACCAAATGTACGTGCATCCTGTTCATATAGATCCCACAAACACAAAACAAAAACATACAGGTTTTTCCCTATCTCAAGGCATTGATGTTTGGCTACCTCCATTCTTCACCAGGCTGGAGCATGATGGAGCAACACAGAGACATAATCTGTCACTTTCCCCTGTCATTACCTTGTTGATACTCAGATACAGCCTGTCATCTGCAGCCACTGGACTATTTATCTGTCACAACCGTGTGATGGAAACAACTGTCAAATAGAAAAAAAATTTTAAAGATGGAGATTCAGTCATTTTTATTGTCTAATTTCTCAAAATGTTCTTCAGAACGGCCTGAGCTACATAAATCCTGGTTGCTACAAAGGTGAAAATCTATTGTCCAAATGTTGTTGTTTGTAAAACATCCATTCTTTGTTTGAACAGGTTGTCTGGGCGTATCCTTCAGGTGTTGAAGTTTGTCACACCTCAAGCAACACACACACACACACACACACACGCACACTCCCACTCACACAAGGGTATACCTGGTAAGTTAGGCCTGTAAATATGCAAGCAAGGCCCTCAGCAGCAAGTCTGTCACCTTGGCCGTGGAGGGTGTGCTTTTGCGTATATTTAGGAGTCTGCACAGGACTTCATTCTTCACCCGGCAGGCTGATGGCATCGCTCTCCACACGACTCCAGAGTCTTTGTTTACATCCCATCTGGTTGTTTGTCTGTGAGTCCTGCATCAGGCCAGACTTGCTGTGTGTATGTGTGTGTGTGTGTGTGGGTGTGTGTGTGGATGGGCCTCACAGTCTATCTCATTACTGCTAGCTGATGATACTGATTAGGTTGAGATAAAACTAAGGTTACGTCCTTCTGAAATTTGCTTTCATGCTAATTTTAATGCAAAATAGTTCTGAATATGACAAAAGGCGCTAACACACTGTCTAATTTTCCAGGATTAGTTCGCCAATATGCTGGATCGCTGTGCTGTGTGAAAGGTACAGAGCCAGAAAGGGGGGTCATATTTGATCTGCCACTGAGCAACGCATATTTGTAGTAACAGAGCCGGAAAGACGTCTGTGTTTGTTTTTTCACATTCTAACCCGGAAAGCCGGATCGCTATGTGAAAGCACATATGTTTGTAGGATTTTGTTGCAATATTTTGATCAGTATACATGAGCGAATGCAGCATATTGGTGGACATTCTTTCCGCGTTTATTGCGGGATCTCTGTGTGAAAGTATCTTCAGCCATGTTAGCAACACTGTGCTTTGAGCAAATGTAGTGGGAATTAATTTGGTAGATACTGATATGTAGATATTGATATGTGTCAAAGTGAAAACTCTGACCTGTTGGTGGTGCTTGATTTAAAGTCAGGGGAAATCCATCCAAACATTGTTGAGATATTTCAGTGAACCAACTAACCGATCGACTGCCGGACAGACTTGACATTCCCATCCCTATGACACATATAGCATAACCCACATGTGATTTGAATGTACATAGAGATGATGCACGGATTCACTCACAAGGACATAAACACACACACTCCCCATGTATCCTTGACGTCTTCATTCTGACCTCAAGAAAGTTTTTGGTGTTTTCCTCTGTTCTCTTTCATCAGCAGAGCTCGTGCCAGTCCTGAGCATTTTGGCCAGGCACGCTCAGCGACCAAAATATCTCCCGGACCCCACCGTGCGCAGATGGCCTCTCAGCTTGGCTTGTCACGACTCACCGTCTATTACAGGAGGTTTTGTGATGGACGGTCAGCTTCTGAAGGAGAACTTCATCCATGAGGTGAATGGTCGGAGACACAGAGGATGCCCTGACTGCTGTCTGGCCCGCTGCCGGGGGAAACCGTAGGGTTTGGAACAAGGCTGCTGCTGCAGCAGGAATTGATGTGTACGAGAGCCAGGGAACAGTCGGTGGGCTGCAGCTTGGATTACAGAGGTGGGTGGTAGTGGAAATGTTCAGAAAACCTTCAGCTGCTTTAGTCCACATTTAGGCAGCCTCTTCTGAATGAACACACAGACTGATACTGACAATATTGTTTAAACTGTATCATCAACTGTATCTCAAAGCATTATCATTATGTGATCCAGAAAGGTCATGAAGGTGTATGTGCCAGCTTAACACAGCACTTCAAAGTATGCAGCCTGTCAGCAACTTTCCTGCCTGTCACTGAGGTGTCTGAGGTGTATTCTTTAACATCTCGGTACACTTAACGGTCTTGTCTAATCAATAGCAGGTCATTGTCATGGCTCAAGGGCACGCCAGCTTAGGCACTGATGAGATACGAGGCACACGAGACAAAGGGGACATTATTACTTGTTTACTGCAGCTGTTTACTGTCAGCACGGCATTTAGCGGCTATGTCCCTTGTGCCTGGTCCTGGCAGACAGACAGACAAGGTGACAATCAGACAACAAGGCCCCCAGTGGTAAAATGGACAAGACACGCGGAGAATGCCGTCCAGATCAGACGGGAGTTAACAAGGAGACAAGCAAGGGGACATTCAAGCCATCAATATGGGCCACTGACAGGTCCTGTCACTACACTGACACGTTGAGAACTAATTATCAATGCTAATTAAGAGGTTAGTCAACACCAGCAATACAGAAAGAGACATTTTTGTCCCCAATAGCGATTCACCGGCCTCAAAGTCCTCACGTCCTGTAGCCCAAAGGGACAAACAAGGGCTGATTTAAATCCCTGACAGGAAGAACTGTCACTGCCAAGGAGACAAGCTTGAGTAAACTGAAAAAAGTGAAACAAAGGCTTCTGTTTTCTTAAAGTGCGCACTAGCAGGAATACAAGACTGATCTATGCTGCTCCGTAAAACCGAATATGGGTACTATTTTTCTATTCTATTAGAGTTCTAGTAATTTGTTGTTTAGAAAAGCCTCAGCTTCATGTAAAAAAATCATTCATCCTGAAGGTATTCATATCAGTGCCTGAACTTAAACTGAAACTTTTTCACTTCCATTTTAACTATCACTTCAACTTCTTTCAGTATTGTAACTATAAATGCTTCAACAACAATTGTTTTACTGTGAGCACACTTTTCTTCCATAAAATGTTACCTTTTTTAGCTAGCATGGTATTTCCAAACTTTCTCAGAACCTTTATGAACATCAATTTTGTCAGCATACACACAAACTACCATACCACAACTAGAGGTGTGCATGTCTGTTTGTGAATCTTTGTGAGTGCTCATGTGAGGACACCTGTTTATCTGAGCATGGCAACTATAGTTGTGCAATCCACTGTGCGTATAAATGTGTGTGTCTGCGTGTGTGCGCTTGCTTGCATGTGTGAGCACCTATCCATTTGTGCATGTCTGTGTGATATGATGTGTATGATGCGTGGTAGTGAAGCATATTTGCCTCCAAGATATATCATTTGCATACTCCTCAGGTTGTCAGGTTCATTGATGCATACTGTATTCCACTGACAGCTCTGGTATTTAGGGAGCACCACTGTTATGGTGAAGTGCACATCTGGGTGTTGCTGCTTTGGCAGCACAAAATGAGGGCTTTACGCGTGTATTTGGGACACCTTTGGGAGTAGTCAAAGCCAGTTGCACAAGCTGTAATCCATGCTGCATCGATGCATCTTCAAATTAGCATACACCACACAATCCTGCAATAGATGTGGATTATATTATATTGACAAAAAGGCCACCGGTTCAGAAACCTCTGCATGTCTTTCCTTACAGAAGGAAGTTAGAAGTATGAAAATCTTGAAAAGCTCCACGTCTGTACTATGACAGAAAAAAGCAACTGCTCAACTCAGAAAAAAACAAGAGCAAACTCTTTCCGGGAGCTGTTACAGCCTGAATGGCTTTTAAAGTTCTGGAATAATTCTTCAAAGTCACAGAGAATAGTTTCTCTCCTCTCACCTACTAGGTAAGTAGGCCCCCAAAGCTCACATAAATACACGTACTGAAGACACACACAATGGAAAGTGTCAAGCTGAGTTTTGAACGAGCTCCCAGATTCTCTCAACTGAACTGGAAGGTCCATCAAAAAATGCAGTTGGACTATGACAATAAAACCTGAAGCGAAAAAAATCAAAATGTTTAATTACAGTTCTGCAAGGTGGGATGTCAGAGACTGGAATTTACCTTGCTGAAACTAACCTACAGTAAAGTATGTAAGCATAAGAACATGTAGGAGTACACACACACACACACACACACACATACAGGTGTTTAATGATTAGAGGACGAAGAGGAGACAGACTCACGATAGAGGTTGTCCCTGCTGTTTCAGAGAAGAGGATTCTCAGCTTGACTAAATGATATAATGAGCTGTTATGTTCTGGGTGATGAGATGAGAGGAAAGGACATAATAGAGGACAGAGGAGGACATGAGAGGAAGAGGAGAGATCAGAAAACAAATACAGACATACACTGCATTACGCCTTTTTCTGTGTGCACCTTCAAACTGTGACAAAAGTCTCAGCTGTGAGAAAGGTTAAGGTTTCAATTTTGGTGGCTACAAGTCACAGCAGTGGAGAAGAAGAGTCATGAGAGATGAAAGGGTAAGTAAGGGCGGCATGTTTGGAAGGTGGTCCCAGGTTATTATTCATTTGTCATGTATTAGTTTAGAGGACTGTGCATCCGTGCCTGCGTGTGCATGTGTGTGCATCAGGTGAGAAAGGTGGAGGGGGGGCGTTGAGATGCTAAAGGTCTCTGTTGATGATTTGCACGCTCCATCGAGCTGACTGCTGGGGCGTATAAAGCGACATGGTCGGTTCCTTCAACCTGCCTGACCCCAATCTCCACTCTACACCACGTCCCTGTGCTGCCTGCCCACCCTGTGGAGCCCCTCCTCATTGTACACCTACCCTTCTCGCAGCCAAAGATGTACACACACACACACACACACACACACTCCTGGAAAACATAAAGATCAAGCAAGTCCTCCCACAAGGGCTGAGATTTTGACCTTCAGAAGAAATGTCCTCTCTGCACACACACAGAGGCAGAAACCTGGCTCCCTATGTCTTATCATGCTCTGAACCCAGTGCCACGAACTCAAATGAAAACACACAGTGGAATTTGTTATGCGCTGTTCATCATAACAGCCAAACGCCTGTCTCCTCAATGTGAGGCTAACTATTTGTTTGTAGCTGTGATGGAGCCCTGTGTGCATGCACATGTCTATATTTCCATTTTGCCACCACAACTGTAATGTAAAGACCTGAGATGTTTCTATGAGAAGCGGTAGACTGATGAGAAAGCATAGAAAACACACACACACACACACACCCTAATCTGCACGAGCAAGTTTGAGTAATGCCTTTTCTTTTTACATCCATTCAAGGAAAAATACCAAGTGTGTTTTTTCCGTCTTCCCCCAAAAATCTCATTGCTCACAGGATACATGTTTGTCTGTCACTGTATCACTTCTATACATTTCCAGTCATCAATATGTAGAATTGACCTGAATACTAACTTTTAATGTGGGTGTGAATCGGAAATATTTAGTGAGTCAGACTGTGCCAGCTCTAAGCACTAGAGGGCACTACGGCTACATATATATCCACCCTAACCGTCCACATGCAGAAGATGTGTAGGGGAGCACATACTTTTCATGTGTAGGGTCCTTATCACTCTGTCTAAATCTCTCTTTCTCCCTCTTCTTACTCACTCTATCAGTAAGATCAGACCACCATTGGCCAGCTCTCAGGAACTCTTTAGCTCCGAGAAGGTCAGCTGAAGGAAAACTTCCTCCCATCTGGCTCCATTAAGGCACCTGTGACCTTCGGTTCCTGTGACGAATGTTTGTGTGCAGCTCCTATGTGTGTGTGTGTGTGTGTGTGTGTGCGTGATTGTAGGCGACAGGAATCGTGTTTGTTCCATTGTTCCATTGTTTAGCACAATCAAAGCCGCAACTGCGCACGCACACGCAGCACTGCATATGCCAACACAAGCCCCTTTCTCCTCTCTCCTTTGTAAATGAAATCAATAGACACAGCTATCACATCCCTATTCTGTCACTGCACATCTGTCGCAACAACAGGCAACAAAAGAGCAACATGGTTTTCTAGTGAGTACATGTGACCTGGTACACAAACACTCACACAAACAGGAACACAAATATTAGAATAATGACTCTGATGATTAGATTGAAGATCAATTGGCTTGATTTCAGTGGGAGATTGTTGTATGAGTGTGGGAACAGTGTGCGTGTGTGTGTGTGTGTGTGTGTGTGTGTGTGTGTGTGTGTGTGTGTGAGAAACAAGGATGGTGGAGAAGTTTAGAGAGACGCAGTAGATCGTAACTGCCGCTCTCTACACTCTGAGCCATATATTTTCCTTCCTGGACACACTTCCACACAGATGCATACACACAGATCATATATTTTGAAGGATACATGTCTCTTCAGTGTAGGGCACAGGAGCAGTGCTGCCAGCTGTCATGTAGCTGTAGAAGGACACCTCTAGCGTGTAGCAGTAGGATGTGTCATCAAGGAGACCACCGAGGAACCGTCTACCGGTACCGGCCTTCACTACGTCCCGGTTGAAGGATGTGTTGGACTACAGGGTTACACAAAAAAAACAACAACAACTGAGACGTAGTGATTACTACTAGTGCTAGACTAGTGGTTAGAGAGATGACACTTCAAGTCTTTGTGTCAGCAAACATCCACCTTGTTAAAGGAAGACTCTGGACTCTGCAGAATTTCCCTACGGAGATCATTAGCTCTGACTAAATACCCCTATAGATCCTGAATACCTCTATGTATAATTGTTTTGAGTTTATACTTTAAATGTACTAGTGGTAAGCTGGCCTTATTTCCCAGCTGAAACTGTCCAAAATAAAATGTTTTTTAAAGTCCTTGTAAAACTGACTGACAGATTACAGAACAGTAACAGAAGAAAATACACATTCAGCAAAAACATATTGCTTTTGTGTTTTTGTGTCCCAGTTTACACATAACTTACTTGAAAAAGTCAACACTGCACCGTGGAAATGGGTCACTTACCACCAACTTCTGTAGAATCACAAAGTGACCTTTATGTTTGGCAAATCTGCTAAGACCTGTGAGTGTTCCTATGGTAACCAAAAGATTTAAAGCAGCTATAATCAACTTTTTTTGTAATAACAATGAATCAGATGACTATACATAATTTGAAAGGCTCGTAATGATTAACCCACATAGAATTATCTCCAAACTCTGCAGTTACCCTCAACTGTACAGAGTGTTTTAAAGGGACACTTTCCCTTTGCAACCAGCTTTGCTCATCATTACAATGTGGGTGGTAAAAGCAAATGAACAGCATAGGTAGCTCTGACCAGCTGTTTGTAGGAGCTGGGGATGTTTACACTGGGAGAGGCTTTCAAAGGCAACAGGCCCAGTGCATTCTGGCTGTTGTAGGTTTTCTACCTTTTGAGGAAAAGAGAAAACTACAGTCCTATTTCTTTGTTTTCTCTGGTCATGTAGAACCAATTAAAAAATATTTGCTATTTTATTATATTATATAATATTTTACTTTCTAGTGCTTAGACAGACCAGTTAAATTAAAATATCTTCTTTCCAGTGGTGAATTACCCCTTTAAGTGTCTTTCAGTTCATTGTTTTGGTTTTCAGGCTCGCAACTGTACTATTTAACTTCACTCTCACCCCTCTCATCAGCGATGTTTTCAGCCACAGCAGAAAGCTGTTTTCAGTGAAAATAAAAGTGATAATAAACCCACTCAGCCCAGACATGGGATAGCACCTTCATAGATCTCTGAGCTTTTATCCCCCTATGAGCCAGGACGCAGACTGCGATCCTCTGGTAGGGCGTTGCTAACTATTGCAAGGTCTAGGCTAAAAACCATAGGAGACAGGACCTTTGCTGTCAGGCCCCCTACACTCTGGAACAGTACCAGAAGATATCAGACAGTCTTTTCCTGGTTTTATCTCACTTCTTAAGACACATTTATACAAAAAAGCTTTCAATGTGTGATGCGTATTTTATTTCTCCTTTATTTGTATATTGAATAGTTTATGTTTTATTTATTGAATTAAATCCACAATGTCATGTATAATTTTATTTCCTTTAATTGTATATTGACTAGTTTTATGTTTTATTTGTTGCACACCACTGTGTGTGATACAATTTTTTTTTTCTCGACTTGTCTGTGTTTTACATTGATTGCTACTAAACTTTCAAGTTATACCAATTTCTATTGACTTCTCTGGGATGTGTTTAGGTAAAGGTATATAGGTCATATGTGTCTGGGATCACTGAAGTTATGCTCTTATCACGCTGGTTTTTGAATGTATCACAGACCATATGTAGCACGGAACAACCTTTGGCATCAGTATAATATTGTCAAATATAAGTCAAATTGAGTGTGTCTAAAGTACATTACCATTACTGCCATTAGTAATCACATTATTTACTGCAGGGTCTTATGTCACATGAACCCTGAACCAGCTATGTAATAACTTAACCAACTACATTAAAACAAACCTCTTAATACATCCATTAATATCTGCACAGAAACCGTTAACATCATAAATATTTGACTCACAATTTCATTTGACTATATTTCCTTGTTGATAAATGAAAAAACAAAACTGTCAATATCGGCTGACATGTCTCATCAGTGAAAAAGCATTAACACCCAGTGATTTGTTTCTCTGTAACTTGCAGCGGTAAGCCTCTCGAGAATCCTGGGCAAATTTGTTAAGGGTACAATAGCTTATTTGAACAGATTTACGTCATACAATGTTATTATAAAGACTAGCTATAGCAGGGAAAAAAATCCAGTCTATTTTTTGGTTTCAGCGTGTCAGCTATACTACACAAATACGGTGCTGTCTTGGGAAGAGTGTGGAAAAATTTTCCATTCACTGTCACTCCACTCTGCTGCAGTGCCTCACTAAAATGCAGACTTGGCGGCCACCAGTGGGAGTTTGTCATGATTGTGTTCTGCTGCTGCTGCTGCTGCTGCTGCTGCTGCTGCATTGGGCTTTAAGTAGTGCTGAATGGGCAGAGGGACAAAAGCACAGTGAGGTTGACCCCTGGGCCAGCTGTCACAAAAGCAATAGAAAAAGAGAGAGAGAGAGATATTCTCCTGAAATCACGTTTTAGTCTTCCCTTCGTCAACACTGCGTACACTGACATTTCCATACATGTGTGGGTGAGCATCCGCCTTTCTGGTGTGTCCCTGTGTCGAGGATGGCACTGAGTGTCAATGGGCAATAAAGGTTATTCTTTATGATGTGTGTAAGTGGCTCTGCTATGAAATGTCACCGTCACTGAGAAAACGAAGGTCAGTGGAAGTGGCACATGGTTGAGAGGAAACAGTTTGGTGGATAATGTACCTGTATGAAAAGGTGTTATTATGTTATGCATGTGTGGCTGGGTGGAGTAGCGTCATAGTCAGTGAATGGATGTTTTTTCCCACATGCTCTTTGCTTCTTTCTGCCATTCATTTTCCAATATGTTAACATCCCCCTTTGTTCTCCCCTCCTCGCTGCCTTCAGTCTCCACAGTCCTGTCCAAATAAACACAATTTCAGCCACCTCAAAGGGTCCTTTAAGAACACCTGCACTGCTCATACAGAATATCCTGGCCTACTTTTACAGGCTTATGCTTCGTCATGACCTATACAGTGTTTGCTATTTCTGTTCTGCACAGACATAAAGTATAAATGCATATTCATATCAATGGTTACAGGTCTAGGAAACTTGTAGGAAACTGTATCTCTGTTCTGTGCATCTGTAGGATCTCCTGCAACAAGTCAAATTCATATTACATTGTTTAAGTTAACAATTCTTATTGTCCTCTTACTTGTTACATTGGACAGCATATTGATACTTTGCAGCTTATTTCATACTTTATTTTTGGAAGAAAAGTGCAGTTTCTCCATACATAATTTCCATTCATATTTTTGCTCCTCAAGGACTTCTGCCACCACTGCTGCTGTTTTGGCACACCAAAATGTTATGTACATACCTAACACTGAATTTCTGCTGTATTTTTTTTTTTTATACATAATTCATATCTTTTTAATTATATTCCAGAGGTAAAATCAATTCTGTATCCTGTTACTAGTTAATTGAACTGAATTGTCTGGGTTTATATAGTTTTACCCTTTCATCTTATCCACACTCACCTCAGCTCCTCTCTTTTGTGGTCAAGGTGAACACAGCTGGAACACGCTGCTTTCTTCTACACACAAATCCCCTCAAACAATTTAACACCTTCTGTGTGTGCAAGTGTGTGTGTTCATATTTACACTCACATCTGCCAGCTGGGTGCATAATGTATTGCTAATGAAGACATACATGCAGTCTGTGTACATATTTTTCCTCACCTAAAACCAACTAAGCTGGGTGTTTTTTTTTCAATCAACACCTCGCTTCAAATCCATGCAGTTACACATATTTACACCTGGGAGGCGCCCGGTGCAACCAAGGTCTTTAAGTGTGTGCCACTAAGAAGGCAGCAGGTGGCAATTAAGTGCCTCACTGAACAACACCTCACTAGTATTCGCTGAGATAAGACTATTTCATGTTCTCTTTCCGAGCTAGCACCGGGATTGGACTTGGTGAAATTCTGCTCATAGATCTGCCTCTCTGGTATGTTTGTGTGTGTCTGTTTGCATGACTTACAAAGGAGAAGTCTGGTGCATTTTGGCACAGCAGCCTGGGGAAGACAGCTTGTCTCTGGACGCGCTCCTCGTCCTCGAACACATTGCCGTACATGAAGCCATTCAGCATGGTGGAGTGGGCATGAACATCAATGTAGAACTCCAAGCTAACTCTCTGATGGAGGAAAAGAGGGAGGGAGGAGGTGAAAGAGAACAGCGGGACAGAAAGACACACAGACAGAAGATAAAACACAGCAGGTTAGTGGGTAAGATGGGATGGTTTTTTTGACAGTGTAAGCAACAGTCCATACCACTTTACCCACTGGGATTATGGGAAGGCTTTCTTTGCTCTGGGGTTACTGTGCTGGGGGAAGGCTTTCACCGGTGGGACGACTACAAATCCTCCAGACACTGCAGACTGAGAATATGTTTACTACTTGAAAGGAGCCAACCACCCAGATATAACTTCAATCAGACTGTCCTTCTGAAGGGCACACCTACAAATATGGATGGTGAGCAGAGATGAATATGGTGTAAAGACACACACTCTCATGTGGATGCCACAGATTCATCACATACTTATCTATCAGGTTAATATTGACATCATATTGATTATGTCTGTCTTTTCTCTTCACTATACACAGTGTAAAAAGAATTTGATAAGATCTCTTTCTGTTGCTTGACTGTTATCACTTGATCGACACACAGGCACATATGCGCATATACAGACTTTTATCTTGTGATACAAATAGGGGCGCTTCCACTGACTTGACTTATTCTCCGAGCTTTAACTATAACCCTCACTAAGACCTATCTAGATGCAGGACTATCACAGTCCTGGATGAGCACCCATTTCAGGTATTTAATACTCATAAAAGTCTGCAGTTTGAGAGATTTGATGTTGTTCATGCATATGTAAAGTAACGAAAATGCAATTTACACTGATGGAGTGGGCTTGAATACCATTAAACTCAATATAGTCCATGTAAAATCCAAGGCAGCGCTCTGCTACCGGGGTGGTTGGAAGTTATGCATATTTTAAGGACATACTAAGGTATATTTTGAGTATGTAGTGTCAGTATGCATTAAGTGAATTGAGATTTTTGAGTGTGCGGTGAAAGGGAAATTGGACAAAACCTCAATGCAACACACAAAATAAGTAGTAAAGCTGCTCAAAGCTTAAAAAAAATTAAATCACATTGAGGATGGTAGTGAGAAAGCAACAGGAAAATTTCAGAAAATAAAAAAAAAAGGTTGTGCAAAAACATTTTGCGGTCTGAAGTTTTCTAATTGAAATTGGCAGAAGCTTTTCAAAGTTGCAGTCTGATGTCCATCTGTGCATGTGTCATGGTAGTGCAAAACAGTACATCGTAGCAATTCCCTCTATTCTGACAATCAACAGTATATGCAAAATATATCACATAAGGTATTCTTATGTCTACATATCATGTAGTGTGGAATAGGTCCACAACTATAGGGGTCTATTAAAGGAAATTCACCCAAACACCATCAACGTTCTAGTTACATATATTCACCTGACAATAACGAACTGAATAAATATGACAAATTGTACATTTTAGTTTAACAATTTATAAATTTTTCACTTATTGCAACTTTCTACAAGAATTCCCTGCCAACTTTAGCTGCGTTTCCTTTATGATGAACTCAAGCACCTAACCACAAAGCTACAACATGTTTTTATCTCTCTTGTATTTGAATGGACACGGGATTTTGATTGCTCTTTGCTGCGTATGCAGTTCAGTCTCCAAAAAGAAAAAAACAACCATAAACCCCAGACATTGCACCTAAACCAGCAAAAATGACCTCCCAAAAACCTTGTCACGTCACTGATCTTAAACTGGTTAGGACACGGGCAGGAATACAGCCCCCTCACAACCACACACACACACACACACACACACACATACACACACCTTCTGACCCTTAACTCAGGAGCAGCACCAACCAGCATCCCTCCTCTCCACCTCCTCTTATTACTCCGTACTCCGTCTCCTGGTTTTATCCCTCTTTTCCTTCCTCCTCTTTATCTCCCTCTCTCCCTCCCTCCACTCATTACACATTCAGCACCACACCTTGTTGCCCGTGGGTCGTAAAGAGGAAAGGAAGAACAAGGGGATGGAAAAGAAGAGAGAGAGAGATAGTGGGAAGTGAAGGGGGGAAGGAGAGCAGAGAGGGGAAACAACAAAGACGGACAAAAGACAAAGAGAGAAAAATTATACATATGGGTTTGTGACTGTGTGTTTGTGTGTCTGTGAAGTGACGGAGGGGCAGGGAGGAACAAACTGAAAAAACATATAGAGATGGGGGAGCAAAGAAAGAGAAAGAGAGGAAATAAGTGCATAAAGACAAGAGAGAGAGAGAGAGAGAGAAAGACAGAGAGAGATAGGGAGAGACATAGAGATGTATGTAGGGAGGTGCAGAGAGATTGACAGGGGAGAGAGAGAGAGAAAGAGAGAGAGAGAGGGAAACAGAGCTTGGGCGGCCCAGGCGACGCAGTGTGCCTGTGTTTGAAATTCCGCTCACAGCCAAAGCAATTTCCTGGTGGTGGCTGTGCTGTCAGCTGCTTGGCTGGCTGGCGGTGAAATATGGTGGCTGGGAGTCGGCCGCTAGCAGCCCCCGACAACCTGATGGATGGCGCCCCAGAGGAGAGGAGCAGCAGCAGCAGGAGAAGTTGGAGGAGGAGGGGTATAAGAGGACAGTGGGAGGGAGGAGGAAGGTAGAAACAACAGAAAAACAAAACAATAAAAGAGCAAGAGGGAGAAAAAAGCTACATGCAGCCAACTGAGCAGTGGTAGTGAAGGGACGTAGTCATAGGGAGAAATATACAGAGACATAAAGGGAGAGTTATATAGGGAATGGAAAGAAGGAGGGGAAGGGTAGATGGAGAAACAGAGAAGAGGGAGAGGGTGAGTTTAGAAAGAGAGGGAGGTGGTGAGAGAGGTAGATCCAGCTCCATTAGGCAGAGGAAGGAGGGTGGAAGGAGTTTCAACCAACCAGCCAGGGTCTAGATGAGGGAAACCAGCCTAATAATCACCTGGGTCTCTCCCCTCTGGAGGAGATGGAGGCTGGGAGGAGGGAGAAGAGTAAAAGGAGGAGGAGATGGATGGATTGGAGGTGGGTGATCCAAAGTGGCAGACTGAGTACAGCAGAGAGGTTAACTGGCGGTTACATGCTAACCCCCGTGAACATCTGATCTGCAAATTCAGCTGACATTTTACTTTATTACTCAGAATCTCAACATCACAAGGAGCTGGAAACACTACATGGACAAAAGTATGCGGACAAAAATGACACTCATGTGGTTGTTGATGCTGCTTTAATAGTCTCCATACTACTCTAGTAATAATTTACACAAGATTTTAGAACTTGAATCTATGGGTTCAGAAACTGATTTGCTGCAACATTCGATGGCGTTGAGGTCAATTAATTGTTTAAATACATTTTTGATGTTTCACACATTAAAGGAATGGAATGTCTAGTATCTGAAGCAACAATGAAAACTATGAATACATTAGCTCATACAAACGGAGGTATTAAAGACTATAAACAAACACATAAAGCTGAAACAATTAGTTGATTAATCAATAAGTCCATTACCAAAAAACATAATCTGCAATGATTTGATTTAATAATTAAAAAGGTAAGTCATTTATGAAGTAAAAATCCAAATAATTGAAACTTTCCCTTTAGTCTTATAGTAAAATCTCTTTAGGTTTTCAGACAAAAGAAGATTTCAAGATGTCACATGTGCTGTGGGAAAGTAAAGTGTTTTCACTTTTTTCCCACATTTTATAAAAACTGAAGGATGACTTGATTAATCAAGATAGTAATAATCATAATTGATAATGAAAACGATCGTTAGATGCAACCCTATTCAAAAAAACATAAATTTTTTAGGGGCAAACAAAGTTTCAGTCATGTTAAATAGAACAGGCACAGAAAGAAGTTGAAGGACCTACAGCCACATCTTGGTTTTTGTGGGTGAAGACACAAAACAAATTCAGTTCAATTTAATCTGTCCCTGTCCTGATTCTATCCCAGAAAGTTCTCCTTCACAGCATCATGTGAAGGACAGTAGAGAGAGGAGCAGTAACAGTGGTAACAGCCATGGAGCCCACACAATGTCATGTCCAGACTTACTACAATACTCAGTTAATGCCCTGTCAATCAAACTGAGACGGTTCTGAAGGCCCCACCACTGTGATTGATGCTTCAATTAACAACCCGCTCTGACCTCCAGAATTGTTCATTTGAAATTGTAATTAAGCAATTAAGGACAATTAAGAAACAGAGACCGCCGAATGAAAGTCACAAGACAATTTGAGAGAGTGAGGGAGAGAAGCGGCGAGGGAGAGCGAGCTGTCCAAATTAAACCTCTCAGAGAGAAACAAAAGCCCCATCTCGCTGCAGAAACTCAAGGGAGCTCTCAACTTGTGGTGAACTTGCAGCGGCCGCAAACTGTTTAGTGTAAAACCTAGAAGGTCAAACAAATGAATTTTGTCAGACAAGTACTTATCTCCTGCATATTAATTAGAGCGGGGTGCAGGGGGTGCTGTGTGGGCCATAAATGCTGGGCTTATCTTTACACGAAGAGGAAAAAGAGCTGATTGAAGCAGGATTACAAGCGTGTGAATAAAGCTCTTGGCATCAGCAGCGTACCTTTTGAGGAGAAGGGAAACTGCTGCTCGTTCAAGAGAAGAAAGTTAAACTTAATCGCTATGTAATACATATTATTCAACATTAAAATATTTCCTACAATACCTGTGGGAGGAGTCATATAGGTTTCTCCATGTTCAAGATCCAACTGGACTCTGAAGTGGGCAGCAATGTCCTAGAGGTTGTGACAGCAGGCCTGTGACTGGAGGGATGATCTGTTCACTATGCCCCACCGCTTTGATTACTGATGCTACACCCTAGCCTTGGCAGACGTATCACTTGAAATTCCTAGTAATCTTCTCAATAATTAGTCCTTGAGTTCAGACAAAATCAGAAATCTTATTTTTGCTATTTCTATTTTCTTATTTAGCTAATGTTAGCTTCACGAGTTGGTTGAAATGCCACCTCCGGCTGACTTTTGAATGCTTACCTCTGATGAATTTTAAAGAGAACACTGTAAAGATGTCAGAAATATGCACTTGATGACTACATACGTGGTATCGTGCTAAAACACTGAGGCTAAAGCAAAAATTTGCATCCTCACCAGTTAATGATCCATGTAGAAGATATGTAGAAGACTATTCCTTCAACTGCTGTTTAGCTGCTTATCTTACTTCGACAGGCAAGACAGAGATTAAATCATAAATCTACCTCTGTCTTGCCTTTATAAATTGTGTGCATGTTTCATTAAATGTTACAAGTGATTAACACACACACGAACATTAACACTGTCTCGGATAAGAGTTTGGCTGGGGTTGCTGGAGTGTAAATGTTCCCCAAATCCAAAAGAGTAGGACAGAGCCACTCACGTTAGCCTATACTCTGATATAGTTGGAATCAGGACCTGCTCTCACTCAGTAGGGAAATATAACCGGCAACCCCACAAAATAATGTAGTATGAAATCCCACTGACATGATGGAAGTAACGCTGGGTTAGGTTACTAACATTACTGTAGGTTGTATGCTTTGATTTTGTATTTTTTTGGTTTTTGGAGAGCGTCAAAAAAGAAACAACCTTCCCAACTCTGTATATGGAGAATCGATCTTACTAAAGCCTATAGCTTGACAGGGCTGTCGTCAAACTTTTCCACGCAAAAAGGATGGAAAGACAAACCATCATATCACTTATACATACTCTAGCCAACATTTCATTAGTTAGAGAAGCAAATTCAGGTCATGGGGGCACATGGTCAGTGACCCTCTAATGATGTAACAGTGACAGAACATGGCAGATGGTGTGACCTGCTTCACGGACGAGAGTAAATGACACAAAACTCTGCCTCCGTCTGTCTCCGTCTCTCTTCGTTTCTCCCTCCCTCTTTCCCCCTCTCCCTCTTAGTCTGTACCGTGCTCTCAAATTGATGGCGGTATTTGTCTGTTTATGAACACAGAGGTGACTTGCAATCAGCCTGAACGGGCGCAGGCAGCCCTCTGCTTCGGGCCTGTTAGTGCCACATAAACTGCCACATCTGTTGGGAGGGCCTGCCAGGAGAACAGGAGAAGGAGGAGAGAAGAAGGATGATAGGTGCAGACAAGAAGAGATGATGAGACAGCAAAGAGGAGCAAGAGGGGGAGGTACTGAAAAAAAAAAATTTTAACTATTATGAACTATTACATAAAAAAATAAGATAATGTAAAAGGCGTGTGAAGTAAGTGGAGAAAAAAAGCATAAACATTGAGTGTGAGATCTTCATTTGTATCTTATGTGAAATGCAGCCAATTCCACTTCAAACTGAGGGAGTATAAAGAGAGGGATGATGGAGGGATGATGGAGGGATTGAAATGACGCAGGGATGATGGGGTAAAATTGGCCGTAAACCTCAGAAATGGATCAGAAATGGTTGGCTGTGACCAGAGGACAACGCACATAGAGAGAGGAGAGAGAAGACAAGAAGCAGAGAAAAAGACAAATACACACTAAAATGACACACACAGAGATCTCCAGCTTCACACATAAGGCACATCTGAGAGAGACAGAGAAAGTGAGACTGTACGGGCTGTAAGAGTCACAGAAAGAGGGCATTAAAGAGGATTTCAAGGTGCAAAATTCATCTAGGTGCGGGGACACGACCTAATACATTTGTTTCAGATTGAAAATTAATTTTATAATATTAAAAAGGTCACAGAGAAGCCAAGGCAGCAATGACCTCTTTGTCATCCTTAACAAATTATCCAAAAATGCCAGTGTCAAATTGGTGGGGATATGTTGGCCAGTGATGAATGTTTCTGGTAATCAGCCAATCAAAAAGAATTCTTCCTCTGCTTTTGATAAATGAGCTGGAAAAGCAACGCTTTAGGAAGGAGATGGGTCCATTTGTTTCCCTTTTTTTCTCCCTCTCCATTTCTCTCTTTTCAAAACAAACAACATGGTAGCTTGGGAACAGATTATAGCTCCTTGCATCACTGCCTCTTTCAGCCATTTTCCCTGCTGACCAATGTTCAGCTGCAGATGGTAATTGATGGAATTTTATAAAACAGCTTGAGCAAGTGTGCCTTCAGATGGATGGAGAGCCCACAGCTTATAAGCAAATTACTTAGTTGTCATTTACACAGTGGCTGTACTTGATCACACCTCTATTTTACAATTCACATTGTATTTATTATTATGAAGAATGTGTGCAAGATCCCATTCAAGCCACAATAAGCAATTTTGGACCACTGGGGGCAGAAAAACTTTGATTTACTATTAGTTTAAGATCTGCTGTTATGGTTCACATAGTAGCAAATTATCGCCCTCTTACACGTCCATTAGACCCAGTACAACATGGGCATCAGAGTGGAGTCCTCTTTCTTGTCACTTGATGAAGCCTAATATTTTCTGCACCAACTGGCCTGCTAACTCCTAAAACATCTGGGTCCCTTAGGTTGCTTAAAAAATAAGGCTGGCATAACATATATTGTTTATGTTATTATACTTCCCCTTACAAGACTTAAAGCAAATATGATTTTGACCTATTAGACAAGTATTGTGTGTGTATCTACAGCCCGGTATGGCTGGTGCCACTGTTTCATTATGTGATTGTTGGCTAATGAACTGCCCAAAGAAAGCTAGCAAAATAACAACAGCCTTATTCTTTAAGATTTTCATTTACTTATCTAACTTCATTGTCATTTTGTGGCAGCAGGTCAATCAGCTTGTGAGAACTCAAGTATACTTGGAAGTAGGGGTGTGACGAGATCTCTTACCACAAGATCTTGCATTAAATTATAACGATATTACTCGTCAGCAAAAAAAGCTGTCTCGCGAGACTCACGCAATTGACATTTTTCACATGCTGTCAAACTACACATTAATTTTCTCACGCAGTGAACTAAAAATGTAATTATAACTGATAAGACTCACAGTGAGAATCAACTGCGCCCAACTGATGCAACATCGGCATACTCCCGTTAGTAATCAACTGAACCGCACCGTTAGTCCAGACAGCTGTGACAAGTGGCAATGTAGCTGGTAGAGTTTTGCAACACAAACCTTGCTCTGTTTGGGGCTGTGAGCTACACTTTATGATCTGCTGAAGTTAACGTGTGTGGATTTGTGGTGAGATTTCTGCCTGTTTCAGTTAGGTTCAGTTTCACATGCAACATGTAGTCCCAAACAGCGTCGGTCAAACGGTCTGAAGGGGATAATGTTACTACCAACGGATCAATAATGTAATGCACCGCAGAGTAAAGGCCAGGTAGACTTCTCGTTAAATGATAACTTTAGTCCTGTAATATTCTGACTTTTTCTGGACATGTCAGAGAACACAGATGTGCAGAAATTTTGAATATGAGCAGAAAAGCTGCTGAAACACAGGAGCTAATAAAGGCCAGGAGTTTCTAACTGAATTAAAATTTAATAATTTATTGTTGAGGTGAAAAGGTGCCACAATCACATTTAAAGAGGTTACTTCCCCAAACAAAACTCAAAGAGAGTTAAGACTAAATCATGGCTCAGCAGCTCAGATATTTAATAAGTTGGTCTACAGGAGAAACAGTTCTGATAGCAGCACAGAATGACTGAGAGCTGCACTGACTTAGATTCTGGTAGAAAAAGCCAATAGAGTTTGAATTGTCACCTGCCACTTGAATTTTGTGTTTCTTTTTACATAAAAAAAATTTTCACCATAAACTGGTGCAGAAAAATCCATTAGAATGCAGGAATTAAAGTGTTTATGCTCAAAATTTTAAATAATTGAGCACTAAAGATTTCTTCAAAATAGTGTTAAAATCTTGTCTCGTCTCGATCTTGTGAATCCAATCTCGAATCCTGAATCTCGATCTCGAACCTCAAATCTCGAATCTCGTCTTGTGAGTTAAGTGTCTCGTCACACCCCTACCTGGAAGTATTCCATATCTTTCTTACTGTCAACAAATCCCATGAAAAGACAAAAAACAACAATGTCCAAGCAAGTCGAAAACATTTGACATTTTCAGAGGAGAAGAACAGACGCAGACAACTTGAGAGATTAAAGTGATCAATTTTTACCGCAAGTGGCTATTTTTACAGCATCACCTTGTGATAGGAGAGTGTCATTATATGTACCTGAATACTGGGTGAAATGTTCAACCCACCTGCAACATTTTGTGTTTCAAAGGTTTAAAGTTTAAGCCGCACAAACACTTTTAGATAGAGAAAATTAACAATAAAGTGTCTATGATCCAAATAAAATAGAGAACTTAGACTCACTATGATCTGAACACACCTATTGTCAACAAGTCTGACTTGGCCACCTGGGGATTTGAACCTGAGAACTTCAGATCTTCAGAGTAAGTGACTTACTGACTGAGCTACTGGTGAGAGGCTGTTTCCATACACCTCACAAGTTGGGGTAGTGACATCACATGTGCCAGACCTGGGTAGTTTTGTCAGTTCAAACTTAAAACGCTTACAACAGTCAAGATGTTGGTGAGAAAATTCTGAAATAATATCATCATTCTGCTCGTTTGGGGTGTGTTGTCAGTTATTTTGGTTGCATTTCATCCAAAACTGGGGAAAAAAGAAAATGTTGTGCATTCTGTACAAGTTATAGCAAGATACTGAAGATCACTGCAGACTCACCGTTTGACCAATTTAAAAAACCCTTTGCAACACTTGATATCGGCCATCTAGGGAATATCTATGTTGATTTTGGTGGCATTTGATGAAATACTTGTGGAGACATAGATGTTAACTGAATTAGCATATTCTGAAAAATATAGAGTGACTGATTTCTGAATTGACCATAGGTTGCAGTGAGGCAAACGTTTCTCACATATCAGTGGATGTGCTGAAAATATTTCAGCTCTCTGGAATGAGAAATGTCTAGAAATGTATATTTCTTGTAATAAGACACGCCCACTTTGAGCAATCATTAACAAATTTTATGCATCAAATGAGAAGTGACCCTTTCGTACAATCCGAATTTTGTAAGAAACCATGCAGCGAATTATGAGGTATAAACTTTTTTTGCCAGAACAGATTGATGTATCAAAATTCTTCTGATAACTTTTGATCAGTGACATCCGTAGATGATCCTGCCAAAGTTCCAGGTCAACATAAAAAGGGCTAAATAATCTCCTGAAACAACTGCACTTTTTAGAAAACATTATTTCAAGAGGAGTGATTTTGTTCCACTGTTTAATGCACTTTTTACTTATGGGGGAATATTTATCTTTATTTTGGCTGGCTGATGGGATTTTAAGTCACTGATTTTAAAACATCATTTGTTGTTCAGGGCAGAGTTTGCATAAACACTAGTGAGTGCAACTGTTCTGAGTAGTGTTGAATTTATATACAAATATTTATCAAATAAGTCAATACCAATGCAACATAGATTTCTCCAGCTACAAGCTTTGATTTAAATGGCACTTGTCTGGGAAGTTATTGCCTGAACAGAAAAAGGAAGCTCTTTTCCCAGCTGAAAGAGAGTGCTGCTGAATTTACAATGATGGAGAATCGCTTTGGAGTGATGTGGGTTTCTGTCACAAGAATGGTTGATGGGGTTTCAAACTGACTGGGCTCCTTTGTGCAACAGAGGGCAATGCGACTTTGCATTATAATGCCTTATGCATTGAACTGTGGGTATCTTAAGTACTAAAGAAGTCATGGTGATGTACATAAAGACCCAAATCAAATATGCATTGCACCTTGAATTCAATTAGCGCTCATAGTTTAGTCTGGACACTACGAGTGGAGCACGACTCAGTGAAATGGACAGTTATTAGAGTTGTATTACTAGGCAATCACCCAAATCACAGCTGTGGGATGGTACCTAGAGATGCACATCTATCAAAAACACAACTTGACTTGCTCATGGCTGCTAAAACCAGGATTTTATGTCTAGTACAATTTATAATCTAGGTAAAAGCCGTGGCTGGAGTTGACTTATATCACCTTATAGTTTCTGGCCATGGAAAATACATTTTTGTATTATAAATCTTGAATTCAACCCAATTGAATGTGTGACTGACTTTTATTTATATTGCATAAATAACCAGTAATATGTGTGTTGGCCAAGGTGAGCTTAGTGGGGGCGTGGGTGGGGGGTTGTTCATTGTTTATTACATGGCACTCTGTAATTTCATTATTTAATTATTTTCTTCTACATTCTTATTAGAGTGTTTTTGTTTTCTTGTGTTTTTTTGGGGGGGGCTGGGGGGTATTTTCATTTTTATGTGTGTGTATATGTGACCGTGTACATATGCATATATGTTGATTTAAAAAAAAGGAAAAGGTAAACTGTATTTCTTTGACTGGAAGTATGGTATTGTATTTTTCCAATTCAACAGGTATCATATAAATTGAAACTATAAGCATGGAAATATAATGACAGTCAGCCACACTACCACACTTAACTTAAGCGCCAGCCTCTGTAGTCATTTTTTAAACGTTGAGGTTTAAAAATTGAGAGAATGTAACTCTGCTTTTACAAATTTAAGTGTTCTTTTCAGGAACAGTCCAATACAGTTCATTGTGGCCTACAGACACTATTAACATTTAAGATATCTGTTCTGTTACAGCATCAGCATCAAGACCTGCATTCCAGCAAGCAACAACAACATTTAAATGACAAAACAGGCCTGCTAATAAAGCTATATTAGCTAGCTGGTGGCCCCCAGCCACCTGCCACCCACCTGTGTGAGTGACTCACTGAATCTCGGGAACTGTTCTGCACACTTTAGGGCAGATACCTGAAATGATTTCAGACGTATGAACATTATATAGTATGGTATAGTCTTTCTCCCACAGATGCTAATAAGATTAGTGTGTCCGTGTTTGATTCAGACGGTACAGAAGGCAAAGATTAAAGGTGCAATCAGTACTGGCTCTTTGCACAAAATTACAATAATTTATGAGGCGGGGCTCACACGTGTTGCTGAACAATCCCAGATTCCCAACTGTTAGCTCAATGGTTGCTGAGATGTCACGCTTGATCAACATTGTGCGGTTTAGAAAGGAACGCTCCAAACTCCCAGGTCCTCTGAGTACCCCCGCCTTATTTGCAAACTCTAGTTTTTTTAGGCACAACTGTAGGGTAAAATATGAAACATGAATATGAAATTACCTGAACATTGATAAAGACCTGCTATTTCAACTTCCTCTCAGTCTCCTGGTTTTTAGAGAAATTACCACATGGACTTAGCAGCTAGTGAATGGGCCACATATGCTAGCTTAGCCATTAACTGGTCTACTGTAGCTGCTGCTGATCTCCTGTTAATGGAGTCCTCCAACGGAGCCCTCCAACTCTGGTAGCCTCATTAGACTCTATGCCCGCTGTGTGAGCAGAGCATGAATGGAGGGCAGCAGCATAGGGCCTCCTGGCTGCAGAGTTGGCATTGAAACTGGCATCTGGGAGCCCCAGACATGAGTAGTGTGTCTGATGGGATTAACTGGCTGTGACGAGAGACAGACAGAAGAGGAGAGGTTGCCCAAGCCTCCAAATTAACTCTGCAAGACTGAAGGCAATCATCAGGGAGAAGGGGGTTACAGGAGGACAAGTGCTGGTGGAACAATTATCAACAGAGAAGGAGAAGGAAAGGGAGGCATCTGACCAGCAGGAGTGGACTTAAAAAAACATATGGCCCAATACTGTGTTGACTGGGGACTGGATTTACCCAGCCAGAGAACTCAAAGTCACTGTGGTGGCAGACAAGTAAGTTAGTTTTATTAGGTTATAGCAAAATAAAGTAATAAAATGAAAATCTGCCCTGAATTTAAACTTTACGAGACTGAATATACAAACGTGCAGGCAAGGACTATATCAGTGGTCTCCATCCTTTTTTTGCTTGTGGCCTCTTAATATGAAACAACTTCTACTTGTGAACTGTTGTCTCCTGTTTTATTTGAATATGTTTTAGAGGCCTTTAGAGGTCAACTTTTATTGTATTTCACAAGAAAACAAGATTGGTGAAATGTCAGAAAGACATAATTTTAGTGCAGCAGAATTTTGTTTTTGTTTCTAATTCCCTGTGCCAGCAATCATCCCATGACCCCTTGAGAGGGGCTCACCCCCAAGGTTGGGACCTACTGCTGTATATAATGGTGTGATAGTTACATATTATTTGCAAAAGTATGCATCTGAGAGAAAAAAACATGCTGAAAGAAGAAACTCATTTGAGAACACCTGTTTGCCTGTGCATTGCAGTTTTCCAGTTGGGTGATGATGTGTTAGGATGTGTATGTGTCTGTTTGCTCAGGAGGAGTATGTGTGTGCTTGTGGGTGTGTGTGAATGACAGGCATGAGTGGATCGCCCTGCCATGACAGAGTCTATCGATCAGTGTGTCAGCGCCAGGGGAAAAGGTTAATCTGCCTGATGCCAGCCCCGCGCCTCACCCCATTTTTGACCTGCCCTGCATCGCGCCCCAACCCGCTCCCTCTCTTATCAGGATTAGAGGAGTGTACAAAAGGGCAGAGTATTCCCAGGACACACACTGACCTTCAGTAATCCCACCAACCTGCCGCTCTGCTTATAATTAACATCAGGAACAAAGAGAAAAATCCCCCGGCCTGCCTATGTAGCATTCCTCTGACTGAAAGACTAAAACTGGAGAAGGAAAAAGTTACAGTAGAGTTAGAGTCTGAAAGCATAGAGAGTTGCTTCAGTAATATGTTTTGAATGGCCAGGAGAGCCTAGCTGACATTCTAGAGGTGCTGACTAGCCTATCCATGCTCCCCAGTGCACACACCCTAAACACAGATTGGAGGAACATGCTGAACTAAGCAGGGAGGCAGAAAACTGTACTTGGGACCAGTAGACATTACTGTGGTGAAGGATTATTCAGCACAGTATGGAGAATGTGTGTGTACATATGTGTGTGTGTGTGTGTGTGTGCTTGCTCACCGGGTCTTGGTTCATTTGCACTATGAGTTGTTTGACAGCGTGCAGCGTGGGGTGGGCCCACAGAGAGGGATCCTGCCAGTGGCGATTCAGGTCAAAGCCCATCAGAGAACACCTGTACACACACACACACACACACACACACACACACACACAGTTATAATGGTAAATTATAATGCGGTCCGCCTTACAAAAACTATTACAAATTACTAACGATACCCTGTGGAGCAATGTTTCTAAGAGTGGATTCCCATTTTGTTTGTAGGCCCATTTTATGTACACATACAAGTCCTGCCAAACTGTTCCGCTTATTGACAGTTGTTAGCAGTATTAAGCCACCAACAAAGGCAAGGGAGAAAATGACTGCTAGTAAGCAAAGATTAATGGAACATCTGTGTATCCAAAATCAGTTCCTCATTTACTCATTCAATACTTGCTAAATATAGACACTCTGTGACACGTTATATTGTGGCATTGTTAGCACAAAGTAGTGTATATGGCACGAATACAATTCCACAAAACTCCATCAAGTACCTTTAAGTAAATATATACAAAAGACAGACAGACAGACAGACAGGTAGGTAGGTTACCCTTGAAAGGTCATCAAGGTACTTGAAACTTTTGCGTTCCCTCGCTATATTTTTAACATTCCCCATGATCAATGGAGGCAGATAGCGTGTTGGTCCAGTCCAGTTATAATACACTGCCACTTTAGGAAAAAGCTCTGCAGATACTACAGAAAGGAGAAATTATGTGAGACTTTATGCATTTATTGCTCATTACTCCTGTCAAAAGGCAGAGCTCTAACAGTATGCAGCCACTGGCTCTTACCACAGCTGCAGCTGCTCTGCTTGGCTGTGGTGGTTGACAGCCATAATTATAACAACCAAAGCACCGCCATGGCCACAGCCACAATCACAGAGGCAGCACCAGCCAAAGCTATGTCATCCTATGGCTACAGTCATGATCACAGTAACAGTCTGTCTCCTAGGCAGCAGTCGGTTAGAGAACTCGGTGAACTAGCTTTGCTAATTAGCTAGTTAGCTGCAAAGATACAGACTTGCACCTGAGCCAGCCAAAGCTGAGGATGTGCCCGCTCAACCAGCGGTATTCAACTACACTTACAGTTTTTCTCAGTCGATTAAGTACATTTCTCACATCAGAGATGAAATTCTTAAAACTACTTGTTCAACCTCCACCTCGTCACTTGTGCACATCATAAAAGCAATTTCTCATTGTTTTGAATATATTGCAAATGCTTTCACACATTGAAGCAAATGATTATGTACAATTGTCTGCTGTTTCCTACATTATCAATTAGTTATGTCATGCTGATCACAGTGTATTATATTAGTCCTCTGTTGTATAGTCTTACCCCCAAAACCTACAGGCACAAGTTCATTGCATAAGTCACTACATGCAAAATGGCTGAACACGTTATCAAAATCAAAGTTAAATAAAGTCTAACTTTATTGTCATTCTTCACATTCAAGTATACAGATGAACGAAATGTTGTTTTGTACAGACAAAATAAGAATAGACAACAACAAATCACAACATACTACAACAGCAACACAGCCCTCTGACCATTCACCTGATACACACAATACCATAAACAGTGAACAGTAACAATATACAGCAAGCAGTGAATAGTGCAAAATATATAATATGCCATTGTGATGTGGATAAGACTCTGTGACCTGACGGACGGAACATCAGCCTAAATAGTGTTTCCCATGTTTACATTTCTAATTTTGTAATTTCTTCCATTGTGCTATGCAGTCAGTCCTTTCTTTTTCTTTTCTGGATCTGCATTCTGCATGCAGTAAAAACGTAACTGTGAATTCTTTCCAATCTCTTACAATTTATAACTTTATACTGTTCAAATTGAAAAAGTGCAGCCTTGTGCATTTTCAATCTTTGTCATTAAAACATTAGTCATTGTTTACATCAGATAACACTTACAGAGTTATATTGTCAACATGCCTAAAGATTTTGACTATCTTGTTCGTAAACAATGACACAAGGACTTGTCATTCTGATGGCACTGACATGTTCACTGATAAACATTTATTTTTGAGAGATAGACTAAGGATTTTGAGCAAGTTAAGGGCTTTTGCATGTAATCCACTGTGTTGTAGTGAACAACAGTGTGGATTTGTGCATTTTATATTAAATAATTTGGAGAGTCAAATCCTCTTTTCTCTCCCAGAGAGAAGGAGGAGGGGATTCGATTATCAACCCTCTACAGACGGCTGAAGACACCCCAAAAGAGGGGGGGTTGAAAGGTCGCTTTCCCTAAGTGCTATTTCTGAGCAGCCTGATCGTAAAACTGGCACCTTTGATTCCGCAGCCTGATAACGCGGTGCCTGACTGTTAAGCTGACAAAAGGGACATTAACCAGTGATTAGCGTTTTCCTAAACAGCCTATCAGAACTCTTCTAAAAGAAAGGGGCAGGAAACCCTAAACTGCCCCACACATGTAACCATGGCAACTGACCCTGCTCTGTGTTTAATTACCTCTCATCAAAGGGATACTCCTTCTCACACCCAGGTGTGACAAAATCCAGAACACCAAGGACAGCCCTGAACTTTATGTAAACAAAGACTGCAGTCTCCAAAGACTCAAAGCATTACCTGTTTAATTAAATAATCTTTTAGTTACTTGATTACGTTTGCCTCTATTTGAGTAGTCATGTTACCATGTTGTTGCTATCTGTTGTTGATATTATTGCTGAAAAGAATCTAAATAAGTTACTTTTGCAGTGTTTTAATTTTCAGCAAGGTTAAGGACACTCATTTTATGTGTAACCAATGCTTGTTCACAATACTTTCTCACACAATTCCTTTAGAAATGATGATAAAGAAATGTCATACTATACTCTATTAATTACCAGCTTGAATTTAAGGCTAAATAACTAAATTTGGGCTCCTCCAAGTGGACGAAATAAGTATTACATGCCATCATTCTGAAATGCTAACCTTTTAAGGTCTAATTACTGACAATTGTTTTCCTGTTACCAAATGCTTAAACTTAGAACGGTACAACCGTTTGACCATTGAGGTTTGATTGTGGGAAGGTATTTGATTATAATAGTTGAAAATAGATTTTCTTTTTCTTTATAGACATATTAAAAGTTTAGAAAGACAGTCCCTCGGGAAACCGGAAACGGCCGCCCTGCAGGAAACGAAGGACTGCCCTCTGGGGAACCACGCCCCAGACAACTACTCTCTGGACGCTTCCCTCTTGTCTGCCGGCTTGTTCCGGGCTCTTCAACGGCGCTTTGGCGTGCCCTCTCCCGGCAACCCCCTAAGACTTCAACCAGCACAACAAAGTCTTTGTTTCGCTTGAAGCTACACACGCGAAGTGCCGCGACTTAAGTTTCCCTCAGTTCCAGCAACTTTACTTGTTTTATTTTCTTTCTTTTGTTTTGTTAAAAGTTATCAGTCCGTTAAGTTACACTGGTGTAATTCAAGAACGACCAAGTTCTTTTTAAGCTTTTTCGTCGAGCTAACTTCACCGAGGACAGACCAAGCCACATGGTCTCGCCAGCAGCAACCAAGGGCACCTGAAGAACAGCCGAATTGCCAGACGGAGGACGGCCAACCCTTGAGGGTTTTTCTTCAATCAGACACGCGGAACCCCGGAGAATTCCCTATCAAAAAGCCAGGAATCGGGCAGCTAGCGCGGGACCCATGCAACAGGCCAAGGCAGGCCGCCGACAAGCAGTAAGACCAAAACAAAGCATTCTGTGATCAGGGATGTCCCATAGTGTTAATAGTCTTTTTAACTCCTAAACTTATAGCTTAGTTTCATTAGTTCTCCTCTGCCGTATGAGTCATATCCTCCCACAATCGAACCTCCATTCTCATTGTTTAGCAATTGTTTATTTCTCTGATGTATTTAACCACCTTTTTATATCCCCTTAGTTAGTTAATAAATTCACTGTAATCTCCCTTCCAAGAGAATTTACCCTTTTAGATATGAGACTGATTGATTGATTTAAGATAATAGAGCGATTATTAACTAACTGATCACTGGTGAATAATTGAATAATTATTAAAAGCTACCTAGAGGTCCGGAGACTCTAGGTTAATAACAACTCCGGTGGTGCCCCCGGAAAAATGAGAGCTTTTTTATGGATTAATATTTTCTGAATATTAAAATTCATAAATTGGGTATAAATTTATTAAAATTCATATGTAGTTTAGACATGCTACAGTGTTGTGCTGTTTGTTCAATATGTTTCGAGAAATGAGGCTGTAAATGTTAGGGATGATTCGAGAAATGTACCAAAGCAAGTGACAAAAACTGTAATACTATATCATCATACAGCTTAGTCTTTCTCTATAGATCAATAGGAACGCAAAAGTATTTTGGAAAAAAAAACTTCCCACCATGAACTTCTGGGGTCTTTGTGATAGAGAGATAGATAGATAGATGTAGTCAGACAGGCAGGCAGGCAGATTATGAAATGCGAAAAGTAAACAGCTACTGTATAGAGGTGGTACTCTTGTGTTACTTACAACCTACAATTGCCATAATGGGATGTTTGCATGTAAAGATGCACCCTAAGCTGCCCTGTTTGTTGTCATGTGTATATTTGACATTTACTATAGGCCTTGGTAATGCTACAGGAGTAAGTGATAGTAAAGAGCAACTGAGCAGAGCAGCAAGCCCTAAACAAAATACTCATCCCAGGTTAACTGACATTGATTCTTTGCTCTGCACTGTATCCTGCCGGAATGGCTCTGTGGTATCTTTGGGCCTGTCTGCGTGTGTGTGAGTGTGTGAGAGAGATTGGGGATGGGGGGGCAGAAGTGTATGCATGTGTACAAATGAGCATGTGTGTTTGGCGAAATGAGGACTATCACTACTCAACTTCTGTCAATATGCTGCTCAGTATGAAAGCAAGCTAATGAAAACAGCCTTTGAGCAGTCACCAATCACAGTCAACAATATTATAGGGATTCACTGTTGCTGTCGGGGAGAGATTTCCATCCATCCATCCATCCATCCATCCATCGTTAACCACTTATCCTGCATACAGGGTCGCAGGAGGCTGGAGCCAGTCCCAGCTGACATCGGGCAAAAGGCGGGATACACCCTGGACAGGTTGCCAGTCCATCGCAGGGCACTGAGATTTCCTGCAAATGTTTTTGGTGGCAGTGACAAGGCACCACCACCAGATGGCACTCACAAACACACGGTGCTGATGCTTATCTCAGTGTGCATTAGTATTCCTGGGGCTGAGCCTATTAAGTAAAAGGCAATTATGAAGACGGGAAAGAGAATAGAGGAGAGGAGGATGCCCACAGAGCTGCAGCAGTGGTGTTAAAGACAGAGAGGAGGAGAGGGTGGACAGAGAGTCTGGCAGAGAGTACAGCCCTACGGCCAAATACTATCTTCTAACAAATGCACTGCTGTGAGCTATATGAATCCATTAAGCTCCCTAAAGGTGGAGTTAAGAGGATATTATCCCACATAGCAGGATATAAAAGCACAAAATGTAGCAATGCATTCAAATTAAAAATGAAAAGATGCATGTTTGTGTGCTTGCGTACCTGTAGTTGCCCAGATAGACTCCATCAGGATTAAGCATGGGGACGATCTTGAAGATCACATGGTCTCTTAGGATCTGTGCCACTGGATGCTGGCTCACCAGGAAGTCAATCACACCTATCAAACACACACACACACAAACACACGCAGAGGGAAATAGACTTGAAAAGAAAACCGAAGACGGGCTGGCAGTTAATTGAGTTTTGAGAAACAAAAGGAGAGGGAAGGACAGCGAGGGGCATCGTCAGAATCAGGGGAGGAATAGGAGACGTCAAGCCTAAATCGATACAAATGGAATGGAGCTGACGGCGCTGGAAAAACAGACAGCACACTGCGGGCTGGAAGCCAACTCATCTGATTCATGATGATGCACACACACTGATACTGTTGGTAGATCAGATAGACACATAAATGAATGGAGAGATAGATCCATATGACATAGACATTATTTTTTCCTCTACCACCTCTCTGTATCAGTCTCTCCCTCATAAACACCATCTCTTAACCTCATTAATGTTAATGGACTTTCCTCAGTCTGTCTTACTGAGTCAAAGTAGTGGACAGGGACCACTGCTGAAGGTAAGGCCGTGACCTCCGTCCCTTTATCGCACCAGCCCTCCCCTCCTTAGACCTGCTACCTATAAACAAGAAAGTGGGACCCAGAAGGAGCAAGACCTGCCCACTCACCTCAGTCTGAGCAGAGATTAAGGGAGCAAAGAGTCATTAAATCCTGCTAAAATTGTCTTTTAGGTTGTTGTACCGCACAAGGAGACGATTTCCCAAAGGTTCCCAGTTTTTCAAGCTGTTTTATTAGTTTTGAGTTAGTGGAGCTTGGGAGCGAAGACAATGCAACCCTATGATATCCTCAGATTGTATTTCCTGAGATATTATATAGAAGCACAGGTTTTTGTACCTGTTCCTGTAGCATTCAGACATCTCAGGCTCAAATGCAGTGCAAAAGTAATACTGAAAATTATGTGAAATTTAAAAGGATCTAGTGAGCTGGACTGAATATTATAATGCCATTGTGTCACACTTTATAACAGACTGCAGTAAGTAACTTTCCTGTAATTAGTGATAGTGGATAGCTCTTCCTCTGTGTTGTTGTGACCGTTTTGTTGCAGTGTTTTATGTTATGTGGGTCACGTTAATTACAGTGACTGAGAGAAGCTGTGTACGTGAGTAACGTTATTGGTAAAACTGTATATACTGTATATAAAAACCACAATAAACATAAACTGAATGTTATGAAGCAAACAGCGGCAGGTCCAAGCTACTGTAGCGTTAGCTGGCTGCTCCTGGCTGCATCACTATAGGCTAACATTAGTAAACAAATCGCTCCACATTTGCTTTTTACCGTTACATCCTTTGTTGCAGGCTAAATCAACAGGATAGTAACACGGGTCGCGTTAGTTGGTGAAGTAAAATGGAAAGCTAACGTTATATAACTTTGCACCGGATAACATTAGCAACAGCTCGGCATTAGCCTGCGAGCTAACGTGACTTTCTCTGTGTTTCCCCAGCTTTACTAATGCTCACTTTGTTCTTACTCGACATCATCTGAACCTGTTTGGTCTGATAGGCTTCAGCACATAAACCTTTATTGTTGTTTTGGATCCTTACGTGGAGCCTGTGTTTTGCTGTGAGCTGGTTGTTTTATGGTGTTAGTGGACTGCATGTCGTTGGCTGCCGTGTTGTTGCTGTAGTCTGTGAGAGGCTCAGGAGCGCGCACAGGGCTGAGACCTCACATTCAAAGCAGAATAGTGGCTGATGCAAGCAACGGAGAAAACAGGCGTGTGCTTCATTTCTAAGTGAGTTTTGAGCCCATTGACAATAAGGCAATGACAATTTGATTAATTTCATTGAAAAACTTACATAGAGTCCCTTTAAGAGAATAACAAAATATTAATTAGGGATTATTTTTTGTTTGAAAAACTCCATAAGAATGACAAGACACTGTAAGACAGACCCTTTTTGTTTGTAGATGTATGTAGAATACAGTATGTGGTGTGCAGCAAGGGTTTGTGATTCTTGTGAAAGTGAATATCAACTACTGTTAAGGCTTTATTTTTATGTGGCCTTATTGTGCATCATGTGCCATTTTAAAGGTAAACATAATTTTAGTCTCTTTCAAATTGTCTATCAAAAGCAAATATTAAATAGTAGGTGTAAATAAAGGTGTAAAAAAACAAACAAAAAAATTTACACTGACACATGTTGGTGTGCACTACAAAACAACATACAGACCAGTGGAGCTGCATCTGAATCAAATCAATGAGACCGGGCACTGACCCAACATTAAAACTTTACCTTGACAGATAAAGGAGGCAGGAGACTCTCCAGGGTGAACACGAGCTGTAAGAAAGACCAGCTTCTTCTCCTTCTCTGGATTCAGATGGTCTGAAGGGGGGAGAAAGAGGAGTAAGAAAGAGGATGGAGGGGAGGAAGGTGTAAAAAAAGGTAAAGACAAAAGTGTTAAAGGGAGAAAGAGGTGGTGTTAATGCATGCAAGTTCTAGTAGACAGCAATTCTAAAAAAGATCTTATATAGACTAAAATATTATTATCTTAAGTTGGTATCAGATACACAAGCATCCTATTACAGTCCAGTGTGACAGACTGGGTCAAAACACCCACCAACCTGGCCGTCAATTTTCATCCAGACACACATGAATCAAACATCAACGCAACACACGGCACAGAATATTCAACAGACAAGGTGAATTATACATCTACAGAGCAACAGGTGTGAGCTGATAGAGGTCTTCTTTGATATAAGTCTTCAGGTCTGGCTGAAGGCTTCTCCCTGGCTAGACACCTCTCCTCCCCAGCTCTAACTCTGCTTTGGGGCAATATTTGACAGACAAGTTGTATCTTAGAGACCTTTCTTAAGCATTTTCAGTCACTTAACTTGTGGATTATTATTATTATTTTTTTTGCAAAAATACAGGTAAATGAACCTTTCAACAAAACTGAGAATGTTGAATTGGAGGGATTTCCCAAAACAAAGTGAGAGGTCTTGAATTCTCCACTTTTCTCCCACAATTCAAAACTTTTTTTCTGCAGTCTGGAGATATGAATGGCTACACCTGACACTTTTAATTGCATGAGAATGAGCTCAGATGTTTAAATGTCTTATTTGATAACTGCTGTGACATATTAAGGGTAAATTCCGGAGATGGTCTATGGTGTATTTGAAGCCAGGATCAAAAAGGTATGTTAACCGCTTGTATTACTATAGATATTTTGAGAATCACATTCCTCAAATACTGTACAATAGACAGGAAGACTAACAAAAACAGTCTCCATTCCGCATTCCAGGCCCAGTTGAAAACCACAGAGGTCAAAATATTGCTGTTTTGTTGGCCAGTGTTTCTCCTCTAATCTGCTGTTGCTAATGGGTGAAAGTGATTGGCCTCATCGCTATACACAAACTTAATATCTTATCGATTCCTCCACCCGCTTCTGCTGAGCAGAGAAAATGCTAATTAGTAACAGGCTGTGCACCTTTCCTTCTTCTTAATTCGAATTTAGCCTCAGAGCAGTGTGTATGTGTGTGTGTGTGTATGTGTGTGTGTGTGTGAGTGCGTACGTGTGTCTGTTTGCGTGGTTGGGGGTCGTAAACAAAAAAGCGTTGTTCCATTTAAGAACTCTGCCTCTGATTTTATTTCGCTTTTCTCTCCCTCTGCCCTTCACAGAGACAAATGGCTTTGCCATTCAGGAGTCTCCGTGGAGCCGGGCGGGCCGTTTGTTGTAAATGTGAGTGCTTGCGGTTTGGCCGGCCGCTGGGTGCTCGGTGGCTGTGAAATTCCATCACTTAGAAATTCTACTTTGGCCTTGACCCCAGGCCACCACACAGGCTCTTGATACAAGAACACTACCATGACACACACATACACATACACACACACACACACACACACACACACACACACGTTTTACAGTAGAAAGCTGCAATCAGGAAAGCATAGGCAGACAACACACACAGCCTTTCTCCCTACAGTAAAACCAAGAACCCAGAAAGTTGTGAGCCAAACCAGAGGCAGCTGCCAAGGTCCCGATTGTCTGGGAATTCAACCATCGTGGCCATGCTACATTTAGTGTCAGTGCTAGTGTGCCCTTGCTGCTTCATCAAAACAATCTCTTACAGCAAGCTCCTGGAGCTTACAATGGATCCACTGTTTATCCAGCATCGTTCTGTGTGTGTGTGTGTGTTTGTGTGTGTGACTATGTCTCCTCAGGGCTCTCACAAATGCTCCCCAAGTAGTTGTTGTGTTTATGTGTCTGTATCTCTGCATTCCTCTGTATCTGGCAGTGCTCAGCCAAGCGATGTAGCACAAAATTAAGTCCCACTATTCCATAGGCAACCCAACACACAGAGGGAACCTAGAGGAACCAAGTACCATAGCTAGGCTATATGTAAAGGAAAATGTAATTTTTTGGCCTAGGTGTTGATGACACATAACATGTTAGGATGTTAGGATCAAGTTATGGTTGAGTTTAAAGAGCACAGTGCTGCAGCAGCATCTCCTGACCTCAAGGTGTCAGTAGAGATTAGCAGGCAGGGGAGGGGGGTGTCATGAGAGGAAGACGGACACGGAGGGAACTAAAGACAGGAGTAAAAGAGAAAGAGAAGGCAAGGGATCAGACTGAAAGATAGCTTTCTAAGGAAACACAAATAATCTAACTCTCTTTTATGAAACTCTTTTTCTTTCTTTGCAGCCAGTTTTTAGAAATTGTGGTAGGAGGGAAGAACAATCCAGAACAACAGTGTTTTAACAACAAATGCCTTCCATGTGGAGCTCTGAGCTGCATGTCAAACCAACATCACTTTATTTTATTTATATGAGTAGTAAAGATTTTAATTGAGTTCATGGTCTATATTTGTCTTTATGTTTGAGATGTCCTACATTTTCCTTGTGAAGTGTGTTAAGATGATTGGGTTTGTACTGCATGTGTGTACATTAGGGCTGCAACTAACGATTATTTTAATTATTGATTATATTTTTGATTAGTTGATTAATTATTTAGTGTATTAAATGATTGAAAATCATAAAATTAGACCAGCACAATTTCCCAGAGCCCGTGGTGAGGTCTTAATATTGCTTGTATAGTTCAACAGAAAGATATTGAATTCATATTGATATAAAACAGAAAAAAACAGCAAAGAAGAAGATGGATCCAACAAAGGTTTGTGATGGCAATTCGAGTTTTCAAATAAACAGCTCAGGCAAACACTTGTCTTTGTGAATTTTATTCAAGTCTTCTGCAGGAGAACTCACAGACAACACAAAGACATACATGTATGCTCAAATGAGTGAGGAGAGCTGAGTGAGCCTGTTATTTATCCAGCTTTAGGGTCAATCACATCATCCCACAGTGACACATTGTCCCTGAAGTCTGGATAACACAGAGAACAGAGATATTTCGATTGTTACGTTTACACAAATTCAGTGCCACATCACACATGAGTCTCCCTGAGTCCAGGGTTACATGCAAAATGTTTGGAATTCCCATTACATTTACTCCCTTTTAGCATTTTAGGCTAACCAAACATAAGAATACAAACATTTCATGTAACCTTAGCAGTACTTGCAGAATAGATGATTAAGTAAGAATATAAGAAATAGACAATAAGGGAATAATAATTACACTGCTCGACAAATGACTTAACTGATTAAACGGTTAATAGTTGCTGAACTGTCTGACCATTCACTAACAAAGCAACTTTGGTTTACATTCATTATGGCCGTGTAAAATGTGAATTTGTCCCTTCTGTGTGTATTTGTTCACTCAAATGGGAGAAGTACATTCTTGACAAATCATGACTGGGTGAAGATTGTGCTCTAAATGTGGACATCCAACAGTAGGGGAGAGTGGGGTGATTTGAGCCTGTGGGGAAGTTGGGCCACCCCTTGTTTCTCGGCAACCATAGACAAAATTGGTCATGTGACCACATATTTTTGAAGAATCATCCATTTAGAGAGAGAGGCCCATGGAATAAGTGATAAGCAGATTTAAGATTAAAAAAACGTTTTTCAGGTGGCACAGGACATGATGATCAACAGTATGGCTTTAAAGCGATACATTGATATGAAACAACTAGGACACATAGCTGCGATGTTTCACTATCTAAGTGCAATTGAATGTTGGGACCTGCCGTTTGAGTTTGCACAATGAAATGACATTGATGTCCCCGACCCCCATGTGGTTATCCTCTTCCTTGGCTCAACTTACCCCTCATATGGGGCAAGTTGAGCCAAGAGTCCCCTTTTTTTTGCAAAGTCATATTTTAAAAACAGTTTATTTTAAATCCAAATTGAGTATTCCCAGAGATGCACCATATCCTAAAATATATGTACATATTTTACTTGGGGACCTCACTGTCATGTCCTCAGTTTAAAGACACCTCAAGTAAAAACTGGCTCAACTCACCCAGCTCTCCCCTACTGGCCATTTGATTGTATATACTATAATTTATTTCTTAATATCTCAAAAGGTGGTGCCCTAACCACTGAAATTAAAGGTAAATGTTCTCTTTCTTTTGGTGTCCACAAGACTCTAATAGAGCAACCACACATGCTGGAAAAGAGCACACACGTAGCTATGTGATTTTGAGAGAAAAATTCATGCAGTCTGGCCAAAAGCTTGTGTTGCTCTTGAACCAAAACTGTGTGTAGTAGTAGTAGTGTGGTGACAGCACAATTTAAGAGCAGGAAAAAATGCTCAAATAATAAACATACTGTTGTTTTTTGTTGCAAAATGACACAATGGAATATACTATGCTGGCACATTCTGTTTAACTTTGCAAAATGAGCATTATTTAAAAATTCTACCTGTAAAGTTTACACATGTTGGGCATCCAAAGTGTTTTTGTGACTTCGGTTCTGTAGCCATGCTGGTGTTGCAACACTACCTACTGCTGAGAGGCCACGTCTCCAAATTATGAACCTTTTTAACATTATGTCATCAGTGGGCCTCAGCTCAGAGAACACAAGTTTAATGAAAATGAAAGTATAAGAATTAGTAAGAGAAGGAAAAAGAGAGTGAAGGAAAGTGAGAAAGGGCTACAGTATTCTACAGTGGAGGCCGAGCCGGGGGGATGTGACAATGAGTGAGTGAAAGCAGCAGAGGCAAAATTTATGCCCACACTTCGAAATCAAAGTGCTCCCTCAGCATATTTCTCACCTGCCAAAGTCACGCGCTGTACTGTACAGCACATTACCGCTCATTCTCCTGCAGCTCGCAGAGAGGGGGGGAAAAACATTTAAGGGATGTCAAACTACGATCAGCTCTGATAAATATGTAAATTACTGGAAAGAAGAAAAGTGCCTGTGAAAAACAACATAAATCTAATGGATTCTGAAGGTCAGTCCTGATTGTGCTGGTCAGCTCTTTCTGAGACAGCAGTTGAGGGAACTTTGGGTTCAGTCTCATAAGTTGTGACATGACGTAATTAGCTGAGATCGTCTTCATCATTCTTCTTTAGCAGGTACAAAGGAAGCCCTGCCAAGACCTTCTTAAGCATCATGGCATATATTTAAATACACTTACCCACTTAAAAAATTTAATTTGATTTGTGAAGATAGAGGCAGATTTTGCTTACCTTTTTAATATCATTGATGTCCAAACTTTGTGACATGGAAGGGACAATTATAATACAGTTTGACTACAGTTATTTAACACTAAATAGTATCAGTTTTATATTAAATTAGATGAAATATGGAATATCTAAACTCTGGTACACATGAAATCAAAATTCATGTTTAAATGTTTGATATGATATGCTTTGCACTATGTCATCCCTATGGCAGTATCTGGCCAATCAATGACAAAAACACAATTTTTTTCACTGATTTTGGTGAAACAGAATCATATTTGATGGGGAAATATTATTAATATGGAGAAAATATATTCTAGTTTTCTCTCTGATGTCTCCCTGCTGCTCTGCCTCAACTCTGTGATTCACAGATGGATTCCTGATGGACAGATAGCTTTACTTGTTGCTGAAGTTAGTTAACATCTCACTAACTACCTGCTGTTATTAGCTCAGTTAGCTGTGCATTCACTTGCCTGCTTGCCCCTAGCCGGGCTCAGCAGCCTCCCAGTGAACATGGCATGAACAGCACCAAACACAGCCACAGAGACCAACTGGGAATCCAGTACTGACATGACTTACATACACCGTTCTGATGGATAGCTTTACTTTTTGCTAACGGCTAAGTTAACTGTAGCCTATCTGCCTGTATCTGTGGGTAGTTAGCTCAGTCGGTTGGCTGTGCTGCTAGCGGTTCTATTAGCTTACTCAGCCCCGGGGTGCCAACAGCCAAACCCGACTTTCAAAACCACCTCAGTACTGTATTACGAGTGGTCAAACTGGCCTCAGTCGGTCTCAGGGAGTGTTGTAGTCAAGACCGCCCAAACCGAGACCAAGTCAAGACCAAGATCAGAGCTTATCAAGACCGAGACAAGACCAAGACTTTTAGGGGCTGAGACCAAGTCGAGATCAAGACCGGTTCACCACATTACATGACACACAATAAAATGTGGAACAAGATCATAGGTACTTCTCAAATTGATCTGAAAAATCCACATTCCCATTTAAACACTGTGATGCCCTGTGGGGTCAGGAGTGGGTGTGGCCTATCTCTCTCTTCCTTGTAGAGGAAGAGCTGATTGTGGTAACTCTGGGCACCTGGGCTAATTGCCCTGTAGGCTATTTGTAACTCTCATTCACTCACTCTTCTCATTCTGTGAAGTTCGCTGCTGGGCGGACAGACCTTTATGCTAACTTGCTACCATCTGTTTCCCTCCACAGGTTCCACCTTGGCCTTGGTTTCTGGACATGCTGTTTTAGTTGATAGTTATTATTTCTTGCACATTACCCTTCATCTTTTCCATGCATCCATCATCCTGACCTGACTGAAACCACTGATGTTCATACCCCATACTTGTTCACCTTTACTTTGGCACCAGCCTTAATTTGGTTAATTTTGGTTTAAATAAACATATTTTATTAAAATTTTACCATGGTGTGTTTCCCTTTTGTCGTGGCCTTCTGAGCCAGGTCATAACAACACCGACATACAAACACTAAGGGCTCAAATCAATTTAAGCATCATATAAGTGATAGTCATTAACAGTAACAACACATTTTAATTAGGGTTATTGGTTGCATTTGAAGCAGTATGTTTTACATCCAATCAAAGTTACGATGTTAAAAAATAAATCAGACAATGCAAAAGCAATTTATTGATATTTCTAAAGTTTTGGTCTTGAAATAAAATCCAGAGTCCTCAATGTCAATGTGGTCTTAAGACCGAGACCAGTCTCGAGTACACAGTTTCGGATGCTGTGCTCGGTCCCGGTCCAGCTGCCGTGTTCACTCACTGAGAGCTTGAAACTAGTCCATACAGAGTCTGCATGACAGTCTCCCTAGCTTTGTATTTTTACAGAAACACGTAGACCATAGACTATATAAAAAACATTTTTTTAAAAACAGAGGAACTGCATTTTCTGTTTCATGGAAACTTTGTGCTTAAAGTAATCTGTATGAGTAATCCCTGATTTTACAAAATGTACCTGTAATCTGATTACGTCAATTTTTTCTGTACTGTAAAGGAATACAATTACTTTTTTTTTGTTATCCTGATTACGTAATACTGTTACATGTAATCCGTTACTCCCCAACCCTGTGTATAGAACACAGTGATTCAATAAAAAAACAATGTCAGGCTGGTCACAGCTTTACCACAAGTCTCAAACCAAGGCCTCTCTATATCTCTGCCTCCTCCACCCCTCTCTGCTCTGTGGGTTTTACACTGTAATAAATTAGCCTCACTTTCGTGAGATGGCAACAAGACACGGTTGGCGCCCTGCTCAGTGCGTCATATCGAGGATATGCGCGAGCTGTAAATTGTCACCGCCGCTGAATTTATACAGAGCCTTGGGACGAGACGCAGCACCGTGTACTGCCCAGCTGAGTGAGCCCCAACAAGCATCAAAGCTCTGCACCTCTTCACACACCCCTCGCTCCACCCGCTGACACCACCCCTCTGCCACCTCAAGGACAAACAGAGAGGGAAAGAAAGAAAGAAGAAAGAGAGAGACAGAGAGGGATGGGTATATGCGCTGAAGTGCAGAGGGCTCTAAAGTGATAAGAGTTTTATGATGCTGTTTTCTTCCACAGGAATTGACCAGGACCCTGACGTAGATTTTGTGTGTGTGTGTGTGTGTGTGTGTGTGTGTGTGTGAGATTGTGTCTGTAGGTGCTGGAGAGCCTGTGGTGTGTCTCAGATTTATTCAGGGGCACTGCCAAGGCCTCCTCACACATTCATAAAGCATCCCCTGTCACCTCACACACCGCACATTACACATCTAACCTCTCAGCGAGGTGAGGTGGGGGGGTGGGGATGCAGTAAGAGAGAAAAATTGAGTCCCAGTATAAACGGCGCTAATTGTAATAAAATCGGGCCACGGTGTTTCCTCTGAACTGACGAAGGAAGAAAGCTATAGAGGAGAGGGCATTCACACAGGCACTTGGATGGACAAAGACACAGGGGATGATTGATAAAAAGACAGAGGACAACGAGGGGGAGACAGAGATAGTGGTGAAGAGAGAACAAAGAGAAGCAGGAAACCAGCGGAATAACACATGAAACTTTACTGAGCTCCTTCAAAATCTGCCTCCTGCTTTACTTCTATGGTTCACAACACAAACAATATAGTCTCTTCTTGAATCTTTCAATATAGTATTTTAATGTATAGGGCTGTAGCATGCATTTTAGAGAGCGAGGCAAGTCAGACAAAGGTATGAGAGGATGGACAGGCATACTAGAAGGCACTCCTTGTCCCTCTACAAGACGAAGATATAGATGCTTCGGAGCATCCCTCTAAATCTTCGTCCCGTCATCTACTCATCTCTACACTCCCTTGCCTCTCTGTACCCGCCTCCCTCCTTCACTTCCTCTCTGCCTCCTTGGCTATCATAGCTTTCTAGGATGTGTGTGTAGCTGAAGAGAGCAATCAAAAGCAGATATTTAGTGGTCAGCGGTGTATTTGAGTGAGTGTGTGTGGGTGTTGGAGGGGTTATGAGAGAGAGAGACCAGAGCAGGCCTACGGAGGGGATTACAATGGCCATGTCGAGACACTCTGATCACATCAAGACAGAAAGAGAGAAAAGAAAATTGGGAGAGTCATGAAAGGAATAAAGTGTAGAAAGAGAGAGAAAGAGGGAGAAAGAAGAGGAAAAAACACAGAGAAAAGGAAACCCTTGAGATGACAGCATGTAAATACAGCAACGGCGGGCCTCTAAAGTGGAGATGAAGAGGCGGCAGGATAAAAAGCTCTGAGCGCTGTGTGATTATGGATCAATTTACCGCAATCAAGCCCCCTTATGGCTGGTCCCTGTGAAATAGAGAGATTTCTGCTCCTCAAGGGCAGCCGTGATGACAGTGGAGGTCACAGACGATGGGGGTGACAGAGGGAGACACACTGACGGAGGGAGAGGAGCATCGCAGGGACGGGAAGAATGAGAGACGATCTGTCCTAAACATCGGCATTCAAGCCTGAGCTGAAGGACTTTCTAATTATGTTAATGGTGAGAGATGCGGGCCTTTGGCCATTATTGACCAAGGAGCAGACCACTACCCCTGTTCTTGTTGGGTTCGCAGATGCCTACTCGAGTAAGTTCACCATGACAATATTGAAAGGATGGCTGCCCTATTTTATGCATGATTAAAAACTGAATTGATGTTTATTGAATTATGAGTTATGAGTTCTGGCATAGACACAGCAAAGCTTAAAGGTTAACCTAACGTCAGGCATGAAAAGCAGTGTTTCACTTCCCAACAGTCCGGACAGTGATGCCATGGTGTAGTGAGACACAGGGTTGGGAGGATTACTTTAAAAATGTAATCCGGTACAATTACTAATTACATGTTAAAATTTTTATCAGTAGCGTAATCCAAGTACCACAAAAAAGTAACTTAACCCGATTACTTTTGGATTACTTCAATGCCAAATAGGCAAATGAAGACAAGAGAGTATCAATGATGCGTTGTCTGCTCAGCGTATTTTTAGAGAAACATACAATACTAACAAAATCTTCAATTCCCATGAAATCAAAATCTATATTTAACTGTTTTTTAAATGATATGCTTTGCACTATGTCAGCACATGTGTTATGTGGGTATTTTTAATTATATTTTAGAGTTTGTCATTTGGAAAACAATTTTACTGCCCTTGTTGTATTAATTTAGCGTCCAATGAAAAGATTTTTCAACATGACGCTACTGAAGCATAGCATTTCTGGGGCCCCACTGATTACTGAACAAAAACACAATATTCTTTTACAGATTTTGCTGAAACTGGATCATATTTGATGGAGAAATATAAAATATATTCTAGTTTTCTCTCTGATGTCCCCCGGCTGCTCTCCCTCAACTCTGTGTTTCACAGTGTTTCCTGATGCACAGATAGCTTTGAAGTTAGTCAACATTCTAACTAACTGCAATTATTAGCTTAGTTAGCTGTGCAATCACTGGTCAGATTGGCTCTGCCCGTACTGGGAGCTTGGAGCACCGGGGGAGTGTTAGTGTTTACCATAGACTGTTTAAAGGTGTTTACACCTTTACTCAAGCACTGGAGGTTTTCAGGACAGGGGTCTGGGACCCAGCAGGGAGTGATGGCGGGGTGTGGCGCCTGATTGTGAACCGGAGCCCAGCGTGCAGGCAATAAATCCTTGCTCAGCAGGTTCCCAGTGAACATGGAACCGCAACTAACACAGCCTCAAAGACCAACAGGGAATCCAGTACTGAGACGACTTACACAGCTTTACTTTTTGCTAAACTGCTAACTGTAGCCTATCTGTCTGTATCTGTGGCTAGTTAGCTTGGTCGGTTAGCCCTGCTGGTAGTGGTTGTATTAGCTTACTCAGCCCCAGGGTGCCAAGGGTCAAATCCAGCAAGAAAACCACCTTTGTACTGTGTTCCCAGTGGTCAAACTGGACTTCGGTCGGTCTTGGAGGCTGTGCTCGGTCCCGGTTTAGCTGCTGTGTTCACTCACTAAGAGCTGGAACAAGTCCATACAGAGTCTGCATGACGGGGCGAGGGTATAAACACACATACAGCGCTACTGGCGACTGTAAATGCTAATCTGATTACCTGTCTATTTTTTCTGTACTGTAACAGAATACAGTTACTTTTTTTGTATCTTGATTACATAACGCCATTACAGGTAATCCGTTACTCCCCAGCCCTGCTGACACACCCTGGAGTACATCCATCACTGCATCAAGGTGAGAGGTGAAACCGCTGGAGATCAGCAACAACACAATATTCATGGGGTGTCCAGCTGCTCTTTCATAACACAACACAACAGGTTGAATAGCCTGTGGCATAGAAAAATACTTTATGTTTATCAATATGCTACTGAAGGTGAACCATATTAAGATATAAATGTTTAATTACACCAGGGAGCCTTGCTGCCGTTCACTGAATCAAAAGCTGTAACAACCAAGGTTGAATGAACCATTATGTTCTTTAGCGTGTCAGATTGTCAACCTGACCTTGTCAGACTTTGTCACTGGAGGCTTTTGAGAGAAATGTATTTGTTTAATATATTTTAATATATTTATTTTTAAAAATGTCATTCATCTGAAAAACGGAAATACATTTGGGGCTGTATCCATGCTCTCAAAAACAGAAAGACACATATGTTATACTGTAATATGACAACTAGACAACCATTATACTCTTACAGGCCAGAAAAGGTTGAGAAATTCAGCCTCATGACCACTGTCTTTTATGTGAACCTTTATTCTTTGTCAAGTCTTCAGGGCCTTTCAGAAGCAACCCGTATCTCTTACAGTCACACACTGTTTTATGGGGCCCTGTAAGTGTTGAGAATGAGTGTGATAGACAGTTGGCATAGAGGGCGAGACAGATTCACTGAGAGAGAGACAAAGAGAGAGCGCTGTCAAGTATCAAAAGCAATATGATATGGACGTCTGGTGCAAAGTCAGAGGCAGGGACTGCTTAGGGTTTCAAGGCATTGGTCACAGGCCTTTCTGAAACCCGGACTTCTCCTCTCATGCCTTCAGAAAATGATGACAGGAGGAGAGGAACATAAAAAGGAGGGATGGCTGGTCTGTGCGCGGCATGATACAGAATCAGAGGGAGCCAGTAATAGCCTTTTTTGAAGAATGCGCCACTGAACTTTAAGGGCCGTCTTGCTTGAAAGGACAAGTTACAAATAGGAAAAAAGGAGAGGGAGAAATGATTTCCCAGGGATATACCCCCTACTGTGCTGCCCTATCGCCGCACCACAGTGTAGGAGTGTGTTTGTACGTGTGTGTGTGTGTATACTGCACATGATTGTGTATTTGGAGAATGCAACATACTACAGGACAAAACGGCTACATGCTGAGCCGGCCGAGCCACTAAGCAACCTTTGCGGTGGCATAGAGTCCCATGGCCAGCAGAGGGCCCCCTACAGCTTGCTAGTGGTGGAAAAAATTCACTGTAAAAACAAACGTATTCGTCAGCTCGCTCAGACTTCCCCGTGACTCCTGACTGAGTGACTCGTTGCGCTGGGTCAGTCAGGCTTGATGTCTGACAAGAGAAGATCATGTTTGTCTGGACATGTAAATAAGACAACAGAAGAGCCTCGAAGAAGAGAGCAGGCAAGAAGATAAAGGTACTTAAGCCCGCAGGCTCCATTTTCCTATGCCTGTATTTTTAGATAATCTGAACTAAAGGTCTTACATCAGCTTTAGTTAGCCGTGCTGGTATTAACAATGTTAACGCAATACTTGCTAACATGCTAACTGCGATCACAACTTTTACAAACTGCATAAAATTGGTATAGGTTTGAACATGGTCATGTCACCCAAGAAGCTGACACTGCTGGTAAGTTATGTGTTTTAGTTAAACCTATAGAGATGTCCTGTTCTTTCATTATATATCAAATCTGTCAGGTTGGGAGAGTGTTGTAACTGTTTTAAAGGACTGATTATTGAGTATTGATTATGGAGCCTCCTCCAAAGGCGCACTATATGGACAAAAAGGACACATTTTGTTCTTTTTAAAAATTATTTTTATTTCCCAGCCTTTATTTAAGAAGTTCATAAAGTGTTCCGAGAGAAATATGGTAAGACTGCTTTATGGGTTTATGCCCATATACTGTGGAACACCCTCTCCTTGGATCTTCGAACTGCTATCGAACCCTATCTTTTTAACTTTTACCTTAATGTTTATTTTCATCTGACCTTTTTTTGTTAAGCACTTTGGGCTGCTTCTTTGCAAGAAGTGCTATACAAATTGTAGTATTATTTTTATTATTATTGAATGTCATTTAGAGCACTTCTACTTTTTAGAAAGAAGCTGTAACTAGAGCCCATCTGTCAGACACTTGGACGTACAGACAGAACTGATGTGTAGTTCTTTATTACTCTGTCTCTTCCTACCTATCAATAATTTCTGAGCCACAACAATACAGCCGGGCTGAGGTAAACAACCCTAGTGCTTACCAGCTTTAATAACTACAGTAACACCTCCCAGCTATGTCTTTCAGTCAATTTTTCTTCCTTTCTATTCTGTTCGATCATACCTGTTTTCTTGTCTCTCATCACTTTTTCATTCTCTTCACATTTCGACAGCAACTCAAAGTTACTGTAGATCACTTTTAGTCTGCTGCTCCACTCACCAGTCTACAAATATAGAGTTTTCAAACCACTTGGAAGAACTGTATGCGGTGTGTGTGTGTGTGTGTGTGCGGTCATGTGTGCATCAGCTCGGCTCGGTGGCACTGATAATGTCATTCAGCAGTTTAGTACCAGGCCATTACCTTGTTAATACCAGCCTAATGGGCGGTCTGCTATTTTAAAACCACAGTCATGTTTGTGCCATTAACAACCACTTAGTGCTCCACTCAAATCAACAGGCCGTCAGGACCAACAAAAAACAATAACAAAATAACAGACAATGTGATAAAATGCCCCCAGTTTACACAAGCAGTTGTTTCCAGATGTGAACGGCTCACAAAACTTGTACACTGAGCAAAAATAATTATTTCATGTCTGCAGCTTATTATTCTTGATGTTATACCAATTTACTGTAGAATTGTATGTAGCAGAAAGTGCAAACACACCCAAAATTGGCCAAGATAAAGCCATTTTTTCTGCATATAGTCAAGATCCTATAAGCTGTTAGTATTAGTATAATATACTGCGGCTGCTGCCTTTACAGATGACCGCAAAGCCATGAGCATGAATAGCTGGGGAGGTCCACTGAGCTGTGTTGCAAAGTATTCCTTTGTCTTATACACAAACACATAATGAGATGTATCATTAGTTGCAGCGTGCATTGCTGTCTACTACAAAGTCTTTCCTCATACTAACACTGGGGTGGTCAGGAAGTCAGAAATGTCCATTCTTCTTGTTTGATTTGGTTCATCTTTGATCAGAATAGTTACTTTATTTGCTTTATTTAGGTAAAATTATTTCTTGACAAACAGCAGTTTACCCCAGTACTTATGTTTGCTGGTAGCCTGGCAACTTCAGTGTGACAACAAGACTTAAAACTGGGGCAGGCAATTTATTTTAGAAGCATTTTTTGTAATATTTGTTGAAATTCTCTTTACATCCTGGCAGCAATCAATAAATTAAATGCTCGGACCCAAAAATGAAAAATATCTGGTATCAGTGGCTGTCATTTAACATATAACATCTGCTGTTATAAGCATGGCCAATAATTTGGGATTTTTTTTGGTTGGATACTTTAAAAATCTAGACTTCTCTTGCTGGTTTCTCCTAAGTTGCCTACCCTAGCTTTAAGGAAGTCACTGTGCTGGACTGTTTACCAAGATATACTGTTTGTACTGATTAGTTTGTACTGTAACTGCCTAGTTACAGCATGTATGTCCCTGGAATTTTTTTTTGAAAATTTCTTATTAATGCTTGTGTAAAAATAAAACAATCAAGATACAACGGGTGAAATTGTAAGCTTTAAAAGTGCTGGAAGATGTATTCTTGAATTTTGGTGTAGGCAGATAAGTGTTACTTGCACGGTACAGAATATTTTAATAAAAATACCAAGTCAAAAACCCGGTCAGTAGCATAGTGTTTCTGAATTGCATGACTTATAAGACCCAATCAGAGAGCCGAGCATGAGCGGCTGCGTCTCCGTTTTAATTCAAAAACGCAGTAGTGTGGATGGGGCCTAAGTCTCAGCAAAAAAGCAAATAAGAATATAAGATGTTGAACAATTTTCTTTAAAGTCCCTTTTCTCTCTCTCTCTCTCTCTCTCACACACACACACACACACACACACAAGTAAATAGGGTTCTGTTGCTTCTGGTTTCTCCCAACAGCAGTCTTTATCATCTCCAACATTACAATTTCTGGTATTTTTATCCTTGACAGTCGTGTGTCCTATTTTCTTGGTGGCACTCTGTTCCCCTTAGCTGGCTGGAAAGCTCTTACGTCAGAAACAAAACTGTGACATGCAGTCCGCGGTGCTGTTTTAAAGAGTGAGCTGTCCAAGGGAACAGTCTATAATTATAGCTACATGTACTGAAGACTCAGCAAGCTAGGTTAGCTAGTGCAGCCAGCTCACTGATAAACCAGAATAGAGCTGGAGGAAAGCAGTTTACTCAGTATTAATGACCAATGTAAACACTATGTATTATATATGCGTTATGTAAGCTACTGTCCTAGATAGGTTCGAAAATAATTTCATACCGATAATTTCAAAATCAGAACCTATTTAAAACACTTGTATTTGGATTAAAATGAGATACGGCAGATATGCTGCATTTAATGATGACATAAAATAAATTTAAATATATCCATACAAAACTTATATGATAATCACATTTTCGAGTAATTTAATAATGTCTATATATTTAGCCCGAAGGTCTTTCTAATTCCATTTTGCCATCTCAAAGAGAATCATCTTTCTATCAGAATCAGTAGCTTCTCTCTGAAGTCTGACAGGAAGCGCCAGGCCAGAAGTCCTGTATGTCCATTTCGGTGCATCAATCGTTTACACAGACTTTGAACTCAATCGTGGGTATGTTCAGGTCTTTAGTGATTTCCAAAGCTTTAAGTTGAATATCAGCTCTAGTAATAGGCATTTCTTCATTTTCTTTACTCAGATAGTTACACTCTCTCCTGTCAAGCGTTTTAAAGCAGCATGCTCATCCAGGTCATAGTTATCCAAGGTGGGCGTTTAAATCAAGGGCAGCTGCACTTCTTCTTCACTTCTCATCCAAGAGGCTTCTTCAGTTCTGACCGACTGGCAGGGAATCCCAGCTATTTCACCTGTGTGGGGTTGTTGTCAAGGTGATGGATACAGCTTGGTACATTAGTGCTCCTGGCTGTTGTAATGTCATCATGGTTGTTGGAGTCACGTCTGAACGACCATCATTGGCATTGTCACATAAGGCCAAATGCGAGCGTTTGTTCACTCTACTGGAAAGGGATGAAAGGACAACCTTGTAAGTGGGGAATAAGTGGTGTCTCAAACCTCCTCCCCGGTTGAGAGACAGTTTCTCTACTCTGATGGATATGGCTGCTTTAACCAATCTTTGGGATGCTGGAAAGATTTGAGATTTGAATACTTATTCTTAGCATACAAGTAATTCTGGACTCCCGGTCCTGACAGTTGTTAGATGACTCTTAATCATTGATTGAACAATCTTAAACTGGCAACATAATTTAAGTATTGATTAACTTAAACTACTTTTGTTATTTTCCCAAGATGAGTACTGCATCCTCTATCTGTAGTTCCTGTAGTTGTCAAATTAGCTTGCTGCAGTTAAAAGGAAACTTTTAACTGCAGCAAGATACAGAGGTTAACTACAAAGACATTCTTATTCATATGTAAACAACAAAACAGGTAATTTGTCACTGCAATCCATAAAGACTCTCTTGGAAATTTGAAAGGACATAGATGTCAATCAGAAATTTGGGCATCACAACAAAAGCCAGACTGATTGGATTCTTATACCGGTAATCATATCTGAGTTGATAGTGATATATCAACCAATAGTAATATCTTTTCTCAAACACACCAAACTTTCGAGATGGATCCTTTAAATTAGTTTTAGTTTTTTTATTTTGTGACCCCGATATTTGTTGTGCCATTTTACAGTTAAAAACTAAACTTGTCAGCTTGACATTTACACCAGTGCCGATACATCTGCAATAGGCAAATATCAGTTGATCAATTGATTTACAATCCAGCTCTTATCACAATTAATCAATCTGTCTGTTCAAGTCCGGGCCAGCTGGTGCTGATGGACAGATAAAATCATTTGTGGTGTCCAGTGATACTAATTGTTTGCCTTCTGATTCAGGTGTTGATCCAGTAGGTTAGAGAAAGATGTCAGATGCTATGTTCATGTGACTATGTCACTGCATAGACAATGTGGGGTACCCAGATCAGCTGCCATTGTGACACAGAAGAGTGTTGACAGACTCATTATGTATTGTTCATTATTCCTACCATTACACACAAGGCTGGAAATGTCTTTGCTCATTCTTTGTCTTAATTGAAAATGAAAATAGCTTCCATCATTAACATGAGAATCCAAACTCATTATAGAATAATCAAAACACCATTATTGTACAATAAATACACAGTAATTTCTCAAACTAAATCTTACCTCAGTTAATTGATATTTATGGTGAATTCTACATTCCAGCCCAAACTCTTACTGAATAACAGCATCTAAAAGAAAGAGAGATTTCATTCTACCCACAGGATAAATCAACAGATTTTTTTTTGGTTTTGTTTCTGTGATTAAAAAAGGTAAAACATTCTGGGAGTTATCCATCTCCCTAATCTCTCTGTAAGTTAACTTGAAAGGATTTAAACGCAGTGTAACACCTGCTGTTAATATGACTCCCTGATAAAGCTGACATCAAATTTCTCAGATAACATCAGTGCTTATCTGTGGAAATTAAATGACTTCTGGAATATCTAAAAAAAAATGTGGATTGTTGTATCGCTGCAAAAAGAAAAACATATATAGGGAAGCTGGAGAGTGGCAGAAGACAGCATGTGAATTTAAATGAAACCAGGAAATCCTCATCATTATACAAATAGCTTGAATGAATGCTGACATTTATACTTTAGAATAGCTATATTATAGCCTCATAGCATAAACTGTGTGTCCACGATGAAATTAAACTTCTACACTTGAATAAACGAGCATTGAAATGGTAATTGAGCTCATGACTCCTGTTTGTCTCGTTCTCTTGATTGGCTCGCCTGATGCAAGCATGGCATGCTGGTTGGTTTAGGATTAATGTGGTTGCCATGACAACATGCCGGCCGTAGAGCTATGTTGGAATGGATGCGTATGTGTATTTCTGTATATATATGTGTGTGTGTGGGGTGTGTGTACTTTGTTTGAAGTGGCAGGCCTTTTCAGCAGCTTTGATCAGGGAAATGTTTGTAGTGGGGGCAAACCTGAAGAACAAACAGGACTTCAGAGAGATTAGCGATCTGTGGAACGAACACACACACACACACACACACACACACACACACACACACAAAAAGGCTGTCTGGAAGTCAGCTTTCAGAATAAAATCAGCCACACATGGACCTACAGCTCCTCAAATATCTTTCTCATGTGATGAAGCAAAGACGAGGAGGAGGAGGAGGCAGAGGGTGGGATATAAGAAGTAGTCGTATCTGCTGGCTGACATTCCTCTGTTCTTTCCCTCTCCTTCACACCCTCTAGGCTGATGTTTTTGAAGAAACAGACCAAGAACAAGTGATTCAATCTGTGTGTGTGTGTATGTGTGTGCGTATGCCACCCCTGCAGGGCCAGTGTAAATCCATCAGTGCTGAGGAGAGGCCAGGTGAGAGCCAAGGTGTGACACACGGCCCCTATGCTCCTCCATCATGCTATACTAAGCAATAGCATGTGAGTCCGTACATCAGCGGACTGTATGTGTGTGTATGTAAGAGAGGGAGAGTCAAATGTGTGAGCCAGGATCTGTGATTCAGATAAACTGCACCGCCCGAGCTGCTCCCGACCCCAGCCCAGGCGGACAGCACTGTTGCTATTCTCAGAGCCACAAGCACATCACTCAGTCCCCAAGGTAGGAGGATAAGTCATCCAGTAAGGTCGCAGGAGGTGTTATGTCTCTCACTGCAAGTAGTTCAGAGTTTGAAGAATGGAGGTACAAGGCAGAAACAAATGGCAATGTGCTCCTCATCTCGGTTCTAGCAATCGAACAGAGTGTTAAGTCATGTTCCCAACTCCCAAACTAACGCGGGGCATCAGGATGATAAAATGTGTCAACATCGTGAAGCAATACATAAAATAATCTCTGTCTGATCAGTCTTCCCTATGCTTCACACACCAGAAAGAGACTGATACTGTGTTATATTTCACTTACAGTGCAAACTCAGTGGTTTTGGACACACTAATTTAAATAATTTATGTTTCATAATTGTGCCAGGACCATTTCTTTTGAGATGGCACTGGTAAGTTTGATGGATCTTTAACAGTCTTAAGGTTGGAAATGTTTTTTTTTGATTATATTATTATTATTATAAAGTGAACCAAATAAAAGTAAATAGACTAAGAGTCTGAAGCCATTCTAGCAGCTCTGTGAGGCTAGCCTGTTCATAATCACAATGCTAACGTGCTGATGTTTAACAGGTATAATGTTTACAGTGTTCATCATCTTAGTTTAAAATGTTAGCATGCTAACATTTACTATTTAGCACTAAACACAAATTGTCGCTGAGGGTGATTATTCCCATAATGTTTTACTATTACTATGTACGGATTAATTGGTAAGTGGTCATAAACCAAATAATTGAAGTTTTGACCTGATGATGGTGCTAGATGAAAAGTTAAGGGATCACTAAAGTATTCAAAATTTATCCTGAGGGTGGCCTGAGTCTGTGTAACCCATTCAATTGTTGCTGGCATATTTCACACAAAACCATTTGAACCTCATGGTGGTGCTAAAGGAAAAGTCAGGGGATCACCAAAATCTGTAAGATCCATCCTCTGGGGACCATGCATGTTGGAACAAAATGTCGTGGCAATACAGCTGATAGTTATTGAGATATTTCAGTCTGTAACAAAGGACTGACGACCACCATCGCCATCCCTTGAGCCACACCGCTAGCACGGTTCAAAATAAACTTAAAACTGAAGTGCAGTACTAGCCACCCTTCATCTCTGAAATAGAAGATAAATTTAATTCACTTTGCAAATAAAATAAAGATAAGGATCCTTTGAGACCATCCACGTGATGTCTTGAAAAAATCTTAAAAGATAATAAATCACAAACACAAACTGAGACACCCAAAAACATCAAAGATGAGCCATATGTGGGTTCATCTTTTTTTCTAAGGGTCCTTTCCCTGTTATGAAGGGAGGCCGGGGGAGGTTGAGACACAGGGATGCGAGGTGGCCTGATCACACCCGGAGAAGTAGGCCCTGAGGGAGCGAATTAGAAAATGGTGATGCAATATTAATTGGTGATGGTGCGTGCCAGGGAGTGCAGGGTTGTCCAGGGTTTGTCTCCCAAAGGAAAGGCTGTCAGGAACTGAGAGAGACAGGCAGGATGAGTCCCTGACCTTGTCTGTCAGCTAGTGGAGGAGAGGAAGGCTGGCAAAGGAGAACCCCAGTCCCTCTGACAGTCAGATCAACACTCTGCCAGTCTACGGCAAGCCTGCTGGGACACATCCCGACAACCAGACAGACTGACACAGTGAGAGAGACATGGTGAAACATGAAAATTATAATAACAAAAATTATAAATATGGTAACCTTGATTTGTATAGATTGTAAACATGGGCCTCTAGTATGATACAATATATTGTTGCTGGAAGAAGTTACATAATTTCACTGACAGCTGTGCAGGGAAGTGCAAAGATGATGCACTAAATGAAAACTAGAAAAGACAATCAGGGTAAGGGAAAATAAGGGTAAGAATACAAAACTTTATTTATGTCACTTTTTGTGTTATCTCACTGTGCGCAAATTAAAAAGAAATAAATGAATTCTATAAAAAAGTAGTTTTAAGAGATGATTTGAAGGAGGACATTGGTTTGTTTGTTTTCAGATCATGTTTTTGACAGGTTTACACCTTACATAAATGGTACATGGTTTTTTATCATAATATCTCTACTAAAGGTTTCATATAAAAACATAACATATAAGTAACATAAATAGTAAATATTTATAAAATTAAGCAAAAGCAACAAGACTAAAGCTTTGTTCATACTTCAATGTGGATGTGGACAGCTCCAGACATGCACACTGAAAGCGAATGTACACACGCTTCTTCATTCTCCAATCGGGGTTTGTGCTTGTTCCACACATGCTCAGTACAAAACAAAATGTCGACCTCACAACAGCAAGGAAAATAGCTCTTTTGTTTGTTGTATTTGGCAGAACAACAAGAAAAACAAGGAAATGGAATACAGCACAAACAAACAGTAAGCAAAACAATTGTCTATTTTGCTTTTGTATCATAGGTGTTGTCGATTGTCGGCGCTTGCAATGCATACAGTCCGCACGGTTGCGACCTTTGGGCTGCACGTGGACGTCAGGTGTAGCATGTTAGCATGCTATCATCAGAATGTCTATTCAAAGGTTTTGGGGACTGTACAGCACAACGCCAGCCCCGCATGGCATGGTTACTGTGTGGACACTGAATTGCCTAAGGTTGCCTGTTAAGTACAAGAATCAGTCAACAGATTCTTAAAGTAGTTGATAAGGATCAAATCAAAAATCAAGGAGTAATATGAAACATAGTTTTGAAGTGTTTTTGGTGCTGTGGTGAAGCAAGATTGAATACACCCACACCTAAGTCAGAGACTTATCACTTTTCCTGTTTACAAATGAGTGCAACACAGTGAGTGTCTTCCAGGAGAGCCCGTCTCAAAACTCTTTCATTTTGACTCCCTTTTATTTTTTGTGTAGAATGGGATGTTTTTGGTACAAGGCTGGGAGAGGTGGGCTTAGGGATAATAAGTATATGTTAAAAAAACAATAAAAAAATGTGATAAAAAAGAAGTAACAATAACACAACAGGCATCACATATTGATATCCACATCAAAGGCACACATACACATTTATTTGTTTAGCTGACGCTTTTATCCAAAGCGACTTACAATTGCTATACATGTCAGAGGTCGCACGCCTCTGGAGCAACCAGCAAGTGTCTTGCTCAGAGACACAATGGTGGATGGGTCACAGTGGGGGATTGAACCCAGGTGTCTCACACCAAAGGCATAGTCTTATCCACTGCACCATCACCACCCCCATACACATGCAGCACATACATGCACTAAAGAAAGAGAGCAACATTAGTGACAAAGATAACACAGAAAAACAACAATTCATAACGACTTCACATGTCTTCATTTTCATGGCGTGAAAAACTGCGTATCAGATATAGTGGGGGAGGCTGAAGAGAGGGAGTGAACAAGGCAACACGAGCATATGGGCGAGAGCTTCATGTCATCTGGGGACACACAAACACTGGACACATGTCAGCTTCAATTAACCCTCTCCCATCTGTCTGTCTCTTTTCCTCTCACTCTTCCTTCCTTCCACTACCAGGATCTCAACTAGGTCACGCAGTGCAATAGATCCCTACATACAGGGTGCAACAGACAAACAGACAAGGAACTTTATTATCCCCTCGTGTCACACCGAATGCAAAGTCCATTTCTTTTCTTTTCCTATTGGCTTAAACCATCCCCTGTCAAAACAGACCGACTGTATTAAATTATCAATGCTATGGACCTCAATAATTCAGGCTACCCAGCAGTCTGTTCTGCTGACAGTGTCATGGAGTTCCCTGACATACTGTTGAGTGTTCCTCCAGAGAGCTTGTCTAAGTTTCCCTGCTCTGCAGTCAGCAGCAAACTCACCACTGCTGCTAACTAAAAGGTTACCAACAGCCAATAAATGTAGAGCAGAGAAACTTAGGATGGTCTCTGTACTAATATATTTTATTTTGAGAGCATATCCATACGTACAGCACCACCCTCAGCAACATTATAAAAGTCAGGCAGGATATAGATAGACAAGTGACAGACACAAATGGAACAGAAGACAAACACACTTATTCTCCCTGTCTTACAGCCCCTTTTTGTCTTTTTAACCCTAATTAAATTCACCACCAGCTTACAGTAGCATCCTGAAGCAGAGGATTGTTGATGTGTGTGCCAGAGACAGAGAGTGAAACGTCACGCTGTAACGGTATTTCCTTGAGTTTGACAAATGAGGCCCTGGCTGCGCTCTGGTGTTGGCAGTTACCTATGAAAGAATGCATCATTCCAATTGGCTCTCCTGTCCCGCCTGTCACATAGCTACACGTTTTCCTTTCACTTGTGGCATGCACACACACACAAACTCACACACACGCATGTATATGCAAAAAACATATTATATGTCACAGAGTTCCTATCCTCTGTTCCTCATCAGTCTTTTCTCATCCACCCCCAACACCTCGTGTTGGATCCCTTCCTCTCCTTCTCCCTCTGCCTGACGACCCCTCTTCCTTCCCCTCTTCACCCCCCTCCTATCTGAGATCAACACCTAGATGTGTGCAGGTGCAAGGCTGCTGGCAAACTGTCAGCTTGGGTCTCCGTTACTTAAACACACACTCACACACACAGACACACACTCGCAGCTTGGTACCAACACAGGCACTTCCCTCCTTCCCACTCTGTGAATTGGTCTCCACACAGCAAGCTAGATCACACTCTCACTGTCAACACATAAAGAAAGACTAAGAGCGAGTGTGCTAAAGGTTGGAAAACACTGGCTGGGGACACAGAAGGAAAATAACACAGAAGAGGGGGGAAAAGTAAAAGCTCTCTTTGGACTTGAAAAAGACTTTATTGTATAATAGTTCAAAATCTTAACACGTGCTTCAGCCACACAGATAACTTCATCTGTGAGCTCTGAACAGATCTAAAAGGCACAGAACACAAAATCAAACAAAACGAACTGTTTCCTGCGAACTGTTGTGTAACAGATGGGACATTTCCATCAACATTAACGACTTCTATTTAAATTCTCTTATGAACTGTACTCAAATAAAAAATACTGTAACAAATAAAAGAGCAATAAAAACCACACAGCAGATGTTTTGGTTCAGATGGTGTAACATGACTGAGAGGGAAATTATATAAAGCACTTCAAAACACATAATACAGAAGGAATTATGAGAAGACTGTGTCAACCACAATAACTGGGTGGAATGGATCCTCTGGAAAATAGAGCAAATGTTTTACAATGATTTGTGAAGCAACTGATGATGCAATAGAAACTAATGACAAGACTTTTTAACTATAAAATTAAATCAGATCCATTGCTCTATGCCTTTGAGGATTGTTCGAAAAATATGGATTGTGCTTGCTAATTTGGTTAACAATTATACTTTTTGTAGTTTTCTTCTGTGGTTAATGTCATGCTATTAGAAAACTGAGTGTAGGAATAGAAAAAAGCCACATGGTGTGGGTACAATTATGGAAAAACTGGGTTTTAGTATTAAGAATGGGTATTACATAAACATATGAGGGACCTTTAGTGTGTGTGTATGTTTACTATTGTATGTGGAAACTTTTGTGTTGTGTTTATTATTGTGTTTGTACATTGTATACAATTTTATTTATACAAATGAAAACAGAGTAGAAAATTACACTGCAAAATACTCACGCCCTTTTTAAATGATTTTTTTCTAGGTTCCTTTATAAGCCTGTCTCGTTTTAGAATATTTATATCATGACAGTTAGCTTCAGGCAAGAGGGCACAGAGACACACAATGAGAATGACCCTTTTTTGTGGTGGTGAGAATAGACTACGTAGATAAGATTTATTGAGATTAATATCAACTTTACTGATTGAAAATTAAACTACCAAAGATTAAAAATGTGCTGATAAAGTGTCAATGCACTGGCTGGAAATCTAATTAGGTGTAATAAATGATTCTGTCTGTAGCATCCACACACACACAAACCCATACACGCACACACTTACACAGACCGTGTGGTGACCTCTGAAGCTGTGAACATGGAGTTGGTGTCAGTCTGCATGGCCCAGGGTCATCTGACAGCTCTAAACAAGACTCTCATTAACACCAGGCCATTAAAAGCACCTGCTGGCCCTGTGTTTCTGTGTGTGTATGTGTGTGTTTGTCTTAGCCATGGACTAGGGGTCCAGGTTGACAATGAGGAGGGCAGACAAGTGTCAATTTAGTCTTCAGCCAAAATCCCGTCAGATATCGGAACTGTGCAGTGACGTCAAGAGTTAAAGGTCGATGAAAGACTTACTAATTACAGATATTTGTCAAATAACTTAGGTAACAAGAACAATGGTGGTTGTTAAATCTTGCGTGCTTCATATCAGAGTGGTTTGACATAGTGCATTGCAACACAGTGAAACACTGCACATATCTAGAGGATAGTAGTACTTTGTTGCATCTCGCCACAGATAAGCAGTTAATCTAAATCTCACTGCAGAGAAGGTGAAACTTCTTTTTTCATCACACGGTTAAAAAAAAGCTTCTTTGCCATCAAGGTGGTTACTGAGGAGGTGAAGTGGGAATCACAGAGTATGAAGTTGTTTTTTTTTTAAGTTGAAAATAAATACTCGACTGAATTTAAATGACCACTTTTGCTTGAAAGAAGGGTTATAAAGTGTGGGCTGTGTTTACCTGAGAAGAAGCAGCAACAGCACTTCAGCAATTGCCTTGACACTCTGAGAATCACAGTTACGTTACGAGACCAGTAGAAAAAGCAATTAGGCATTCTTTTGTTGTTCTGTTGATCCATGTTTTACTTTGATTCAGCACTTCAATTTGTTATTCTAAAATGAAACGTTGTAGCTAACTCTTCATTCCATCCTTTTTAAATTAAATGGTAAAGACATTTGTGGAAACTATTTTAAATGAAGAAGTTTTTCCTATTTCTACTTGAAAACATAGGCTAATTTTATCCTATATTGTTGTGTTTCAGATTTTGTTTACTGCTTGTTAAATAACTTTTTCTTCCTTTCCTCAATTTTATCCTTCATTTTCTGTCTTGTGTGTTTTACGTTGTATTTTTAAACCTTTCTTTTTCTGTACCTTTCTTTTATCGTACGCACAGTGCCAATGGAAAAGAGTTTGAACTGCTCTCATTGGACCACCCTGTGAAAATAAAAGCTGAATGAGAGATGATTTCCCTTACTTTTCATGATAATACTTTGAGATTTATTTTATTTACACAGGATTATTTCATCCTGTGGCATGAAGATGCAGAAAGAAACAATTAAGCTTGGAAAATGTTACTATATGTTTTCACTAAAATCTGCTGTTCACATTGTTTTCTTTCTTGTTTCTAATGAAATGAATGTATTATTGTGAATTCCAAACAAAGCTGAGGAGTTTGCTTGTTATTAGAGCATGAAGCTATTAGCACTGAAAGAGGTAGAGAATATTGTATTTCACCTTTATGGGTGCTCAATCAGCACATTACAGTTACTGACACAACTTTCTTCAAAAAGAATAAGCTGATGGATTTCAGGGAGATTGCAAAGTGACAGATAATCCATGTTGTTTATTTTCAGTTTTTGGTACACAACAAACTGAGAGGGAGGACTAAGAGCGTGCAATGTGGTTATGTTCATCTAATGGGAATACTGACATGCATGCATAGCCATTCATGTGTGTGAGCGTGCATGTGAGAGGAGAGAGACACAGAGTGCACATGTATTTGAGTGTGTGTGTGTGTGTGTGTGTGTGTGTGTGTGTGTGTGTGTGTGTGTGTGTTAGAGATTGCGTGAGCCAGTGCTGCCAGGGTTTGCTAGAAATGGTATAATTTATCACACCTAATTAATTATACTCCAACACCGAGAGAGAGTTATCGTTGTCGCTCAATCGGCTCCCCGCTCTGCCTCCCTCTCAGACGACACCGGCACTCAGCACCGCAGCTTTTTCTGAATTCTTGCTCTCTTCTCAGGCTGATCCACCATGTCTCTTTAGGCAGCTTCACATTAACATTTAAATAAATAGGCTAGCTAAGCTAAATAACCACCGGTAGAACATAAAAAAAGAAATTAAACTGTTTTTCTCTCTCATGGCACTTTATTCTTTTCTCTTTCTAGCTAAAGCTCTGCATCATTTTTAATATGATCAGTCCGGGGGAATGGTTGCTAAAAATGTGCAGAAGAATCTAAATGGAAAATGAACTATTCAGCTTTGATTACAAGGTAAATCTAATCTTGTTAATGGGGAGCAATGACTCACACAGCTAAGCAGACTTGAAATACCTCAGGTATGTAAATTTCTTGAGGAGAATTGATTATGATAAAACTAAACAAACAAGAAAATGGCACAAATCACCACTGGGCATAACGTTTGTGCTTCAAAACTGACCACAGGATTAAAAGGGATAATGTCAAACTATAAAGCTTTACGGGAAATAAAGTACAACATACAAATAAAAAGGCTTCTGAGGCATGAACTGAATGTAGAAGTTATCTTGAGCTACAACAGAAGGAGCTGTGAGCCACACTTTGCATCAAATTCATACTCCTTCTCTTGAGTTATAACTCAACCAAACACACACAGACATGATACACACATTTGTAGACACAGTGTGACTTACACGTCTATATCTTATCAAGATATATATATATATATATATGAGATATATATCTGTATCTCCAATGTCCATCGTGAATAAACATCTATAAATTGACAGTTTCAGACTTTCAAAGCCCCTGGTCTACAAACAGATGGCTTGGATAGTAATTTTAAAGTGGGGTCTGAATGTGCACAGTTATGAGGTTTTCCCACTCAGTGATGCTTATTTCTATGGATCTGTAGATGTTAACATAAATAAAGTTAGATCTGTAGGCTTGCATGAGTGAAAACACACTGCAGACATCCCACACCCATCATCAAGGAGGTGAGCAGATCATATCGGACACAGATTGATTGCCCTTGAAATCCAACAAAATTGGTTAGCATGTAACAAGCTTTATTTACGACATTAAATTATCATTAAAATGCTATTAGCACAATTAGTTGATTTCCATTTTAAACAACACATCTATGGTGAGAGAGAAGCGCTGAGGGGGAGAGACATAGAGAAAGAAAAGGTGTGTGGAGGTCAGTGGAGAAAGGAGAGGAGTTAAAGTTACAAGAAGAGAGGAGCGGGAAGCAAGATGAGAGGAGGGGGGAGAAAAGAGGAGAAGACATATGAGGAGAGGAGAGGTGAGTGAGGCGACGAGAGAGCAGTGGGAGATGAATATTAAGCAGCTGTAGTGATTAGGGTGGTGGTGCAGAGTGGCACTGTGACAGTGACATTGGCTGCCATTGGCAGCCCCTGCCATGGTGATTCACTGGAACCTGCTTCATTTGGGCCATAATTAGCTTAAATGTTCAGAGAATGAAAAATTCATCATCGCTTTGAATCTTGTTAATTGGGAGAGCCGTCTGCATTAATAGAGGCCATTTGGAGGCTCTGTGCTTAAGTATGCCTGTGTGTGTGCGCACTTGGGCATACTCAGGTACGTACGTGTGCATGTGTGTGTATTGAGGGTATGTGAGCTCAGTTTTGCATCCACTTACCATAGGGGCTGATGGATTCCGAACTTTACCAGTTTTTATCATAGAACCAGCCCAATAAGCTTCTTAAAAATGATAAGGACATCTGAATAACGCTGGCAGCGGAGAGAAATTGAACAGCTACAGTCAAGACTTACCAGCATATCTTATCATACATACAGTTAACTGACAATGCAGGGACATGCAGCATGGGAAGAAGAGTCAATGTGAGTTTGATTGGTAGCTCATCCCTGTGCATTACTGGCATTGAAGATCAAAGACAGAATGAATCAGTATCAACTTATTGTCTGTTAACCCTGAAGTCACTTTTCAGATAAACATAACAGCAGAGATGGGAATATAGAAAGCAATAATGTATGGTTCAGCACTGACAACGGAGAAGATAATGGAATGAACACTCTTCTTGCATACTTTTCATACAGATGTAAATGAATGCTGTGTATATTATGTGCAACTGCTTAAAATGGAAAACAAAAACAAATCTACAAGAAATCAGACACAGTGCTCCGCATATAATCACACTAACAGCACGAACGAGATTCAATTAGAAGAATCTAAGCTCGACTCTTTCGTCACTTTCTAATTATTTACAGTAATTTACAGCCTTTAAGGGAGAAATATTGCAGGATGAGCGAAAGTCTGTGTGGGTCAGATGGAAACAAAGTCAGTGTATTGTATCAGTCAGTGATTTATAGACTAGAGAAAACATTCCCCCAAGAGCAAAGGCAGACTAACCGACAACTCTGTGAATGTTGTTTAACCCATTCATGCTTGTGCATTTTATGCTGAATATTTTGTGTACTTGACTGATACATATTGTACGTTAACCTCCTGTACAGACACGTGTTGTAGCCAAAGTGTGTTTCTTGTGTCTTGCGGGGCAGGAGAGGTTAACAGCCGAAGTGCCAGTCGCTACTGCAAGCAGTAACAAATTAAGACTAATGCCCATTTATTTCCCTTTAGTGAGGCTGGAGCCAGGTCACCATGACAGTGTACAGCGGAAAGAAACTGAAAAGTTTGCAACCAAGAGCTGAAAGTTGAGTTTTGCCTTATAGTTGGTTGCCAGTGTGCCATTAAGTTTAGTTTAGACCTGGTGGCTGTGTTATATGGAGTGTGTTTCATATTCAGTAATAAAACATGCCACTGTCCTTCCTCTAAACTGTGCATGAGTGTGTATGCCCCTTGAAACATCAAATCTTGTCACGCTGTGTAACATATGCACCCAGCGCACCCTCTCTGAACTTCCCCTTCCAGGAGGCAACAAAAGCTGTTATATTTTCACATTCAAAACAGTAACAATGTCATAAAGAAAATGCTTTACTGCCACCTATTATGCAGCGCTGCTATGTGCACCATGTCTGCATGAAAAGCAAAAGTTGCAAAAGATGAATCAGACAATGTTCCAAGAAGCCCCGTAAAAAGATATTCATATTCATTAGTGTGTGTGTGTGTGTGACATAAATGCAATATGTCTCCCTCTCTACTGCAGTGTGTTAGGAGGACACGGTGTTTATGCGACAGACAGAGAGGCTGCAGAGCTCAGCCCAGTTTGGACCAGCTCAGCCCAGCCCAGCTCGACCCAGCCGGCACTAATCCATCATCACCACCACTGAATCATCGTGCTGCCAATAAAGCCAGGCGGCAATACATTACAGGCATGTGGAAGGCTTTAGCGATAATGACATTGCAAAGTCCCCTTGGGCTGTAGGAAAAGCCTGGGCGCATGACACACTTGCTTACAGAGGCAGTAATATATGGAAATGCATCAGTGTGCCAGACAGGGGAGAGGATGGGGAGATGAGGGAGTGAGTAGAGCTCAGTCTATTCATAAGGAAAGAGGGAGGAAATGGCCTTCGCAGTGACCACTTCCTATCAGTTTCCAATGTGGACTCAGCCAAATCCAGCATTCAATGACGGGGCTCATTTTAGATTCAAGCCTCTCCAAACAAGCCATCTTACAAGCAATCTGATATGTCAACACCCCATTTCTGTCTTATCTTGCTCTCATGTCGCTGTGTTGATATTGCAATATGGTTTGGACATGGGAAATGTTAGATACAGCGCTGCCAATCATCGGCATGCTGTGTGGCACAGAGGCAGGCCAGCAGCATGGGAACTGAATGAACAAATAAAGTACAGTGAACTGTTGGTCTCCACCTTCCTGTTATCTTGTGGCTGACATTGAGGACAATCTGCCGGTTAATCCTTCACCTTCACGGCAGATGCACATGCACTCCAAAACAAAACCAAACTTCAAACACAAATCTATAGTCAAAGCATCGGGGATATGAAGGAGACGGGGACTGATGGTTATGTGGACAGAAGTTGACTTTGAGGATGGAAAGCTGGTGTCAGATGTGGCACGAAAAGGCACCAAGAGTTTACGCAGCAACACTGATCTGTGTAAGGAGGAACGAGTTATTAGAGAAATAACAACAGAGCTGCCTCTGTCTGTCTGGAAATTTGTCCATCTTCACGGAATCAGATTCCTGGGTTAGACATTTTAAAAGTAAATTTGTTACCATTGTATGGCAAACTCAAAATGTAATTGTAATCTTTGCATTTAAATTAAAGGTTTACAGAGTCACTGTGTGCTGAGAAATCTGCATTAGCCTAGGGGTCATTAAGGCCTCTTGAAACCCATTCAGCACACATGGCCATCAATTTGAAAATAAAAACTCTTTTGACATTAGTTAAGTGGTATTCCCGTGTAAAAAACTAACACTTTAAAGGCGTGAGGTAGGTTTGCGCTCCAAGCTATTGACCAGATTTAACCCTGATTTGGTGGTTTTAAAATATACAGATTGAGGTGAACATATTATCTGTGGAAAAGAAGTTACTACACACTCAGAGCCCTCTGTAACTTTGGAAAATGTGTCTTAACAGCGAACAATAGGGCACATTCACACCAATTTGTCAACGATGCTGCAGAAAATTAGATTTAAAGTGTTGCCGTCTGTTTCAGTTTGTTCTGGATTTCATTTGATGGCGGTGCAATTAGGGGAAAAGTTTGACATTTTGGCACATACCCTTGTTTGCTTTCTTGCGGAGAGTTAGATGAGAAGATTGATACCTCTCTCAAATCTGTCTGTTAGATAGGGAGCTACAGCCAATATCCAATAAGTTAGATTAGCCAAAGACTGGAAACAGTGGAAAACAGCCAGACTCCACCCCCTACGTTTCTTTATGTTAAGCTAGGCTAACGACGTGAGAGTGGCATTGACTTATCTTCCCATCTAGCTAAAATAAGCATATTTGCCAAATGGCCAACTGTTCCTTTAAGACAGTAGCAAAATAGATGAAATAAAAGCCTCCCTTATTAACACAAATATTGTATAGTGGAGGCAGAGGCATCATCAGCACTGCACTAAAAACACTGAATTTTCTACATTGGAAAAAAAAGTGATTTAAAATAAAGACAGGTTCAGTTTCCAACACCAGTCCACTACTTTGTTTCTTTGACAAAAGAACACCAGGCAGGGAAGACAAAAAAATAAGGACAACAAGAGGTTTGTGCTGATAGAATAAAAGTCTGGATTTATTTCTGTTTGTCTATACATTAAACAGGTGTTCCTGAATGCAGCAAGAGAAAACACAGAACAGGATGCTAAGCGTCAAAGAGTTGCTCGCATAGCAGAGGTGTGGCCGGTTTAGCAAAGACATGTACAGTCCCTATCGCATATACTTATAACATCTTCGGTAAATGTAGGGTTGCCTCTGGGAGGCTAAAGTATGGTGAGGGAGTGTTTACTGCAATAGTCTTGAAATTATTTTCACATTATCATACCAACTGGAAATACTCCATACAGTAATAACCCTGTCTTCCCCTAATGGTCATTGCAATGCAGTTACAACTATTACAGACAGGTATATACCCAAGCAGCCCTGTACAATATAGCTCAGTTTAATTCCAACTCCAGGAAACTGTAGTAATAGTTCTACACGGATTTGTCATGTCGCCATTGTCCCCTTTGACTCAATCTCAAGGCTGCGCAGACACATTCAAAGGTTTGAACGCTCTCCAGTTATCTCTCCCTGGTTGGCCCTCCACCCAACAGTGATGTGGTACCAGGTGATTACAACCCAACACCTGCATAGGAATTCAATTACAAACAAAACTCTCTGGGTCAATTCCCTGGACCAGAGCAAAGCTTAAAATTGAACCATTATGAAACAGTCCAACGAATGGCTTAAGTGCTTCCATGAAGCCAACTGCCGTGTATTTGAACACAAACTGCTCACAGTAGAGAGGGGTTCCCCAGCACAGTTCCTGTTCACAGACATGGTCAGAGTAAAAAACAAACAAAACAAAACAAATATATACACACTCATAGGTAGAGCACGCCACCTAAAAAAAATCTCAATATAGTTCAAAGACTTTGGCGCAGAAAAGATTCCATTGGTGTCACAGCACAGGGTAAAAGAAAAAGTAATGCACTTTTTGTATAATTAAGCCCAAATCCAGACACTGTATGCTGCTGTACACAGGACCTTAGCTCACAGTAAGTCAATCATGAACAAATTGCTACACTAAATTCATATTTTAACACTGAAAATTACATTTGAATTGTTTAAACAACAGTAAGGGACAAAGAGATACAACGGGAGAAATCAGAGATTAAAGTGGTAACTACATAGAAATCCAAATCTGACAAGCTGGAACTCCCCAAAACAGTCTTTGTGAATGTATAATGAAGAATGATCTCCATGATATTAAAGACGGGGCTCTGGTTTTTAAATTTCCCAAATCACTTCTAATGGATATCATTTTCCCACCATAATTACAACTACCAATGGAATCCCGCTTCTGTAAAACAAACTGGACTTTAACTTTGACACAAACTGAACATGGTTTTGCTGAGGACCTCTTCCACTGTAACATACACTGCCCGGTCCAACTGAGATTTCCTTTATGACAATCTGGCATGCAACCAGTGAACAGTGGTATCCTTTAAATTTATCAGCCATCTGACTGTGATCTAATAATCATGTACTATATATATAGTGAAACCTGATCGAACCAGTAAAAATGCATATTATTGAAAATACACTGCAACAATGTAGTAATATTGGTAGATAACAGGTGCTAGAAGCAGATGCATCCATTGAAAATCAGCAAGTTCTGAGGTACTTCTGAAACTCACAGCTGAGGATATAATCACTATCTACAATATTTGGATGGATAGCATATAGTTGATACAGTAATAGCAGGGTTATCATTTTGCGAAGTATTTTGGCTTAAAATTTGATTAGCTGAGGGGATAGTGGCGGTTGACACACCTGAATAAAACATAGCTGTATGAGGATAAAAACATAGAAAAACAGCACCATTTGAGGTCAGATAGACAGATCAGTTTTTGAACTGTTTGCTGGTAGCACCGTCAACCAGTAAAAATCTCAGAATGCAATACAGAGACAGAACACAACCACTGACCAACTGCACGACATAGCAAAGAGCGAAGATATATATTCAGAGACGACCCCTCACGCAGAGACCCCTTTACAGCAGCATCTTTAAGCAGGTAATAAAACTGATTTCTCCTAAGAATGATATTGTGTACTGAGGTGTTTTACAAGTTTTATATGCTGTACATGTTGAGAGTAACCAGGTATACCTTTCCTATAGATTTTTTTTTAATATACACACATAGTTTACAGTCACTGACAAACAAACACCAGAGTAACAATGAGGTAGGACGGTGAAGTTAGATGAAGTAGAACCGGTTTGTGGATTGTATACAAAGTTACTGATACCTTAAGAAAAATATAGGCCTAACAATGTGTGCCTCCCGCTTTTTTTCTCTCATTTGAAGTAAGTTTGACGTTGTATCTGAGGCTCAAACAGTAATGTGTTTTGTGGACACTGAAGTTTTGAAAACTGCTAGATGGAGCCATTTATCTTGTTCCACTCAGTGAAGCTACTGAGAAAACTGATCTCATTTTCTCAATCGAAACTGCCAAAAAAGCAACACTGAGCTCCCTCACTTCTGAAGCCTTGGCAGGCGTTCACAACATAAGCCAAAACACCAAGCGGGGGAGGACAGGATTTGCTATTATCTTGATACATTTGCATTTTTAAAACCAGTCCATATAAATGTCAGGAGAGTAAGGAACTAGAGGTGGCACAGGAAGAGGATCATAGAGCCAGTGAGGTTACAGTTCCTCCCTGTCGCTACTTGGGCGTGACAGTGAGAGTACAGGGAGGTCTGGTGTTGTATTGTATCATCCATCAATGGCTCTGCCAGGTTATGTATTTGTATGTGTTACTAGTATGCAGCTCAAACCCAAACGCTCCTCTGCAAGTGACTTTTCATAGAGATTGGCCTTGCCATCACAGATTAAGCCAAATCTAGGTTAAAAAAACATACAGTACTTCCATACAACTTTCATCCACTAAAGATGGTTTTAGTTAAAGGATTACGCTTAATCGCGCTCCAGGAAACCAGCCTTTGAAAATGAGTTAACATTTTCAGATGATGCAATAGCTCCATTAATGCTCCATGTTACAGCATTATTTTAACCACACCCCTTTTTGGCATCAAACAACAAAGAAACAAATACAAACACAATACACAACAATGTGTCAGAATTTCAGCGAGGTTGCTTAGCACAGCAGAAATCTTTTCTTTCTTTTAAATTGCATGTATTTTAAATACATACCAGCACACATAAACCTCACATGTTGCTTTGTACAGGGAAAACAAAAATCTAAAGGATACTGATAAAGGGCTATTTTTAGGAACCCCTTAAAAATATATAAGTAATATGTCACCCTTTTGGTGGCTTTAGATTCACTAAGCTCTATTACCTTGGCATGGGGTATTTTTTTGTGCAAACCCTGCTGCTGTCAGCATCCCCTTTCTTTAGCTTGATATCAGCCTTCAATACTTTGGCTTACAAGTACCACTCATTTGTAAAAAATACACAATTATCTTTATATAAGTCATATCTATACATAACCAGCATATTCACGTGTTAAGTTAAAGCACATATTCCAGTCAGCTTGCACATTTCATAGGTACATATCTTTAGATTGGTGATTCATATTTTGGGCTTGAAAGCAGTTGTTGACTTCTGCTTGTCAATTTGTCAAGTAAGCCATTTATTGTTCAGGAGGCCATGACGGAGTTCCAACATAGTCTGACTTGTGGAAATATGGTTTTCTAAACACCCCCAAAAAATCTTCAAAGATTTAAATATTTGGAAGTAGTAATAGTTGTACTACCTCCAAGTAGTAGTTGGAAGTATTAAGTCTATCAAGCTTGTTTTGGAGAATCAGTTGTTTGACATCCCATAATAACATCTCATAACTCATTCTTGCCATAAAAAATAATAAACCAAAATGTTCTAAGGTGCTTCATGATAATACAATGATTGTTAGGCTTTAATCTATATAGACAGTTTAAAAAAGGACGAATACCACAAATACATTTCTTTAAGATTGAAGAAATTGCCCAGAAGTTTAAAGTGCATTCAATGTAAATGATTTGTGGTGATCTAACTACTGCATCTCAAACGGTTTAACGATACAGATTCTCATCTTACTGTGACAGATCATTAGAAGCTAGCTTCTAAGTGAGGTTTTTTAAATATCACATGTTGTGAATGTAGCTTAACGTATGGGCTCAGTCAAAATTTGATGTTAAGGGAAGCCTTGTCTTTCTTGAGATCACTTTGGCTAAGAAAGGGGAGCTATTTTTTCATTTGTTTGTAGATTCCACTGATCTACATCTGGATACAACATCAAGCTTAAAGCCAACAATTCATATGAAATAAAAATATAAATGTAAAAAGAAACACAAGAAATTGTCAGGTAACATGGAATTACAACATCATGTAACAGTAACATGACTAGAAAACTGAAATATTCATGTTTGATGGAAAAAATAAAATGTTTTATGTACACTAAAATATCTGCAAAACATAAGGTAGCTTAACAAAAGGCTGATCTGAACTTTTGAAATAACAAAAAAACCCAAGACAGACAAAATGATAAAGAGAAATAAACCAACCAACCAACAAACAAGAATCTAGAGTGTGAAGAGGAGAGAGGCTTGATGGGCAGCTCTGCAGCAGATTCACAGTTAGCCACAGCTGGGTCACAGTTGAGATTTCAATCTGCAGCATTTAGTTCCAGCCTGCAGACAACCACACAAACCATTTTGGATCAAAACAATAAAACAACTGGGGAGAAAAAAAACCCATACAAAACAAAGAGGACATTTTTAAAGTTCTGATGGCATAGCTCAGAGGAAATTGTCACTGGAGCAACCTTACTTTGTTCCCCAGTGGCGTGGCTTAAAAAAAGAGGGGGTTATTATGAGGCTCCGCAGGCCCGGACAACTTCCACAGTACAATAGTGTTTCAGACAGCTTTACCCACAGCAAACAACTGCGTCCACAAGAAGATGAACTGAACCGTGCAGAGCTGTGCCCTGATTTACTCTCCCACATTTTCCTGTGCAGCGCAGCATCTTTTAAATACAAGTGTGGGGTGGGGGTTCAAAAGTAGCCCGGATCAGCTCAACTTAATGTTGTGATTCGCACAGAAAATCGTACCTAACCATCTCTTACATTCTCACAGCAAAGTGCAGGTGAAGCTTCGTCACTTCAGCTTACTATACATGTACAATCAGCCTACTAGAAAACTAAAGGGCTTACTGGCCCCTGGTGATTGCCAAATCCATTTAAGGCCTTTCTAGGCATCAACATCCCTGTACCACTAGATCCAATTAAACAGTCAAAATTGTCTATGTTTGATTGAGAGCAACACAGAACCTTTCCTTGTGCTCTCTCATTGATGCTCATAACTAAAATTTCAACATAAAAGACAAAACAAATATAGCACTCTTTAGACTCTTCAACAGAGTCATACTTCACATTTAACCTCTGTAAGTACACTTTTTAATAAAGTGATGTGTTGTGATTGACCTACAGTTAAGGGGGAGAACACACTAATTATCTGGAGCAACAGAATCTGTGTTGCAAAAAGCAATATGACTGTAACCAATTAAGTCTTGTGCATATGAGACCCTGCTGTTCCCATTCTACGCAGTAAGTACCAACAGCAAACACTCAGCAGTTTTTGGGTAGTCACCAAAATATCCAACCGTTCACACGTCTTAAGATCTAATGCAGGCTAGCATCATCATCCTTATAGCATCAAAAGACTATCTAGGGAAATAACCTCTCACTTTTTAAAAGTTGAAGGAAATTATGTTCTGACACAGAACAACAAATCATTTCAACAATCACATCTAATCTCTTCTTTGACACATATGCACACATGTCAATAAACCATGTCTCTGTGCCAATCCCACTGTAAAGCTTATAAAAACACTCATACCAGCTCATATCACACTAGTTTGCATGTGTTTAACTTCTCACTGGTGGGTAAAGCTGTCTGTCAGCCAATGACGATACTGGACACTGAGGAAGGTGATGTATGCTCTACAGGGAGCTGGGAAGGGGCATATTTGTTTTAACGTTTCACATAATAACCGATCCAATGTGTCAGAGGAAAGCAACTGCTCTTGAAACTGTGACAAACATCCCCCAACCACCCAATAGCAAGTGCCCTCAATATCCTGCAGACCACGAGGGGGGAGGGGGGGGGGGGCAGAAGGCGCTGGCGTGACAATAGTTAATCACTACATGCCATCGTAGGTGAAGTTCTCCATCTTGACTGTCTGTCTGATGAGCAGCTTGGACTCCCGCCGCTCCTCGTTCTTGATGGACTTGTTGATGTCCATTATCTTTTCACAAATGTACTTGTTCACTTTGGACAGTCTTTGTGTAATCTCTGCACTGTCGGCTGTCTCTTGAGACACTCTGTCGTAGAGACACTCTGGGGAAGGAGCGAGTGTGAGCAGTCAGACTACATCAAATTACAACTCATCTTTGGTGTCTAGCGAATATAATTCAATGAGTGAAATATTTTTCTGTACCTGATGTTTTCCAACTTGTCTCCGCTTACGAAAGACCCATCAGAACAAGGACTCATCTCTTTCACAATCTTGATTTTATAGCTTTAAACCTAGAGTGCACCTTACCTCTGACAATTTTCAGTTTGCTGGGCGACAGTGGGGGTTTGGGCAGGGCATCTTTCTTCTTTTTGGTGGCCACTCCGGTGACACTACGGTTCTTGAGGGTTTCTGTGCCCCAGATCATTACAGCCAGGTTCTTTGTGAACTTGGAGTCTCCCTGGGTCCGCTGCAGCTGGTGCCACTTCTCCTCCTCCACCCAGATCCCTCCACCCAGGTGTACCTGCAGAGAGGACAAGATGTGTTAAAATGTGTATCTGTGGTTGGCTGTAGATAAAAATATTTTGTATTTGTTGTCATCTGCAGAGAGCAAGACAAAAAAGTCTAATGCACTTTGGTTTAAGAACCACAGAAGAAACAAGTTCACACTTCACTTTGCTACTCTACATGGGGAAGTCTCGTCTACTCCACACTTGCTCGCTCCTGCAGGACCACACAGTGTAACCTATTGAATATCTGTCTGCCACATTCACAGGGAAAATACTTTTCTTTTAAATACACAAATGCTATTACAGTTACCCAACTGTTTCATTTGCCAACTTTATGCTACAGCCTGCTGGGTCATCAGACTTCAGAGCAGTGGGTACAGTGTTAATGTTTACAGATTGGATTTGGTGTAGTGATGTAGCAATTTCATTAAATCTTATTGATGATTAAACATCATTTATGCAAACTTCAACAAGAATAATCTAAAAAGAGAGCACAAGTGAGAAGCAAGTAGCTGAGTGAGACAAACAAACTTAACTGAGGTTTAACTTTATTTGGTAGCATACTTGGAAGCACAGGATTCTACAGGAAAACAATGCATTCACATGCATAGTTAAATTGAATAACACATTCTATCCCGTGATGGTTATGCTGACCACCCACTTGCCTGGGACATTTGTGTTACATGCTGTGGGATCCCAATCCAGTTTCACCAATCTACAATGCACCATGTGGGTGTAAAACCCTCTAAATCTAAATAGACAAGGCAGGTCATAGCTTGTCATGGCTTAGACCAAATTACAAATCCCAAGAAGCACCACTTTCACCAACAAGGATACATAAATAAGCTCAGGCCACTGGCTGCTTGTACCCTGGATTACCTCCACTATGAACTGCCACTGCACGTTGCATAAGCCCGCACCAAACACTCCAAGTCGATTGCCAGCCTAGGCAGACTGCCCTGGTCTTCTAGGTGAGCTAATGCAGCAGGGGGGCATATGTGACTCTCTTTCCCTTCTCTACACTCTTATCACTGTAAAGTCTTTAGGCTAGCATCCAAAAGGCTTTTCCCTGTGCAGCTAATGTGCTTTAGGCCCCCGGCCAGCAGACAAGCTTTTTACTGCCCTCAAGTTAGACAAGATTGTTTTCACACATCCCCCCCCCATTGCTCTCATTTATCTCTCTCTTCATCTCTCCTCCCTCTTTTCTACCCTTTTCCCCCTCTCACTGGGGCTAACCTGTCAGTCACTTTAAATTCCTCTCGTGCAAATAATTAATATGGGGTCCCTGATGTAGGAGAGTTCTAATTTGCAAGTGTTCTTCACGCTTGAAGTGTCTGCAGGCCCCAGAGCTTGTAGTACCAATTCCCCCCTGTCATCGGAGACAGGACGCTGGTTGAGTTACAGCGGTGGTGGTGGTGGGGGTGGGGGGTAAAGAACCCTAACAGGCCGATAAACATTGATGATGCTGGCTGGGCTTGCAGGAACAATAATAATCTCCTCAACCTTGTTTACCTGCTAGGGTAGGGCAGCCAGGGGGAAAGGACTGATCAACTATGACGGCGTGTTCCCGGGTTCATGGGTGTTAAGAGGAAATACTGCATTTCCTACAAAATCAGGTTACTTCCCACGGTCACCCCCAGGCAGAGAGCCAGGGATACATAAGACGGAAGTGAAGGATTCAGGACAGGGTGAGAGGGGTTACTGGGATAATCTTTAAGTGAAAGTTGAAAGTCCCTATCTGTAATGCCACAACCGACCACATAAATTACAAGTATATTCAAATATATAACTGAAGAGGAGGATAAGAATCGCATATTTTTATTTTTTTATATGTCTTAATTATTTGATCATTATTGAAAACACAGGCCAGTTTTACTGCAGACTGATGACTAATGAAACATCACTGACAAGCTTTGTTTTCTGTTAGACTATGTTACAGGCCTGTCAATCAGATGTTGAAGCTATGAGTAAGTGCTGGGGGTACCCTTTGTTTACATTTGGATGAATGATTTTGCCTTTAAGAATCAATGTCAAAATAAATAAAAAATGAAGGAGATGAAAACAGACAGGAAATAAACACCACATAGACCACGTGGAAGGTTGGTAGCAGATGAACAGGCTTCAGGTAAGACCAGATCAGACAAAATAAGAGTTGAAAAGGTGGGAAAAAACAGGAAAAGCTAACTAAGAGTGTCCCTTAGTTCAGTGAGACTTACCTTCCCATCGTTGCAGGTGTATACTGTTCTGGGTGAGGGTGAGTAGCTGGAACTGGTGTTGGCTTCTTCTCTGCATGTCTCCTGCACCTCAACAATGGGTTCGACCACTTCAGCCTTGATTGTCTGAGTGCCATTGTCATGCATAGGCTCTGAAGATAAAAAGGAGACATTTAACATCACGGAGATACAAGCAACAAATCTGTTTGTCAGCACTTCAAGGTGATGTGAGGTGAAAGGCCATTTATCAACTGCCAGTCAATTTTACAGAAGCACATATGATGAAACTAAAACAGAGCAGCTAGTTGTAAATGTTGCACTCATTCCCTACAGTATCTAGTAACATGTGGCCACAAGTTTTCTGGTCTGTACCAGTGGAACAGTGCCCGCCTGCTTCCCGCCTTGGGCCTAGGCTTGCCTCGAGACAGGTGGTTATTTTAGCCCAGTAACTAAGCTGGCTTGGTGGCTGGCCACGCTAAGCTCCAATGTGGCTGATGAGTTTTAATATCAGTCAGTGCACTCCATCCCCTGCCTCACAGCACCCCAGGGTGCTCTAATCTTTAGCCTGTCCATTAGATGGTCTCGCCAGTAGCCAGGCGCCTCTGTCCCAATCTACACGGGGACTGAGGTTAACACCAGCATCTGGCAAAGCTTGAGTTTGTACACTGCTGTGCACTGCAATGACACCACTTTTAATCACACTTACAACTACAGTGCCTTTTAACTTCTTGTATTGTAGTTACTACTTTAGTACCGGATTTATTAAAATCCTATTGCTGGATTATAATCTTATTGTTGTATTATGTATGTCTGTCTATTAACTATTACGCCTATCTGTTAAAGTTTTTCTTTAACTGCCACTTTCCCAACTTCCTGCTTGTACTACACCCAGATCTATCTTTAAATTTTCTTTTTATCCAAATTCTTCTTAGCAAACTTGGGCTACACACGAACCATTATTGTTGTATGAATATTAATGTATTGAAACTGGGCTATCCAATATAAATCTGAAATAACTTCAGACTTATTGCACTGTATTAGCAAAACTGATCGACTTTAAACTGCTACATGGAGTATTAGAAATCCATAAAGTATATCGTAATAAAACTTCAGACCAGTTAACTTCTTAAACATCTTAGTAAACATCTTTTACTCTGCTCAGAGCAACTTGCAATGAGTAAGCAGGTGGGTTTCTGTATAATTCAGTTCTTTGACAGAACATATGAGAGGACTGAACCCACAACCTTATTCTGTTTAAGGATAGTCACTCTCATCGCCACTACCAACCAAAGATGCAAACCAAACTAAAGCAACTAAACTCAAAGTTGATCCAGTTTAGCTGTTAATTTTAGAAGAAAGACATTAATTTGAAACAGCACTCCACAACGCACATGTTCATCTACATTAAAAAGACAAAGTCTGAAAAGTATCGCAAAACTACTCAAGGGCCTGTATCTGAAAACATTTTTCACAGCGTAGCAATATTGCAGTTGCAGTTTTTTTTTTAAACTTAACTGCAATAAACCATTATGTTTGGCATTTGTCACTTTTCTTAAAAAAGATCCTATCAATTCAGAGGGGGTGCAATTTGCGCATTGTGTCGACATGTGATTATAATGCGTCCACACACTAGCCTCCCACAGACGTTACTGTCCAAGACTGACTTTCTAAGATATATATATATATATATATATATATATATATATATATATATATATATATATATATATATATATATATATATATATATATATATATTTTTTTTTTTTCATTTTCATTCTCAATACCAAATGCTGTGAGTTTCATATACATTTTCTTTAAATGTCTGTTAGTTCAAGGGTACTAATACACTTTGTGGCATAGGCTGCAGTGGTTTAAGTGTTGGTATGCATGCTCCTGGTCCCTCACCGCTGCCCAGTCTCATGAGAAGTACGTCTTGCAGCCTCCTATTGAAGTCCCTCAGTTCTTTGACTTCTGTCAGCAAGCTGCCATATTCCTTTAGCTTCTTGGCTTGTTGCACCAGCTGCCTACGGGTTCTCTCCAGTTCCTGCTGCAGCCTCCTCATCTCCTCCTCCTGTTGCCTGTAACTATGAACCAGCTCCTCATACAGGACTCTAGGAACCACGGCTGCAGCTACCCCAGACACACAATCCGTGTCCACCTCCAAATGCTGTTGTTGCTGCTGCTGGTGATGATGTTGCTGATGCTCTGCCTCCATATCTTCGTCTTCGTCGTCTGCATCCTCTCCCTCCTCAGCCAGCCGGTCCTCATCCAGGTCCTCTTCGCCCTCCACACAGGAACTGGCTGCATTTCTCTCAAGGCGAGCCACTACTGCTGCCAAGCTCTTAGAGGAGTTGGAAAGGGGGCGTCCATGGTCCTGAGACAGGGCCTGAAGAAAATAAGAACGGTTAATATAGGGGACAAATAGGTCAGTGAAATGAAATGAAAAACTACAAAGATGAGAATAAGTCATCATCACCATCATCATAATCAACACTTAGAGGGCAGAACAGATATAAAAAACACACATAAATCTAAAAATTACAAGACAGACACACTGCAAATGGTTTGTTGTGACTGTGTGGATCTCAGTAGGAACTGGGAGGAGAGGAGTCACTGAGTTCTATGATGAGCCGCTCAGAGGATTTGTCTGTGAAAGGGCAGCTGTCCAGAGTGCTGAATTTGTGTTAATCCAGCATATGGTAAAAATAGCGTGGGGGATTTTGAGTGTCAGCCAAGTTTATGGAAATGTGACATTGTATCAATACCCTGTATATAAACATATAAGACTATTGCTGTGTATGCATCAACATGACACATGCAGTCTCATATGCGCCCACACTTAAGGTGTTTGTATAAGCTATTTTAAGGGAGCAAAAGTATTTAGGGTCCTCACTGACATGAGACAAGATTGTCAATATAAGTTATTTAAGTGGAATAGTTTGTTACTTGATTTTGATGAATTATTGAAAGTAATCTTTGCACACACCAGTACTAACATGGCTGATTTTAATGTGTTATTATATACCATGATAAAATTGTGTTATTTATATGGTGCTACCTACAGATGCCATAATTTAAGACTCACCCAGGGGAAGAGTGATTGTGATGATCACACACACACATGATATGATGATTCTGGTGTCATTGTAAATAAAAGCACAATCTGGTGAGGAAGCGTCCATTACACAGTGCTGCACATTCAAGTGTATAAACTAGTTTCTTCTAAAGTAACACAACTACAGTCAAATTAAGATGAGCCTACCTTTTTATGCCTGAGTGGCATTCTGTCCTCTCCAAAATTGTTCTCAATAGAGTTTCCTGAATTCTTGATAGACATCTTGGGAATTTTCATCTTCTTTTGCATTATACTGTCTTCAAATTCCTCTAATGTATCTGTGAAGTGCAGAGACAAAGGCAGGAAGAAATTCATAAAGTGTCCCAAAAGTTAGATGGATTTTCATAAAACATCAAAGTACCCACATATTTCATCCATTTGTGCAACTCGGCCCGAGGGCGTGTTGTCTCTCCATTCTGCTAGATCAAACTAACTTTAGCGCCTTCAGCCTAGAACTAAAATGTAAGCTTTACAGAGGAGTGCGATACAAATCGCCCTGGCTATACAGGGCTTTCACATTACTGCCTCTGTGAAGGTGTTAGTTAGATCGGACGGATCTTGCAGCCCAGACAGCTCAGATTCGGGGATTAACGTTAGTGATGTTAGCTAGTTAAAGCTCGAGCATTCAAAGCTCAGTGAGCAGACATTACTGTAATTGTAGCTAACGTTAAGCAAATGATGTCTTTTGCACACTTGCTGATGTTATGAAACACCCATGATGTTGACATGTTACTGACAGAGAGGTTGCTATATGGTGTATGCAGTGATGACACGGCGATGACTGCAGCACCGCATCCTCTCTGTGGCACAAACCAACACATAATTCAGCTAACAAGCTAACCGCAACCGCACTGACTAAATTTTGCAAACCTCTACAAATGGTAATAGGTGAACCACGGGTTGTGACATGTCTCTATAATGTAGTGACAGCTCGGCGTCTGCACGCATTTAACTAGCGTATCGGCGCTAACATGCTAACACGGAACGAATACAAACCAAGCTAGCAAGCGTTAGCTACGTGTTGTAAACAACCGTTGTGACTGGCTAACGTTGCATGCCACGTATTTAGCGAAACAACCAGCACTACTCTATCGAGACAAGAGAACTAACTCTTTGAACACGACACTCTGGATGTAAAAATCTGTAAAGAAATGACGACAAGGTATGACTACCTACCAAACTTATCTTAGCATATCTAACTAGCATATCTAGCTAGCCACAGCCGAGGACGCTGTTGTGGCTATCAGTGTCAGATTCCAGCTGATCACGTCCTGACAGATCGGACAAAAGGACTTGATTTGACACATGTCGGAGTTTCGCGCACGTCAATGATACTTGGTCAGACAGACAGAAACAGCATTAAAAACAGAAAGGCAGATGTGTTAAAAGGGCAACTTACCTGCAAGGGCAAGGATCTGTGCTTCGCACGGCTGGCCTGCGCTGCCATTCTCTTCAGTTCTGTGAACCAGATACACCTTCTGATTATCAAAATCTGTTTTGTGCAGAGGTCTGAAATCTTCGACATTTGAAACGGGTAACGCGTAGCACATATCGTCTTCAAAGAATCTAACAAAAGCATACATTATTTACTTCTCTTTGGTCCTGCACTTTGGATATGGTTGACAGTTTTTCCTCACAAAGTATTAAAAAAAATATATACACATAAGGGGGTTGGGGATGGTTGGTGTCTGCGCTCGGCTACTCATGCCTGGTCCACATCACCAGAGTAGATCATCAAGGCATAAGTAATAGACATGACATTAACTCCGCTGTCAAGAGATGATGAGATGTAGAAGCATTCACATACAGTTTCGATTCATTTGTGTCAGAAACATATGAAACTCAATTTCCCCTTGCACCTGTAGTGTAAAGTTAATTATAATATTGCAAAGGTTTTTAAATTTCTATCATATTTTAAACATTTTTAAAACAAGATTTACAAAAATACTGATTTAAACGTAAACATATTTTAAAACAAAGACATAATTATATGGGAAATATTTGTTTTTATATTTTAAGCATTTCTTTTAAGTGATTAGGCAGGATTTGTCAGTAGTCCTGGGTCATTACCCTTATCAGTTTAGACACCCATTACTTCTCATTCTTTCTTCTAAAGGAATTGTTTCAAGGAACTACAGTGAGAAACGCCACCGAGATGATTACCTGCCTGGTCAGATTTCATTGGTCTCTGTGTGCTTTCAGGTGTACACTTCTCATCTGTTCCTTGTATCACAGAAAGACTTAAGGCCAGCTGACAGAAACGAACTCTTTGTTATTGTAAGACAGCCAGGTGGTTATACAACAGGATGGATTTCTCTCAGTTGTTACTCTAATGGAGAGCACCACAGTCGATAAATGACACTAACAATTTCGTTCTGCTTCGGCTGCTGTAATTGAAAAGTAACTGATGCAGAACTATATAGAGCCCTTTTTCTTCTCTGATTTTTCATTTCATAGTTTTGGGCATTTAGTTAGTTATGATTGGCCCTGTTTCAAATGCCAGAGTCTGTTAGATGCATACAGGAGAATTTAAAAAACAAACAAACAAAGCAATGACAATAACTCTCAGAACATTTTATTCCAGTTATTGGAGCAGTATTTTGGGCTGTTTTTAAAACAAGTGAGTGGTTAGCTGGTCTGCCAACTACAGTATGCTACAGTATTCACTCTTCTGTGAAGAGGCAATAAGTAGAAATGTCAAAATTTGATTGACAAAAGTTAGATTTTGAAAAATGTTTTAATAAATTGTATAATAGAAGTAACGATTCATTTGAGTTGAGTGGATTTCTCTAGGTGGAGCCATCATCTCTCTCTCTCTCTCTCTTTATATATATATATATATATATATATATATATATATATATATATATATATATATATACTGATACTTTGGCGAGAGTCCCACAAACTATAACAGGAGTGAGAGTGATAGACAAGAGATTTTAGCAGCTTCTCAACAAGTCGAACAGAGGATTACTGCTAATCTAAGCTTCTGTTCAATGGCTCTCCTGTCCTCGAGGCTGGGCTTGTCAACATAAGGCAGCTCAGTTTCTAGAGCTACTAGAGATCTTCGAAGTGGCCAGTGTTTAAAGGGGAATGCCACTCCATTTAAGTCTTGCATGATGTTATTCCTGCGGCCTGGAGACGTTCAATCAAACTTTACAACAACTTTCTCCTTAAGTTAGAGTTAATGGAGATGCATCAAAGACGGGAGACTGCCTGGGGAGACAATAAAAGTTGAGCTCCCCAAATTTATTGACATTTCTAAATGTGAAAATGTTCATATTTTGCCAGAAAATCCCTCTGAACAAATTATAACTCTTCTGGCTTTTTTCAGAACAACCCTCAATGAAGTGGTACATTTCTTGTGAACTGTTATTTCCATTTCACTATTACCTGTATTGTCATCATATTATTCATGATAGCAGAATTCATAGAACTGACTGTAATCTTACACATTCACAGTTGCTTAACTTACAATTCCTTTTATATATTAACTAGTTTTTATATGGTACTGAACATTGTGTCAGCCTCTGTGAGAACCATTTTCAAGCACCATAAGTCTCTAAACTTATCCACCCCCTACTGCCTTTTCCTCACTATAATTATTTCATAGTATGTTGCTCCACTGCTGAACTCTCTTGTTCGCGACTACCAGGTCAACACTCGAATGAACACACTGTTTTTGCACTTGTTTTTGTGTAATATATAGAAGGTGTACAATTTTATATAAGAACTTTAAGGCTGATTGGTCACTGCAGCATCAAGGCCAGTATTTATGTATATTATGGTAGTAATATATTTTCTTGATTATCTAAAATAATATCATTAATGTACTATATACCGTTGCAATGAGTGTATATACTATATTATTGGACTATATACATGTAATTACAGAGGGACTGGCCCCACTTTCAGTTAATTCTAAATTGACCTTTCCATATCCAAAACATTCAATTATAACACTTTAAATATCAGTTAAATGCTGTGTGCTCATTGTTGTGTGTTGACTTATCACCATTAGGAGCATTAAAAGCACAGCTGCTATTTATTTAATAAATCTCATCAGCTCTTTTTTTTAAATAGTCACTCAAGCACACAAAATCCATACTGAGTTGACATAAAATATTGACATGCTAATTAGCTGAAGCTACGGTGATACATTAAAGCTGAAGGAATAACTTTAGATAATATTTTCGTTACGTTTTATCTCGGAGGGCAGTTCATCAGGTAAAGACTCGAGGCAGGACAGAAGCCAGACATCATGTCCTGCCTATTAGCTCCACACTGCCTGGCTCATCTATCTTTATTGGTCATCCATTAGCCTGCATTAAAGGGAGACACGGGATAATAGCAGTAATGATGCTGATGATGGAATTAGACTGCGGGTACACACGTCATCGTTGCAGTGTTGCGCCTGGAATCATAAAGAGTTCCCACAGACAGACAGACGGAAAGATAGACAGACATAAAACAAATTACCCCTATTATGCTTCTTATCAGTGTATGCGTGTAAATATGTGTGATAGAGGAATATGGTAAGAAAAGGGGACCAAGATGAGGTCTTGCGATTTAGGTGAAATATGTCTACTTTGCTTATGTTACTGCACGTAGACAGTCAATCTAAAGGCAGCGCCTGTGCCAACCTGCAGGATGGACAGATGCTGGTACAGGTGTGTGCGTGATGATGGTTGGCAGGGTCGAATGCCAGCCTGAGCAGCAGTATACAGACAACAGACAGCAAAATGACGAAGCCAGGCATTAGACAGCCGGCATGGAGGGATCATTAAGGCAACTTTCTAGAAAAATGCTCCAAGATCGTGAAAGCACTGTGCGAAATGAAGATATGGGTGTCTAGTTCTAAGGTGACAGATTCAGAGAAGAGTAAACGTCTTTTATGGGCAATGTGTTGCTACGATCAATCACAACTGTTTATGTGGTAAAACCGTTTTCCTATTTGGGTTGGAGGCATCTCACCAGTCTTTCTCTTATTATGCCTCTTAATTAGCTCTGCATGAATTACTAATCAACCATGAAGAAGGCATTCACCAATTTAAAAAGTGATAGCCCATGAAATGAACAGCACAGCCGCATACAAGCACATCAGTTACTAATGCCGCAGGGCCTCAAAACAGACCTTTGACTGAAAGAGAGAGACAGAAGACTGGAAGAGAGAAAGACGTACATGGAGCGCGCGCACACACACACACACACACACACAGAGTCAAACCTTATTGTGAATAAATCCTTCATTAAGTATTTAGAATGGTATCAGCGCTGGGCCTGCCATCGTGTTGTGAATACTCAGTGATCCACCCAGGAGACATTGATCTTCTTCATAAGGAACATAATGGCCACCAGAGAAATACTGATCATATTTCAGCCCCAGTCAATACAGTTCATTAGGGCCGCTCTACCTCCTACTGCGGCCCTGTATTGATCCTGCCAGTGTAACCAGACTGTTATTCTCCGCTAACTAGATAGGGAACTCACAAACCTGTAATTTATACAGTGGCAACAGCAAGTCGAACAATAGGCTACAGGGAAAAAACAAGCAAAAATATCAAAAAGAAAGAAGATTGACCCATCTGTGTAAGAGCAGCGAGGAGCGTCTGTCTCTGTGTCCTTTCTGCGTCAGCATCAAATGTCAGACACGACACAAGAAATCCTAAAAGTATCAAGGCTGTCCACGGGTTTCAGAGAGAATTTTTTCTTATGCCTCTAATACTTTTTCCACCGTCTCCTCTCCTCTAATCTCCACTTATCTGGCAGCCAGGTGAGCCGTAGCACATGGCTGGTGGGCAGGCTTTGGTCTGTGGGAATACAGCTCATCTTAATGGTATTTCTCCCCCTTTTCCTTCTCTTCCCTTTGCTTCTCGTACCTTTTCCTCCAAGGCGGCTGTCAGACATAGACGGAGGCAGCCAGAGAACTTCTCATTGCAGCTGTAGCTGACAGCAGGGCAGCAGGGAGCCGCTGGATTGGACGAGCGACTGCAGCCGCACGTCATGCAGAGGGGCAGCCAGGCTCACTTGTGCACAGCATCTGACAGATAATAACAGATAAAACCCAGGCCAACCAGCAGCTCGCTTCTCGCTAGGGGTTGGGAGACCCGTGGTGGTGGGGTGTTGGGTCAGATGGGGGGACAGGGGCATGTTGAGGGGTAAAGTGCTTTGACAACTAGCAGCCATTACCACCAGCAAGCCAGACACACGGACGTGCTAGTCAAGGACAAGCAAGGTCACAAATCTCAAATCCCTCCCCAGAATCATTTCTGCAGCTTACTGTACACTTGGAGGATGTTAAGATTGATTCTGAGCTTAATACAGAGTGTTTGTGCAGCTGCTGCATCTGAAAAAGCACATCAAAACCCAGCAGTCGCCTTATAAGTTTATTTTTTTCTTCCATTACTTACACGGGTTTTAATTTCTGTTCTGAGCTGTGAGTCTCAATGTAAAATAAAATTTGTTTATGCCAAAAAGCGTTTTTCTTTGTATCCTCGTTCTATTTCATGTTTTTATTCATATCCAAATCTGCTTTTCATCTTAGCGAGCAAACCTAAACTCCAGCGAACAAAATGCAAACACAGTTTCATCAGTTTAAGCTAAAAGAATGCTGACCGGAACATATTTAAATTTGTGGTAAAATACAATATTTGTTTGCAATCATGTCCACTTATGTTGGCCTAGTTTCACATCTACCTGCAACTAAAAAAGTACAGAAGCACAGTATCGCACAACCCATCTTCAGCCAGGACCCACAGTGAAAAAGTGTGTCCCATGTCATGCATCTCCACTGCCATGCAGATGCAGGATGCCAGCTGATGTGACAATGGGAAACACAGTCTTTCTATCACTGCTGAGACACGTGTAGTTTTGTGGAGGAGGAAGCAGTCAAGACAAATCTGGCCATCAGTAGCTGCACGGCCTGAGAAACACAGGCTGACAACCGTCCACCCCTGTTCCCTCTGAGCTGCTGCCACTGAGGGACAATTTCAAGGTGCAATACAGGCAGTTTTTGCTTTCCCATAAATTAAGTGACTACATCTGCTGAGGTTTGACAATACTGTTGATCATTAACCAAGAATCTATAACTATCCTCACATTTCTCCAAAACTCACTTGCTGTCCGTACTCTGTTTTGGGCAAATATTTCTCAATCTAAAAATCTAGCTTACGTTTTTTACTTTAATTACTTTTAAAATCTGATCAACATTAGCACTTCACTCAACATTTCTGTTGCTGAATGTCCTCTCTAACCAGCCTTACGACTGTGACTGGCCTGAGAAAATCTGTATCATTCCTTGGTCTCCAATAGAGGTCAGTGCAAAGTCACACACTAACACAGAGGACAGCAGGGTTGCATAAAAGAGTAGGAGGATTTCCAGAATTTAAAGGACTTTTAAGCATCTGCTGTGTGGAAGATTCCTGAAGAAAGACTGAGGCTGCCATTCTGTAGTTGAACCTGACAGTTGACCCGCCAGTGAAGGCAGGGCAATTAAAACTAGAATTTCCCTACGGAAATCAATAATGTATTATAATGTTATTTATACATACAGCACTCTACATACATGTAAGAGTATGTGAGTGCTACTCTGCGTGTGGAGCATACATGTAGAGTGCAGATCTGCGTGTGGAGCATACATGCAGATCTGACAGAGGCTGATAATGACCTTGACCGTGACAGCGGGTATCTCCTGTCCGGAATATTCTCATATGAACAATTAAGCAGAGCGACAGGTTATCATATTAACAATTTATCTTACTATTAGCAACAGGTATCCATATTGTTAGCAGATCGCCCAGATGCTCCGATTTTTAGAATTCCATAGGCTCTAAAGCAAAGAGGATGCAATAGGTTGTGAATAACAGTGATAAAGTGTGTAGAGCCAGCACATCGTCTCCACACACACACACACACACACACACACACACACACACACACACACACACAGTCCAAAAACTCAATCCACCAGCCATAACACAGAGACAGAGTGGCATCAACCTCTATTATCTAGTCCCTATGCTGCTAACACAAAAGGCTCCCTGGAACAAAAATCCAATCAGTCCTCTCTAGGAGGATTTGCTCCACAGCAGTGCTCCGCAACACTGGTGGCTCTGCTGGTGACAAAGAAATAATCTCAGAGCCCACAGCCTGTTTACTGCCTCGTCACATCGCCCTTTTTAGAAAGCGGACAGACAGAGTCTACGCTTTTCTGTTGTCATTTACTGTCCTCTGAGTTTAGCACTCTATCTCTCTCTCTCTCTCCTTTTCTGCATGCAAAAACATGAAACACATGGTTGACTGTGTGTACAGTGCGTGAAATTACCGTATTTGCGACACAGGGAATATTTACTCTAAGCATTAGTAATATATGCTTGACAAAAAACAACCTTCAGGCATATATGCTACAGACAGGTTTTAAATAATTGTTTGATGACAAATATTTTGAAAATATTTTCAATACTGTGCTGCCCCTTACTCACTCACCCTCCCCTTTCTTTCTGCTTCCTATCTCTCACAGTCCTCCATTCTTTGTCTGGTAAATTATCACACTCGTTCTCCATTCATTAGTATGCTGCTGCTTATTTAGCTACGCTGCTGAGAAGCCTTCAACAAAATCAACTGGAAAATACTCAATATGAAGCGGCCAGCATGTCCCTCTCCTTTCCTCCCTCCCATTCTTCATCTCCTTCTTTGTTTGTTTTATGTTTTTTTTAACCACATCAAAATGAAAGCATAGTCCCCTATAATGAAGAGGAGGGAGATAAAATATGCAAATTCACAGGGAAAGGATATAATTAGGGCAATAATAGGAAGTGTTGTTTTCACAGCTGCTCATTTACACAAAAGCCTGATAGTATTTTTTTTTTTTTTTACAAGTAATGTTCTTCTGTTTTTTCCTCTTTCCCTCCCTCCCTCGCTCCCTCCCTCCCTCAAGGTGCAAAGTCTTGTGCTCCACAAAAAAACAAATCTCTGCAGCTCTCCAGTCTGAAAGCCAGTCAACCACACAGTGATCGAGCCACCCAGAGATTTCTATCAGCACAGGTATGTACCAACGGCCTGGATAGCAAGCAGGAGGTTGCATCCAGACCTGTCATTCCACCATACCCGTGTCAACTCAGGCTAACATTGAAACACTGAAGCACTAGTGATAGGGCTGGATGAATGTGCAAGAATAGCTCACCCTTGCTCAAAGGACAGGACAAGAGACCCAAAAGAAACACTTGAAGGTTTCCGTTTGTTGTACATAGATAAACTGCTGCCACTGGTTGTTTTGCTTTCAACAATTAAAGGAGACCTGGTGCAGTGTTTAAGAAAATTTAGTATAAAAAGTTTTCCGTATTTTAAAAGGGGTGACAAGGTCATAATTAGCATTTCAGAGTAATACAGGGAGCATGGCTAAAAGGTGCTCAATATTGCTTCACACTTGCTACTTTGATGGCTAGGTCTTTGTTGCTTAATTAAAAAAAAAAAAAAATGTGGTTATAGAAAGATGAGCGTAAATGAGGATGAAAAGAGTGCTTAATGAATGAATGTAGGTTTCTTATGTTTCAGCTTTACTTAAAGGGGGGTTGGTCGGGCAGATAAAAATCGGCTGATGAAAGTCAAAAACGAAACTGATATACATGATGGGTTCACTTTCATTTATCTGCAAGAATAAAGAAAGAAATATTAATGTTCTGAAATGAACACGTTTTCTTCAAAGTCAAACAGTATTGGTACCACCACAAAAGAGTTTAAATAATCTCCTTGTGTTTCATGAAGCAAGCATTTCAGAGGATTTAGAGAGGCAGCGGTGAGTCTCTACACCAATATGACAGACCTCCACGAATGCAGTTTGCAAGAAGACCAAGAAAAGTAGATAATAGTCAAAACAATAGCACCACCACAACAAAGACATAAATACATGATATATCACTGTATTGTTTGGATGGTTGCCCAGACTTTCATCTGAACAAAAGGAAGCTATTAAATCACTGAGAGAAGGCCAGGCTGGTGTATTGTGTAAATTAGAGAACTCTGTTGACCCCACGTTCACACTGCAGACAATTTAGTTCAAAGTAATCCCTGTTTTCTAACAAGTGTTATGCAAACAGAAAGGCACTGTTAATGCTGGTGCTTCCTTGGAGAGAAAGCAAGACTCATTGGAGTCCAGTGGTGTAATGTAGAGGCAGTGCTTAACACTGGATGTTATCTGTCTCGCGCACGCGCAGGTCGAGTATTTAATATCAACAAAGTCACCTGTGACCTGGGATGATGTGGGGCGTAGCTTATACTGTATAAGCCCACGTCATCAAAAATGTCCCTTGATAATCTTCTCGCAGTTAATTGGCGAATGCAGGTTGAATTGAAGGAAGGAAGGAAGGAAGAGAGAATAGCCGTCATATTGTCGCAAGAAGCCCTGCAACCGCGTGGTTGGAGCTACGGTTTCGTCCTCCAAGGGCTGCGGTTAATTAGTACGGCTGCACTCCTAAACCTGCTGTTAGATCGGTGTTTTCGCCAGAAATCAGCACGGGTTGAGGGCAAGATAGTGCGTGGCTCTCCAGCTTTGGAGTTAGGCCGACGAGGTAAGTTTTTCCTTAGTTTAAAAATAAATTGTTGTTTTTCTGACTGAGGAGCCTGTTTTCGGATCTCCTTGACTCTTTTGTTATTGATTGTTTCACGCTTAGCAGTAATTCTTAGTTGAAATTGTAGGCTCTCTGCCGAGTGTTTTTGCTCGTTAAAGCATGTCAAGTAAACTTTAATTTATCCTTTGGTAGAGTGTTGGCTCCCCGGTAGACTTAAAAGAAGCTACATATATGGGTGAATTTATTATTATTTTTTTGGTTACTGGGTGAAGGAGAGTTATTTAATTTGAGTTCAAATAAAAGACAGACTCTCTCTGATCTGTTACTCTAAGTGATTTCGCTTATGGGTATAATTGACTTTTATTGTTAAAAGGGGGAGTTATTTTCATTTTGTCTTTAATAACAAGGAAAAGACAAAGGAGCTTGCTTTGATCTGTTAACAGTTATTGTTGTGGGAAAATATATATATATATATATAAAAGCTGCATAAATATGCAGGGTCCCACCATGTTAGGGACACGACATGTTTGTCGCTCCTGCATGGCTCCACTGCTGGCTGCAGATGGCCATAATGAATGCCCCACGTGCCTCGGTATTACTCACTTGAGAGAAGGGCGGTCTGACAGTCAGTGCATGAATTGCAGTTTTATGCCACGGGAACTGAAGCTAGCTCGGCGAGCGGAAGTGGACGGACTGCAACTTGAAGGCCAGTTGCCTTCAGCTGGTGTGGGCTCACAGGTGCGGAGTAGACATCATCGTCCCCCACTTTCAGGTGCCCCCCCTAGAAAGAAAGCCAAGAAGGTGGATGGTTTGGCAGCCAAGGTAGACACACTAGCCTCAGAATTCGCTGAGATTAAGGGGTTGCTCCTCAACCTTCAGCCAGGCAGGGGGGCTGCAACCAGTGTGGACTTCCCAGCCGGGAGCCCCACCCCTCGAGGATGGGATGACAATGCCCTGTCTACAAGGGCTTTCTGCAGACAGTTCTGCGATGACAGACCTGGCCAGGGAGAAGTGGAGGCTTCCACCCGTGCTTCTCAGCAGACGGGGAGCGGGTCCAGAGCAGGCTCGGAGGCTGCCCATGCCACAATTAAGCCAGTATGGCACTGGCGCGCTTGGGCTTGGATGAAGCACCAACTGCAGGTAGTATGCATTCTTTAGGCATCTCCCGCCTGAGGAGGGTTTTTCTGTGCCACCTTCCCAGCCATACATCGAGGAGCTCCACAAATGCTGGCCAGACTCCAAAGCTTTTTCTCACCACACCACTGACAGCAGGGCCTTGGCTGCCATGCAGAATGCCAGCAGTTACGGGTTGGGCCAGATGTTATCGCATCCCTCATTGTGTCACCCACTGAAGTGTTAAGACCGGATGCTTGCTGTCCGGTAGTGTGTAGTGTTGCATTACGGATGACTTTCTGGTGAGAGGTTATGATACAGCAGCACACATGGACCATATTGGAAATCTTTTTCCCACCTGATGTTAGCTCTGTCCGAGTCGTGGATGCTTCTGTCCAGAGCCTCAGTGATGCAGCTTTGCAGGCATTTGCCCTTATGACCAGAGAGCTTGGTAGGCTAATGGCAACACTTACCCCTGGCTCGTCGCCAGGTCTGGCTGGCCCAATCCCCACTTTTGGAGCCAGGCAGGCCTGCGCACTCTCCCTGTAGTACCAGGGGAGCTGTTCGGCCCAGCAGTGCAGCAGGCTTTGGAGCGGGGAATCCAGGCTAACCAAACTAGGCATCAGTTTGCTAGCCTTCAGGGGCCTACACCCCTTCTGAGACAGCAGCCTTCACAGTGTTATGGCAACAGTCGCCCTCGTATGCAAGCTCGTCCCGGTGGCTTCCCACGAGCTTCACAATCCTTTGAGCGGTCAGATCACCGGTGTCAGGTGCCAACACAGTTTGCGCCTCAGACGCAGAGGGGTCGGAGCTCGGGCTATCGGCCCCCCCAGGGATCCGCGGCCGGCTGTCGGACGCTTCTCCCGGCAGCACCTCAGTTGCTGGGAAAGCTGCACTACAGACCCGTGGGTGGTGACCACACTTTCCCGGGGGTACAATCTTCAGTTCCCAGTTTTCAGTTTGATCAGGCTGACCACTGTCACCAATTCCACGAAGTCTCAGGCACTGAGACAAGAAATATCAACCCTCCTGGAAAAGAAGGCCATCAAAAGAATAGATCTTCAGACACAGCAAGGTGCGTTTTAAATTTTCAAATTCCAAAAAAAGAGGGTCGGTTTCGCCCTATACTGGACTTACAAGGGCTAAACAAATTTCTGAAAGAGTTGCCTTTCCACATGCTGCATACAACAGATGTACAGGCCTCGATGCAAGCCAGTGGTATGCAGATCCTTCCATATTTGGACAACTGGCTTATTTGTGCTCCGAGCCAGGAACAGGTGGAGCAGGACTCTGCCTCCCTTCTATGTCATGTGACAAGGTTGGGCCTTACCATCAATTAAGCCAAAAGTTGTCTGATACCCAGCCAAAGGGTGGTGTTCATTGGATTAACTCCGGACTCCTGTCACATGCTGGCATTCCCAACTCCATGGCGGGTAGAGGTCATACTCCAGCTTCTTCGTCATTTCCAGAGGGACAGGAGGTTGAGGTACAGCCTTTTTCTCAGGTTGATGAGTATGTTGACCTCTGTAACATCAGTGGTGCCGCTGGGCTTCCTGTATTTACGACCCTTCCAAATTTGGATCAATGGCCTCCATTTAGATCTGCAGTTACACAGATCCAAGAGAGTCAGGGTGTCCACCCGAGGCCTACTAGTGTTACGGCCATGGAGAGATGGGGCATATCTGTCCAAGGGCATCTCACTGGGTTTGATACCATCGCGTCAGGAGGTAGTGGTAATTGACGCGTCGCCCACAGGGCGGGGGTCAGTGTGGCAGCACAGGACAGTGAGTGGCCTCTGGACGAGCCAGGAAAGGATGGAGCACATAAATGTGCTCAAGCTCCATGCTATCAGTTTGGCACTGCACGAGTTCCTGCCGTATTTGAGAGGCAGGCATGTTCTTGTTCAATCCGACAACACGTCGGCTCTCTACCATGTAAATCGGCAAGGGGGCACCAGGTCAGCCACGTTGCTGCAGGTAGCACGGCGACTCCTGGTATGGGCTTTCTCCCGCTTGGCCAGCCTCAAGGCCATGTACTTGCCGGGGCCACAGAACGTGGTGGCAGACTACCTCTCCTGCCAGATGCCTCCCGCTTGGGAGTGGAGACTCCACCCGGGCATGGTAGAGGAAATATGGGGCAAATATGGCACAACAGAAGTGGACCTGTTTGCCTCAGAGTCTACAACCCACTGCTCCCTTTGGTTTTCACTGAGGGAGGAAACGAGTTCGTTGGGACAGGATGCCCTGGCACACCCGTGGCCAGATCGTCTCCTCTATGCCTTTCTGCCATTCCCACTGATAACGGTTACGTTGCACAGAGCAACCACAGGCTCCGGTTGGTGGCCCTGAACTGGCCAGGGAGACTCTGGTTTCCAGTGATGCTCAAGCTTTTAGATGGGGTCCCATGGTGCCTTCCCAGGAGGCGAAACCTGGTGTCGCAGCTGGGGGGCCACATCTGGCATCCGAGCCCGGAACGCCTGCAGCTATGGGTGTGGTCCTTGAGGGGCCTGACCCACTCCTCGAGTCGTGGAGCTATCTGGTACTGGAATCCCTTCATCTCCCGCCTTTTGAGCCTCTGGAGCAGTCAGAACTAAACTGGTTGTCAATGAAGGTTGCGTTTCTTCTGGCTATGGCATCAGTGAAGCGAGTGAGTGAGCTTCATGCCTTGTCAGTGAATGAAGCATGCATGCGCTGGAACTCTGATGGCACAGGAGTGGCACTTTGGCCTAACCCATCATTCCTCCGTAAGAGGTTGGCTCCAGCCCACTTTAATCAAGTCATTCAGCTAGCAGCCTATGACTCCTCATGTCCACGGGTTCCTGAAGCCGATTCAGCAGAACTGCTCTGCCCAGTGAGGGCCTTGAGGCATTACAAGCAGGCGACTGCTGGCTTTTGCCACTCTGATAGCCTGTTTGTCTGCAATGGGGGCCATAGGAAAGGGCACGCCCTGTCTAAACATAGGCTTTCCAGGTGGGCTGTTGAAATTATCGAAGGAGCGTACATGTCAAAAGGACAACCTTTGCCTCTTAACATTCAGGGCCACTCTACCAGGAGTGTCTCCACTTCATGGGCAGCGCTGCGGGGGGTGCCTCTGAGTGAGATTTGCACTCCCTGCAGCCACCTGGGCTACACCATGCACCTTTGCCTGTTTTTATAGGGTTGATGTCGCTGCCCCCCATGCAGTAGCAGCAGCTGTCTTGCGGAAACCCTCTGGCCGTTCCCGATAAGGTGGGATTGGTGGGAGTGTTAAGCACTGCCTCTGGTGGTCAGGAAGAATGAAATACAATGAGAGTTATGTATGTAACTACAGTTCTATGAATTCTGGATGACCGCCAGAGCTCTCTGTCACTCAGAATCTTGGCGAGAAGATTTTGTAGGGACATTTTTCATGATGACGTAGGCTTATATAAGCTGCGCCCCGCATCATCCCAGGTCACAGGTGACTTTGTTGATATCAAACACTCGACCTGTGCGTGCGTGAGACAGATAACATCCAGTGTTAAGCACTGCCTCTGGCGGTCATCCAGAATTCAAAGAACTGTAGTCACATATGTAACTATCGTTCTTACTCCTCTACATTTATATGACAGCTGTAGTTACAACTTACTTTTCAAATTAAGATTTTACATTACAAAAATCATGATCGGCTTATAAAATACACTTTGTTACAGATTAAACCCGCGGCTGGTCTAGTTTGGTCTCATTGTCATGTCTTTGACATCTATGCGAATGTTGATCGAGCTTTCGCCCTGTAAACTTTTTAGACAGTTTCATTTAAATAGTCCAAATATACAAGAGATTAAATTATACAGTATTTTGCTACAAATCAAAGATTGTAGAATATTTTGTTTTTCTTGTTTGCTCTCCCATTAATCATGTCACGACCCCTCAGATTTATCTTGACACCCCTTGGAGGGGCAACTTCAATGTATCAGGTAATTAAAACTTACCATCACTTGTGCATTGATTCATCAGTACTAATAATCTAATAATGTAAAATAAAATAATATATAATTCAGAAGTACTTTCTATACATTAAGTACATTTTGATTGTAATACTTTATTTAAATTAATTGCGAGTCCCTGTGGCAACTAGAATACATTTCTAATGTAATGCTTATACATTGTGGTATTGGTACTTTCAATTAATAAGTAAAAAAACTAAAAGATAACTAAACATGTACTTCCTTTAATTTTACAAGCAAAAAATGCTGCTTTAGTTATATAGTTTTTTTGTTACTCTGCCAGATTAAGCAACTGTAAGTACCATCCTGGTCAGAAACCATGTCTACTATAGTGGTGAAAGTGTGAAATACATCAGACATTTTCATTTCACTGTTTCAGTTGTTTAGTTGTAGTCTATTTTAAAAAGATAAAGTAATAACTTGACCTCCAAATTACAGTTTAACTTGATTTGCAGGTTATTTTGTAGCTGGTTAACACTTTTTCTCAAATTAAGACAGAGCCAGGATAAGGTGAGAAGGAGAATACACTTATTGGACAGTGCTGGGCAAGTTACTCTGAAATTGTCATTTATTACTAGTTTCTTATTAGTCCTTAAAAAAGTAATATTATTACTTAACTTATTACTGGGTGATACTATATTACTTTCCATTGTTTGACAGCGGAGGGGGGGTATTCTAACTTTTGGCAGGTTTGTGCAGGGGTGTTCACGAGAGAGAGAGAGAGAGAGAGAAAGAGGGAGCGAGCGAGGAGATGCTGCACGAATATATGCTCCTCAATACAGCTCCTCAATCAAATATGATTTTAAATATGCCTTTACTACCACCCCCTTCACCCCCAAACAAAGCAGTCTCTCCCGACTTTTTAGCTAATATCATATTCATAACAGCAGCGAGGAGTGTGGTTTTCACAAAGCATATAGCCTAGGCTTAATGTTTCTTAACACCAGCGGCTGAAAAAAAAATAAAGCAAGTAAATCTCAACTTTTAAACAGCGTTTTTTCTGCACATGTAGCCTGTTTATAAGAGCTTGATTCACTAATTACAAAACGCTATGTTAAAGCCACTCTCTCCCGAGGAGTCAGTCAAGCATCAGTGGCACTAGCTGCCGGAGTTTCTTTTTGTAATTTTCACGTCGCTGTGCTGCTTCAGCAGATGCTTCAATAAATCACATGTAGAAATGTTCACGATTGAAAGATTTATGCTGGTTTACACTAGACGATAATGTTCTTTGCATCAGACTGTGACACAATAATGTCAGTAGTTACTTATAGCTGTGGAAAGAACGCCTCTCTCCCTCGTTCTCCATTCTTCCTTTAGTTTTTGGCTATCAGCGGACATGAACAAAGTCTGGTGCCGCTGACCTGCCGCACAGTCGTTGATTCATGTCAAGGATGGTGCGTTTAGTAACAAGTAACACAGCGTTACTTGCATTAGTATAACATAATAATAGAAAAGTAATTAGTTACACTACTTAGTTACTGGGAAAAATAATATGGCTATGGACTGTGTAATTTGACTCACATTGGAAGTCAAGAATGATGATTTGGGAAGCTATTTAAGATTGTATCATTTAGATGTGATTGTCTGCATTCTATGTACTTAAAGTATCTTCTGAAACCCAACTGGACTCTTGAAAACCAAAAAGTAGTAACAATTCAATTCTTTCAAAATATACATTTAAATTTGAATTTGTGAGCAGCAGTTTTTCTAGCTGTGATTTTAATAAAAAAGAATATACCTTGACAAGGTTGTTTCCATGGAAACAATAAGGCTAAAATAATTATGGTTGTGACCATCAGCACCAGCTGATTTTGCAGGTATACTCATGCCTCCCTCATGCTGCATTTACATACTACAATTTCCACACTATAACTATGGAATGAAAGATTCAGACAAAGCGTTTGAATATGAGTAGCTGACTCAAACGTGACCTCTAGCCTCAGAAATATGTACAGTGGTATTGTCTGGAGAGAGAAAAGTGGAAAACACAAAGAAATATCTGTAGAAAGAGAGGCTCTAATGAAGAACATTTCTATTCTGTTCTGACAGAAACAGCAGGGAAATGGAGATACAAAGAGAGAAGTGAAAGAGTGAAAAAGAAGAAAGTGAGAAGGGAGATCTGAGAACTGCCTATTATCTCCACGCTGCTTCATTGCTTTAGACACACACACAAACACACACACACACATACGACCATGCTCTCAAATCTGCCTAGATCTCATGAATATCATTGACCTTTTTTCCACTGTAACGCTGAGAGCGCATAAAGGGGAAAGGATAACCTAAACAGAGGCAAGCACAGTTAATTTAGAACAACATATTATTGGGTGCTGACTGCAGATATGGAAAAGGACAATCTAATCGATACACCAAAAGAATGACAATGGCCTCTCAAATCAATGTCTGCACCCCATTTTCTCACTGTGAAAAGACAAAGCCTTCAATTCAGGTGTTTTTATTGTTCTGTTTTACCCTGTTTGCACCTGTGTGTGTATAGGGAGGTGTACATGCTTGTGTGCATGTGTGCGTATGTGTGTACCTGGGTGCTGCTGTGGTGGAACAGTTGCCAGGACTAATCATTATTTAGTTGTGGCGGGGCTGGAAAGGTCAGCAGTCTGAAATGTCAGGCTGTGTTCAACAGGAGCCAGATGCAGCCGTGCGCTGCTCAAGTGTCCAATTAAAGAGGGCCGAGTGAGGTTCGAGTGGGTCCGTGTTTGGGAGTGAGTGTTCATGTGTGGGTGAAATGAGAAAAATGAGAGTAAAAGAGATCCCGTGTGTTTTTTGTTGATTTTTCTCTGCTATGTGTATCATAGCTGTATGTATACATGTACACTCAACGATACGTGTGTGAATACATGTGTGAGTGTGAATCATTCTTCAGAGTAGCTAATGAACACCATTAGAGACAGAGGCCAACAGAGCAACAGGGGCAGAATCCTCATCAAATCTCTTTCTCTCTCACACACACACACAGCACGTTATGAAGCCACTTGAGCCTATTAGTTTGTTCACACCCTGTGATTCCTCCTGCTGTCTGTGCTATGAAGACAAGACGAAGAGGGGGGAATGAAGGATAGAGAGAGGAGGGAAATACTACGACACAAAAAGGGCAGAACCAAGAGGACAAAGGCAATGTGATAAAATAAGATCACTCATAAATAACAGTAGATAACGAGAGATGCTAAGTCAAACAAGCAGAGGAAGAGGTGCTGAAAGCAGAGAGAGAGGCACGTGAGAGGATGACAAGGAGAACGGGAGCGAAAGAGCGGAAACTCTTTTAATCTGCAGGGAGAAGGAGAGGGTGTCCTGCCTGTGTTTCCCTATCAGAGTCATTCATCTGAAAGCTTCACCTGCTCTTCATACAGCCATCATAATAACCTTCAACTTGTTCTGTGTGTGTGTGTGTGTGTGTGTGTGTGTGTGTGTGTGTGTGTGTGTGTGTGTGCGCATGTGCGCTTACCTGCTGTGAATAGTAATAAGCAACAGGGCAGGATAAAATATGTCTGCCAAGTTAAGAATATAATAGACTTCCCTTCAAGGCCGCACTACAGTCTGAATAATGACCTGCAATAATTTACACAGCACACTGAGCTCTGCACTGGTCAGAGGAAGAAACCTTTCAGTGAGAAATAATTGAAAGCTATTTCAGTACATCTAGGCCCCTCCATAAGTGTAGACTAAACCCTGAAGGAGGGTAGTTCTTCTGTGTCCACTGGAATTGACTGTAAGCTAATTCAAACAGTGGGATGCAAAGTTTAACAGAAAGTTCTATTGAATTCTTCCTGACCACCAGCTTTAGCACTGGATAGCTCCATCTTGCACATGCGCACGTTGAGTCATTATACCAACAAAGTCACCTGTGACCATGTTATAACGTAGGACACACAACCTGTATAAAACCCTGACATCATCATGCAATCTGTCCCTTCTATCTTCTCGCAATTGAATAAGCTAATATCAGAGTTGTGTTAAGAAGCGGTGACTCGCCTGGTTCGCTGCTGAAACTGTTCATACAGTAGTGAGCTTAAAAAAGGGATGTTTTCGCCTTTTCTGCGTTTCTCTGTGCTCTCGGAGGGATACAACATAGGTAGTGAATACATCGTTAAGTGTAAGCCCCTTATATGTTAATCAGGCAGCGCTGAAGTGCACTGCTACTGTAATATAGCTTTGGTTAGAGTGTCTGGGGCACACTCGTTTTTGTTGGACTGATCAACTTGATGACATGTTGAGCTCTGTAACTCTTGTCATGGCCCCCATCCAAATGGATGATGGTCACGATCAGTGTCTAGGGATCAAACACCTCAGGGCAGGGGTCTCTGACAACCCTTGTATGAACTGTAGGTTTACATCATTGTCAGTAAGAAGGACTTGACTTGTAGAGATAGGAGGTGATACCGGGCTGCTGTCTTTTAGTGTGGTTGCAGATCCAACAGCATCTAAGGAAGGCAGACACTTTGGCTCTCAAAGTTGATGGTCTTTCATCTGGGATAGCCCAGATTAAGGAGCTCCTGCTCAATTTCTGGTGGGGACTGGTCTCAAGAGGATGCATCAGCTGCAGCCTCGTGCAGTTTGTTTGCAGATGCAGGGAAAGAAGGACAAAATGAGGATGGAGACACAACCCTCATGGGCCTATGTTGCTTTTTCTCAGGGGTCTGATGGTATGTCATACAGTGGTAAAGAAGCTGACCGTACCACAATGAAGCCAGCAATTCGGCTTTAGCACGTCTGGGGCTGGACGAAGCTCCTGTTGCCTCAGTTCCTCCTTGCTAGGAGTTACAACATAGCAGCATGCATGGAGCTTATCGGTAATTCCCCCTCTCACCTTATACTGGCTCTGTCTCAGATCCTCCAGAAAATGGGTGCTGACTCCTCTGCCTAGACCCTCAGTGATGCATCCCATCAGACTTTTGCTTTCTTGTCTGGGGAGCTTGGAAGGTTACTGTCGACAGTGACACTGACACAAGGCCAGGTCTTGCAGTCCCCTCTGCCCCCCTGTGTTCAAGCATTGTAAGTGGGGGATAAGTAGTGATTCAGCCCCAGGTCTTCCTTTCATTCCTTCCCAAGAGACTAAACAAACTCTCACATTTGGCCTCATGTGACAACGACGGTCATTCAGACTTGGACTCAAAAGACTCCAACGACCACAACGACTGTTGTTACAACAGCCAGGAGCACTACAAACCAAGCAGTATTCATCATCAGCTAACAATTATAAAGACAAAGAATATGGGTGAAAGAAAGGATTAGCACATGCAGGTAGCAGGGATTGTCTGTGCTTCAGAGACAGCTAGATGTGAGTAAAAAGTGTTTAGCGTTGAAAAAGTAGCTGCCTGTTCCGCCAGCTGCCTTCTCTCACTGGCTGGATGTGGATGTCGAGTCGGCCGACTCTTCTAGATATTTTGCATGCTAGCTATCTGGCTCGCATCTGCAATGTGTCAGTGATGTGTCGGGGAGCTGTTTTGATGCTTCGTTGAGTAGTTCACACATAACGACTGGCGGCCGCCGATTGATCGCCGATTTACCCCTGATCACAGCCTCGGTCGCCGAGCTAACCGACAGGCAAATCAGGCAAAAAATCATGTGATAGGCTTAAACAAACTCTCACATTTGGGCTCATGTGACAAAGCCAACAAAAGTCCTTCAGACTTGGCTCCAATGACCATAATAAATGTTGATACAACAGCCAGGAGCACTATGAACCAAGCAGTATTCATCACCTTGATAATGATTCCACAGAGGTTAAATAGCTTGGATTCTCTGCCAGTCAGTCAGCACAGAAAAAGCCTCATGGATGAGAGGGAAAGTCCACTTGCCCTTGATTTTAACACATTGGTTAAAAAGTGCATTTTATTATCAACTGAGTAACATTTTGTAGCAGTAGAAAATACTTAGCTCAGTAGTTATCAAGTATTTGTGCACTTTTACCTCACTTAAGAAACCATAGAGTGCTAATTTGACATTGCATTCACCAACAAAAAATTAAATAAGGTAAGATGAGTATAGCAGCTTTGCAATTCCTTAACATTTTAATGTTTTTGTTGTATAGGATTTAATTTAAATTGGACTGTTTTTGGTATAAATTTAGACACTATACCTACACTGAACAAAACGTGTGTGTCTGGAATTTCCTCCATTTTCCTCACGCAGTGCAACACTTCTGCTTCACATAGAGTTGATCAGGTTGTTGATTGTGGCCTGTGGAATGTTGGTCCACTCTTCTTCAATGGCTGTGCGAAGTTCCAGTCATGTCGAGACCCCGATGAGGACAACGAGCATGCAGATGAGCTTCCCTGAAACTGTTCCTGACAGTTTGTGCAGAAATTCTTTGGTTATGCAAACCGATTGTTGCAGCAGCTATCCAGGTAGCTGGTCACAGACAATCTTGGAGGTGAAGATGCTGAATGTGGAGGTCCTGGGTTGGTGTGGTTACACGTGGACTGCGGTTGTGAAGGCCGGTTGGATGTACGGCCAAATTCTCTGGAACGCCTTTGGAGATGGCTTATGGTAAAGAAACGAACATTCAATTCATGGGCAACAGCTCTGATGGATATTCCTGTAGTCTGGTGGACCAATTGCACGGTCCCTCAAAGCTTGCGACATCTGTGGTATCATGCTGTGTGATGGAACTTCACATTTTCGAGTGGCCCTTTATTGTGACCAGCCTAAGGCACACCTGTGCAATACCCATGATGTCACGTGGACTTCCTGTGATTGTTAACTTTGTGCAACAAAACAAAAGAAGAAGAAAAGCAGTGGTAGAAAACCAATGTGAATGTGGGTTACATGATCATTTTCCCTTACTTACTTTAAAAGCCTAAAAGTATAGTATATAGTATATATAGTATATAAGTATATAAAAGTATACAGACATAGTTTGGAACCAAGAAGACCAAAAATTCACTGTGATCAATCTAAAAGGGGTTCAGGTTTTCTCAAAAGATATGTGAGAATCTGGCAGAAAGATAAACATCTCTGCAGCACACCACGGATCAACCCTTTTTATGAGAATGGCTAGATGAGAGTCATCTCTGAGTAAAACACATCTGACAGCCCACCTGGAGTTTACCAAACTCAGAGCATTAGGAAAAATAGCCTCTGCTGTAATGAGACAAAAACCAGGTCAACCACCTTCAAATGCCTAAAACATGAAACATGTTGATGAAAACATGATGCTATGGTAATAATGATCAAAGCCTGGCACTGGGAGACATGTTAGAACAGAGGGGATTATGTCCTTGAAGAAAACCTGCTCTGCAGCTCAAATGAACTGAGTCTGAAAATGTCTGAAAAGGATCAGCAAAGAAGAAACATTACCAAACCAGTTGTGGTAAACTGGTATGGGGTTACACTGACAAACTGGTGGTTTTAGTATTCACATCAAGGGTTAATTAATTAGAATTAGGTTAAAAATAAATATATTCTACAACAATTGGTGGAAACAGTGAAAGGGTCTGAATGTTTCTGAAGCAACTGTTAATAGTTAAGGTGAATCATCAATCATTCACTGAAAAATTATAATAATTTTTTCTGCATCTTTTCCTTTTGTTCCATTGTTTCTAGATCTGTGATAAAGTATGAGGTACTATTAATTAGTTATAGGATTTTTTTTAGGACACATTTAAACATCACTAATATATCAAAACCCCAAAATACACACGAAATTGGACATGTGACCATAGATCAGAAGTGACCATATTTGGACGAGAGGGTGGAGCTGGGGAGGGATGCACATTGCTACGCCTGAATGGTCTCCGAGGTAGCAACATGTCAATCACAAGGTAGCCACGCTCTAAAGCATTCCCTGCTTCATCGTGTATTTTACTCTAAGTGGGACCATAATTTACAAAATGAAAATCATGCTGTATTGAAGAAGACTTAAAACTAGCAATTAAGACCATAAACTCATTAGGAAAGTATTTATTGAGGCATTAAATCAAGTAAGAAGTGGGGTAATTTTTTCATAAGCTTGCATACAATCTTTTTGCAACCAGTGGAGTTTCTCCCTGCTGGCTTTAAAAAGAATGTAGGTTGAGGGATCTGCATTGGCGTCACTTTTCAGACCTGGAGGTTTCTGCTTGCTTGTGAAAGTTCCTCACAAATCCATCAGGAACACACCCTCTAAACTAACACTTTCTGAGGTCAGTTTAGGCCCCATCCACACTACTGGGTTTTTGTTTTAAAACGGAGACCTTTTGCTAAGTTCCTCCCGCCCAGACTAAAATGGTGAAAACGAAGACCTAAAACGGAGAAGTGTGAAAAAAAAGTTTTGCTACTGACAGAGTTTTTGATTTTGTATTTTTATTAAAATATCTTGTACCGTGCAAATAACACTTATAGCCTAGGCCTACACTTGTAAGTTACTGTACACGTCGCCGTTTACTTTGTGACGACTCTCAGTCTGCCGCCACAGCTGATTTTAACTCCCATGTTACATTCAGTAACAGTCCCTGCTCGTTCATGGTCCATGATGTGATTTTTCCTCCGCATTACTTTATTCTTTCTGTTGTTGTGATTTGGCGCTATATAAATAAAATTGAATTGAATTGCATTGAATTTCGCCAAATCATCTGTAACTATGGAATAGACAATCTGCTTCATGTTTACACCGGCACGCGCATGCCCAGTGTACGTGAACAGCCACTAGATGTGGTGTTTTCAGTCATTTTAGTATAGACGGAGATCAACTCTGATACGCAGCTAAAATGCTGGTGTGGACGGAGATTGTATTTGTTTTAAAACTTTGTTTTTAAACTAAAATGGAGTAGTGTGGATGGGGCCTTAGTTGCAATTAGCTGTTGTATACATGTTGACATGATATAATTTCATATGATAACCTAATCCCTCCCTCTTTGTCTTTCTCACTTGATCATAAAAAGTGTTGCTCACACTCTCTCCCTTCTTTCCAGCCCTTTCTCTCTCTCCCTGGTTGCCCTCTGTCAAACTGTGAAGGCTAGGGGCGAGTCTTGCCTATGCCCAGGGCCCGAGGAACAGCTGCAACACAAACCTGCTAAATTAACCCGGTCTCCATGAGCCTCACATATGCATTATTCTAATCAAAGCATATTAGATCATCCAGATACTTTAGACATATGGGCCTCTGTATCCTCCTTGCCGTATCCATCTGTTACTCCTCCCCCGTTTTTCAATTTTCTCCTTGCTTTCCATCTCAGTGGATCCATCGTTCTCACAGCTGCCTCTTTCCAGTAAGAAAATGCCATAGATTTCTAACATTGCAACTACTTTATGACATGTTTCCACATCCAGTCAAACTTGGAGCACCATATGTGCGCCTGACTAGAGCATGTTACAAGTTTGAGGTGCATATTGGACACTATTCAAACTAATCTGAATAAAGTGTAAACACATTTTACCTCTCATATGCATACTGAAAATAAAATGAAACCATAAACAGTACAGCGATACAATATGCTCGTAAAAATTAATTGAAAATATTCTATTTAAGTTCCCTACTAAATCAAGTGTTTCATGTAAGAGTGATTGAAGATTGTATGACTCAGTAGTGCATAAATTTAGTTGTGTTTATAGCATTTTTAATTGTTTGCAATATGTGTTAGTGTGTGTCCATGAGCAGTGTACATGACCATTTAGGTGCTGTTTAGATTTATAAAGTGCATTTTTTAATAGTATTAGTTTAGGCTAATATAAAAGTGGGTTTTATATCAATGGTTTAGTGGTGCTGAAGTAGAGAGGTGGACTGCGGGCAAAAATGAAGATCTCAGGGACTTACCGGAGTTGGTGATGGTTAACAGGTCTAGACGGCGTTGTTGCTGGAAGAAAAAAAGAAAGTTAGACAAATGTCATAAAATGATCATTAACTTTCTGTAATTATCTTGCAGTCTTGCAGTAAGCTTAATAATCAGTCTCACACATACCATATTAGTTTAGTTAGCTCAGTATAGCTCACAGTTAACAACACAGAACATCTTACAATGACTTTAACAAGCAAATTTTTTTGTTGTTGTTATAAGCAAATAGTTTTCTTGTCATTATAAGATGTTCTAAAGGCTAAAGGCAGTGGTAACTCTTACCCTTTACAAAACTTTTTACATTCGACTTGTTAACATTTGAGTCAGTAGAATCTTAACAGTCCAAGTAATTTCTGAATAAAACTCTTCTTTTGTTAAGGTAAGTCTTGGTGTAGTTCAACATTCAATGCGAAGAACCTTAAAGCTTGTATAAGTAATGTCCCCAACACTCTGTGTGTGTGCATTTGTGTAAGTGCAACCTCATGGGTTGGAAGAGTGTGCAATTTAACACTTGATGTTTCCAGCAGCTGTAAAGGAGTCTAGAGTAGGTGCTAGCCGACTACCCCTCTCTTTAACCTGCTGCTATACTCCACACACACACACTTACCGACACACGCACTTGACTGTTGAGCACTGCCGTAATCAACACCTCAGCCTTCCTCATCTATCAGTCCCTCAGGAAAGAAGATCTTCACATCCTTGGAAGGATGAAGGGTCTGTCTGTCTGTCCGTCTGTCTGTCTATGTGTGTGTGTGTGTGTGTGTGTATGTGTGTGTGTGTGTGTGTGTATGAGTGAGACACACACACACACACACACACACACAGTACAGCTAAGGTCACAGCCATCTTTTAGGACCAGACTGCATTAACATTCAAGCACATACGAACCAGTTGCTGAGAGGGATAAGCAGAGAAACTCACAGCATACTTGGAGTCCTTCTCTCACATACAGTGCTGCCTGAAGTGGAACTCTCCGATAGGCTACTAAACACTTATTTTAGTATTTAGCAGATGATCTTACTTAGAGTGACTTATAATACACAATATGTGTAAATGAGTCCACTGTGTGCAACTGCAGTTTGCTAACATGCATGTATAAAAGCAATAGAAGTCATTTATTGACACCTTCATGCATGTACAATGATAGCATATGTACTTAACTGTAACTGACTGTAAAATTGTTCTAAATGAACAAATTGACAGACTGAATCTCAACATTTAGGCTACTGAAAACTCACCTCATTACCTGTTCCCACATCGCAAAAGGTGGGCCTCTACATGACAAGTGTCTGTGATAGCCTATAAGATAACTACTAACCTAAAATAAATAGCCTAAGTTCATATTAAAATGTATTTTAATGTCCCTACCAAACTGCTCATAATATTCAGCGTCACATAAGAAAAATGACACCCGTTTATTTTAACAGCTGTGACAGGCTGTGTGAAACGGACTGGGGAGCAACAAAAAAATATAAAACACATTTTAAAGCAGTAAGTAGGCTTACTGTAAAAAACTACAGTAAGAAGTAGCTTACAAGGCTTTTCAATCAGTCTCTGTATAATGATATCGATAGAGCCTACAAACGTTTCTCCACATCATCATGGAGTTGATCTCTTATCTTGAACATAACCTGCTCCGGACCAGGTTAGCCTTTCAGCATAAGTTACCATGGCAACCTACCCCGGTAAGAAGTGATCCACTGTCGTGGTCCTGAAAATTCAGGGTTAAGCCCGAAGTTACCTGCATAAGCTCAAATCCTGCTTCGTGGCACAGGCCCCAGGTCTCTATTTATAAATTGGGAGGTACAAACACAAGTATACTGAACCACCACTTCATGTCTCATTATGGAGATAAGGGAAAATAAGAAGATGAAGATAAGATGAAGCTGAAGTGTTAGATCCGTAGGTTTATTTGCTTATTTTGCCTTAAGTAAAATATGTATGCCAGCACAGTACGGTTGTCTATAGGTTACCTGTATAGATGTAGGCAGTAGAGGTCACTGTGACGACACAGAACAAAAAGAGAGCAGGCTGAGATCATAGAGGCCCACCACTACACATGCACTCACTCACACACTGATTTACACGCTCATAGTCTCCACCCCCGAAGTCTCACCACACACACCCTGATGCTGCTGTGGAGGCCGCTGACTCTCTACAGTCAGCCAGACATGGAGCCACAGCAGGAATCAATAACATCAGAGAAACATTTATATCTCTAACTCTTCTCACTGCTGCTGTACAGGGGATAACGCTTTGATTAGAACCCTTAACTACACCATAATTATATGTTTGTGTACAGTAAAAACACTACGTGTACATTGAGATTTCTTTAGCAAATGTTACAGCAGTAACTCTAAACAACAGTGCACATCTTTTTCAACTTGATTATAACTCAGTATTTATTATTATTCATTCATTGTCATTAATTGGGTTAAATGTCTCCTAAAAAGATTTTGTTTTAATGTTAGTACTTTTCACATTGTGTATTTTTCTTTGATTTTCTTCTTAAGGATACTGGATGCTACATTAATATACTACACTACTATTATGTAATAATAAATAGTAAATAAGAACAAGAAATTCAGATCTTTCCCATCCAAACTTTCTGGAAATGGAAGATGATTAAATTATGACTTGGACTATGTAGCACCCTCTAGTGGCTCTCCAGTTCTCTGCAAGTGAAACTATGGTAAACTGGCTACAATAGGATCATTTGAAAATAATTTCTCATTTAAGATTACGGCAGGACTATGAATGGCCATAGATGTATGGAATCAGGAAACACAAATATGTGCACAGAGAGTCTCTTCTCAAAATCCTCACAAGTCATTTTTATGTACAAAATGAGTAAACAAACCACATCACTTCATCATTAGTTTCCTAACAAGCATTAACCTTAACCACTACTTGCCCAACACTTACAAGTACGTTGTTTGATGATTGTATAAAGTTATTTTTATCATAGTAGGAGTGTTTGTATTAATTTTACCTGTACCAGTGCACCTTGAGCTACAACCTCAGAATGTAGAAAGCATAATCTAAACTTAACCTTACCTTAAACCAGAGGTCCCAGGTGGGCTACTAACTGTTTCAGGGAAGGCTCAGTGAATGGAAGTGTAAAGTTATTACATTAGTTATCAAAAAGAGATTCCATAGAATACACTACATGTGTGTGATTAGGTTAAAGAGATAGTTCAGAGATAGCAGTTTTGGGGAATTTTACTGTTTTTCCAATTTTGCCTGTCAGAAACCAATAAATGCCTCAGGACAGACTTTTAAAAAATGTTTTTAGTGTAGTCTGAAGTTATGCCAAACAGTAATATTTGGCTATCTTGGTTCAAGTTTTTCATGTCTATAGACCAAATAACATAATTATGATCCCATAAGCATCCAGGAATTAGCGAAACTAAGCAAGTAAACTAAGTGGGAGTGAAGGGCGCCTTTTGTCAAGCTTTGTCTGCCGGTAGGCCCACAGTCACAGACTCTGAAAACCCCTGCCTTAAACCAAGTCTTCACTCTAAAATGTAATGATTTATGTTATGGGCATTTACATTTTGTCCCCAAAAGGAAGTTGAGTCCCCAAAAGGAAGGTGAGTCCCCACAATGTGAATGTGTAAACAAATTTATGTCCCCACAACATAAGTAATACCGGAGACATTTTATAGAGGTAATACACGGCCACACACACACTGATGCACACATGCAAACACATGCAATCTGTAACCAGCAGCCTGCCAGTACTTATACACAGATAATGAATCTGTGGTAGAGAATTACAACACGCTACCACAGCTCTCTTCTTGCTGCTTTTGTCAGTCCTTAACATGGATAAGGTGCTTAGTGTTCCTTAGGAGGGAGAGACAGACAGACAGACACTACACACACACACACACACACACACACACACACAGAGAGAGAGTGGGGAATCTGGCACAGAGAGAATTACATTAGCGAAAGCATTTCAGGGCAGAAAATAGGATTGAAATAATCTTTATCAAACACAGCCAAGAGCTGAGGGATCACACCCTGGTTGAAGTCAGCCCAGCCTCAGAGTGACTGGCCACTGCTCTTTCTCTACTATAATGACAAAACACATGATGCAACATATTAAATCAACTGCAGTGAGTATTTATTATTGATTAAATGATTGATTGATTGATTGATTTTATTCCTGTGTATGTACGTGCTACCAGGTCGGAGGGGTTAACTACAAAAATGCTATACTAATAAAATGATTGTTGGTATCTTTTGGCATTTGAACGCCACAAAATTATACTTTTTTAAGGTTGACCCCTTAACAGATACTAATTGGGCTGACCTGATGCAGGAGGCCACGCTTGTATAGAACTCCAAGAAGGTTATATCATTATTTGCAAAAACCTGTCTGGCTCAGGTACACAGATGTTTACCACAGGTGAATCTAGACCTGGGAACCTGCCAGTTAAAGTGTTATTAGGTCAGAAAACAAGGAAGCAGTTGGGAGACGGAGGTGACGGCCACTCCAGCTGTCACGGTAGTCTAGCCAGCAAGCGTGGACTCTGGGGCTCTGTGGCCAACAGTAAACGATACTGATACAGACCAAGGGACTGGAGTCTCGAATTATATAAAAAAAGCTACAGTGTTATATGAGAACATAATTACATTTTTCTAGGCATGTAACATGACCACAAAGCCTCAGAGCATCTATTCTTGGATGTTTTATGAGTGCAGGTCCTGATAAAGTTCGATCTTTACCTCCATAAGTGGAAAGATGCAATTTTGTACAGACTTCAAACCAATGTAAAATTGATATTATGACTAAAAGACAAACTGCTCAGTTTCTCTATAAATGTCTTTATCAGATTCTCTTGTAATTAGTTTCTATTAGTTGCTGAATTTTTTTTTCCTTATTTAATACATTATAGCTCCGCCTAAGAAATCTATAATATTACTACATATGGTCATTAACAGAACCAATCAGCGGACCAGATAGCAGACTGGCCAATCTGAGTGGGAAGGGGGGTGGGGTCATATGGAGTGACAGCAGTGGAAAAGCCATTAATGTATTAAAACCCCTGCTTTATTACTAAATTAAATATTCATGCACTAGCCAAAACCCATTTGCCAGTATTTCCTCCAGAATTTACTTTTCATATTTGCTGATTGTTATCACAAGAGAGTAAGGAAGTAGAAGCAAAGAAGAGGCTGTGGATCCATTGGGGAAGGGAGGTGGGAGTGACTAAACTCCCCACCATCATTTTGTGGCTCATTTCAAATTAATTTAAACCCAATATGGCTAAATTATGGGAATTCTATTAAAGTGAACCTCCATTAGCAGGGAAATATGTTGTGCATGAAGGTTTATTTCCAGCCAATGCGCACTGACCGCTACCACCATGATCTAATTCAAAAGTACACCGAATCCCACATTAAAACCCATTTTTGCGTCACTTGGTGGAAGCCGAAGCTATAAACACAACACTGATATATACCTTTTAAAGGGGCCATATGTAGTTTTCAGTGTGAAGGTTTCAGATTGCAACCACTACGTTTCCAAATGTTTCTACTAGTGCTCTAACTCATGAGTGAGCGCTCGGCATCAGCCAAAAACAGGGACAAAACAAGAGACAGAATGACTCAAAATGCTGGAATCTCCCAAAATTCCCACTGCAACATTACAGTAATATTTTTATCAACTTGACGATGAACTAATCCATGCTCGTTACATGATAACACTACAGTGACTGAATTTAGATGATAGATACGTTGGCATTGTGTATCTTTCACCAGAGAGACTCAGCAATATCACGGTTAATGAACTAGACTGAATATATTTTGAGGTTGTTGAAGAACAGTTAGACCATAAGTAACGGTACTGTAACTTACTGGATAGATCTTCCACTGTGTGTTGTTGGATATTATGTGGTTCACGCAAGTTACAGCGACTGAGAAAGAAGCTGTCTACCTGAGTATCGGTAAAATGACAAACCTAATTGAATGTTACGAGCCAAACAACGCCAGGCCCATGTTAATCTAACTGGCCTGCCCTGCATCACTATAGTATAAACAAACCTTTCCACATTGCCTGACGCCGATCTCATTCTTGCTTGGACCTAGAGGGCTTCTTATCTTTTCATGGAATTTATGTTGGACTCTGTGTTGAGCTGGGAACCGAGTCATTTTTTGGTGTTAGCGGACTCCATTTTATTAGCTGCAGTATTGTCGCTCTGCAAGAGGCTCGGGAGCATGCAAGCAGAAAATTCGGGAAAGCAGGCATGTTTTTCTTTTTTATGTTCTCAAATAAGCTATAAAAAAGTATTAATTGAAGTGATTTCATTAAGAAAACTACATATAGCCCACTTAAGCTATGTCTTTTAGTTGATATGACAAACTTTTTAGCAAACAGTTGTCTATTTACGCAGCCAGCAGATATGGAACATTAGCATTCATTGGAGTCAATTTTTTTCACTCTGTTTTGGGCTCCATCAACTCATGAGGGAAATATCTGGCTCTTTAGCTGCCAAATGCTCCACTATGTTCATCAACTAGTCTATAACTGTCTAATTGCTGATTTGATGGTGATGGGCAGGTAATGTACAGTGGGTTAGCTCTTTTTGTTGATAACAGCTGTCTGCTGTGGCCAAAAACGAGGCTGTGAGAGCTGTGAGAGTGAACTCAAACAGTAAAAGCTGGAAATTGTCATAATCCATTGCCTGGCACCTATTTCTAAGAAAAACTAGTATATATATAGTATAAATTAGTAATATCTCCTCAACCATTAGGCCTAGATGCATAATTCTGGTCTCCTTTGAAAGGTCAGAAGCTAAGGTATATAAATCCATTGTATATTAACATATTTATTTTACCATTACAGACTACCTGGAGATGAAATAGAGAAAAAACATGATATTTTCATCCTCGCCTGGTAAAAAATATAATTTAAGCTATATTTTAATGCAATAAACTATCAAAACCGTCATAAGGTAGATTATAATGCACCTGAATATCTTCTAATACACCTAGAATACAACTAACTGTAAATTTGATGAAAAGAAACTGATATACAACAGTTATTACACAATCTTTCAAAAATATACCAGGCGAATGTCCATGTTTTGGCCATATTTACTGTTTATATGTTCACTTTTATTGGTAGTTATCTTCTAAACATTATTTCTCTCCATACAACTACGTTCCAAATAACATAAAGCTTCCAAAACATTGAAATATTGATAAAAACAGTCAATATATGACCAAAAGCACTCCCATGCTTGTGACGGACCACCGTCACTATGGTTGAGTTTGCGCTGTGACTGCCATACCAACGAGCCTGGCTCTTTGGCGTTGCGGTCAATTTGCATGTTTGGTACCCGTAGACCCGGGTTTGAATCCGGGTGGGGTACTGCCCTTGTCTTTCCGTCACAATGATTTACAGGCCCAAAGTTTGAGAACAGAACATCCTACAGGGCTGTGGTCTTATTTTGTTCGTCTCGATGAGACGATTTTCAGACATATCCTGCATGTCTGTGTAGCTCCTACAGGTCGCCAGCAGAGGCCGATAAAGAACGCCTCCGCCAAATCACACTCTTCTTTTCCACTTATATCTGATGAATCAAACAAAACTTAAGACCGCAGCCGATCTAAACAAGATGGCGGCCCGCCAGATGGTCTTTATTGACACAAAGCGCTGCTGTTTTTGGACGGAAAACAGCTAAAAAAGCGATTACGCCCCCCGTACAGGGTCAGTCCGTTCCCATGTTTAATATTAAAATAATTATTATAGCCGCTTTTTGGAATAAACATGGCCTCTTGTCTAAATCATTTACATTACAGCTTGCTAAGTGAATTAATTATTGTTGTGTGCTGTGATCCTGGATTTACCCTCCTGCTCTCTTGATGAGGTCACATACAGGAAACAAGCACCTGTATTCAGTCCCCACTGCTTTGTCCTGTGAATCATAAACACACACACACACACACACACACACAAAAACACCCCCTGTCATCCAGGGTCAGGGCAAGGGTCCATTGTTGATGGGGTTGTGAGTGAGAGAATCGTTGTCAACTGCCTGACTCATCTTCTATCTTCCTTTGGTCCTCTCATCGCATCTCTGCTGTCTACCTCATCTGGCATCTCATCTGAGTCACTACTTTTATTTCTTATGCTCACACAGCTCACAGCTGCTACCCCCCAACCCTCCCACCACCACCACAAACACACACACACACACACACACACACACACACACACACACACACACACACACACACACACACACACACACACACACACACAAACACAATGCATGGGCTGATCTGTAGCACCCCAGTCTGTGTGTCTAACTGCATCTTAGTCATCGTCCCTTGGTAACAAAGAGGGGAGGTGAGGTAAGAATGATCTAATGGGATGAGCTTTTTAGGTTATATTTGGGTGTGGCTGTCTAGCTCACTAAGATCTAGTACATCATAATGTCAGAGGAATACAGGTGTTTGGGATGTAAGGTTTCCTGCTAAATTTTATACTTCAAGATCAAACTAAAACATTTTCATATGAATACAATAATGTCTTTAATTAATACATGTAAAAATATTGTACAACAAAGACAAGACTAATAAACGTAATGTTTTTTGGACTTTTTATCGATTACAGCACATAAATGTTGAAATAGTTTGTTTCTGTAGAAAAATGGCCAGCAGAAATGTGATCGTGTCTCCCCTTGCATGTCAGTGTAAGGTAATGTGTGTTGTGGTGGTGAGAGGAGGAGGGAGAGGATGGGAGCAGAGGGGATGGAGAGCAGGGCTTTGTTGCGTGACCAGGAGCCCTTGGTTAAAAATACAACAAACCAAATAAAAGATTTATTCCTTCAGAGAGCGGAGAGCAGCTTCCTCTTGAGCAGAGGGAGAAGACAGCCACTGCCACCTGCTCAGGGCACACAGTCCTCCCTGCTGCTGCCGTTATTGCACTCTCTCCAACACTGTGGACAGCAGTAATCTGATAATGTGCACAACAGCAGGCATGTACAGATAATATATGTAGCTGATGCTGACACATGAATATGGAAGCAAGCAGTCAAACGCACACATACTGTATGCATATGGTCATACAGACACGAACCAGGTCATTTCACTCCATGCCACCGCCTGAAACACATGATTCAATTCCATCTTGATATCATTAAATATTCATGAAGACCAATTAAAAGAGCAGCGAAGCTGGCCATGAGGACCCTTTCCACCATCTTTCTGTCATAGGCAGTCTGTCAGATCACCGGCTTTTTGAACAAGGACCCCATGGGTTTAGGCTATATGACCATGGCACCACACTTGTTTCTTTTTCAGTACTCAAACTTCCACTTTGAAGGCGCTGGCCAATAACAGTCCAGCGAAGTGTTTTCAACCAGCTGGTAGCAAAATGTCTCCTTAGGGCATACTCAGAAGTTAAGGTGGCCTTGGGTGTGGCCTCACTAATGTGAGTGTGTTATCAATGTTCGACAGACAGGGTGCAAATTTGACAAATGCATTTCTGCATGTGACAGCCAAGTGAAGAAAACATCTCTTCCTCAAGAGATAGCTTTACACACTAAAACACAGTTACTTTACATAACATTTTGTGTTGAAAACTACCGTGTTTACCATGAGGGTGTGGTGTTTTTCCAAAAAACCCTAGGTTACGCTAGATCCTGCTGTATGACTAAAGGCTTTCATGTTGGGAGACAATGAAGAAATAGCAATGACTACCACTGTAAAGCCTAGTTCACACCACACGTCGAGCTCGCCGACCGTTAGGCTGTGATCGGGGGTAAATCAGCGATTGATCAGGGCTTGTCAATCGCTATGTGTGCACTACTCAACGACGCATCAAAATGGTTTCCTGACACATGGCTGACACATCACTGACGCCAGTCAGATATCTAGCATGCCAAATATCTGGAGGAGTCAACCACTTTTTACTCACTTGCAGCTCTCTCTGTAGCTCAGACAATCCCTGCTACCTGTGTGTGCTAATCCATTCTTTATCTTTATAATTGCCATCTTAATAATAATAAACATCTCTGTTTTGTGTGTAGTTTGGCGTCATTTCTCATGCCACTTTTCACATGTGTTTTCTTGACATATCATGGTTTGGAGACCAGTGGGTGAGTCGTTGTCAGCTTGTGTAGTGTGTGACCCCCTGTCACCGATTGGTCACATAGGGTGAATGCCACAACTTCAAGACTCCCCCGTCACAAGACAGCAAGTCGTGTAGTCTGAACAGCACATCGATCTGCCGACGCTGAAAATCGTGTAGTCTGCACGAGCCTTAAGAAGACTGAGGTCGAGCTGCAGCAGTGAAAAGGTGAGCGAGAATTTAGGGTGGGGGTAGGGAGGCATGAACAGACACTCTGGATACAAGGCACACAAAAACATGCAGACTATAGGGGACATAAACTAGGCCAGTGTTCTGAAGTCTCTGCCTGCCTCTTCCTCATAGCACTCACCATTGCCTGGGCACACCTTGCCAACAATCAGTAAGAAGGCAACTGAACAAGGTCAGTGCATAAAAGGTGGCATGAATTCCAGAGTCAGGAACTGTGCAAAGTAGTTGTGTGTCCTGACTCCAATATTTGAGGCTACAGGAGTGTCTATCTCACATGGTGCTTTTTAGCACAAAAGCTCCACACAGGACTGTCTGTCCATGTTCTATCCCTTTTCATCCTTGACACATCACAACTAGGGACGAAATGATTACCGGTTTAACGGTAAACCATAGTAAAATTCCTGACGGTTATTATTACCGTACACATTTTAATTACCATGATAACCGGGTACGGTTAACCGCGCTATTATAATCTCACGGCAAACACTGTCCAGCGTCTCCCAGAAGCAGGCGCGCATGCGCAGAATGCAACGTCGGTTTGTTTGGGTCAATGACAACATGGCTGAAGACAGTGCTGCAGAGATTTTTCAGTCACTCTGAAGTCTGGTTGTATTTTATCTTTTATGAGAGTGCTGAGGGAAACTTGACTGAAGAAAATAACCTTATAGTGAACGCAGGGTGAGTTAACTTTTAGCTTTGGTTTGTCTCTCTGACTTGCTAACAGCGTGTAAACTGAAGCTCTCAGTGTTGCTGCGCTTGTAAACACACTACACGTTGTTTTGTTGCTGTGTGCGTCGTGTGTCGGCAGTCTATTCTACCACTGAACATGAGAACACGTTACACTGTTTAGTCAACCAACCAGCATACCTAAGAAACGATACAGACTCCTCTGTATTTATGTCAGTTTTGGGGCTCATTGCAGTTACTATCACTGTCTTCTAAAGACTTATTTGTTTTCATGTAATTGTCCACGGGGTCATTACATTACCTATATAATATAAAATATAAAATCTTGATAATGCACACTTGATTTTCATTTATTTCAGTTCAGTTATTTTATTGTTTATGCAAACAAAATGGAAATTGTATTTGTAGTTTTCAATATATCCCTGCTAATTGAAATGGTTTCAGTGTGTATATCAGTACATTTGAATATTTGTTGGCACATTTTTACAATACCGTGATAATACTGATAACCGTGATAACTTTTGTCAATATAATTGTGATGTGAAATTTTTATACCGTTTCATCCCTAATCACAACTCAAAAACCTGTCACTGTACTTGGGGGCCACCAGTACCTCTTTGGGTAGTCAGGATATCCCTGGGCTGACCAAACTGCGAGACTTTTTAGTCTGGTGGTGATCAGCTGAAAGCTCTGTTAAGTGAGCCCTCAAGTCTGTGTGCCCAAGAAATTACAATTGACCTATAGCATGAGTTATAATAGCTATTACTCTTATGAAATCAGATTGTGTAGTTTATAGACACTACCACTTCCCAGCATGATTTTATAAGAAGACCAGATGATCTGAACTGCTAGGTACTCAGAGCTCTCCCCTATGCTACATGCAGTCACATTGAGGTGACCTTCTCATTAACCGGACAAACTCCATCAACGGGAGTATGTCTGGAAGGCCTCTGTCTTTGTCTGCTGGTCAATGGACATCACACCAGAAGCTGTTTTTTTTTTCAGGGCTGAGCCTGGCTGGCATCTGTGGACCATGTGATTACGGGGTAGTAGCCCATCATCTATCAGGTCTTGTTCCAGAAGAGGGTCTGTTCCTGCCTGGTCAACATTCTAGACATGTTTGTTTCTTCTATGAGAATAAGACCCAAACCAGTCCAAATGCGAGAAGCAATAATGTAGTTAGCAACTGTGGATTTTAACAGCTACAGAAACAGTGGTCACCTAGCATAATTTATTGGGAGGGTTTGTAGATTTGGCTTAAAATTGCTGCCAGGTAAACTGTCCAACTGTTTATCTACTGAAGAGTTCTAGTTTTATCGCCTACTTTGGACGTTGTCATGTCTCCTGTTCATCATATCTATCAGGCATTACTCTGCATAGCACTAAATGCATGACCATGCATGCATATGTGTATGTGTGTACATTCGTGCACAAATGGGTAACCTAAGAGCCCCTGCTGAGCCACGAGCTTCCTCTGTGGCATGGCAAAGAATCAATGACAGCATCTTAACACTGGGGACCAATCAATGACTTGAGGACACTGATAGCATACTTAATACCTCAACACACAAATGCACTCATACAAACACACACTCCCGTACACACACCCACACCCACACCCACACCCACACCCACACCACACCCACACCCACACACAGAAGGACTGTCCTATCATCATTTCCCCATTGGGCTGTGATTGACCCCTGCCTGATGGAGTGCAGGTGTAGTGACCTGGTATTTACCAGCGAAAGCTGAATCAATGCCCTCACAGTAGCAGACACACAGTCAGGACAACCTCACAGCACTATTGAGCAGAGATCAAGGCCTGGCTTATACTGGGTCTGAGTTATTGGGAAGAACATTACTCATTTAAAACATATCATACGTGACATATCTGTTTTCTGGACTAAATTTTTTATTTTTTTTTCCAATTCTATAAAACGATAGGAGCTTCTTTAGGGTTATTCTTTTTTTCTAAAAGGTCTACTATAATGTCAGGGTGAAAAAAAAACGTAATTCTGATAAAATAACAAAAGTTATTGCACTGTCAGTGGAACAAATGTATGAATGAATACGGGTCTACTACTGGTCTTGGATCACAGTAAAAACTAGAAGCCACGGTGTCCTTCATCAACAAGTTTAAGAGAGCAGCCTTTCCACTATATTACAGTGCACAGTCTCTTCCGTTGCGTGTTAAAATGTTTTATCTTTAGGAGACACTCCAATGCCAGTAGTATAGTGGAAAATCCATCTTGGTTTTATAGACTTATATTTCCATCATTTTTTGTCTTTGGTCTTCAATCAACTGTGAGAGGAGATGGCAAATGGAACTGAGATTCTTCCATATGGGACTTGGAACTCCTTTCAGAGATGTCAACAAACTTTTAAAAGTTCTGCGACAGAAACTGAAACTGTTTACTGTTTGAATATTGACTTGCCGATCTCCCTGTCTTCACACCAGCCCTATTGAGTATCAATAGACAAGACATAGGTTGAAAAGTTCACCCATCTTTCCTCGGGGCCTAATTGGAGCTGAAGGTCAGGAGACGTGTATGTTCCTATTGGTTTATTGCCTTTATGGATCCAACAAGAGTGGTGAATGGTGTACGTGTGCAAGCCGTGAAACAATTCTCCTCTCTTGTGTCTTGCTGCCTTTTTCCATTTCAAAACCAGTTATGTTTATTTTTTATGATATCCCCCAAAACAAATTCAAATGTCTGTTATCTTCAAGTAACCAGACAGTGAGAGACATATTAGAAAATAAATGAAACAAAATGTTGTGTGACTAAAGCGTTTTCTCCAGCACAACTTTTCCATTTAGCTGAGTTCAATCAGGTATCGGAATGGAGTGCTGAGTAGTTCTTTAAAGCTGAAGCAGGCCGGACTGCTGTGTTACTGGTAATTAGGCGGGACAATAATTAGCTGCGAGTGGAGGAGAGAAAGGGAGGGGAGAAAAGTGTGTGAGGGAGATGCACTGAAACACAAATGCAGAAAACAAAAACAACACACACACACATACAATTAAACTGCAAGATGCCATAGATGTGTGTCTATTCCCCATGTCAAAACAGCCAACACCCTCTGCAGATGTTGATGTGTGGACCAGATGGATGCACTGTTTGGTGTCTGGTAACTTCTAATCACAGCTTAGAATGAGACTGAAACTGAGAGAAGCAGTAAGGGTGATAAGCAGGGCTACATAGAGGGATATGAAAAGAAGATGGAGCAGGAATGTTCAAAGTCTCTTTGGAAGAGGACAAACTCACAAGAGGAAACTGTGCTGTAAAGGACGGAGGGAGAAAGTTATGCTGTACAGTATGCCTCCGTCCCTCTCTTTTCTCTCAGGAAAAAGTCTTGCTGCCAATGTCGCATGACTTGGAACCTAAAAATTAATTAATTAATTAATTTAACATTGGCACTAAACAAGGCTGGATTGACCATCACAGGTACCTGGCTTATGGCCAGTTCCATTAGCTATCTAAGTATGTGTGTTGGTGAACTAGGCTGGTCAAGAGGTTGAGTAGTGCTGTTTTGGAGCATGTCTGGTCTACTCCTGTAGAACATGTCTGATGTCGGGTAGCACCTAGAATTAAATCTAATATGTGGCACCGCCTATCTGCTGCTGATTGCTGGGAATCTTGTGTTTCTCAAGGCAGCCAAACAACCGAGGTATACGTTTCATTCAGACAAGAAAAGCAGGCTGGCAGACAGAATGAAGACAGGTAGACGGCACATGGAGGAGGAGACACACAAAATAAAAGCAGCACATTCAAAAGTTTAGAAAGTAATAACACTATAAAACACTCATAAAATAAGTTGCTAGATAAAGATCCCATTAACTAAGATTATTACTTTACGAGGGGTGTCATATACTGTAATAAATACTCTGACTAATAATGTACTAAGTGATATTTCAATCATTACAGGATATTATTACACTCTTAGGTCACCTTGTTGAAACTTTTACCATGTGTTCATCCATGCATTTATTTCCATTTTTTTAACCACTAATCTGGTTTGGAGTCATGTAAACTAAATAGACAGATCCTTCTCTACAGCTACATCAACTAGCTCCAACTGCCTTGGGATCCCAAAGCATTCCTATGCTAGACAGGATAAGTTAACCATTCCATATACTGCACCAGCCCTGGGGTCTTTTCCCAGATACAATCCGAGCAGTATCCTGATCAAATCTGATGCAAAGCTCCCTCTTAATATCTCTCACCCTGTCCCAACATGCTTGGCAGTAAGTGGAACTCATTTCTGCTGCTTGTTTCCATGATCTTGCTATTCTGGTCACTATCCAAAGCTTGCGACAATAGATGAAGGTTGGGAAGTTAAGTGACAGGTTAATCAGAACTTCACCCTCAGGCTCAGACAGCAGAATGCCTGCATGACTCCACAGACATTGCACCAATCTGCCTGTTGGGTAGCAACTCACACTCAACCCAAGTGGGGATATCTAGTGTTTTCTTGGAGAGAACCACTGGCTCGGACTCGGAGATGCTGGCCACCATTCCAGCTGCCTCCCAGTCAGCTTCCAAAGTACACAGTGGAAATCATGTAAGATTTCAGTCCTGGTAGAACTGGCGACACCTGTAGTCACTGGTGGTAACAGCAAGTGCAGTTTAATACGACAAGTCACAGGGCAACAAAACAAACCAGTCATTTTAATAAAGAAGTCAGGCAGTAATTAGCCTTTTTCATTCTCATCATTCTGTGAGCAACCGTGATTTGATTTTAATCCTGCACATGGTATGAGCCTGTGAACAGCAGGGGACCGTGCAAGGAGTTGGTTACCTAGCTAAGAAGTTGGAGGTATGCAGCCTGTGGTCTGCAGCTCTTCATCTAACAGCTCACTGTGGCTGCTCCTTCTTGTGCCATTACTCGCTGCAATATTTCAAACTGATCTGCTGTCTTGTTTTGTAGAATTATTTTTGACAACTATATTCTAAGCTCACTGACATGCCGCACTTCCTGCAATGTCCTCATAATAAAAGTCAACTTGTGTTTCGCCAGTTAAATGTTTTTAATGTGTGGAACGTAGGCTCAATTTTACCATTGTGTTACCTAATTCAGCTGTACAGTGACTTAACAGACATTTTAAAATGAAAATCTTTTAAAACATCCATAAAGAATATGATTGTGAAGCTCAATAGCTGGTCTGCTTTTCTACGACCAGGGGCCAGATGCATAAAACCTTGTGTAGATTCACTACTAAAACTGAGTGTACGCATGAAAACAGAAATATGCACACACATTCTTTGTCAGATTTATAAAGCCGTGTGCATGCATGGTTCTGTTTCATTAATCTCAGTCATTGTGGAACTGGATGCATTTGCACAAGCCTGATTTCCACTCTCACAGTTCATCATAAATGGATGTAGAAACACGCTTAATCACCCGTTTGTGTGTCGATACTTCAGACTGCTCCACCACTAGAGAGACCTGTCAGTGAAAAGAAGGGCAAACAAGTACTGCAATTTCACAGATTGTGTCTCATAAAGTTACGTCTCCTGCCTTATATTTGTTCTCCACCATATCATTTCACCCACATCTGGCCCTAGAAAACGGTGTGTACACCTGGTCTGAAGGATGCGCACATTCTTCTTTTATAAATACAAGTTTATGTGTGGGAAATGATGTATGCATCATTTTTACTGTACATCTAGCCCCAGGGTGGAATCCACATTGCTCTTCCAAGGAAAAAGAAGAGAAGGAACAGGACAAAAGTGGCCCTAACTGTGGGAAAAATATCACCCTCCTCCTCTGCTATGGAGGGCGCATCAGTTGGCCAGCCCCTCCACAACATGGGGCTGCCTCCCGGTGGGCTTACCACCTGCAAGGAAGGATTAAGGGTTATGGTGTTGCTAGCCTCTCAGAGGGTGGGTGTAATATTTTTTTATTGCTGTGTTATATTAACTTGTTTAAAACATTATGTAAAAAATAAATGATTAGTAATAGTGATTTTAAACAATGTGCTGTGTATAAGGTGTTTATCTACTATGACAGAATCCTTATTGTTAATGGGTAATGGTGCCTCCCTGTGGAAGACGACGACACAACTCTCCCCACCTCGATTTTTGCCAGGCTTAATTTGTCCTCCCTTATACTGCCCTGGCACCTCAGTCAAGATCTCCCCTCCTCTTAGGAGTCTCTTTTCCTCTCTTGAGATAAAACAAACAAGGAAACAGTCGTCTGACGCATCTGTAATCACCTTAGCTATATCCGCTGGAACTGAGGGCTTTTAATTTGCCATGCTTTTAATTTGTTTTCACAGCAGTTTCAAGCAAATTGAATTTGTTAATTAAAGCAGCAAAATGAAATGCTGAGCATTATTGACGAGATGCTAATTGGGTTAGTGTGGAAATTGGAAGTGGGGGTGAAGTGGGGTGGATTGGGGGCTAACAAGAAGGTTGAGGGGAGAGTAGGGCGTTTTGGGGTATCAATAGTCAGATAAATCACATTACAGAGAAGCGCAAGAAAGGCTACATGCCAAGTGGCCCCATGGCGCCTGTATGATGGTCTGTGTGTGTTTGTATAATAATACATCTCCCCAGGCCATTTTTTGGCAGTCACACACAAACTCTTTCCAACACAAATAAACAAACTTAAGTATCCACACATGCATGCACACATACTCGCACATACAGGCAGACACACCCATGCACACATACAGTAGCATCGGTCTTGTTCCATTACTAGAGCCTTAGAAAAATACAGTTACATATGGTATGTTTTACATGTGATACTACATGTTAAATACTGGATTCCAATGAAATTATTGTATAGTTTATTGTGGCTGGTCAAAGCTTTTAACACAGTTTGCCAAATGTAATAGTTCCAATAGCAGGTTATAGGCCAGACTATGATGGAGCATATTATTTAGAAATGTTATTGATGGGAATAATTGCCTTATGCTTGCTTAAATAAAGATTATTGTTGTAGTTTGCAATTTAGCAGTGTGATTAATCAATCAAACAAGGCCAGAACTATGAGGGAATAGACGACATTATTAGGGGCTCTATTCTTTGCAATCGAGTCACAAGTGCAAGCTCATAACACAGATGCACACAGAAAAACCCTGCTGTGTGGAGCACGATCTGAAAAAGAGGCCAGGGCAGCAACAATATATTGAAAAACTATCTTGTTATCTGGTGTAGTTGGACAGGCTTGAACAATGGCAAATCAAATCAACTGTTCTTCACTTAAAAAGCAGCACACTTATAGACATGACACACGTAATGGCCTGGAAGGGAAGTCCAGTCTGGTTTATCCTATGAGGAGGCTGATTGATTTGTCTAGGAGATACAGAAGTACAAATATACTACAGCACTACAAAAATACAATGTAATATACAACAATCCAAAAAGACAAGGCCAAATGATATTCCTCTTTGAGCTAAATTTATGAATATTTCAGGATACATTAAAATCCTGGCCACTGTGTATAACCAGAGATGATGATCTAATGTCACAGTGTAGAAGACAATGTTGTCTGTGCATTTAGGCAACACAATACTAAAGTATAATCAATTTTGTAAGAATAAATGAATAAAAGTGTTGCATGTATTCATTTTTGGATACTGAAAGTAAAGCATAGTCTGTGACAACTCCCAATTTATTTAGATAATCCACAACTATAAAATTCAACCAAAATTTGCAGTGCAGCATTACAAGTTGTTTGCTGCAGATATACCAACCGGTTTCTCTTTATCTTAGTCAATTACATACTCTATTTTCTCCTATTTATATTCTATGTGCTCAGTCTGCTGGATCGAAGTCTTAGCATGAACCCTCATGACAGACAATGCTATCCTCTTCCCTGAAGTATGCCTGGTTCATTTATAAACAGAAGTATTTTCCTGTTAGTTTTATATCTACGATTTTGTAATGCAGTTATTCTGCCCTGCTTAGTGGTACAGTTATTTTTTACTTTGTGGAGGGTGGACCACCACAGTGGCTGTGCCACTATTATAAATTTACATTTATTCATTTAGCTGACGCTTTTATCCAAAACTTACAATTGCTATACATGTCTGGAGCAATTGTAAGTTTTTGCTTCAGACATGTATAGACATGTATAGCAATTGTCTCCCACACCAAAGGTAAGCATCTTATCTATGCACCACAACCACCCACTGAAATACTGAAAAAGCATTCAATATACCCCATCTAGTCTTTGCACTTAAGCACACCTCAGGCACTGTGACACTATTTTAAAAAACCTTTAAAAAGGAAGTGCGAAGTTATAATGGATATGGCACCATGGTCTATTTGTATAAAGATACTGACTGAGAACTGTTGGAAATGTGTAGCCCTGACGAAGTTCGGTAAAGTTGAGTGGAAAGAGAAACTGTAAAAGCCCTCTAATGACTCTGTTAAGTACTTTATTTACACTGTAAACAATTTTGTAACTTTAAAGTTAAGGGGGTTTGTTTCCTTCTTGTACATAAATGTGTAGGAAACTATAAACCTCCCTACCCCCTACTAACAGTCTAGTATCAAACATCACTCCTTAACCAGCTCATTGGCCCCTCAGAGCTCTGCTGAGCTATTCAGTGCTAAGATCGCTTGTTCTCCCTCAGGGCACGTTGGCCCATTGCACTACTAATGAGAAGAATTCACTCATTTGGCGTGAGTTCCACACAGGTGAAGGACAGAGGTGTCAGGTTGGGAAGAAGAAAGAGATGGAGGGAGAAAGGGATGAAATAAAGAGAGAAATGAAAAAAGAAAAGAAAAGTAGGATTAAGAAAGAGATGTAGGCAGTATAAGAGAGGAACGTTTGTTTGGAAACAAAGTATGAGGCAGGAAAAAGAAGGGGGTGAGAGAGGTGCAGTGAGTTGGGTGAGATGCTGAGCAGTGGTTGAATTAGGGAGGTGATTATAGCACTAATTACAGGCTGAGCTGCTTCATTGATAAGGTCCCAGCCTACACCTGACAACGCTTACAAACCTATTTTCTGTGCTGTTGGGAATACTGAAATGCACATACATACAAACAGGGTGAGATTTGGGAATGGGGAGAAAACATCAAGGCATCCATAAAAGCAACATTAACAGGCTTCTACACCTTCTTCTTGTCCCCACTATCCTTTTTAAAAGACATACAGCTCCAGATCCCAGCTATAAATACATGTCATATTTTACATGAGTAACAAACCCCCCTAGTGCTTCAGATTTCCTGCTTTAATCATCCATGTTCCCTAATTTGTTATTAAACTAACTGCAAGGTTCACACAAGACAGTTTTTTAATTTGCAAGAATAATAATGTAATTTATTCATTCTGATTATGAGGTGTAAATGAAATCTGGAGATAATCTAGACAGAAACTGCAAGCCAGATGGTTTTTCATGTCTTGCGTCACTGACAGCACCAATACTGTCTGATTCTCCACTTACATGTTTTGAAGTGGCCATTAACACAGTTAAGCATTTTTGTGGTTGTGTTAGAGCTGATATTCAACATTTGTTTTTTGACCAATTGATTTCATCAACCGGTGCCTGGCCTATCCTAAGGTCCTGACTCTGTCATTGACCACCCTGACAAACAGTTTGAATCCACTGTACAGCATTTCTACAAGGTCTCTACTTCTACCACTTATATCACATAACACCCCATTCGGAGAGAGTGAATTTGAATGCTATTCATGGTCCCTATTACCAAATGTCCTCATCTAAGAGAGTGCACTCAGCAATACGAATCAACCTGAAAGGGATTGAATTGTTGGGCGCCACTGTATTTTATGCTGCCAGTAAATATATCTATCTTGTTCATAACAATTTGCAGCTCTGTGTTTTGTAATCATAAAAAGGATAAGTTTGGAGGAGATATGAGAGCCGTTCTTTTGAGAGTGCTGATTACAGCAGGCACCATCTGCGTGGAGCACACAGCTGCCTGCCTCATCAGAATACCTAATATTCCAATGGAGGGGCTCTAAGTACCTGGCAAACCCAAGTAGATAGATAACAAAGAGCCTATTAAATAACGGACAAAGTGGCCTGTGAAGGTAGGGGTGGGGGATGTGGGAGTGTGTGGCAGGAATTAGTCTTTTAGCTCCACACACACTCTGAGATGAGATAGCCCCGAGTTCTAATTAAAATTCTCATTCCCATCTAAGGTGGTAATTTTGATCTGAGGAAGAGTGGAAGTTTGATGTCTTGCAGACAGCATGCTCCTATTTCTCTCTCTCTCTCTCTCTCTCTCTCTCTCTCTGTATTTCTCTTTCCTCATTCTTGATCAAAATCAATGTTATCTGACCAACCTGGTAGCTCTTCCTTGCCCTTGCTCATCGTCAAAGTCATGTTGGAGCCATCTGATTTACAAAAAAAAATCTCTGCATCTCTGCTACAGAATAACATAGATTATAAAAACATTTGAAATGTGAAAGCGTACTGTATGTACACACACACACACACATATATATATATATATATATATATATATAGATCCTCATAATGTCCTGTTCCTTCCCAGTCTGATAAGGATTTTCCTCCAAGCTTACTTGTCCTTTTCTCCTCTGGGTATCAAAGGAAGATCTTGACTGCAGACCTACTGCTGGTCAAACCAAGAATGGAGTAATTCTACACTAAACTTCAAAATGGTGAACTTTACCAGGCTACAAAAGAAATCCTGTTGTAATGGACGTTCACAATGCTTATTCTCAGTCTACTGATTTGAGCTATTAAAGACATTAACTTGCAGGACAATTGCAAAATTTTAGTATATCTGTAATTGGCATACATGGTAAGTAAACTGAAAACATTATGTTTACAGAGCCAAACAGAAAGCACACACACAAGTGACAAGAAAATACTATATAATAACACAAATGGATTTTCAGGATATTCTTTGCTCGGGAAAACATCAGGACAAGACAATAAAAGAGCAAATCATCAAGCTTGTGCTGCCAATGACTCATGATAACATGATGGACTTGAAGGAGAAACTTGTCTGTTTCCTGGATTTATTTTGGATTTTGCCTGAGCCTGTGTTATTGGAGTTATTTGGGATTTGGGATATTTGCCTGCTCTCCTGTGGATTTATTTACATGGCGTTAGGACTGCTCTTCTGTTTTTGACCCTCTACACCACATAAGCTTGTTCACTTTTTGTTTAGTCTGCTCCACCCGAGTGCCCTGCGTTCGGCTCCAAATCCCTTGTTTTTCCTGTGTTTGGAAAAAGTTTCCTCGTATGTGTACACCTGGCAATAAAGCTGATTCCGATTCTGAAGTGACTGTATGTACGTCACAGATATATCACTGATGCTCGGTAGAGTTCCAGTGATCGGTAGGGTTCTGGTGATCTTTGGAGTGGTTTAAATCACTCTCCTGTCCTGGTCTGTGCACCTCCTATGCCAGTTTGTGATGATTCCAGTCAGTACAGTAAAAGTTCATAAGAACTTCCTAAAGTCAATGATCAGCTCCTTGGTTTTGGTGACATTGAGCAGTAGGTTGTTCTTTGTGCATCAATCTGCAAGATTGTCTCCCGATATGCAGTCTCATCGATGTTTGAAATCTGGCCGATGAAAGATGGTGTTGTCCGCAAACTTCTCAAGAGAATTCTCTCCATGTCGGGGGTTGTAGTCGTGGGTGTATAGCGCGAACAGGTGGGGGCTGAGTACACAGCCTTGGGGCATTACATCTCCACACAATCCAATATGTGTGCTAATTGCAGATGTAACGGGGGACTGCAAGGACAGACAGAGGTACTGGAAGGAGGGAGGCCGTCATTACATGCTTCCAAATTGTAGCCTGTTTTGTCAGTTATGTTTACTGTTGTTTGTCAGTTATGTTTACTGTTGTGCATTCAATTCTTTCTCTCCATCTAATAGTCACTCTCCAAGCTCTCTCACCCCATCTCTCTTGCTTTTTGCCTTTTCTCTGTCCTTTTTTCCAGCTCATTACTCCTAAACAATTATATTTTGGTAGAAAGCCTCTCAGTCGCAGCCTGCTGCTGGCTAAAATGAAAACAGTCAGTGCGGAGGCATGACGATGGATCACAGTGTCAGCACCAAAGTTATCATCACCTTGCTTGATTTATATTTCTTCAGCGATTTTTTTCAGTGCACTTTGCAAACACACACCTACACAGACAGATATATATACACACACACACACACACACACAGAAAGTTTTCTGATGAGGAGGCTGCCTGCGGAGGTGTTAGGGGCTAACTGAATGGCCATCATTCTGATAGAGCGCCTTCATTGAGGCTGTAAAATTAAACAGCCAATTTCACCTGGTAATTGGATAGTGAAATATTCGTGGTCAAACTCCCTGCCATGAGACCGTAGCATAATGCAGTGAACAGAGTGAAAACATAGGTCAGATCATCACATTTAACTGTCACAACGGTGTAAAACCACCAACTTTCTATGTCACCATATTAAGCCTATATCCACTTGTAGACTGACTTTCCAACTTATTCCCTCTTAGCTTTCAAGGGTGAAAACTGCGGCGCCATGGTTCACCTAAAACCAGCTGTAGTAGTTAAAAATATTACTTGAACTGAGGATAGTGTTGATATTCACAGTAGCACGTGTTAAATGATACATATCTCAGGGTCAGACATTAAGAATTCTTTCAGTTAGTCTCTCCCAGGCCGCAAAAGCAGAAGCTTTAATTGCCATAAATACACTTTAATTAACAGGATGGAGTTCCTGTGATGTTTTTCACCCTGCCCACACATTAGTGCAAAAATAGCATTTACAATACGGTGTAATATTTGTTAATTACCAGCGTTTCAGAGAGGGAATAAGGGGGCTATACTCCAGCAGATGGCAATACCTCAGGGGTTTAGCTTCTTTCTCACCATACTGTGTTTGCCAATATAAGCTACAGATACGCCACCCTTGGGTGGTATGAACTCTGCATCGAGGAGTGAGCGCCTTTGCGAGGATCAAACACTTAAATGAGCCGTGATGATGGGCCTGGTGATACATGTTGCTGTCTCCAAGGCCCATCCACAGAGGGTTTCCTGCATCAACCCGTTCATCCCTCTCCTTACTTTCCTCGCCCTTAACCTCAGGCTCTACCGTTTGAACTTAACTTCAGAGGACCTTTACATTTTTTAATGAAAGTTTTCAGTGGGCCATATGCTGCTGCTTAATTTGTTCTTTTTATCATTAACCAACGCAAAAAGGTCTATTGCATTGACTGGTATGTTCAGTTGAGACTCTTCTCGCCAGAAACAACTGGTCGTTTTCTCAAATGCCTAAAATTGTTTTTAGTATTGGTATTTAGTTATTAAAGATCTAAGTTTGTGCATGTGTTTGTTAATAGCGGATTAGCATTTAAAATGATCACCTCTTTTATGTAAGTGTCTCTAACTGAATTAAATAGAAAGAAATATTTACTGTACGATCAAAATAATCTCAATATACTATTGCTAACATGAAGGATATTTTTCCAAGCAAAGTACAACAAATGTAGGTTAACTGTAAGAAAGAAAAAGATATTTCAATAGGTATCGCAGACCTTGTTTGGCACACTGTAAAATGCATGCAGTAAACAATCTGAGAAAAACACCAGCTAACAACAATTCAGGCTGTTTAACTTGTGCATCAACAGTCTAGTCAGCCAGCCAAGCAGTCAGTGTCAGGGATGAGACAAGGCCATAATCCAATTCTGGTTTTTACACGGCGTCATGCCTTTACCTTTGACAGCGTGATTGATGTGTATGTAAATGTGTTTTGAGGAGGGCTGTGAGCAGCTAGTTAAAGCAGACATTTAGGGCTGCCCTGTCAAAGACGAATGGAGGGAAGGAAAGAGAGAGGAAAAAAAGGAGGAAGGAGAAGGAATCCAAAATAAAGACAACTATTGATCCATGAATGAAGATGGACACTGGAGGAGCCCTAGACAAGGCGTTATGTACCTCTCGAGCATCACTCTGAATTCATAGGGAGGCAGTTTGACAGCTCCACAATGGCATACTAAGGGGAGTCTCTATTGGACACACAGCCAGCAGGAAAAGGTTACTGCCTTTTCAAGTGCCCTCTCTATTGTCCTCTCTCACCCCTGGTCCTTCTTTTCCCTTCGCCATTCCTTAAGTCAATATAGAAAAAGCTCTGAACATTGAGGTCAAGACACTAAATAGATGGCAGATTTCTCTCAAGACATTGCCAGTGTGTGTGTAAGAGTGTATGTCTTGATGTACGTGTTCCTGTGAGCATGGGTGTGCTTTCTCTTTTCATGCTTTCACATGTCCCCGTGAGACTGTCATGTGGGCACTAAAGTTGAACAACTTTAGGGGAATGATAGGTGACAGGGACCTCAAATGTACCTGCCCGTTTCCACAGCAACCAAGTAAGGAGGAGGAAAAAGGATGGAGCGAGGAAGGAGCTAAGAACTCTCATCTCTATCACTCATGCAGATATCCACTGCTATTTGAAGCCATCAGTCACTGGAGTCATGTCTTTCCCTTGGAACTTAGCATGCAGCCACTAGCCTGTGTTACTGGCACCAGTAATCTGTCTCGATATTGTCAATCTATTACCCTAAGCAGTGGGGTGAATGCATTCATTTTCTTTCCTTCATGATGGACAATTGGGCTGAAGTAAACTTCAAATGATCAGACAGAAGTAATAGATTCATTTGAGTTGTCTGACAAAAGCATAATTCCTGCTACTGCTAACCTTTAAAGCAGAAAGATACCAGGAACTTAGACCCTGATTTAATTAGATCACATTATATGAAACTGGCTCCATAACAGTAGCAGGTCATATCAGGATACAGCTACAGAAGAAAGAGATATAACAACCAAAAGGAAATAGTATAAATGTACTTAAACTGACAAACACTACTCAGAAAACACCACTGGGAACTTCATTTGAAGTCATTGATTTGTTCGGGCCTAATGAACAGAGCATTAATAGGATTTAGTGAATTCCTTTTGACATGATCAGCATTTCAGCTTTGTCAATATCATTATTAACTTGTTTGTCTGTATTGCATTAGTTTTTCAGGTAGTCTTTCACGAGTATGGCTGCATATTTACGTCTGTGCCTGCCACTCCACTGACATAACAAGCTGAAAGTATATGTAAGTGTTGCTAACTCATTAAAGCGCACACAGAGGATTTTTTTTCATTAAAGAGATGGGTCCTTTCAAATTCTGTCTTCCACAAAAGAATTGAAGAGGCAAACTTGAAAAGAGAAGGCACACGTATATGACATGTCTCAAAGGTATGAGGCAAACAAATGGAAAATGAAGACATTTTTCTTTGAGACTGCTGTTGATTTTCTTTCTCCCTTGCTATCAATAGGAACTCCTGCATGGAAATGGAGAAATGGATTGACGGGAAACAGAATAATCATTTCCTGCAAAATGTTTCCACAGCCATCAGATGGCATCAAACAATGAGACACGAAAAGATGGAGCAAAAGAGAGAGAGAGTGCAAGAGGGAGAAATCATGGGAGAGAAAGAGCAACAGAAAAAGAGACCCCACATACCTCCTCCATGCCCCCTTGTGCCCTATGGACCCTGCACCCTGCTCTGCTGTGACTCTGATGAAAAGCAGGCCACAATCCCTTTCAATTTGGCCAGTGTGCCCCAGTCCTGTTAAAGGCAATCGACTTGCTGAACACAGGCACTATATCACAATATGCAGGTGCAGACGAGCCAGGCAGAGGAGAGGGGAGAGACATGGCGCCTTAGGAGAGAGAAAGGGACTCTGGCATCCATCTCTCTCACAGTCAGGCTGACGCTCAACCACTGGGGAGAAACATACGCGCAGACACACACACACACACACACACACACACACACACACACACACACACACACACACACACACACACACACACGCACACACACGCGCACAAAGGCTGAGGTAAGGCAGCAGTGGGTGAGCAAGACTACGACAGGTGAGAGAGAATAGAAAAGTAGAGGAAAAATGGGGCCCATCATTTCCTTCATTTTTTCCCCCTCCTCACTTCAGGTTAAAAAAAAGGATAGAATAAAAGAAAAAAGACAATGTATTTTGTGCAACTGTGGAGTGGGACGGTGAAGAAAGGGAAGAAGAAAAAAACTGTCATGAATGAGAGCAAGGTGTTTGTTTGTGGTGGGCAAATGCCTGTGTAGGCGTGTGGAGCCCAGTGGCTCGGCTAGAGCTGTTTATTATCGGGGGTATCCAGGCCCCCCAGGTGTGCTGAGCTGTTGGCCCGAGTCAGAGGGGCTGAGTCTGGGGTAGGTTGAAGAGTTAGTGCCCTTGTCCAAAGATGGGTGAGAGGCCAACAGACTGGAGAGAGCAGCAAAGGCCTGAAGAGGGTTGGAAACACCACATGAAAGATCTGATTTACCCTACAAATACTCACTTTGTTGACATTGCCTACTTCATGTGTAATTAAGCATCTCGTGCCCAAGTGCTCCAACCAAGCGATGAAGCCAAAATACTGTCTCAGACCGAATATAAATCTCGTCTCTTCTATGCACCATAGAGGACATCTGTGAGTGCTGTACACTGAGATTGAGGACTTCAGATACACACTTGGCATGTAAGAGCATGAAGCATTCATACACTCTAAACCTCTTGAGGGGAACATTGAGGAAACAGAAGCTAAGAGCTCAGGTCAAGGATTTGATGTCATGTGATGTCTGAACTGCTTCATAGAGTATTCCTATCACACAATTGTTGAGTGGTAAGGTCTATAACTGCAGGCAAGGATAAAACTTCAGCAAGTCTGCAATCATACCGTTTAACCATGATCTGTCAGTCATCCTTGGCTTTCGGCTTCAGCTTATCACTACACATATTGGGTTGGATCAGTCTGTATCTAGGATTCAAAAGTAATCTAACCTTGCAGAAATACCAACCATTATACATGCAACATACAAATTAGCTTGCAGCCACACATTATTGCGTGTACAGAGACAATGTTATGCACTACAGCTGCACACACTTAAAGAGCAACTGGAAGGTTGAAATTGTTCCTGATCTTAAACTTTAGGTTTCACAGAAACTTGCTGAAAAAAGTTCATACTCGATTTCATGTTTTACATTTATTGATTTAGCTGACGCTTGTATCCAAAGCGACTTACAATTGCTGTATATGTCAGAGGTTGCACGCCTCTGGAGTAACTAGGGGTTAAGTGTCTTGCTCGGGGACACACTGGTGGATGTGTCACAGTGGGGAGTTGAACCCGGGTCTCTCACTCTAAAGGTATGCATCTTATCCACTGCACCATCACCACCTCCCACAAGCCATGAACACATAAAAAAGTAGATATTGGTTTTCCTATAGTGCACTGTGCAGAATAGGTGGTAGTAAGTCCGGGCATCATACAGCCAGTCAGTTTATTTACGTAGTTTTAGTTTACATATTGATATTTTCATGACAGGTAGCAGTGCTCAGGAAATTCCCCCCTCTCTCTCATTTACCTTTGGGTGGGCTCCAAAACCAGACTGGCACCAGTTTGACCTGGAGTGGCGCGGAATGCATGCCGCTTATGCCGACTTGAATCGACGGCACAGTGAGATGTGAATACCACATAGACCAATAACATCATAAGCAGTATACACTAAGAAAACACATTTTATATGTCTTGTATTTGCTGTATTCAAACAAAAGGGAGTGTACTGTCTCTGCCAACACACAACAGGATTTTTTCTTTTACCACAGCATCTCTACCACCTGCTGCTGTCAGCTGAACAACATTCACCTGAACTCCAAATAAACAGGTCTTACGTAACAAGCCAAATTGAGCACTCCTAATCTTTGTCTGTTCCCGGTCTCTCTAACTCCTAGCAGGATAATAATAACAAGGCATTGGTCTGTCATATTTGTATGCATATGTATTTAACATTGTATGTACCTAGCATCATCAGCTCCACATTTAATATTGTTAAACTTGACCTAGCTTAACCACTGCCTAACAAGATGTAAAACAAACAAACAAACTGAAAATCCAGTTTCTACATAAATTTCCTACAAATTTCCTAAAAGTTGCTCTTTAAAGGATAGGTTCAGATTTTTCTCTGTCTGAAAACAATACTCACATGCCCACATGTACACTGAAAGTGTTATTGGTTGGTATTGGTTCATTGTCCCTTCTGTCCACACTGGCTAAATCCCTTCCTAAAATGAATTCAGTGTAAGAGATGGGAGACAAAATCCACAGTCCTTATTCAGTGTAAAATGCATTTCAGAGTTCAGCAAATTAGCTAACATGAGGACTCAGCAGTCTCAGTTAGCCAAACCAAGTTAACATATTCCTCTTGTGTTACCATCCCTCTCAGCAAGAAAACATCATTTGCATAAAAAGACAAACTTGATTATTAACTCAGGAATGATTATGAGAAGTGATTATCCAGTCGCATGCCATTAAACCATTACAGAAGAGGACAGAGCAATGGGATGATGTACCCTAAAAGAACATCTCCTCATGTCTTGACACAGATCTGGTGTTTTGGTCTACCGTTATTTTGGGTGTCTTCAGTTGAGCAGAAGCTTCAGCTTCAGGTCACATGCTTCATTTACGTCAGGATTTATTTGTTAAGTTTCTTTCCATTGAACTTAGCCACACCTTGTCTTTAGTGATACACTAACTTTTCCACCTCAACCAAGCATAAAAGCCTTATATGATATGTAGGTGTTTAGGTGTAACTGGAATTGCACTTGACTTCAGATGTTCTTTGCAGTGCATTTTTTGCTCTAAACAATAACTGTGATTTTGTCCCTCTTTACTTACACTGCTTTAGGAACAGATCTCTTCATGGCCATGACAAACAAATCTTCCAATATATATATGGGCATGTCAATTTTATTTAGCTATTTAAGCTATCCTTTAATGCCAACTGAGGGGAGCACACAAAATCACGTATACCATAAAACTTCAATCAAAAGCCTAGTCCCAATTAGACGCCTGTCCCTTTTACTGGCCTGGTGCGGATACACGTTTTGACAAATCAACACAGGTCTCAATTAGACGCCTGGTCTGGTTTTTATAGAATTATTTCTTTGGATGTATAAAACCTCTTAAAGCCCACTGGGTCGTCTGCTTGAGCTAGTTTTAAGCTGCTTAGATCTTGCATACAAATAAATGTTTAAACTTTTGTCAGTATGGACAGGCTACACATCATTAGATCAGATAGATTCTTCACAATCCAATCGTTGGCTTCATTTTACGGAAACAATTCAAACTTACTGTCTCAAAAAGGCATATTTTTTATACACGTAATATTCATATTGGTTTAAATAAACAATTTGATCATAGCCTATTTCCCATCTTTGCTGAGCAAGAGTTTTGTTCAAAAGGAATTAAAGGCTTGTCCCTTATAGACGCCTGTCCCAAATACAGGCAAGGTGAGTTCAGGGATTGAAGCAAATAAAAGCCAGGGCTATTAATTGGAATTTTACAGTATGCAAACGTACACATGTGCACTCACACACACATACAAACAAATGCACGCACCTGAACTGAAGAGGGGCCAAACTTTATTCCTTACACGTAACTTTTGACAAGTTCCCCTCCACATCCTGGAGTTGTGTTCAGACGTGCTAGAAGGGAGTGCTGGAGAGCAGTCATGTAGAAAGAGAATGCTGTTACTGGAGTTATTAACAGGCTCCTGTGTTTCCCTCCTCTCAGCTGAGCTATTCAGAGCATAGCATCCTCATCTGCCACAAACACATGCCGACAGACAGACGCAGCAGACGGACACACCGTGCAGTTCCTCTATGCGCTGCGCAGTAATATGTTTTTTGCCCATTTACAACAAATTAAGTTTCCCTCAAAGTGAATTTCAAGCATGGCTGCCTTTGGAGGCCGAGCAACTCTCTTTTCATTAATTTTCATTCTTTTCCCCCAAACAAATGATCTACTGTACAGCCCACTCTGCGTTACTCTCCTCTCTCTGTCTTTTTCTTTCTCTTGTTGTCTCCCCTCTTTGCCTTCTTTTTCCTGCTTGCTGGTAAATTTGGGCTGGGCAATGGAAAGCAATTACACTGTCAGAAAGGTGTATTCTGATTTATTAAAAGCCTTGAATGCTATCTGTTTTGTTCCCTCTTTGTATCCCCCTGGGGAACTGAGACCTGACACCCAAATGAGACGGAGTGAGTTCTCCCTGCTCAGTGCTCCATCCTGAGCTTCATTTATGAAGCTGGCAGAGTAAATATCCATTGGCAGAGGAGGGCAGATAGACGGCTGTAACGCAGCTGCGAGGATGGGGATAGATTTTCCTCTAAAGCCCAAGAGGTGGGAGACACAAAAAGACAAAGAGCGGCAGAAAGAGATGCTTCTGCTGACTGCCGCACAGGCTCAGTTTGAAATGACATTCTTCTTCCTCTTTAATTTCATATGCCAGGTCCTCAGCTATCCAGCATTCACAGAACTCCTGTTCACAGCACTGTGGGCCCATAGACATCAGCCTTTCCTGAGAACTTTTCATTAGCTTAAAGGTGGGGTGTGCGATTCTGGAGAAATCTAATACCATGACAAATACCATGATATAACAACACAGCAGGTAATGTAACTACCGTTAGCTAGGTTGTGGGGTAGCAAACTGTCACTACAGTTGCTGCTGCAAAGCTAACATGCAGAGAGGACAGGCCAGTCCCAGAGCCAGCAAACCAGCTCCAGACAGCAATACTCACAACTCTCCTGCTTCTATAGCTAACAACGCAACAGCATATCTTAGCTAAACTAGAAAGTAAGTTCTGTGAGCAAGTCATTTAACATGACCCACATGACACACAAATCATGGCTGGAATAGTGTTATGTGGCTCAGTCCAAGCCACTTTGTTTGTTTCCCATTTACAGAGCCCAAGCTGTGTACAAACACCATAATTTTTTCAACCAGAGAACCTTGACAAGATAGCCGCTGAATTTGACAAAAAGACGTGTCTTGGATTATAATCATATACCCCACCTTTAATTCCTATTTACTGAAACAAAGAAGAGATGAGAGAACGAGAGAGACAACAGGGGAGAGAAAAGAGACAAAGCACTAAGCCATTAAGGTGTGAATAAGTTCCAATTTCCAAAATAAATATTATCTCTGCCTGAGTAACCCAAAATCTGTGTGCTTTTGTGCCAACATTATAATAAGGATCAACAAGGGGTCAGCGCTGCATGAACATCACACCCTCATTTTCTGAGAGCTTCACCTGTGATACTTTAATCTATTTATCTCCCATATTTTGTCCAAACACAGTTGACCTGTGCTGTGTAAAACTGTAGTTGAACATGCCACCGGCACAGACACCCGATCTGCACTCCCTCCCTTCCACAGTAGTATGTGCATTAACAACCATGCCTAATTCACTCCCCACCACCTCCAAATGCTCTCACCTCTCCCTCATTACCACATTCTTGATCGCCAGAGAGATGGGAGAGATGTACGGGTGTAGATGCGTAATAAAGCATCTACTATCCTGGGGGAACAATTCGTTGGAGATAAGAGGCCATACAGCACTATAACGTAAAGACATAGATCATAAACCAGCTTATCTTCTGCTCCCTCTGGACTAGCCTTCTAAGGCCTTGATCAGACAGACTGTGGTTTTTGCAGTTTTGCAGAGGCGTCCTTTTTACAGCTGTCCGGAGCGCCCGGAGCGCCTTGCGTTTTTTTTCCAGAGTGCTCTGACCGTCTTGAGTTGAAAAAACTCAAAAGCACCTGACGTCATTTGCATTTCTTCCCCATTGTCATTTCAATTCAATTCAGCTTTATTGTCATGAATGTAAAACAACAATATTGCCAAAGCTTCAAATAAATTACAAAAGAACAATTAATTCCAAACATTTAATTAAATAAGCAAATATAACAGTAAAAGTGTGTGTTTGTGTGTTAAAAAATATCAAAATATATAAAATGTAAAAAAGTAACAATAAATATAAAAAAAGAGTAAAACAGTAAGAGTGTGTGTGTGTGTGTGTATTAATAGACAAAAAAACAAAACAACAACAACTAAGAAATTAGTATCAAATGTGAAATTTAAAATAAATAAATAAATAAAGGAACAATTACTAAAATAACAATGAAAATAATAATTTGAAATTTTATAGAACAATTATATTTATTACTTTCCACTAGTTCGTGGCATGACGAGATATATGGTATCATTGTCCAATCAAATCCAGTTAGGCTAAGGATAGGTGATCCGCTGGTTACGTAGCAACAATATAAAAAACAAGCTGCTCTTCTTTTTAAATTGTAGGCGTCAACCAGTGTGATGCTCTGTCTGATCGTGGTCTTTGACTACTATCTTGGGACAAAGGACAGTCACGGCTTAACCTTTGTCTCAGATTCCTGTGCTAGACAACACATACTGCCATGTCGGTGACAAGCATCTGATATGATAAGGGTCACTCACTAATGAAGCATAATACAAAGCAGCTTAAAAACAAGATCTGTTGCCAAGAACCTGCAATGATACAATGATGACCTTTCCATCTTTCAGGAATTTCTGATGCTGGGGTGCTGTAGGCAGTGATTGACATATTATAAGACAATAAGTCAAGGAGTCTAGCTCTTTCATCCAGATACCTGTTAGCTGCTGCCAAGGAAAATAGAAAACTTCCTGAGGCCAACAGAGAACAATTATGACAAATGCAAAAATAGGGAATGGCAAAGAGGTATTGCAAGGAGCCATAAACCCACAACAATCAGGCGACAAACACAAAGAAAAATTTCATCAGAACTTAGTTGAGGGAGTAAAATATATGGAGTGAAAATTTAATTTCCACCCACTGTTATAGCTATATTCCTTAAGTTGCCTTGTCTTTTCTTTTGCATTTTCCTTTTTAAAATAGTTTTTTTTTCCTGTTTGATGTTTAGGCCACAGCTAATGCATTCATGAACAGTCTGCCACTGAAGGATAAAAAACTCTGTTATCTTGAGCTGTTTACCTCTCAGCTTGGGGAAAAGTTTACTTTCTTGAGTGGCGCCAGCTTGCTTGACTGGTGAAGTGTTCGTGTCTGTCTTGAATATATGCTAACAAAGCTACAAAACTATCTATGTTTGAGGGAATATATAGCTAACGTTTCTAGGCCCATCTGTCTCATTTGTATGTGGCACTGTAGTGAAAAATATTGACACTGATGAGAATATGCAATTTTTTGCTTCCATATAAACTGTGTAATTTAATCTGTTTACGTCTTACCAGCAAATAAACCAACCCAGTCTGAGTCACTGAAATTCAAAGTGGATGTTCACATCTCTCATGTGGTTTCACTTTGCAGTATCACCTCATCCACATGATAAAATGCTGATTGGCTATGCAGGTGTTGGCCTTTGAATGAGGCAGTCAGTAGTTGGAGGGCTCTCTACATTACAAACCAATCACACAGCCATTCACAGAACAGCTACAGTGTCAAAAACTCAGCCCTCAGAGTCCGCTTTCAGAAAAAAGATGACGTTAATTAGTTACTGTAATTAAAACTTGCACTTTGTCACAATGGATGCTGTTACATTACTTGATGACAGTGTATGATGAGAAAAACCCTTGCTAAGAAGATACGAATGGTCTCAATCACTCAGTTCCATGCAAAAATGAAAATCCAATGTGAGAGAATTGTGTTGTTCCTAATGTGTTAGACAGCTTAATTATTATTTATTGTGTATTTATATTATTCCTTTTAAGTTACAGCATGACTTTATGGGGTTTTGATGCAAAGTCAAAACTGAGGAACAGCAAAATGTAATGCAAAACTGTAATTGGCATTTTCCTCTTGGGATGTCTGTCTGGCACAATGACTTGCAACACAAAAGTCTTCTAATATCTTATTAAAAAAAAATCTTATTGCATTATAAAAAAGTACAAATTTCTAGCCTAAATTGACTCCTGATTAAGTACCTGTACCTGAAGAGCTCAAAAAGTTGTACTTTAATGTAATAAAATACACATTTTAAAGGGAGCTTTTTACAATGTTGCAAGCAGAAATCATAAGAATCTCTCATTAACATGAGAGAAGAAATATGGCCAGTTTCCTATGTTTTCTCTTTCGCCATCAGTTTGCCTAGCCCGGCTCCTCCAGTGTGGCTGCTGACCTTCTCCTCTCTCCACGGCTGGAGTGGCTATTGATTGGATCTTGGCACACAGTGTACAAACACAGAGATAAGGAGAGAGAGAGAGAGGCAGCCAGGCAGCTATAGAGCTGCAGTGCCCACTCCACTCCAATCCCCTCCTCTTGCTCCAGACTTGGGGGGGTGGGGTAAAAAAAAAACTGTTTCTTTCTCCTGTTCTTCGCGACTCTACTCCCACTGAGCAGACACCCAGACATGGTACCTGAACACTGATAGCAGACAGGATTAGGTCTAAAATTCAATCACAACAGTCTAAGTAATGTTAAGTCACTGCTGCTGACAGTGACCGCTGCCTCTCTTCAACACAGTACAAGTGATCTATCATAATCTTGCTTTGATTTGTGAGATTTCAAAAGAGACAAAAAAGTGAGTGTATGTGACATTGCTGCACTGTGATTCTGAGATCAATAGTTTTACTTGATGTGGGTATGTGAACAGAATCACAGTATAATAGCGAGCAAGGATTCAGGCCTATTATGTTGCATGCAGGCAAGGACAACCTTAAGGCTGGTCAGTGGCCTGTCCTCTCTCCCACCCTGAGTTCTCTCATTTACACTTTCTTTCCATCTGGTCTACAGGCAGAGGCTGTGCTGTGTCAAAGGTCACTAATAGTGCCCTGCTCTCCCCAGCGGGGCCACCGAAAGGAAAACTCAAACTGCTGCCTCCGCTAGTCTTGGGCAGACACTGCCTACTGGTGAGATAAAAGAAAAAAAGCTTTGTCAACAGGCAAGGTGGGCAAATAAGGCGCTTTCAGTTCCAGATGGCCGGGGGACATTTGAAGACCGTACAGAAATGAGGAAATAGTTTGAAATAAGGAAGCAGTAGGCATCTTTTCAAAGAGGCTTGTAAGTATTGTAGCAGGTCAAACGCATGTTGTCTCTTTCTCTGTGTCTCTGTGGACATGGATGCCTCAGGGGGAGAAAGAGAGAGAGGTTTATTCAGATACTGTCAGGATGGTCTACAAAAGGAAATGTTCAGAGAGACAGGGACCAGAGGAAGAGGCGCAGGGCCATGAACCCAGCAGAGCAGGGACAGGAAGAATCCAAACCCCTCTCCTCTGGGGAATAAGAGAAATTCTTCTGGTATTTATTTTTGTGTGTGATGATGTGATTTAAGGACTTGTGAGTGTCAGGTATTGTATGAGTGTTGTAATCACCACAAGCTAATAACCAAATAATTAATTCACACATACAAACATACTTGATACATATTACATACTTACATAAACCTACATGCATACACATAAAAAACACACATGACAACAAATTACCCAAATTAAATAATAGGGATCTCCCAATATAAAAACATGACAATATTTCTCATCAGGGGAAAAGCTGTCTTGCAAGAGTCACGCAATTGACACTTTTCACACACTGTCAAGCCACATATCAATTTTCTCACGCAGTGAAAAATAAATGTATAATTGATAACGTCGTCTCGCTGTGCGAATCATCTCCACCCAGCTGATGCAACGTGATTGTAATGAAGTGAACCTGCTCTCGCATTGTGAGTCACAGATTGCGTCGCAGTTTGTGATCGAGCGGTAACGTAACTGGTAGAGTTTCGCAATATAAACATCTAAAAACCGAGGCGCAAATTTGCTCTGTTTAGGACTGTGAGCTGCACCTTATCTATGGTGCTGAGGTTAATATGTGTGTGGATTTGTGGTGAGATGTGTTTTCAGTTAGTTTTGGTTTCCACCTCCTTGTCCAAACAGGTTTCTGTGCCTGTGTTATGACCCTGGGATCATATTTTGTATGTATTTATCTCTCACCCTGCAATGTCAGCTGTGTGTGTGTGTGAGTGTATGCAGGTAATGGAGAACAGGTGGGCACACTGGATTGGTCCTGCAGAGCTGATTGCTGCCTCCTGATTGGTCACCTGGATGACAGTAGCCATTTTAAGCCCCACTGACAGGAACCCCCCTCTCTCTCTCAGCCATTCCCAACCTGAGCCTGTGTACCGTGTGTTATGTCTTTGTTAGTCATGAGTAGAAAACTGTTGTGACCATACAAGACTTTGTAAGTGAACCTGTGTAGTACACATTGAACATTGAATAGCTTAGCTTTGTAATTCTAATTATTGTCATTGACAACCTTGTTTCATTGGCTTTATCTATTTTGTTTGTTATATACAGATTTTCTTTGTTGTAGCTGTGTTGTGTCGCTACTAGCAGTTTAGTAGGAGTGAGAAGCCCTTTTTGTTTACACCATTTTTCTCCTGTTTTTGATAATATAAGCCTAGTTTAGAGCTGTGTCTTTTCTTTACTTTTGGCTTAGGAAAGTTTTTTAGGTTTCTTAGAGTGTTTTGGTTGTTGTTTTGGGCGCTGCTCATCTCCGAAGCAAATAAAAACTGCTAAATTGTATTTCCTGTGTTCTGGCATTGCTTGGGAATTGGAAGAGTGGGAAGCCACACATTTGTTACATCCAGGATACCCCTAGACCTTGGGACGTAACACATGTCAGATGGTCTGAAGGGGATACTACCATATCAGCAGAGCAATAACATAATGCACATCAGAGTATAGGGCAGGTATACTTTCAAAAAATAATATGAGTTCTCAAAAAATTATGACGTAAATATTACGACAAAACAAAGATATGTGGGATGGATTTTGAATGTGCAGAACATGAGCAGAAAACTTGCTGAAACAGAGGAGCTATTCAAGTCCAGGAGTTTATAACTGACCTAAAGTGAATTAATTTATCATTGAAGTGAATAGGAGCACATGCACATTTAAAGAGGTTACTTCCCTAAACAAAAGACAAAAAAGAGGAGGAAAGACTAAATCATGCCTGTGTGAGTGTTGACTCGGCAGGGATGATATTAAATGAGAAAAGTTGATCTACAGAAGAAACATATCTGAAAGCAACACACAATACCTGGGAGCCTTACTGCATTACATTCCGTTATATTTTTATAATTTGAATTGTCTTGTTTTTTGTTAGTAGCTGCATTCTGTACAGTTTAGAGGCTGTGAACAGTTTTCCGGAGCTATGCCAGTAAGGAGACCAATACTGTAAACTAAACGTTAGAGAAATGAGAGCATGTATAATGGATTCAGGGTTTCTGAAGCTCAGACATGAATTTGAAAATTAAACAATTCTGTTAGTATTCCTTAGATGATATAAACAAGATTGGACAATGTTGCTAATATGCATTTCAAAATTAAAGTCGGAATCAAACAACACACAGGGTTTTGACAGAAAGCTTAGTATTGTCGGAAAAAAGACGATAGTGTAAGTGAGGAATTTAATTGCAGATTGTCAGGTCCAATGATAAGAATCTCACTTTTATCAGAATTTAGACATCCAGTTGTCAATGTCTATGACTTTTGTCTATGACAGCCTTTTATGATAGACAAACTAGTGGGGTTGTCAGGTATTACTGGGACGAATAGCTGTGTGTCCTCATCAGGATATTCCATCTAATCTACCAATAACCAGTCATGAGTCTTGTTTCTCTTTTTATGTGGGAAATGGTAGATCAGCAGTGAAAAACTTGGGGAGTTACCATTCACTGTGATAGGCAGATATGAAAGTTAGTTTCCTGAACAGGTGAATTCCTCTCGTATTGTAAAGTCTCAATTGACAGTTTGAGTATGAGTGAAAGTGAAGTATTTGAGAACTGAGAGGCTGATCGGAAAATGATATTCAGATTCTCCTGGCTTGCCCTTTTCATTCATCCCAAAGCTGTTACATCTCTCTCCCTGTTTCTGTCGCTCTATGTTCCTCTCTCAATTAAAGTGACTTCTTACAATGCAGCTGAGTTACAACGAACCCAATCTGGTTAAATGTAATTTGCACATTAAATACAATTCACTCTGCTTTTGTGAATCTTGGTTTGAGTGAGATAATAAAAAAATGCCTGCCTTCTGAATCAGTAAACACTACCTCATTCATATTGATGAAGAGAGCTGGAGGTAAAAATTTAAAAGAGACGACCTTTTTTCTTTTCTTTTTTTTTTTTTTTTTTTACAGTATCTACCAGTGCAGGCTGGATAGGAGAGATTTTGTTCAGAGGAATATATTACATAAAACAAATTAGTCAGCAAGATAGAAGAATGCCAGTGCAAACGGTCCGGACTCTTATTTCCATCCTTATGAGATAACCGTACCCATTAGAAGGTTAAAACTATTGTGGTGTCCCTGCAAAGACTCTGCCTTGGAAACAGCAGCAATCCATCTTTAAACTTTGATGCAACTAGAAAGCTCTCCTCATCCCTTCTCATCCCTTCCCCTCTGACCTGTCTGTCTGTCTGTCTGTGTGTGTGTGTGTGTGTGTGTGTGTGTGTGTGTGTGTGTGTGTGTGTGTGTGTTTGTGGAGTTGCATATGTGCATGAGATAGAAAGGGTAACAGCAAGAGAGGGAGCAGACAGAGCAAGAGATATGAGAGGGTGGGGCTGGGCTGTCTGCCACCCAGGCCCAGAGAACATAAAGAGAAAAATATGACCATAAAACCTCTCTATGACTATGAATACTAATACTGACTCTGTGAGGCAAACCAACCAGAGTCTGTCCTCTCTCTCTGTTCCCCTCTGTCTCGCTCAGACAAATGATGTGGCTTAAAAATAAAGCAAAAATAATGTGCTGCACACAGGCAGAATTGTAAAGCTTAGTATTTACACTATGTTATACACAAGACACTAAAAGTACAGACGGAGCGGGAAGATCAGATCATTTTTGTGGTTGGCTTTCTCACCAACTTTCAGCGTTACTGAAAGTTACAATACTGAAGATTTCAGATTTTAGCTTCACTGTATGTGTATGCGTATTGGGAACAACTATATAGTAAAACTATATCGTAAATCTACACATTCACACAGTTACAGTATTGCAAAAAAACAAGCAAGTATCTTATTAACCATTCTGTGAAATATTGGATAACAGTAATAATAATACACAAAATAAATTCACAATGGTTTTGAATATATCAAACCCCATTTTATATGTATGGTCAGCACTGTTTTCACCAATAGCCATTCACTGTATTTTCAGTAATTACCTCTCTTTAAAGTAGTTTTCATTGTTGGTGGCGGAATCTGCCATTCCCTAGCAAAATTCAAATTACCTAGTTAAACACAGGGAAACACATGACACGAAGCATGAATGTGTTTGAGCGTTACTGTTAGTAATTGTATCTATTTGATAGAGGCCTCCCTGTTTAATGATCAATTTTGCAAACCGAACATTTCCTATTGCTGCTGCTTCACATTAGAAGTGTTCAAATGGCGAAATACTGGATGGCTTTTAATCCTCTCGGCACACGGTGTGGTTGGCTGTGTTGTAAATAGACACACCAGTTGCTCTACTTGTGTTGTATTACTGATACAGTAGTTGTTTAAGGCACTTTTACAACAGAATATTGGGGACCTGTAGTACAACACACCTGCTGTTACAACCGGTAACCCACAGATCTCACCAAATCAATCGAAACTGAGATTTTAAGGATTATAACTTGTAAAAAAGAAGGTTAACAAGTGACTGAATTTGCACTGAAGCTGGTTTTGAAATATAACAACAATTAGAATCCGGAATACTTAATTTTATGTTATTATCATTCACAAACAATTTTTTTTTTTTGTTTCATGCCATGGTTTTAAAATTCCCAAAGGTCAGGTGCTCCTTACAAATACCTTTACTTTCATGGTACCCCCACCCCCCCACCTTGCAGCAAGCCTTTCCCTGACAAATGTTGGAGTACAGAGGAAAAAGTCGTAATCTCCCAAGCATTTCTAATGAGTTTTTCTCCTACAATTATTTGATAAGAGCAGACAAGACTGGAGGCAGCGTGTATGATACACTAGCTCCTACTGCCGAGGTGAGAGCTCCGCTGATTAAACACAGAGCCATTTACACACACACACACACACACACCCAGAGGCTTACAGTCCGTCATCTCAGAGTGCAACAATCCTAATAATAACATGAGAGGCTGAAGTTATGACCGGCAGGCACACCTAAGTTACCAATCTGGGTCTCCTTATTCTGAACACACACACACACACACACACACACTACAACACCTAATCTTCACCACCATTCGACTTTGCTCCAGCATAACCACTACCTCCCCACACTTTCTCCTCCACTTGCTTACAGCGCATTCCACCTTCCAACTCACCACACTGAGTCCCAGTTGCTCTCTCTGCAGGTAGGGCAGGTTCCTGCGCTCCAGGCTGGCCAGATAGTGCTGTAGTCTGGAGTAGGTGTAGGGGTAGCAGTAGGCAAACTGGTATACGTCGTCCTCTCGGTCAAAACAGAAGGCAAAGGACATTACATAGTTGCGCCGGTGGTCAGGGCAACGGTAGTAATACACATTTTTGGCTGGTAGCCTCTGCCTGCAACAGCAAAAGACAAACGCATTATAGAGAAATTAGAGAGGTCATTTACCAGACAGGTCTTTTAATTCAAGGACATGAGGTCTAGAAAGGGTTAAGACCGCATCGGGTTGAGATATGCGGAGATATGAGGAACAATGAGGGCACAGCAAATTTGCAAGAGAAAGAAAAAAGTGCAAAAAGTATATGACAGCAAGGAAACAGTGAATGAGTTCTACACAGAGAGTTGAGAAATCATAATGCAGAAGTTGCATCAACTTTGTCGTCTTCCAGAGATGTTGCGTTCAGCTGGAAAAGGAGTACAAGGACTAAAAGAAGTGAGGAGGTATAACCTGATGTCTGAGAGGTTTTAACTTGTGAAGGGTGAATGTTAAAACAAACAAACACACAAGATTTATGTTTTTTTGTTTGTTTAGTTTATATGCAAACAACAATATATGCTCAACAATTCGCTGATAAATTATCAAAAAATTCAACATTGAGGGCTCATTTTATTAAGGGTAGAGTAGATTTTAAGCAAACAACAATTACTGATGATTAATCACGGCTTTGTGATTCATTATTTGTCATATAAACATCACAATTGCCATTAATTATTTAAGGCAAACTCAGGAAGCACAGACATAACAAAATGAAACCAATAGATTAGATAGATAGATAGAATAGAAGGAAAATGAATGAACCGCAAAACAATACAAGTGATAAATAGTCAACTAGCTTAATAGATTAAAGGGAAATTGATTTAATTTTTGAGATTTCAAATATCTGTGTCTTTCAGAAGGTTGTTTCCCTTCAAAAATGAAAGACACAACCACTGTAATTAAGCAACAAAACTGACTGGTGGTGAATGATCAAACAGCGTATACATAAGATCACTCAGCGATCATGCATGCAAACTGACACCCAGTCACCCTAATTCCAGTTTTGTATTGTGAGTGAAGAATGACAGAAACCCACTACCGATGTTCGTACATCATGGTTGACAAAAATGACTTACTGTATATGTCATTCATTGGCTCTCCTTGCTTGTCTCCTTAAAGGTTTTCCAGACATTCATACTCCAAACACAAGTGAACTCACCTTTTGACCTGTGCTTCTAATTTATCAGGCAACTGAATAATTTTATATTCCAGTTTGTGCCTGCCAGTATCAAATGTGGCCACCTGGTGTTTTCAGCATTGTATTTTAAAAGGCAGCAATTTCCCAGGGAACAAAAGAGATTTTAATTATGACGACTATGACAGCATTGTTCTATACGCTGTGTTTTGCATGATGTGTAATTTAGAATTGCAGTCCTGAGTGATAGGCAGAAAATGTGCACTTAATTCTCAAGTTGTAGTGTAAGTGTGTGAGCAATTTAGTAGAATGCTGTAGAATGAGGGACAGGTAAGCGTCTAATCTGTGTATCAGTGTGTCATATTTCTTGTGATGTTGAGCTTTGTGCAGTGTTTGTGATGTGCTGCATGCGTTGAGCCTTCTATGTCTTCTCCGTTGTGTGCCATGGTTGTGTACTTTGTACTTGCATGCTGAGCCCACAGTGAAATAAAGCTGACTGATACATGCACCTCATGAAGGATCGATGGGGTATGGGACAGTCCTGCTGCAGTCTACAAAACTTCTCTGCTTACTCGACATGTTTTCTTTTCACACTGTGTCATCCATGGGCGGACTGGCACAGTAATTCAGGCCGGGAATTTGACTCGCTGTTCACACAAACCACCAAACCGCTAATTTGTTGATGTGACAGGTATCAAACCAGGTATAGTCTTTGCCACCATGTTCTACTGACTTTTGGGACTGATCATTGAAGTTGCCTATGTGAACACTGAGTTTTCAAGGTATGCTATGGCAATGGGTGTACCCTCAAAAAAAAAAATTGCCTAGGCTAGCTAGCTACACTAACAATAGGCAAATACAAATGTACAAGGCTAGACACAAAAATTAAGTCTAGGCTACACTTTTAAAGAATGGAGTGAGATATACTAAGTTTGCTCAATCATATCATGTCACACACACCCATGTTCACTGAACGTGAAAATAACCTAGAACAACGAAAGTAAATAGGTCTATAATGCAAAAAGAACTCCTACAGCCCAAAACCTATTGATTACAATGTTCAGTCACCCATGTCTATAAAGCAAACAGCAAAAAAATAAACGCATCTATATTTCAATCATTTCTACTACATAGCCTATAGGCTACTTAATGTTTTCTATAGGCCTAGTCATTAAAGAAAATACAGTTGCGGAGATTCAGTACAGCAGCCATTGCCATGGTTACAATGGCGTTTGTTCACATGAGGAGCACACCGAGACCCCGCGGATCCAAAACAGTACACAGGAGGAGGGTTGCTCGCTGTCTGAAAAGGCTTTATACACACAAACACTAAAACATGTGGCCAGCTGCGTGGAAGCTCTTAACACCGGCAGAGAAACAGAGAGAGAGACGGGGGCGGTGCTTCATCACAGGGCCCACCTGCTACCAAGTCATTTATGCCAAGTTTACATGACCCCTGACCCACTCCGAAAGTCCACTGAGTCCATCCGCGTCGTGGCTACCAGAGCTGATCGCAGCCATTCTAGTCAATGCTTGTACTCACACCAGAAGCGCTGCAGTGTGTCCCGGAGTGTCTCTCCACTCCGCTACAGAGAGAATACACAGCCGGTGTATTTCTGCGCGGCTTCCGTCAAACAGCACAGAGCAGATGAACTGTGCAGATCATAGTATTCATAGTAGAAGCACAAAAAGCAAGCACCAATCACCAAATCAACAAAATCTAAACATGTCAGCAAAATAAGGCAGGCAAAATGCTCTTATTCTGAAATGCTCCCTGTGGAATGACAGAACAAAAGCGGGCCACAGAGAGCTGTGAAGAAGGTAGTAGAAGCACAAAAGGACAAATTAAAAATAAGTCATTTACGTGGGGCAGGCTGCACACTCTGCTGCTGAAATGCTGAGAGGCATCCAGTGGAAGTTGATGCCAGGCTGAGGACGGAACAAAAGCGTGGTCCATACGTAGACTGTGTGAGTCCAGGATGATAGGCTACATAGTAGCCTACGTCCACGTGCACCCATGCAACCTCTGCTTATGGAGATCAATAACTTAGGTGTGGGCACACACCATGTGATGGTTAAGGTTAGACTAACCGGCTTCAGGGGGCTGTCACTTAACATGGCTAGCTAGCTAGCTAGCAGTATCAAAGAGAGGACGACAAAGATAGGTGAGAGCACTAGCAGTTTGGCTGTCGGGAGAGTTGGGACATTTCCCAGTGGCCAGAGGGCCGTTTTGGCCTGCCATTAATTATCAACTTGACCAATGGCAGCGATAATATAGCATGCTTTTTTATAGCAAGGAGGAGAATAAGCGCATCCGCCGTGTCCGCATTCTCTCTTATATGCATGTCAACCAGTTAACCCTGTCTGTGCACAGCTGTAGGGTTTGTGTCATTTTTTCGTGTTGCTTTACATTACCACCCCCAATCCACTAGACGGCGCTGTTGCAAAAGAACCACGGTCTTAGAACTGCGGTCCCAGGACTGGGGGGTATCCTGAAACTGCAGCTGTATAATACTGTGTTAAGCGCTCACCTCTTTGACATGGTCAGATGATGTTGCATTCATGCAAGTCACTGTATTTGTCTCCTTTCCTTTTTCCTGTCTTTCTCCAAATCCCTCTTGTCTTGTCCTGTCACTCAGCGACTCTGCCTTGACAGTTTACGACCAAGCATGGGGAACAACTGCGCTGCCATAGAAGTTCTGGCAGGCGCTCTGACAGAAGAGGATAAAAGGGGGGAGAAGATGAGGACAGTGAGTGACTTGTGTGTTTGGGATGTTGGGAGCAGGGAGAAAGGTGGAATAAGGAGATAAGAAGAAGATGAGAGAGCAGGTGATGGCAGATCTGCGCCTGATACGGAGATATACGGGAAGGGATGGTGGCTAGCAGCGTAGCGGCTGTGTGATGGCGGGGCTGGCTACTGAGCTAGCGTCTCTGGCAGCAGATCAGATGAAGATGCTATCAGGGCTGTGATAGGAACAGGACTTGATAATCAACAAACAGGGCAGACTTCTGTGCGCTAACTCTGTCGGAGTGAACTTCTCTCTCTGACTCACCTCCGAAGAGCGAGGACAGGAAGGAGACACATGAGAGTTTTATGTGTTTGCTCAGACACCTAATACATCAGGTCTGGTGACAGACTTGCATAGAAATGCCCAGTGAACACACTTGCATGCATTTCCAAACACTAGAAGATGTCCCTACAGGTACCTAGTAAAACAAAAAGCTAAATCACTTGGCCTCTCTCAGACAGAGGAGAAGAAGGGAGAGAAAAGAAGGGCTGATTATTCCTTCAGCAGAGGAGAAAGGAGAATGTATCTGCATGTGGCTATCTCAGCAGAATACTAATGCAGCCAGTGGCTAGCTATACCACACCCAGCCTTCCCACTGGAGCCACCTTACTAGCCTTGTCTTACAGCCTGTAAAGCTGGACAAAGAAGTAGAAGACAAAAAACAAGACAAATGGTTAATCTTGGAAAAATATTGCAAATGGTTTTCCCCCCAATGGTACATGAATATTATTCCTAAAACCGCATGGGTTTGAAGAAGAGCATACTGTGAATAAAACTGGCCGGCAAGGACAAAATAAACCTCCATGTGACACACTCATCCCAAACCCACGCGCACACTGGTACATTACTGTGGTGCCAGCCCTCCAAGGTGCAGGTTAATTAAAATAAGATGACACCTCACCTCTTTACATATTTCCCTGTTTGACTCTGCCCATCCATGTAATCCCACTTCTCTCTGTTTCTCCTTCTTGTTCTCTCTACTGGGCAGCGTGTGACCTTGCCGGAGACTGGAAAAGTCCTGGCTATTGATTTTAATTACTGCTGCTTGTCCCATCACAGCACTATAGTTATAGGCCAGAGAAAATAGCTCTGTTACTTCTTATGGAAAGAGACCGCCTGGAAGGCCTGAACTACAAGCTAAGGCTGTACCTGCTTTAGGCACCACAGTCACGCACACAAATATAAAAAAATAAAAATATGCACACAATCCTCAGCACATGCACACTAATGCACACAGTCGCTTTGGTTTTTTTTTTCTAAGCGGTGGCTGCTCCTGCTTGGCAGCTGGCAATTTGTTTTATCTAAATGGTACCTCCCTGTGCCTCTCCCCTGCCCATCTCTTGACGTGGTACAGTGCCGTCCTTCCCAAACAGAATTATCACGGCGTTGGATAAGGGGGAAAAAAAAATAGAGAAGCTTCCCCAAGACGATAACGCACTCACACATGGTTTTACAATTCAGTGATTACAGAGACACAGAAACACACACACAAACAGGAATATGCAAAGAGTCATAAACTGACACGAAGCAGCAAACTCAAACCGTATGTGAGCTACATCAAGGTCATTCCTTTGACAGCGAGCTGTGGGACAAGTTAACTGCCAGAGCGTCTCATCACAGCCTTACAGAATAAAGAGAAAGACGCAGAGCAAAGAGAAAAAGAGAGGATGAAGTACTAGACAAAGGCTGACAAATAGAGAAGGAGACAAGTAAAGAGACAAAGTCAGCGAGAAAGGGACAAAAAATAGAGAAGGGGAAAATAAAAAAAAGAGGATTTCATAGAGCTAGCAGGCAGCCTTTAGCGAGGTGTCACTTTGCCTGCCTGGACTTTTCTGAACCCTTGGTGGCTACAAACTCCCGCTCTGATTTTGATGGCACCGGCGTCTCTCTGAAGTTTCTAGATGAAGGCTTAAAAATTGGTAGCTTTCATACAGGCGACATCTTGTCTATATTTTCAAATCAATCAAGCGTAGAGGACACGCCAATCACTGCTGCTCTGAGCTCTCTCACAGACAAAGGCAAATGCACATAGGACAAGACACAGGAGGCCTGGACGCGCACACATCCACTCATCCACTCTCTTGTATTTTCTGTCTCACTGTTGTCTCTTTCAGCTTGTCAAACGTTCATCCTGTCAACTGTTAGGACGGTTAAATGTCTTCCAATATGCCCGTACAGCTGTCATGCTCTGCACATTCCCACCAGCTCATTTAAGGCAAATAGTTAGCCCATTTGGTAAATATTTCATATTGAATGCCGTTTTTCTTTCCTCCCTCTGTGTTACTATGCCAATAATTGAAGAGGCAATATTTCTTGGCACTCTAAAGTGATGCCAGATGTTAGATAGGCTCATTGTTTTTAAAACACGGCCCCATATTCTTGTTTTGCATACTAAGTCAAGCAGAAAACAGCCCCGAATCATCTGAGGAGTGTCAAACGTGTGGCTATGTATATTCATGTGTGCGGGGAAGAGAGCACGCGTGCATGTGTGCACTTGTGTGTAAACATGGTGGGATATATATTCTTGAGGCATCCATCTATGCAAATTTTGCGTTGCAACAAAGCTTTCAGGAGACACTGTTACTAGGCAACCTGTGCTTGCTTTGTGACTTGGTTGGCCTGCTGTATATTGGACAGTATATTTATTAGGCTTTACGAGAATGTGTCCTTCGATTGGGACTAAATTACACGACCAGTGAAGAAGGGGCATCAAATGTGCAGGAGGAAGTCATGGATTCTGATTTGGCCTCTCAAGTGTGGCAGTTCTGAGATGAAACCCAGTAACATTCATTTTCACCATTAACAGAGGATAATCATAAGTTCCTGCAGCAGCGTGTCTGCAGGACACGAGAAGATGCACATTACGACCAGGTCTGATGATGTGAAATAGCTGGGATTAACACTACTGGTAGGGTCTTCTGGCTGGCAGCAGTAAGGTTTTGCAGGAAGCAATAACCCTCGTGAATTATGGACTTTCCTGTAACGAGAGAGCTGGGAGTCGCAAACATGTGGAGACAACAGACCTTTAGCAGCCTTCTCAGGTCAGAAACAGCCCTCTGATGAGGCTGAAACATGGCAGAATAAGACTCTCACCTGATGGATGCATCAAAACACCTGATGGCTGCATCAAAACACCCAGGAGGTGTACTCTCATCAGGTGGTCTTTTACACCACTTCCTGTTAAAGGCATTGTAAAAAGCTGTTACATCTCAGGTCTTCATTGTTTCCCTCTGATATGATATTCATATAGATATATTGATTGCTGGTCAGTTTAATTAGTCCATTTCTTTGCTCCTCTAATCCCAGGTTTGGCAGCTTTTAGACCTAAATGAAAAATCCATCTCTTCCAGTAATTCATCTCTTTTGATGTTACCCTCTCCTCATATCGTCATTTACTTCTGAGTCAAATCTCAGTCTAGTTGAAAAAAAAAAACAACCTTCTACCTCGTGCTTGTGATTTTATTTTCTTTGACTCTGACCCACACACTCACTATTCTTTGTCATGTTGTTGAAAATAGAAATGGAAACACACTCTGTTTCACTGACCACAGTCACCAGGATAAGAGCAGATACCAAATTCTTGTCATGTAAATTTCTGCAATGTAAATATGAGTGTGTGTGCTCTAGCCATCGCCTCTCTCTCAAACTAATCTGTTCCACTCTAAATCTGATAGAAATGTGAGGGATGTACAGCACTCATACATTCACATGGGATTTTATCACTCCTGAGATGGCACACACAGAGATGAAAATACTGGAGGATTCACAGTAGCAGCTCAAACTCATGTACCCTGAGAGGGTGACTATATAAATACATATTTTTTTCTTTTTCATCAGTAGGTGTCCAACGCAGTTTTCATTTGATATCTTAAGACGTCTCCCTGATTACTCCCAGAGAATGTGATTTAAGAAGCTCCTTGGGGTGTTTTAATCACTAATAACTGCACAATATGTTCAGCTAATTTAGTGTTTCTTAGATATGTGCAGACAAATAAACTGAAATTAAAATTAAATATCCAGGTGGTTGTCAATGTTAAAAAGGGGAAATACATAACTTTACCACAGAACATTGCCTGCATGGACCAGTAGAGGGCCTTTGAGTGAGAGGTGACCTGTAGGTGAGGTAAAAGTAGAAAACTTCGAGAGAGAGAGAGAGAGATAGAGATATAGCGAGACTCCCAACTCCAGTGCACGATAACTACTTGTTCAGTGAGATGTGTTTTCTTTTCACTAAGCACACTATAATGATATACACTGACTATTAAAGGCTATATGATCTATAACTTCATAACTAGATGGACAAAAGGTATTATTTCATTTTAGAGATGGTTTCAAAATGAAGACCAAGACAAACTGGCAGTTTAAAGTCATCTCTCAGTTACTCTGTTTCAATGGACTGTACTGTAGGCTTTTCCGAATCAATGCACAATTGCAGCCGAAAAAAAAGTAAGTCATGCCCCACGTATATATCCCAGAGGGTCTCGGCTAGATTGAGCATGCGGGGCCTGCTAGCTAGCTCCCCTGCGTCTTGTGGGGCAGCAGGGCAATTAGCAAAAAGCAGATGATCACTGTGCCCTCGCCACTATGGCGCCGCTGGTCCCCTATGGGGCAACAGGGCAGGTGCACATTCGTCTGCAATAATGGGGGGTACAGAGAAAATACACAAAAGTCAAACACACACACACACACACATCTAATAAAATGATGATGTCAGCGTTAAGCCCCTGGTGAGTGGCGGTGGTGTGCATGCTAGTGGGAGTGGGAGGTGTGTGCGTGCGTGTGTGTGTGCGTGTGTGTGTGTTAGTTTGAAAGAGGAGAGCAAAGCGACTGTCCATCTATAATTGTGTGATGCTGCATTTCCCAGACTGCAACATTATACTCCCATCACATTATCTGTGTGTGTGTGTGTGTGTACACAAGTGTGTGTGTGTGTCTGAGTGTGGACCAAATAGACAGACTGGCGCCAGACTAAGTCATAATAATAATGTTCCAAGAGACCAGACACATGCACAGACAAAGACAACAGATATACATACACACACACACAGAGACACACACACACTACAATCAAGGTATATGATGTGCATATGTTTGGCACAGTACCAATGACCATGTAATCATACAGTAGATGTAACTCTATTTGTCCAGTCCATTAGTCCATTAGTGATGTTCTCTATAACATACCACAGGGGAAGACCAGAGCATGACCAAGCCCACTGACTCTTCTATCTTTTTCATTGTCTTTATTTTTACTTTCTTTCTTTCATTTTCTTTCTCTATATTTGTTGCTTTCTGTCAGTCTTTCTTTCATTTTCTTTCTCTGTATTTGCTTTCTTTCATTTTCTTTCTTTGCTTATTTTTTCTTTCCGTGTTAAATTTATTTTAATTCGTTGAATGATCAGATTCGATGTGTATTTCAATTTTTGTTTTTGTTTAAATCTGAAGAAAGAAGACACTGACTCGCCCTCTGAGTCAAGCCAGTAACAGTGGGACAAGTGATCTAAGATCAAGCATCAGCATCACTGCCACTATATTCCCTGTATGTGTGTGTGTGCGTGTGTGTGTATGGAATAAGGTCACACAGAGTGATGAGATCATTCTCTCTGGAAATGTACTCAGTTGAAAGCAATACAACACACATGACACATTCTGAAATCACTTTTTTATTAAATTCCACATAGAGATGAGCTCACCTCCTGTAGCCCATTACACTGATCTGAATGAATTGCTGGTGTGGGAAAATAAGCAACAGCTTGAATAATGCAATGACAAGTAAAATAAATAATAAATCCTCCTTGAGTCACAATCAGTGTTGCTGATTTTGCAATAATGGTTCATTTACACAATTTGGGCTTGTTAAAAAAAATGCAATCATTTCACCTATCACCAGGGTCCTGTCATGTTATTATGATACAGTATATTTTTAAACCGAACTAGGTTCATTTCAAAATTGTTATAGTATTTTGAATATCTTACTGACAATATTAAAAAATAGCGTGTAGCGGATGAACAGAAATCATGTGAATACATGTACTGAGCAAATAAATCCATCCATCCATTGTCAACCGCTTATCCTGCATACAGGGTCGCGGGGGGGCTGGAGCCAATCCCAGCTGACATCGGGCGTAAGGCAGGGTGCACCCTGGACAGGTCGCCAGTCCATCGCAGGGCCACACGAACAAGCATTCACACTCACACCTAAGGACAATTTAGGGTAACCAATCAACCTAGCCTGCATGTCTTTGGATGGTAGGAGGAAGCCGGAGCACCTGGAGAGAACCCACGCTGAAAGGCCGGGGCAACCAGGGTTTGAACCCACGACCTTCTTGCTGTGAGGCGACAGTGCTAACCACCGCACCACCGTGCCACTCTGAGCAAATAAAATGTTTATCAATTTAAATTATTCTTAATGTGGTAATAATTTCTTAATTTATCATTTCTAAAGTTATGTACTTGCAGACACACAGCCTAGTGCAGGGGTCGGCAAGTAAGTCTGGCATCTGGCATTTTTTTCCCAAGTCATTAGATGGCGGGCCAGAGCATAGTCAAGTTATCATTTATAATCCATCATTTATTATGTGCCTGTTTAACCCAGTCAGTAGAAGAGATTGTTTTACATGTCCTCAGTTAAGCATGTGCAGGAGTGTGTTCCTATCGGCGATTGGTCCACATCAACCTATGGACGCTTATTTTCATTTCCTCAGTATCTCCAGGCAGAGGAAATTCCTGCGTTTCTCATTCAGGGGAATGCGATCTCACGTTTTCTGATGGCCTTTTCAGAGGTGTGTCAAGCAAGTCAGAGACTCTTGAATTTCCTTCAGAACTTTTGAAATTAAAAGTTCTCAATTAAATACAAAATAAAGTACAGCTGCAAAGATGTTCTTGCACTTTTATTTTGAAGCCATCACTCAAGAGGAAGTGATTATGTGAGTAACTTTTGCTGTCATGACTGAGATCTGTTTCAGCACCAGCCACTATTAATGTTTTGGGGGTTAGATATTATTGCTGGCGGGCCAGCTTTGGACCGCGGGCCGCCTATTGCCAACTGCTGGCCTAGTGGTTAAGACACATACAGTACCAGGTAACAGCAACATCCCCAGCTGTACCCCCCTTTCTCTCCCTGTGTTTCCTGTCTGTTTCTCTACTGTCAATAAAAATTTGCATCACACTGTGAATAAACCTTTTAAAAACCAACTCCTAGTGTGCAACTACTACTGGTGATATTACAGTACTACTAATAAAGTACACTGTATGGGTACATGTATGAGGATTCTTCTTACATCTCGGATTCACTGTATTGTAGCAGCAAAGTTACTAACTTACACCAAAGATATTGAATCCTACACAAGACGAACTTTGATGTTTCTAGTGTAGAGCTAGAAATTATTTTCTTCAGTGTTTTATCCATCTAATCTATGATTATGTTATCAAGTCATCATCTCTTAGTTGTCAGATATAACGTCAGAAATTATAACAAATGTCAATTAAAGTTTTAAATTGTAAACAGCTAATGTATCTTACTTCATGAATGAGTGTGAAGAATCAACGTTGTCAAAATTACTGCCTGATTGATACATTTTCGGTAGATGGACTTTGAGGCCACGTCACAGCTGCTTGTACTGTAGCGTGATCAGCACGCAAACCCCATGTTGTGTCTGTCACAAGATCAGTAGAATTGTACTCATCCAAAATCTCTATCTGTCTCCTGCCCCCTCCCTCTCTCCCTGCCTCTCTATCCTCCCTCAGGGCCCTGCTGGCCTTGGCACAGAGATGCCAGCCTGTCTGCCCGCATTTCCCTTGGCACGACGGTGGCAGCTGGGGGCCTGGCTGCCCTGTCTGCCTCCATACTCCCCGGTATCTCACACACTCACACACACTCACACACACACACGCGCCACGTTCACAGCTTGCAGCCAGACTGGTGTCACCATGTGTGTGCCAGGGGTAGCAGCACCCACGGGGGGGGGTGCTGTAGGGGAGGAGGGAGGAGGGAGGAGAAGGAACAGGGTGGGGTAGAAGGGGTTGGGTGGATGGGCGCCTGGGCTCTCAGACAGCCAGATGCTGCCAATTAACTTCTCTGGCCGCCATGGGGCTGTAGGGGGAGAGTCTGGCACCTGTACCATTCAACTCCCACCCAAACCCACACATGAACACTCTTCACACACGTACACTTTCTTGTGGCTTGTGTGGGAGATGAGGGCCACAGGTTGCCTCAGAGCTTTGGGAGACAAACACACACACCTGGATTACTGTAACTGCTGGACTCTCTTGACCTTTGCCTAAATAATCTTCTCTTCTCACCTTCAATCTGAAAGGGATTGCAGAGACACGGGTCAATGTACAGTATGTACTGACACACGTCTGCAAACGCGGAGACGGTTGCGCAGGAGTGACCGCAACCTCCTCTATGTGAATATGACTCTTTGATAAAAGCCTTTTTTCCTCCCACTCTATTTCACTCTCTCACTGTATATAAATATAGATATATGTGTGTGTGTGTGTGTGTGTGTGTGTGTGTATATATGTGAGTGTTTGTCCACATGCGCCTGCTGTCAGGCTGTGTTGGTGATTATACTAGACAGAAGGAATTACAGGCTATTACAGAAGAGAGCCGGTGGCTGCAGCACCCAGAGCAACAATGCCCTTAAAGGCTTATGGCTCTCAAAAAGCCAGCCTATTATTCCCACCACAGCACACAGCTGCCTGCTGAACGTCAAAGACATAAATATAGAAAACAAGTGTGAATCTACACTATGATGTAGTACTTGCATTTTCATTTGAAAACAAACAAACTAGCCATTTAAAAGGAAAAAAATAAGCAAACCAGGCGCAGCATTTGCCTACAGGATAGGAAACTGCCATTCATGCTGGACAAATTCTTTTTTGATATTTTGTAAACCCCATAAAGATATATGGAGAGGACAAAACATTAACACCTTGACAAGACTGGTGATATTCTATATTGTTTTTATTGAACAAATCACTTGAAAAGACAAAAACCAACAAGTCAAAGCCTGATATAGCTTATTCCTCTGTGCCTTAGAGCTCAATCGTTGTCCCAAAACTATTAAAAACACATCAATGAGATGCACCACTGCTCTGGGTGACATGCTTCTTCATTACAATAAACATGGGCACTGCAGTTTATTTTGAGTCGATCCCGCATACAATGTCCTGCTGCCTTAAATACTCACAAGAGCACCAAATTGTGTGTACTAATCTGCAGCTGAAAATAGTCCCAACAAATGCACTTTTTACTCCTGTTTGACTACACTGCCCAACTGTTTTATGAAATTATTTTGCTTTTTTGGTTGTTGAAATGTAAGTGTGTATTCATGACTCTTTTTTAAATATATCTGCGTCTTCAGTGGGAACCAGTGGGCTTTGGTCTTAGTTTCACTGACAAACTATGGATCTCTGACATAGTCTAAACACAAGGTAAGATTTATTTCAATGATACTACACTTAATTGAATTAGATACTAAACCCCCTGCTGTACATTTCAACCATCTAGTATGCTGACACGTGTACAAGATATCATACACTTTCTTTTCCAGTGAATGGTTTGCCAAACCTGAAATGGTTTTCTGGACAGGGAAGCTGATTTGAACTGATATATTATGCCAAAGTCAAATAAATCACTGAAAATGATTCAGTCTCAAATATGTAGTTACATTTTCACAGATGGTATCAAAACAGATATTTCCCTCTGTAGCACTGACATCAGTTAAGAGTCATTTTTAGTTCCTGTGTGCTGGAGAACAGGAAACTTGTTTATATCCGAATGAAGGCATGATGAGCACTTATAGACATTATATCTGAAAAGAACGTGTCAAAGATAGCTCTGCGATGTTCTATCATAACATTTAATCTTAAGAGAATAGGATATTGCGATCACTGAATGAAGAACTTTTCAGCCTAACTCACGTGGCTCCAGTGCCTGCTCACTTACAAAAATCATTTTCTTCCCCAAAGCTCATTCTATAAAATTCAATATCTGGCATGGTTAAACAAATAAAAACAACTCTTGAGACACAAAAGTGAGAAAGAAAGAGTCCGACTGCTTCTGGAAAGAGGATGGACGTGAAGCATCGTGCAAGATATGTCAATATGAGGTTCACAGTCTGACAGAAGATATATATTCTGTTCATGAAAGTATCTCTGCAAGCTATTGAAAGCAGTCAATCTCATGCATACTGAAACTTTGCATTCTTCACTGAGGCAATCATTGGTTTAGTTAGGTGTTAACAGTGTAACCAAACAACAAATTTAAAAAAACCCCCACAAACAATGGTCTCATATTTCACAGTACACTCGCACACACACACATACTGGGCCCTGTCTATCAGAAACGCCCGTTCCCTCGCTATTCTGAGTGACAGATGACTTGTCACAGACCTAAACGGGAGAATATTTTACTGCAGATTGAAAGAGGAGGAAAATGAGAGATGGGGAATAGAGGGGGAAAAAAGAGAGAAATTGCTCCATTACACCAGAGAGGTAAATCATTCGATGTGCCGAAGATCACAGAATGGCATTTACATTTACACACATGGTCACACGGGCACATGTATGAACATGATTCAACCTGTCTCTGTCTGTGTTGCTACACTTGCTCTCTCTCGCTCTCTGTTTCACACATACATTAAAGTACGTTAAAGTACTCGCATACATATGCTCTCACACACACAGATCATCAGAACCCAGGCATGAGAAAAGCTGAAGGCTGGATCAATGTTGGGCTCTGGTGATTAGCTTTAATTGAGGAAAAAGAGCTATGGGAACAAAGAAACATTATGACCTTTTCCCTGTCTGCACACAGCGAGCGCTAATAAGACACATTCACATAATATCATACTGACCAGAATCGTCTAACTACATCAAAAGCACCTTCTTGTAGGAACGGTATGCAAATGGATGGCACAGAGAGAAAAACAAACCCCGCGGATAATTGACTATCCTTGCCATGTTTTTGTGCGTGAATGGCAATTTTCACTCTCCTGTCGAGTGCATGCTGATTATTCTATCAGACAACAAGATTGGCAGTGTTTCACATCCCGGTGGTGTGGAATGGTCTGTCTCGCTTTCTGTCTCTTACTTCTCTCCTTTCCTGACTGAGTCAAATACCACTTGTCAGGAGAGCACTGTTTGGACTGACATGAGATAAGAACAGACCAACTGGACAGTTATATGTTATTCCTCACTGCTGCTGGAGTGGGGGATAAGACTGTGATGTACAAGTAACGAGTGGACCAGCGGCAATAACATAGAGGCCTGTACTGTAAAACTACTACAGACACCAAACAGGTGGATAATTACATACATTCCAGGTATACAAATTATGTAGTATGTACAATATATCACTAAATGTACAGTTATGGCTAATGTTATTATATATCATGTAAAGTTAATAATATTTTAATTTTTAATTTTTTTCTCGTCTTTAAAGCCCTCAGTAAGTCTGCCATAACAGGTGCAGCTAAACTAAGAGGGAGGTGCCGATCAAGCAGACACCAACATAGTTCGTGTTCAGATAATGGTGGAGCAGCTGGAACTTGCCTCTCTTCAAAAGACACCGCACCTTGTTTGACATTTTGTAATTTCAAAGGTTGATGATTTTTCTCATCCATACCATGACAAGAAAAAAAAAAGAAACCATGATCTTTGCAAATACTGACACAGACAAATCTTAGGGTTAAACAGGGCACTGGTAAGACAGTGTTGCTGTAATAATAACTTAAACCTAAATTACTTCTAAGACATATTTGCCTGGTGTATGAGCACCCGCTAGTTCTTCCCAATTATTTAAATTTTAATCAATGCAGCTGTCTGCGGCTGTTTAACATCTCACTGTATGTTAAATCTGTTTTCTTCCAACACGTGCACATAAGTACGAGATTGGATATTGGCTTTGAGAATTGTCAAAACTTTTCTGAGCACACAGCAGTACAGGGGCAAACACTGTAGACACTGACATGGGACTCCAGCTGAGGTGTTGTACTGCTGACGTGCTACTTTCAATCCACGGCCGGTCTAAACAGAGAGCTGTGTGGTGCTCTGCATTCACTATATGAGTGTAAAGTAACAAAGGAGATACAAAGCGAAGTGGTTGTTGAACACCTACCTTCCATTTCCTTTCAAGGGCAAAAGAGCAAACAACAACGTCAGATCCTAGTATAGTTTCTTCTTCACAAAAGACCATAACATATTATGGTATGGCTAAGCTGTAGAAGAGTCAATGAAAAAAAATAAAACTTAAACCAAGAGATGGTTCAGATTGTCTTAAAATGTTTGAAGTAGCTGAACTGCTATGTGATCATTCTGACCTATACTTACTCTGAATTTCATATTCTGTGCAAGCCTAGAAGACTGGCAATTTCTGGACATTCCTGCAGTCAACATGCCAATTGTACGCTCCCTCAATACTTGCGACATCTGTGGCATTGTGCTGTGTGATAGAACTGCACATTTTCAAGTGGCCTTTTATTGTGGCCATCCTAAGGCACACCTGTGGAATACCCATGCTGTCTGATCAGCATCTTGATATGCCACACCTGTGAGGTGGATGGATTATCTTGTCAAAGCAGAAGTGCTCACTAACACAGATTTTGACAGATTTGTGAAGAATATTTGAGAGAAATAGGCCTTTTGTATACATAGAGAAAGTCTTAGATCTTTGAGTTCAGTTCATGATGAATGGGGGCAAAAACAAAAGTGTTGCGTTTTTTAATTTTGTTCAGTGTAATTATTGCATGATGAAGATGGGGCCTTTAGCATAAAAGCAAAACATTGTAGGCACCAAATGACCTCAGTAGCTGCTCCTCCATAGTTGGAGGTAAATTAAACTAGAGATAGACAGACAAACATACAAACATGGTATATAGGACTGACTCTTTGTAGTAGGTGTGAGGGCTTTCCTCACATGTACAAAAACCTGGCATCAAAATCTTTTTACCAACACAGCGCTGCTCTGAAATTTGCACAGAAATCTCTTACTCACTTGCACAAAATGAAGCCAACTGGTGTTTAACCACAACATTAGTTCAAGGCTCATTTCAGTACAGAACCTATTGAAGGTGATATCTTATTTAAAAAAAAAACGCACAAGGACAGAGGCTGAATTGATACTCTTTGAAGATGAGGTTCCCAAGAAATTGGTTTCTGCTTTTATCAAAAGGGTGCCTCTGAGAAATTGAAAGGGTTAATGTGAATATATCCCCCCTCCACACACTAAGTTAAACCGTGCATTTAATACGTTTGTCCATATTACACATTTACACACACTGAAACACACATACACACACACACACACACACACACACACACACACACTCGATTATCACCAAAGTATGCCTGCTTGTAGCTGTTCCCACAGGGAAACTAGTTGTACAGCTTCTCCACTCTCATTTTTCATTGTCTGCTTATGATGCCCCATGTGTGCACACTGACTTTCATTTAACCCCTCGAAACACACACTCACATGCATGTATGACGCCTAACCCTGCTTTCTCTCTCCATCTCTTTCTCTCTCAGACAAAATACACACACACACACGCAAATGGCCTCTGCCTGCACTTCTGTGTTTCATTGCAGTGGCAAAAAGGAAGCTGTATAGTTGTGTCCCCCACATGCTGCAGCTACACAGTGACACTTCTGTCAGTTTTTAGAACCGCTACCCTTTCCCTAGTCAGACATACATGGCTCTAAGATATAAGACATTTTATTATAACATCTGGGGTTCAGATCAATTCAGCTGAGCTTTTTATTCAAACAATATATCAAATGATCACGATAGAGCGTTTAGTTCCTTTATTTTGGCAAAATGCCCCAAGGTGAAAGAAACATTTTGACACATGCACAGAGAAAGGGCAGGGTCACCTACAGAAGAGCACCCATGAGGCTTGTAGAAATTCATGCAAAGTTGTGCTGCAAAATACAATTTTAGCTTTTTAGTAAAAATTTGTCTCTTTTAGCTTTGCAACATGTATTCCCACCCATCAGTAGGTCAATTTCCTGCCACTTGTGTTTTTGGACAGCCCTGGTCTAATTTCACTTCACTGGTATTTTGTTCATTATTGCTTTGATCATCGTTGTTGTTGTTGTTATGAATTTTCTGTGCTAAATGAGTTAATAATGAATAGCTTTAAAGTTGGCAAATTAGTGGCAATACTGCAAAACATTAGACTGCTGGACATGGCATTTATATTTCTTAACAGAATACAGTTTCTAATAGCGAATTAGTGTTTTTCTCTGTTTACTCTATTATATGAATTTCCAGGAAGTTTTGTATATACATTCATGGTGTCCAGACAATGAATCCTACTGACTTCGGTGTTCACCTCATTTTTCCTCTAGTATCACCAGCAGTGAACTTTTCCAGTGAAATATCTCAGCGTCCACTGAACAGATTGGCACAACATTTGGTACAAACATTCATGGTTCCCTGAGGATCAATCCACTGACTTTACATATACAGTACCTTTAATGCCACCATGAGAAAGACATTATAAGCTGACATTTTTTAGGAATCCTGTGGGTCACGGGATTCCTGTGGAATTCGCGAAGGATGGGATCCAATTTCATTATTCATCACGTGACAGGAACAGGGACAGGAAAAAAGTTGACAATGTATCTAATGTTCTCAACACTGGACAAGTTATAAATGCAGCCAAAAGACAGCTACTAGAGCAGTCTGAATGGGAGGGGAGACTTTTGCTAGCGTTAACCGGCTTCACTTTTCCAGCTGTTTGGGAAATAACAGACAGACTTTTCTTGGTCTTGAGATGCTGATACACTGTTACATTACACATACATTTACTGGCAGAATATTTTCCTCAGCTTGCAATCACCTTCACTTTCTGCCGCTTGGACAATCAAACACTCACTACGCACTTCTCGATTCCTTACGCTGCTCTTATAACAGCACCTGTCACGTAGATGTTCTTTGACATTGTTGTCATTTCCACTGGGGACACTGGGGACATGTCCCCACCACTTTTTTAAAGCATAATTTGTTCAAATGTGTTCTGAAATATGCAGTTTAAAAACAAATGAAAATGCTTTTCACATCAACAAAACATGCAATGCAACTGAAGAAACAAATGTGCAAAATTGTCCAAAAAAAGTAACTTAAGCTAAAAAAAAAAAAGCTACTGATTATAAATTGACCCAAAACCTGCAGTACCTGTCAGTAACTTTAACAACTTCTTGACACATTCTCTTTTTCCAAGTTTTCCGTTCTCTTCCTGTGAACATGACAAAAGAGGAGGGAAGACTAAATCACACCTACATATGTGTTGCCTCAGCAAGGATGATATTACAGGAGAAAAGTTGATCTACAGGAGAAACAGAAAGCAGCACAGAATGCCTGAGAGCTGCACTGACTTAGATTCTGTTATATCTATATATTTTGAAATGTCACATGCCACCTGAATTTTGTGTTTCCTTTTACTTTTACTAATTTTCACCATAAACTGCTACAGAAACTTTCACTAGAATGCAGGAGGCCCCCCAGACTCCCTGCGCCTATATGTCAGCATTGAGGATATCTTTAAAACACTGTTTAAGTATATTTTAGTCTTGTTCTCATTTACCTAATTTCGCCTATTGTGATGTCTCACGAGCTAAGTGTCGCTTCACACCCCTAATCTGAGCCCCTATGTCCCCACCACTTTTCATCACAAAATGACGCTCATGTTCTTTGAAGAACGAGGAGAGGAAGCTAGCCAAGCGTTTAATGTTACTGTGGTCGTACAGTGTGTGAGTGAAAACAATAGTAGTGTAACGTTATTGTTTAATGATCGTGGGAAATTTCAGTAGTGGCGTACATAATTCAGCAGCGGCGCACTGCTTTTTTAAAATTTCAGATGTTGAACTCCTCCTGCCTTAATGGCTATGTTTATTTCTGTAATAGTAGCATTAACAAATTAAGAGACCATTGTAGGCCATTGTTCCAGCAGAAGGATTTAATGAATGAAAACAACTCACAAACATGTAACTGCTGTTTTGCCCAACTGGAACTAATATTATACTAGTGGTGAGCTATATAGTATACTATTACATAAAATGACAATACGTCATATTAAGTCATATTAAAGAGTAAAATTATATAATTAATGTATAAACATTAACAAACTAACAGTATCCCATGAATCCCATAAAATGTAATTTTTTTATCTAATGTTAGAATATTACACTAATACACTAATTTAAACTAGTTTCTCCTCCATCTTGTGGAAAGAACCTCTGCAGTGGAAAGATGCAGATTTCCACTGCACATGATGCCAGTGTGCCAATATGTGCTCCTTCTACCTACCTCCTGAGAGCAACACGTTCCCCTTGTTCTGATTTACATCTGTTTTACTAAAGTTATTTGTAGTCTGTTCAGCAGTCCTGTTTACATTAGGTGTGGCCTGGATTGTGTGGGTGCTGATGGCTTCACACAGTAAAGTTTTTTTTGATGAGGGATTTTAAAAGCTGTTTTCAGTGTGTCAAATTTTTAAAACATCTGTTTCAATATTTTACAACACTTTGACAATATTTTAAGACCAATGCCGAGTGTCCAGACACCAGGGTCTTCACTTCCATAGTCTTCCAATGGTTTCACACAAGTTGAGCACGAGAAGGAAGCACACACGTAGTAATATTTATATAATAAATTGTTTGTTAAACTCTGTGTTACTTTGTTCATTTAGGAGCACATGTGTTTGGGTAGAGCCCTGAGAGGAAACACTGGTCATGATATTCTTTACAGATGTTCATGTCCCCTTAAGGAAAACTTCTATTAACTTTGGTCACTTAACTTAACTTTCCATCTAGCGCCATCATCAAGTGTGTAGTGAACAACGGTGTGGATTTGTGCATTTTACATTGAATAAATTTGGAGCTACCCTAAATTCCTTTCTCCTCCCCAGAGAAGAAGGGGAGGGGTCAAAGTTGCTTTCTCTAAGTGCTATCCCGACCATAATACTGGCACCTTTTTGATTCCGAAGCTGATAACGCGGGGCCTGACTGTTAAACTGACAAAGGGACACGAGCCAGCCATTGGCATCTCCCTGAACAGCCTATCAAAACTGGCCCCCACACACGTTTCCGTGGCAACTGACCTTATTCTTTGTTTATTACCACATCAAAAAGGAAAACCCCTGTCTCACCCAAGTGTGACATAGTCCAGACACTGAACTTTGGATGACAAAGGACTGCAGTCTCCAAAGACTCAAAGCATTTAATTAAGTTAATTAAATCTTTAGTTGCCTGAGTACGTTTGCCTCTATTTGAGTAGTTATGTTAACTGTTGTTGCTATCTGTTGTTGACATTAGTGCTGAAAAGAAGTTACTTGTGCAGTGTTTTTATTTTCAGCAAGACACTCCTTCATCTAATGTAATCCAAGCTTTCCTCATGTAACCTGAGCTCCCCCAAGTGGGCGAAATAAGTATTACATGCCCTCGTCGGAAATGCCGTTAAATGTATAAATATCCTGACCAATAATGTGACAATTGTTTCCTGTTACCAAATGCTTAGAACAGTACAACCGTTCAACCATTGAGGTTCGATTGTGGAAAATGTTTGATTATAATACGTGCAAATAGATTTCTTTTCTTTAGACATTAAGTTTAGAAAGGCAGTCCCTTGGGAAACCTGAGACGCCCCCTGGGGAACCACGCCCCAGGCAACAAAAGAGCGACACGCGACCTCGCTGCGCTCTCCTCTTCGCTGTTGGCTCTCTTCCACTCTGTTCTGCTCTCTGGACGCTTCGGCACGCGCCGGCGTGCCGCGCCAGGCAACGCCCTCAGTCGACCAGCGAAACAAACAGGCCTTTGTTCGCTTGAAGCTACACACGTGAAGTGCCGAGACATCGATCTGCCCTTCAGTTTGTTTTATTTTCTTTATTTCTTTTGTTTGTTAAAGTTATCAGTCCGTTAAGTTACACGGGACTAATTCAGGAACGACCAAGTTCCATTTTAAGCCTTTTTCGTCGAGCCAACTTCACCGAGGTCAGACCAAGCCACGTGGTCTCGCCAGCTACAACGAAGGAAACCTGAAAACAGCCGAATTGCCAGACGGAGGAGGCGTTTTCAATCAGACACGGAGAACCCTGGAGAATCCCTAGCAAAAAGCCAGGATCGGCAGCTAGCGTGGGACCCGTGCAACAGGCCAAAAGCAGGCTGTCGACAAGCAGTAAGACCTAACACACGTCCTGTGATCAGATGTCCATTTTCCTAAATTATGACATTAGTTTACTTTCATTAGTTCTTCTATGCCGTATGAGTCAAATGCTTCCCACAACCGAACCTCCAGGCTCATTATTCAGCAAATGTTTATGTTCCCTGTATCCAACCATCTTTTTATCACCTAAGTTAGAGAATAAATTCACTGTAATATAATCAAGAGCTGTGTGTGTTGCCTATTTATAGTTCCTGCCAAGAGAATTGACCCTTTAGATATGAGACTGACTGACTGATTTAAGATAATTGAGCGATTATTAACTAACTGATCACTAGTAATAATTGTATAATTATTCAAAACTACCTAGAGGTCCGGAGACTCTAGGATTATAACAACTCCGGTGGTGCCCTTAACGAGGAAATTTTGATTTTATGAATTTTAATTCATAATTGGGTATCAATTCTCATAAATTTATTAAAATGCATAACTAATAAATTTAGGTCTACTACAAGTGACAATTTCAGTTTGTCAAATACTTTAGTTTATGACCAAATACTATTATACTAATGAAATCTACGTCAAATTTGTGTTATCAAATGTTTTTATGCTACAATGTTATTATAAAATATTGAATATGTTAAAGATTTAGCAAAAGCATGTTAGCATTGTTTTTGATATTAGCTGTGTCTACATACAACCTCACAGAGCTGCTAGCAAAGCTGTAGACTCTTCTGCACCTCCTGCAAGTCCTGCTGTCGTTCTGTTTATTTATTTTTGAACGTGCGACAATTTCTGACAAAAAATACGGACTAGGTATGCACAGGCCTTAAGTCTTGTTTAAATCTGGATGACTAAAAACTTCCAGTGAGGATGAGCTAGCCGTAGTCTTTTTCTCTTTTTTAATGTCCTCATGCTACAGTACAGTAGTTAGTCACGTTGGGTTTCGCTAAAAACATGTTTTTATATAATTTTGGCAATAATTCCTCCACTTTCACAGCACTTACTTCCCATGTACACTGACACTGAATGGGAAAGCATTGTTACAGTTATGGTTTGGTTGGTTGCAAGCAACTCTCCACCAAGGTTATTTTCGTTAACAAAGACGAACGAAATAACGAAAACTAGATGTGAAAAAAACATTGTTGTTAGCTGAAATAAAAATAAAAACGAGGCTGTACAAAAAAACGATAACTAACTAAAACTGTATTGCAGATTTGCAAAACTAACTAAAATCAAAGTGTAAATATCCTTAGTTTTCATTTATTTATTTCATAGGGCCTAAATAAGCCTACATTTCGAGTGGATATGAAGCCAGTGGAACTGACGTTGCAGGGTAGTTGGTCTGGCTGGACCGGCAGTTCAGCGATGCGCACGGTGATTAGCCAATAGGCACCTGTTGGTGAGCCGCGGGTGTGTTATGCTTTTGTGCACCGTGTGAAGAGCTGACTTGCGTGTCCGTCAAGAGAGACCCGGGTCAGGGCAGTGTCTGGCTGCAGCGTAGCAGGTGGCGACCAATGTTACAAGGAGACCCCCATGTAACGTCAGGGGGAGGCTACCTTTGTGGGGAAACCCAGGTAGGGATCGGCTGCGTAGTTGGTGGGATTTGAACATGTTTTCTATTATCTTTCATACATAGCCTACATGTGTACAAAATAATATGAATGCAACAGCTGTCTAGAGTTGTATTTTGTTTAGTTCGGGTTGTAGGTAGTGAGTCATTAGCCATGTTTCCATCTAATTGTGATGCGAATTTTAAGCGTATTTGAAATGTTGCAAAAAAGAAAAAGAAAATGCAAAATATGTGCGTTTCCATCAGCTGGTTTGGAGCGAATAATAATAATAATAATAATAGTAATAATAATAATAATAATAATACTAATAATCTTTATTTGTAGAGCACTTTTCAAAAACAAGTTACAAAGTGCTTTAACAAGTGTAAAGACAATAATACAAAAACAATACAAGATAAAAGCAAGAAAACATTGAAAAGACTAAAATACACATTTAAGATAAATATAAAATAAGTAAAATAGAATAAAATAAAAGGGATAAAATAAAGTCAAATAAGATCGGGAAAGGCTCTCTTATAAAAGTATGTTTTTAGAAGGGACTTAAAAGAGTTGACTCAGCCGACCTGATTTCCTCAGGCAGGCTGTTCCAGAGCCTCGGGGCCCTGACAGCAAACGCTCTGTCCCCTTTAGTTTTCAGTCGAGACTCTGGAACAGACAACAGACCTCTGCCCGAGGATCTCAAGGTACGTGCTGGTGTGTATGGGGCTAAAAGTTCAGAAATATAACAAGGCAAGAGGCCATGAAGAGCTTTAAAAGTGATCAATAAAAAGTCAATTCTAAAACATACTGGGAGCCAGTGTAATGAAGCTAAAATAGGAGTAATGTGGTCATATTTCTTTGTTCTGGTTAAAAGCCTGGCAGCTGAGTTCTGGACAGTCTGGAGTTGATCAGTAGATTTTTGGGTTAAACAGGTGAAAAGGCTGTTGCAATAATCCAGGCGTGATGAGATCAAGGTGTGTAAAATGGTCTCGGTGTCCTTAAAAGTTAACATAGATCGAATTTTTCTATATTTCTAAGTTGATAAACATGATTGAACAAGCTTTGTGGTGTGCTGCTCGTAGTTGATGTTACACATGGCTGTAATAAACAAAACGTATGGGTTCCAAACCAGAAACAAAACCAGTCGCATGAACCTAATGGCCATTGAACTTAAGAAAATGGATAGATGTCCTCAGAAATGTGTTTCAAGCGGGCAAACTGCTACCAGCCATGTCTCCCCACGTTATGGGAGTATTCGGTGTTATGCCAAGTTTTGCATGCCTGCTGAGAATTGTATGCACCTCCAAATAATGCTTTTAAACGCTATAATATCCTTTGTGGGGTTCATCAATTGTGATAAATGATTCGAAGTATATATTTTATGAACGTTTAGTCGTTTAATAGGTTATTTTATTACACTCAGTAGCCTAGAAGTTGCATTCATTGAGATTCAGCAAAAATATGCGGTGATAACCCTGTTTGAAAAGTGTGCAGAGCAAAGTATCTGTAAAAGACCTTTAAGAGGTGAATGCATAATTCGGCAGAGCAGATGATGAAGGCTACCTGCATCCACCTCTTTTCTCAGCACAAATAAGCGTTACCAGCCGCAAGGTGCATGAAATTCTCGGCAGGCATGCAGAACTCTGCTCTACCGGGCAAGACGCTGACAGCAGAAACAGCTGATCAGACGTTACTTACAAGTTCGCTACGTCAGAACTTGTTCGGCAAAAGTGTTTCCAGCTCCCATTTAGCGCATTTACTTTTTTTCAACAAAGGCAAAAACCACCTCAAGCCGGCGTAAAACTTTTTTTTACGAAATTAAGGATTTTTTTTTCAATTTTTCTGTTTCCATCAACCTTTTCTAATATACTTCAAATACTAATACTTCAAAATGCGCATAAAAAACATTGATGGAAACACGGCTACTGTCTTGGTGGTTTTCTTTTCCTTGTTTTGTTCTGCTCTGATGGTCTGGCTTTGTTCTCATCCTGCGTGTGAGATGAACTTGTCCCTAGTACACTGATTGTGGGCTCCCCTTGCGCTGGGTTAATGTGTCTGCTGGTCATTATATTTACTGCATGTCAGCTAGTGTGTTTTATGGGGTCATTGATCTCTCAGCCAACCTGTCTCTTAATACCAACCTGTTTTAATACCTATTTTTTGATTAATAAAGGCTTAGATTTTACTATAACTGCTTTCCAGTCATACTTTCCTTCAGGGTGCTAGGGACCAGTTGTTTGTGGCTCCAAAGGGGGCCTACACTAACTTCCAATTTCTTAGCTGTCCATCAATTGTATTTCATCTATTTAACCAAGAATGATAGACCTAGAGACTGAATTTCTTGGGACCCTGGGTAGTAGGGTTAGGGTAGTTTTCCCTTAGGGTTTTCTGTATGTAGGTTAGAAATTATACTGTAGATTGCATGTGCTTCATTAATTTGTAGTAATTATTTAGACAATGTGTTAGTACTTCATTGACAATGTGTTAGTACTCAGTGTTTGAAACCCTAGGTACAAGCTTTAGATGAAAAAAATGGTGTCCCTTTTCACAAATCTGCATTATGTATAATGACAGTACCGTAAAACTTAAATTAATAGCAGAGTCCCAAATAGCCGCCTATCTCCTTTACTGGCCTGGTGTGGCAACACATTTTGACAAATAAACGCCTGCCTCAATTTAACGCCTGGTCTAGTTTTTATAGAAGTTCTCTGGATGTATAAAACCTCTTAAACGTAGCGGGGTTGCCGCTTTATCTGCTTCTAAGCTGCTTAGATCGTTAATACAAATATTAATGTTTAAACTTATGATCAATGTGTCAGTATGGACATGCTGCACATCCTTAGATCGGTTAGATTCTCCACAATTCAGTCGTTCCGTTCATTTAACGGAAACAACAAGCCCCAAAGTCTAATTCTTATAGATTTACCGGTAAAACCTGCATGGAACAAGAGAGGAAAGGAAAAAAAGTGCGCTCGTTAAGTCCGCTCGGTAAGTCCGAATGTGTCTGTTCCTTCATTATTTATAAGTTGTGAATCCTGTCATGTGAAGTCCATCGCTCTCTGCTAACTTCTGCCGCACCTCTCTCATCCATCCGTGTTGTTTTTGTGATGGTACTTCAAAATAAAAGCGCAAAAGCCGTCGGGGCTAGATCAAAAGAATGATATATGTATTTGATTAATTGATAGTTTTTATACAAATATTATTCTGTTTAAAAAAAAATTAACTGTTTCATAGTAACTTATTTCAGTTTTGTGCAAAAAGAATTAAAGGCCTGTCCCAAATATAGGCAGGGTCAATTCAGTGATTTTAGCAAATAAAAGCCTGGGCTATTACTCAAAGTTTCAAACTGGACTGATCTAAACTGAACTGAGCTTGGCATCGTGCAGCGACAAAGACTAAAACTAACACGAAAACTGATGAAAACTAAAAAGCTAAAACTAAGCATTTTCAAAAAATTTAAATTAAACTAAACTAGCAAACCCACGTTAAAAACTAATTAAAACTAAACTGAAATTGAAAACAAAAAGTCAAAATGAAATAAAAATAAAAACTAATGAAAAATCCAAAACTATAATAACCTTGCTCTCCACACCTAAGACTGCATAAAGAGATACAAACAATCCATACAATATTAGGCTTTGGCAGCCTTTCTCCTGCTCTTGGTCCAGTTGCCCTTGATTTAACCCTCCTTGAACAGTCCTATTCATTGGTAGCTATACTCTGTAATACGCTGTTAACTTAAAAACAGGTTCACTTAAAAGCCTTTCACAGACAAAGAAATGAATTTGGCCATTAATTACAGGGTTAACGACAGACTACTTGTTATTTAATAATTGTTATCTTGATGTTGAAAAGTCACACGTATTGTATTGTTCACACTTTGCGAGAGTGAAGGATTTTTTTCTGTGGTGGTGGTGGTGGTGGTGGTGGGGGGGGGGGGGTGTTAAGCGTGTGTATTGATTGATGCCTTCCAGGGCAGTAGCGTGATTGAAACACCTCCTCACCATAAAGCTGTCGTGTGTGTGATGGAGTCGCAGGGTCATTTTATGCATCACAGCTGTCCCTCTTCCTCCCCACGCTGACACACAATCGAATAGGAAAATGGGCATATATGTTTTCTTGGCCTTGAGAGGGCTTGTGAGGGGGTTGCATTTTTGCACCTGCGCACGTGTGTGCGCGCGTGTGTGAGTAGGAGAGAGAAAGAAAGAACGAAAGACAGAGAGAGGTATGCATACTATAGCAGGCCAGTAGACGTGACAAATATAGAGCAGATATGGTGAACTATTAAGCTGTTAAAGTACATTTACTAAGGTATTGAACTTGAACTGCAATTTTGAGGTACTACAAATGCTACTTCATACTTCTACTCCACTACATTTCAGGGGGGAATATAATCAACTGCCTTTCTTCTCACTTTTCAGATTAAAATCTATTTTAAAAAAAATATATATCAGTTTATTAAACGAAACGCATAAACAATGCATTTTTGTAGATAAAACCACCAAATATGATATAAAGTAGTTCAAATTAGCTCACCAACAGCAACACAATTAGCTACACCATTACAATGCTGCTAACATGTTTAATTGCGTAAAGGATGAGAATACTTCCACTACTACACTAACACACCAACAATCACCAAAAGCTTGATAAAACGAAGATTAAGAAATAGCAGTTACTTGTAATATTTCCAGTTCTATGAGCAGGGTCTGAAATTAGCACCCGCCAGTAAATTGTTGGCAGTGGCAGGTAAAATTGTATGTTTTTGTGTAAATATAGTGAACATTGAATGACAACATTATTTACATTAAATGATGCCTAAATGAGCTGAATGTTATTCCTTCATTTAGTGCATACGTTCAAAAAGTGGCTGATAAAATATCCGATTGGCAGACAAAAAAAAAGCTACAGTGGCTGGCAGTGAAAAAAGACCATGCCTATGATTATGTATGTTCTCTAGCTGAAGCTACTCCAGGTAACTACCGTTTCTTTCTTGTATGTGATCTGCCCTCCAGTGGGATTTACTTTTGGCAAAAACCGAAGGCCCATAGAGATGTGATGTACTCCCCGCTGGGGTTGAATATCCAAAAACATTCCTAGACCCAGTCCGTGACTGGACAAGAAAGGTGTGTGGACAGCAGAGGACCACCCACCATGGCCTGTCTCAAACTAAACCATACAAATCTGTGCTGACAGATCTTTCAATGTAGCCGTATTAAGCAACTCAAAAGCCAATATATGTTGCAGAGGATTAAATGGTACCAATCATGTCTTGATTTTACAAATTGACTTCCATATACACCTCATGCAGTAATTCTTCAATGATACACTGATTTTTCACTTATATTTTCCAGTTTTTATTTGCTAGGTTGAAGAGAGTTCACAGAGAATATTGTAACTGGATTAAACTCAGACTGAATTAGTTCCCAAGCAATTCTAAAATGACTTCAGGATCACATTTCTACAATGTGCACTAACAGCATTTTGGATTTGAGTTGACACCATTGGTAACAGTAAACAAAGAATTTAGCACAAAGGTAACAGATCCAACCTGACACAATAGGCATCACCTCACTAATACCTAACTTATATCCACATACAGTAAATGCATGTATATGACTGAGTGCTTTAAAAACAATTAACTAATCTTGTAAGTGTAATAAACATTATAAAATGTGGTTGTTGTTTTTTTCATTCAAACATGGTCAGGACGCAACTGGTGGATAAATCAGAACCATCCATTAATGCTCACATTTTTATCATCCTCACTGTGACGGGACATTTCACTGCTTATCTTGTGGTTTCAACTGTTACAGTGACTCACTGTAAAACAAAATTTAAAAAAAAAGCAAACCTGTGTGCTGAGAAACATTTGGGAAACCAGCCCCAGTTCTAAAAATAGCCCATAAAGGCCCCTAAAATAATGACATTGGCTGACTGCAGTAGTATCTAAGGCTGGCAAGACAAACGACATCCATTCCCGCTCGGTGCCTTTAATCAGCCCGTGATAATTAACGGCACACTCCATTGGCCAAACAAATATCTTTGTCAAGGTGCTCGTTGCTGTACAAGTTCTTCTCCTGTTCTCATAGACAAGATAACAAGCAGTCTTTAATTGCCTTAAATTCTGTGTAGTAGTAGTAGTAGTATTATAGACTTTACCCTGTTGCTCTAGTCACACTCCCTTGCCCCCCCCCCCCCCCCCCCCCCACTTCCCAACAAGTACATAAAATATTTCATCATGTCCGGCTGGTGGGCAGAGGTAGTCGCATCAGACTTTAATAAAGTGAACGACCTTGTGGGATTGCAGAGGGGATAGATTAAGTTTGCCTTCCCTACTGGCAGAAGGAGCTACCTCTGTGGGGTTTCTTATCGGAAGCTTTACTTAATTACCTGCTTTAATTCTAACATTCTCTAAAATGACCCATCACCACGATGAGACAAGCGGTTTTAATTAAACAAATGAATACGTCGCTTATCGGGAGGGATCAGAGCTCTCGTTTGTCACAGTAACAGTTAAAGATGCCGCAGATGATCAAGTTATCTGGGAGTCGGTCTGGGTTTCACCACACACAGAGGAAGGAGCAGCCGATGCTATCTAGTTACCGTATGTGGTACTGTTACGATATGGAAGATTACTAACAGGCCCATTAGACAAAGCAGACATGTCCACTTAGTCACACTGAAATCTGATAAGCTTCATACTGTAGCTATGCATCCCTTATTATGGTTGTGAAAAGGTATTTATCCCAAGGCAGGGAAGTCAGAGAGGAGAGGAGGAAACTAAAACATTGTAAGAAATAAACAGGAGGAAAAGGAAAAGTACAACAAACCAAAAGAAAACCAAAAATAGTCGACCAGCTATTCCCGAAGTCACTGGCACTGGCCAGGTTGTTTATGGTAGTTATATAACAACATTTTAGAGTGTGCAGAGGGTTCCTGTGCAGTGCCGCCTGACCAAATTTAATGGGAGAAGTGTCAGCGAAGCCATTATACCAGCAGGGGCACGCACAGCCCTATTACATATGGCTGCTGGCTGCTAATGTGTATTAGCAGGAGACAGAGGAAGCAAGGTGAAGATAAGTGATTTTGCAGTAGCTGGCTAAGTAGGACAAAGGAGGGAGGGAGTGTGTTAGCGAGGGTGAGACAGAGAAAGGAGATCAGCAATGGTCACTTACCAATACCAGAGTGAGAACAATTTTGGAGTTACTTATTTGCTTTTGTACAGGTGCAAAGAAGTGCATGTTTAAGCCAAAGTTATCTGACTGTGTAAACTTAACCTCACAAGTAGATTCTCCGTGCATACCGTGCCCCTCAAACGTTATCTGTAATGTCACAGACATTATCTACCACTGTAACTACTTGTTCAATATAGAAATATTATCAATAAAAACAAGACTGCTGGAACATCTCAAAACACCGACGACTAAAACAAGGTGACAGCCAGCATTTTCTGTTGGTTAATAATTTAGTGAGGATTGAAGGCTGCTCTTGGCAAGAAAGTGCGAGTTTGCTGTGTTTGTGTCTGTCATCAGCAAAATTCCAAACACTGTATTTTTCGACAAGAAGGAGGCACCTTGCCCAGCCAAGGAATCCCAAAAGCAATGAAAAATGTAGAGCCGCATGCCTTACTGCCAAGCACATTACCTCTCGTTCTTTATTTAAGCCTTTGTTAAACTATCTGTGGTACTTCACTCACAGAACCACTCTTTTCAAGGGCTAACGGGCCAAGTTTTGCCACTCGACACCAGTGGTGTAAGAGTGTGCTGGTATTAAAGGAGTGAGGAGGCTCCTCAGCTTGGTCTTTGACAGCCCCCTTGAACTCTGTGGGCCCGGTGATAAAGTGGCTTGATGAGTGGGCAATCTCTGTCTGCCAGCAGCAGGTCTGGCCAGGGGAGCTGGAAAGGTGCCAGGCTGAGTGAAGACCCACTCCATACAAACAAAAACACACACATGCACGCACACACCTGCATGCGCACAGTAAAATGTGAAGGCATGCTGATGTTATTTGGATATGTACAACCACATATGTTTCCCCAATACCTGCGCACATGCACTGACCCAACACATACATAGTCATACACTAGGTTTACACACAGGCACAAATGCTTATAACTATAGTATACTGGTCTGCAATGACAAACATATGAAAGATAAGATATAAATACACCACTGTGGCAAGCTACAGTGGTGAGCTATAGATATTCAAAGTGCTGATCATGCAAATGCAAATAAGCTCAACTTAAAAACAAGCATCCAGCCCATTATTAAACCAGAGGGAGACTTGGGGATGTCTTTAAAGCTAGCGAGGGCAATTTATTTAAAATTTATTTACTGAAATTCTCTTTACATCACAGCAGCATTCAATAAATCATATGCTCTGACACAAAAATGAAAAAGAAAATCCAGTAGCCTATCTGTAGCTGTCACAGGACTGTTAAAAGCACTGCCAGTCATTTCATTCAGTCCAAATGAAATGAGTGGTTGGCCTACCTGCCTGTCAGCCTACCTACACACACTCAAATGGTGTTTTTTGGGGGGGAGTGGCTTTGTAAGGAGGCCTGAAGGGGGGGGGGTGAGATTTTTCAGTTGAATACTTACAATCTAGCCTCTCTTGCTAGTTCTCCAATGTTGCCTACCCCGGCATTAAGACGAGATGGAGACGGAGGTCTTGGTGCAAATTCCCTGAAGTGTAGCATAGTCAATGAGTGTGTGTGGGATCATTTGTATGTGCATTTAAATATTTAAACAGTCCCACATCAAAAACCCACTGAATGCATCAGAAAACATTTCTATTTATATATTCATTCATTTTTACAGACGGTTGAACAGAATGTATCACTGGGTCCCTATGCTATAACTCTATAGACTCTTAATCTCTGTCTCTATCGCTTTCTCTACTACGCGCCTACTAGTGTGCTTCTAGCACACACATGCCCAGCACCCACAACTCAGAGATTACTGCTTCTTGTAAATATTCCTTTAAGTGATGTTTAGATAATGTTTCCACTCAGGAAAAGGTAAGTGTTCAACAGAATGAGGTTGACATGTGTGGTTTTGAGTGAAACATCTCAACAAATATTGAATAGATGGCTATGAAATTTGGTACAGACATTTATGTTCTCTCGACGTGAATTGTAATAACTTCGGTTAGCCCTTAACTTTTCATCTGTCTCAATCATTTCATTTGTCCTACACTTTGGTTTATGACCAAATAGCGGCAAAACTGATGACATTCGTTCATGACACACAGCTTCTGGTGTACTTTGTGTCTAAGTCTAACTTAGCAACTGTTAGCATGCTAACATGCTAAATTAAGATGGTGAATATGGTAAACACACCTGCTAAACATCAGGATCTTATAGCATTGTCACCGTGAGCATGTTGCCATACAAATGTTAGCATTTAGCTCAAAGTACAGCTATCTCTACAAGTACAGCCCCGCAGAGCTACTAGCAAGCTGTAGAATCTTAGTCTTTTTAATGTACTAATTTAATTTAAAGGGATTGTTCGTTTTTTTTTTAAAGTGGCGCTCTATGAGGTATTTATTCATAATAATAATAATAATAATCTTTATTATTTGACAGATAATATTTATTATTCATAGTCAGTGTATTACCAGCAGTAGATGGTCGGTGCATCCCCAGTTTTGGAGAAGCAGAGAGCATTTTACAGAACAAATACACTTTTATTTTACCCTAATGCAGCTGTCTAAATTGGCACCTCGGGTGTATTTAATCCACTTGCAAGTATACACACTCCAATTTAAATCTAGGGAAAAGACATATCAATACTTTTTATTTCAACCACATAATAAACAAATTCTACATTTAGTACAAAACACACACAACCTAGAAAAAATAATACTAGTTTATTATATTGTATACTTTATCACCACAATTAAATGATATATATTTCAATCCAAATGCTCTTTGACAGACTGATTGCTGACCAGGAGGTGAGATTTATGAGTAATAACAGCAACATGACTTCTACTCTTTGCTCCATGCATATTCAGATGTGATCAACTTGTGAATCTTAACTAGATTAGAAGGTTTTGTGTTTACATTTATGGCTTTCAAACTGAGCAAGGCGCTATCTGGCTGATCGTGCCGACACGTCAGCTGATACTTCAGGAAGTAGAATACACATGAGTAGATTGGACGGCATTGTTCACTAAATGACGAGATCTGTCTTCCTCTCCGCCTCCTTAATTATCTTCCTCGATTATAATTACACGTGTGAAGGTCCAGAGGACAATCACTGTTGTGTTGTACTGTCTGCTAGCTGAAGTTAGACAAGAAAGGCAGGAAATACTAAAGAGACCGACACAGGCTGTTAATGAAGGATACTGTCTGTAAATCATTCATCGTGAGAATAACACAATATATAAATCTCTATAAACTGTTTTGTGTCCAGCACTTGATTTGAAGTACCACTGTATACATCTGCTGCTGCACTGATGTATACTGTAAAATGACATAACTTAGTAGTCGAATCTGACCATTAAATTAAATAGTGTAAATGCTGCAAAGCTGTCCTTTACATGACAGTAATTGTTCCTCAAAATCCACAATATTACCACCCATAAACAGCTGACAGCTAGGACACACTGGAGGCTTTCATTAAGAATAGTGATGACTTAGAACAGTGAGTGACCTGGGGGTCCTTAAGCAGCCTTGTAATTCTCTCTTAATGAAGCCGATGAATAAATGATTTGAGGCGCTGTGCATGAGGAGTCTGATCCCCTGTCAGCATGTCTCCGCAGGGTTAGTAGGAACCTCAGGGGAGTCCTCCTCCTTCCACCTCCCTTCCTCCTCCTCCTCCTCCTCCATCCTTTAATCCCCACTTTTTTTTCAGCTGTCCCCTCTCCTCCTTTCATCTTTCTCACCTTCCACCCTTCTCCTTCCCCATTCTACCTCTGCCTCCTCTCTCCACACCCCTCATGTCCCCATAGTCTGTGATCCTAATCTCCTCTAAAACATCTTTTCCTTGACTGTGGGAGTTTGCGGATAGTGAATGCCACCGTCAGACTCTGACTGACTCATCCCGTCATAAACAACTGGTGGGTGTCGACATGGTGGTGGCCCTCCAGTTTCAGGCACGCTCATTTTGACAGATAATTTTTTTTTGTGATGCTGATTGTTATTTTCCCTGTTATTGTTTTTCTTCCCTGTGACTTCAGATGGGGGTAAAAGTGCAACTCTCTGAGATCAGGCAATCTTACTCTCTGGGACAGAAAACTAAGATGACAGTAATAAAAAGGAGAACCAATTGCTTTTTCATTTCATTTCCACTGGGAAATCAGGCTGAGGGAGGAATAAAGGAGCTATAATAATAAAGTTTAAGAAAAAAGGCCTATGGCTTTCCATTCCCTAAGCAAACCACAAGCAGTAGCCACTGTGGACAGTACAGTTGCTCTGGGTCATCCACATTATTGGAGGGAAGGCAAGAGGAAGTGAAGCAAGCGGCGGGAGCATTGGTGGAAACGTAAAGACTTTGCACATTAAACCTTTTTCTTCATTTGTTTTTTTATAAAGAAAATGAAAGCCTTTCTCCTCAAATTTCTTCAGTTGCATGCAGAGCCACAAGACAAGAAACATGACACACGAGAAAGAAATCCTTCTGGGATTTACTTGTAGGCCACACACAACATTCAGGTAAGCTGTTAGGGTCCGATACTGTTCTCAAAAGCTGATGCTAGTAGTTAACATAATTCTACTTAACCAGCATGTTTTTAAAAGTGTATCACTCTATGCTTTGGCATCGTTATATTGCTCATTACAGTGGCACATTGTGCAGCTATCTCCGCATGAACATCCGAGTTAATGGGCCACAATAAAGACACCACTGTCTTCATTTTATGGCTCAGTTTTCTAATGGCCTACTTGGCTTTCTTGCCTGTTCTCTCAAAGGAGCCATCTAGGTCTCTTTAAGACCTCTGATATTCTCAGCACACTCTCTCCTCCTGGCCCATGTCTCTCTCCATCCATTCCTCCACTGTCTCCCAGCTATAGGCAGCCTGCGGTAGCCCAGGGCCTTTTTTCTGTGCCTTTAGTTTCATTAGCCGGCCCCAGATGCTTAGCTGCTTACAAAATTATGAAGGGCCAAAGCCAACCGCCTCCAGATGGGACCCATCTATATTCAGATGAGCTGTTTCCTCACATTCAGAGCAATCCCACCCTGATGTCCTACAGTGTCGTCAACAAACATGCTGACAAACACAAACACAAGCAAGTACAAACAGATGCACACATTCGCAGAGGAAACCATGTGCACATGTTGGGCACACACACAGGGCCACCAGGCAAAAACACACACACACACACACCGCCTGGTTGGGTGGCATTGCTCTCTCTATAGGAAAACAATAGCTTAGCCGGTACACTGTGGTTTGTGCTGTCAGCTTAAGCTTTTATCCTGTATTGTATTGCGGACAGTGATGCCGGGGGATTTTTTTCTTTTTTTAAATGGCCATTTTCCGAATGGACTGAGAGAGTGACAATTCTGTGGGCTCTCTCAGAGGATTTCCATCATTGGGGAAACAACTGGAAACATCACCAAAACAAGCCACTTAAAAAACACAAAGGCTACAAGTAGTTTGATGCTAAATTATAAGATGTTTAAAACATGCGATGAGAAGTCGATCTACGGCTACTTGCCGAATATTTCCTCAGATATGGCGGGATTTCACAGACCCCTAACGTGTGCATAATCGAATGCCAATTGGAGCTACATAAAAATATTGGATAATTAATGATATGATAACCTTTTGTGCAAGCATTGGTGCAACAAGTGCCAATGCATAGCTGTGTGTCTCTGTTAAGTTAATAGAGGGAGAGTAAATAAATCAGCTCATCATCTTTCTACCTTTCCCTTCCTCTTTCTTCTCTACATCTTTTCCTCTTGTAACTTTTCCTCTCCTCCACTAATTAAATCACAGGCATGAGTTTTGAGACAATCAAATCCTCCGAACTTCACACTCCATTTCACCACTCACATCTCTAACACCTTACCACACGCATTTGAGCAGCACAGAGAGGAGATCCATGAAAGTGTCTGGACACAATAAAACACACGCTGAAAGCTTTAGATTTAGATGTGTGGACAAAGTAATAGAGGGATATGCTCACCTGACAGCTAGCTAAGACAAAGGACTGTTGAGAGCTAATGGAGGTTGTGTGTATGTGTGTCTGTGAGAGAGACTGTCCATGTGCCTCTGTACACACATGCTGACGTGAATCTACACAGAGAGAGTTTATATATCAATGAGAGCAGAATGAGAAAGCCGTTGACAAGAGGCAAATACAAGGGAAAGAGGAGGTTTTCTGGGCCTGCCAGTCGGAGATACAGGCCGTGCTGAAGCATCTGTGGATCTGGAACCTGCACCACACCACCGTTGACTTAGCTGAGCCATCTGAATTCATTACAATGTCTGGCACACACACACACACACACAGACTCCTGTCATGGGCAGAATGGAGATTTCAACCAGCCCCCACAGATTGTCCTAATATGTCCCGTAAACACCTGACAGGATGGCTTTGTGGAATCGCTGAGATACCCATAATCCTTTAGTTGGAGTCAGGGGGTCAACTCACCATCGTGCTGAGCACACCCAAAATGTTTCAGACAGCCTATAGCCAAGCATCAACACCCAAAACCCCTCACAGTATTCTGCACAGCACACAGGCCTGGAATATATGCAATGTAAAGCCAGCAGTGTTATAAAATGACTTTAGGAGATGCTGAAGAATTTGTCTTGTGTCACACCGGGCTCACATTTTGCAGTGTTCATGAGAGCAAGCTGCCTGAACAAAGAGGGGTGAAGGTGAGGTCTTCCGCCTAAAATACTAAAAGCAGCCACTGACTTACTGTACAGTAATCAGGGGACTGCTGGCTGCAGAAAAACTGCAACGCCTCACCTAGTTCATTATAAGATGACACAACCAATTTGTACCCCTGCCTGCTGCAATCTACCAAATCTCCCCTGACAAAAGCATTTAGATTAGAGCGCTTTCAGGAGGGCTGCACTGACATGCGTACCCAGTCTGTAAAAGGGGAAATGAAGTGCCTTTTTAATTCTCCTCCAGGCAAACATAAAACTGTCCAGGTAAGTCATTTGTGAGTAGAATGGAGAGCCAGGAGCAAGTTGCCTGTCTGTCGCAATAGCCCGCACTCTTTCTCCCTTTTTTCCCCCTACCCTTTTCTCCGCAGGAAACTTTGCACAAACACGTTGTATCATGCACATTTGCAGCACACACTCAAACACACCCATCCTTATCCTCATCTAGACGATTATTAATCTATTTGTTACATTTTGTCCTATTATTTCTCCCACATAATCCTCTTTCACTTCCTTTGGCAGCATGCTAATGAGTTTCTGTGAACAAGGAAGCTGCACATGCTGTTGATTGCTCTGATTGGCGCTTCTCCCCCTCTCTCATTCTCTCTCCCTCTCGGTTTCCTTCTCCGGTTTGGTCCTCCCCAGAAGAATAAAGACACACAGATGGAACAGAAAAGTGGAAATGGAAAGAGGTGCCATTGCCTCTAATGAAACAGAGCTTTGTGATCACTTCCTTCTCTCAAGTCTTTAAAGGCAACAGGAGTGAGGTGGAAAGGCAAGAAATTGCCCCGGATGATAAACACCAGGACAGATTTTGGCTAGGGTTCACTTTCACAGCTACAATACATCAGGTATTCTCTTTCCCTTCTTCCAAATATTCACTCAGATTCATACATCACTCAATTTCCTCTCAGCGGTCGAACTGGTGACAGATAATTAGGTGCGTGTGTGTGTGTGTGTGTGTGTGTGTGTGTGTGTGTGTGTGTGTGTGTGTGTGTGTGTGTGTGCGTGTGTCTCGCTTTCTCTTGCGTTTGGTTTTTATTAAAAGATTTTGTCCGTCTCCCTTATCGCACAGACAATGTTGACGGAGAGGAAACATCATATATAACATTTTTTTTAATCTAAAAATCTTATATGAAACCCATAGACTGTCTGTTGAATGATTGCTTCAGTTCCCACTACAGAATGGGGTTGAGAGCAAGGAAACGGCACAGAACATAGTCTTTGTTTTAAATTAAACACACATGCCACCATGCAGATAGGTGTAATAAAAATGATGTTACCATAAAACGTGGAAGTGAAAAAACTGTAAAGCTACCTGGGTCTCTTGAGGAAGAATATGAATCTGTAAAGCCATGGCTGACAATCCATTTCTTTCACTTAGCCTTATGTCTAACCACAGGGACATGAGCAAAGAGGGAAATAGGTGAGATACGCCAGCACTAAATATCAACGTGAACTGGTTTTAATATAAGTCAACAACTACCTAGGGAATTTATTCATTTCAATACATAGTTGGGATTTGTCTTGTTGTATCTTTGTGGGGCAGTCTTATATAGAAAGCCAGCTTATTACATTTACTTTTTTATATGTGTGTGGCAGTATGCATGTGCTTGTATGATTCAAGTCAGTGGATATGGTGGCAGTAGTGAAAGCTAGGACAGGGGCCGCAAACCGAGGGGTCGCTTGATGTTTTTATGAAGCGAGCCTGTTTGGAAATGAATCGTTAGTCTCGGTTTTATTGCTCAAATTACCCGAGCCGGTCCTTGTCCTGTTTGCCCTTAATTAACAAGCGTTCAATTCCCCTAATAATTAGCACAAGCTATTAGCTATTTTACATCACTCTTCATTTGTCGACAATTAAAAGGTCTATTATTAAAAGGCATGCCACATGGTTAATTGGACAGAGTGGCTCAGCAGCAGGGGAAGAGAGGGAAGGGGAGAGTGCGGACTCGCTGTACGTAGGGAGGAGTCAGAGAGGTCTGCTGTAGTTCTCGCACAACCTTTACAGTCTGTCTGTCTTCAGTTTGCTGCCTGACACTTGCCTGTCCTCAAGAGAGAGGCTGTCTCCCTCACTGCTGTCACACACTCGCAGCATTCGGACCCAGATGGCCCGGCTCAGCAGTGCAGCGGTTAGAGGATAGGAAGTGTGTGTGGTGTTGGATAAGAGGTTTCTTTCTTCTTACATGTGTAATTTCCTTCATGCTGCAGGACCTAGGTGTAGAAAAATATGAGTGGTTTTTTTTGGCTATGGCATGGTCTTGGTCTTTCTCTTGTGTTTGTATCTAAATTACTACACACACATACACACACGTTTGTATGTGTAAAATGGGTGTCTGAGTCTTAGTGATGTGTTTTTACAAATTGTCTTCATAATAGAACATAACAGAATTGAAATTAGGAACCATTTATGTTGTGCTTTCTGCATAACAAAAAAGTTCCGCAACACATTTAACTGGCGCTGAAGGTCTGATAACATATTGGAAATCCAAACATTATGGGAGAACACTGAATACATGGGCAAAGAAGAAATACCAGGAGAACAGGGCGCAATTCATCTAAAAAATATAGAGAAAGAAGTAAAGGCAGCAGAACCAAAACAAGCGGAAGTGAGCCTTCAGGAGTAAACACCGTCAAGACAGACAAAGGTGAGCAAGGAGAGACACACGGAGTGGTGGAGGTATTCTTTCTTATTCCTCACTCTGCCTCACCTCTCCTCACCCCTCGCCCTCTGCCAGGGCTTAACAAGTGGCAGGGGAAGCAGGCAGGCCAGAGCTGTGCTGATTGACAGAACAATTACTGCTAACACGCACCCCGATGGAGAGGCAGACATTTCCAAATAGAATTTCACTATGGCGTTGCATCACACGCTTACAGGAAGGATTTTGGTAGAAAAGCAAAATTGCCTGACTGACTGTTTGACTGACTGACTGGAGCTGAGCACAACTGCTCGAAAAGCACTCCGTGTGTTTTTTGTTGCCTCCCATAAAAAAAGGAGGAAAAAGCGTTTACCCTTGATCAAGGTTGGCTGGTTCTAACTTGAGAGGCAATGTTTGGCAACCCATTTCCTCTAACTCTGTTCATCTGTTAGCTCAGTTAGAGGTATGGCTATTTTTATCCACACACCTACTGACTGACGACGAAGTGGAAAGTTAATTAAAAGAGACGCTGCACATCAGAACATTTCAAATGTATTATACATCACACATCTAATAAGCTAGAAAAGATGTGTATTTTAGATTGTGAGGTTAAAGTAACAATAATGTTGCTGTAGAATCACATGTGAACTGTGTTTGAATCGTCTTTTAGTTCCTAAACACATAAAGCAAAAATGTCAATAAGGATTATGGTCTTCATATGTTGCACAGATAAGGTTTGTTGTCATGTATTTTAAAACAAACGTGTAGAAGAACTGAAACGATTAATGGATTAGTTATATCAATAAAAACTCAACTGGCAAATATTTTAGTAATAAATTAATAATTTCAGTCATTTTTCAAGCAAAAACACCAACAGTCTCTAGTTCCAGGTTCATAAATGTGAGAATTTGTTGCTTTTCTCTATTTCTCTATTTAATGCAATAGCAAACTGAATATCTTTGGGGTTTGGACTGTTGGTCTGAAGATGTCACCTTGGGCTCTGTGAACTTGTGATGGATCCTTCACCTTAATTGATAATAAAATAAATTGTTAGTTGCCAACCTGAGATATAGTGTTGGAAACATATCTTCTGCTGTCATACTGTGCTCTCTCTGCGCTCCACATGGGACTCTGTGTGAAGCATCTGTTGGGTGATGCAGTCAGTCTCATGCAGCCATCCTGGTCATTACCCCACCCCACAACATTCTGGCCTCCAACAGCTGCATTACACCACGCTCTCTGACTTTGTAATTAGCTTCTCTCGTAAAATGAGGATGCTGGGCAATTCTTTGCTCTAGCAGTCTAACAACTAGAAGGCCGCGGGGAGTGTGGTTGGCACCTAGTGTTACCAGGGAGTTGTTGTCCTCTCTTTCCTCTGTCTCACAAACACTCACTCCTTTTCTCAGTTTCTTGGCATTTTTTCACTTTGAACCTAAAGTCAATTACCTACCACGAGAGACAATATAATTTCAGATATTTAATGTTGTTTTTTTAATTCAAGGTGGGTAATGAATATGGCACTAACATTTGCAAGATGAAAGTTTACAGAATAAATCCCATTGTTAGTCTGTCACACATTTCAAAAGCAATGTAGTCCTTTTGAATTTGTTTATTCCTCATTCATTATTTATCAAACATGTAAGCTGTAGCTGTGTTTAAATTCCAGATCATACAGTAAATCTGGGTCTCTGTCAGCTCTGATGTCTCCTGGCTGAAGGGAATCATGGAGTGATGGATGGAAGGGAAAAAAGGGATGTAGGAAGGGATGGAGGATAGATCCTTCCACCTGTAGCGGTGAACGTCCTGCAGGACTGTAATCTGCCAGTTGTCTCTCACTGAGACGCCTGGCTTAGCCGAGGCCAGCCAAGCCCTGCAGCCTCCAGCACCGAGCGATGCTGGGGCCCCAGGACATAAGGCACCTGCACGGGGAGATAAAGGCTTCAACTCCTGGGCTAACAGTGACGATTCTTTTGATAAATACAGACGTGGGGTGGTGGGTGAGCAATCTTTTCCCGCTCACTCTCTTTCGTTCTTTCCTCCCTGTCTACCTGTCTCAGTAATCTCTCTTTCTTGTACTTTGTTTTTCTTCCTCCACCCTCTTTCTGTCTGTTTCTCTGCAACTGTCTATCCCTCTCTCTCTCTGTACCTTCTTTATCCTGTCCTGTGTGAGTTTGGATCAGACAGGCGAAGCTCTCCACGCTCTGCCTTTTTTATTTATTCCATATCTGTAACTGTCAAAAAGAAGATTGCTACTTTAGGAGCTGTCTGTGCTTTGTTGTGCACATGGAAAGTCAAATAGAGGAGGTTGTGTTAAAAGCATCTTGACCACTTTGTGGGGACACAAACAATGTCAGCTGCGGTCTTGGAAGCCGCAGACAGTTGAAAATGGCTCTACAAGTGCATGAGACACGATGCCTCTTAGATGGCACAGTGCTGAGAGGAGCGGTTAAAACAGTTTTAGCCCGGGGAGGTAATTGGAGTCGGGCCTCAGCTACGTTACCTCCTGCTGTGTCTGTCACTTAAATACCTATTTATGAGAGCTTATTGAAACATAAACATGGGCAGGGTTACATGATTAGCGTATTAAGAAATGCTTTGGGACCTAAATGACCCAACAAGGCTGCTGCTCAGATTAACACCTCAAACGTTCAAGATGATGTCAAATGAGGAGTCAAGACCATTCAGGATATGGCATTTTCCATAATGTGGGACCATAATTAGCTGGCACAAAATGTCTGTTAAATTACACGTGAAGAAACAGGGATATACCTTTTTTGTAGGGCTGTCTACAGAGTAACTTAACTGACAGTGTAACTACACTCACCTGAAAAATAACACCAATTTTAAAGCAAGCACTTGCCATCCTCACTGTAAATAAATGGTTCACAGGATGAGACAATAGTAGTGGCTGGAAATGTGAAAAGGCCATATCTCTACAAGCACAACAGAGAAACTCTGATTGCAAAGTTGCAGCTACACCAAATGGAGCCAAAACACAGAGAGAGAGAGGCAGACGAGCTGAGCTGCATCATGTAGCACTGCGCTGTATCGTCGACAGCAGTTCATCTTTCCTGTCTACAGTGTCGTGCCCATTGTCTCTTCTCATTAGCCTGCGACCGCGGTGCTACGGTATGGTCGGTTCGGGTGCTAGGCTAGCAGACGCAGACAGCTCAGGGTGGCAGATGCCCGGCTTTTCTGCGGATGCCCTCGATCAGCAGATGACAGATGTCAGGGCTCCTCTTGGACGGCAACACTTCATCACACTACCCTGTTCTCCCTCCTCGCCCCACTGGATACACCAGCCTTGGCAGACGCTGTGCCCAATCCCACTGCACCAGCACCATTCCCTCCTGCCACACCTATTCACACACACACACACACACACACATCTCTGCATCCATCAGTCAAGCGTTATTACATCAGACAGCCGTCATACTGGCAAACAATGGATCACATGCTAATGCGCCCAGAGGCATCCACTCTGGAAATCTAAAGTATCAGTCTTTAGGGGTGTGTGTGTGTGTGTGTGTGTGTGTGTGTGTGTGTGTGTGTGTGTGTGTGTGTGTGTGTGTGTTAGGGAATGGAGTGTCTACTGTTGGGCAGAGGAGCAAAGTTTTTCAAAGTTGTGGAAAAACTTTAAATATTCTTTTAGCATCCTAGTGACCACAAAATGGAATTTTACAGAATAAATGACATTACTATACAGCAGGGGATGTAGAACCCTTTGTTGAACTGGTGCTATAGTGTTGTTGTTTCACACTTACCATTTTGGCCTGCTGGTAGACTTGACTACAGGAGACATGCCATCTCTGTACAGGCTTTTGGTCTTGGAGAAGTTTACCACGTTGAAAATGACTCTCTGAAAGACAATGAAAAACATCGAAGCCACATTAAAGCCACCAGAAATTTAAACCCAGTGGAGTCTTTGACGACTAGTAGCACTACGGAGCAATGTTTTGGGAGTGGGTCTTGTTTGCACTATACGGTGCACAAGCACACAAGCAATGTGATGCACATACCTGCACCGATTTCACACTACGATGCTAATCGAAAATTAGCTGTGGTAATATGCAAAGCGATGTCCCAACAAAACCTGTGGAGATGAAGGCTGTGAGCTAGCTAACCTGTATACCAAATTCTGCTTTGCAAATGTTATATGAAGAAAAATAGGCACTAAAAATCAGTCAGGCCTCAAGGATGCACAGAATATTAACATAACTTTGTTTACAGGAAAATGCCAAAGGGCACCTTTAATTTTTGGTCATTGAAATTAGAATACAGCTAAATGTGAACTTTTGAAGCAATAAAAACACAAATTTGATGCTGGTGGTATAACACAGCAAGCTTTGTGCAGTGTATATTTGATTAACGACAATCATTTCATCATTGATTAAGTCACTCAAGTGACTTAGGAGTGGCCTGTAAAATATAAACCACTAAACTGCAGAAGGACCTCGGAGAGACTTAAAAGTTGCCACTACCACCATGGATAACACCAACAACACGCAAAATGACTACACATTAACATTACAGCGAGGCGATAAGGCAGCTTTAATGTCCCGCAGATGATCCCATGTTTCAGTAACAAAGTTCCCGCAGCAGCTCCAAGGAGTGCCAGCCTCTAATCTGGAAGGACATTACGGTTCTCCCCAGAGGGGTGCTGCCTGACCCAAAACATTAAGCTTTGCCTGGAGCGCAGAGGACAGCCATGGTGTCTGGCTTTCCACCTCCACTGGACCAAGGACTTTCTTTTTTAGCTACAATATTGTGGGAAAGCCCCCCCCCCAACCACCTCCAGTATGCATGATTAGAATCAGAAGAAATAGAGAAATATTTGGAGAGAAATTAATAAATATATATTTTCTAGAGTCAAATGAATGGCAATGGTATTACTGCGGTGAGGTAAATGAATCCTATTGATGGGGCATATCAAATTACCAGCTAAGTCCAGGTGGTGGAAGTTAACTGGGTGCTACTGAAATCCTATTACAGACTCCCCACCCTCCTTTTCTTTCTCCTTTCCCTCCCCCTCATCCATTTCTCCTTTTTCTCCTGCCTAGCATCAGAGGAATGGGGATTGCGGATTGTGGCAAGCTGATTCAGACTTAGGTAAAATGACATCTAACTGATGTTGAGACTGGCAGCAGGCTCCTGTAGCAAGGAGATAAGACCATTGCTGCTGGCATTTCAATTACACTTTACTGCCCTGCACATCTGTTGCGAGAGCTACTTTTCAGCCTTTTTCCCTCAGGCAAATACAGCCTTACTCTGACTCCACTGACTTTCTTTGACTGCACAGCCTCCTTCCTCATTCGTTATCCACAACAAATTCAGATTGTCTTCCTCCTTAGCTTCACCCTGCCCACTGTTTGTAATCTATTTGTTCGGCCTGTTTAACTCAGAGGGAGCCGAGGCTGGACAGATGACAGAGACACAGGCACAGCGAATAAAAAGAAGCCTGAATCGCAGTCAGAATGACACACAATACAAGGGTGGGAGACGGTCAAGCAGAGAAAAAGGTGCTGTACCTAGATAGAGACATACAGCAGGGACAGACCTAAAGAGACAGAAGATAATTACAAAACACCCATATGGGTAGGAGACAAAGGCACTGAGGAAAATAAACTGGGCTCTACTAGCTAAGTGGACAGATGTAGAGGACACAGACAGGTGGGCTCATAGGTAGGAAGGGAGGCACATGTAGAAGTCTTAGCCTCCCCCTGTGGCTTTCTAATTTCATTGAAGCGAAACAGATTAAAATAGAATCTTTTCGTCCTGTGATTAAACATGGGATTACAAAGTCACAAAGTTAACCAACATGGCAAGAGGAACTTTTAGAAGCTTAAAAGCAAGGTAGGAAAACCCTGTACAATTTACTAACAAGCACACGCCATCAGGAAGACGTGTACACCACTTCCAAGATACAGGAGGGTTGTGTTATTCCTTTAGAGTAGTATCTGCTCCCTAGTGTAGTAACAGGTTCGCGAGGTGTTTCCTGCAGGTGAAACTGACAACTATTATAGTTACAGTTTTAGCATTCTCTATTTCTAAGCAGTACACCATCTGTTTCAAGTACACACTCACAAAACATTACTGCATGTTTACTCTATCAGTGCCTTGGTGACTTTTGGGATCATATTGTGAAAATCAGTGTTTCACAGGCTAAATTCCCTTCTGTATTTTCATGGCTCCAAACAAACCGAACTGTCCCATGGTGGTGGGAGTGACACGGCTGAAATTGTGTTATTACACAGATCAAGAGGACCAGTGCAATTTTGGTATTCGTTTTTGCATGAAATTGTGCTTGCATTTCCATCTCCTAAGACCGCCTATTATCACAAAAGCAAGCACAAAGATCAATTTTTGTGGCTTTGGTTGACAGAAGCTTCTCCAAAATCACCAAAACCCTTTCATGTATTCTGAGTTTTGCCTCTTTGATTTCAATGATGATTTTTTTTTCATCTGGGTCAGATTAAAAGTACTCCAAACTTTACTGTGGTTACGACATACTCTGAGTCTCGGAGTTAGAATAATTGGTTTTATTTGACCAAAATGTAATTCACAGCTGCTCGAATAAAAAGGTCCTTCCCCTTCGGTAGATTAAATACCTGTAGCCACCATAGAAGAACAGGATTGATATGAGCTTTCCATCTGTATTCTCTAAGTTGATGACTTGGGTGCATGCGTATGACCTACTATGCATCAGTAAAGTTTATGTATTATAGCACCTTTCAGAGAACAAAGTCACAAAGTGGTTTACAAGAGTAAAATATAAGAAATCCACCAGACCATCAGAAATGAAAAATAATAAAGACACAACAATAAAACATCATAAAAACAGTAAAATAATCAGTCAGTAAAACATACATTCTAATACTTTTGGAGGAGACTGTAAGCAATAACGGACCTTAAAAGACACATTTGCACACATTAGACAGCACACTGAAAGTGTCTTCAACTGTTTTTCAAGGCATCAACAGAGAAGAGCGTTCCACAGTTTACACAATCATTTCTCAATTAGCACTGCATGTACAAACACTGTGAACTACTGACAACAGGGGTCAAATTATTTCTTGTTACTTGTTACTTATTACTTGTGAGCATACTTGACCAATAAACTTGATTCTGATTCCCTCTCTCTCTTTCTCACACACACAATTTCATAGAATTTGAATCACACAAACTGCTGTGGGGTCAATTCTCTAGATCGTTAAAACTTACACGCGACCAGGATCAATTTAGAACGTGTGTGTTTGTGTGTGTGTATATTCGTGTGTGTCCATGTGTCTGCACATGTGTGCTGCCTTGGAAGATTTAATTAGGCTGAGCAGTTAGAAGAGATTAACATCCATGCTGTCTGAGCTGTCATGTCGACGGAGCGTGTCAAAGCCCGACGCTGTCCTCAGCACTGCAGAATTACAGACTGGAAACAGGTGTCTCTGCGGTGTCACACACACACACACACACACACACACACACACACTTGACAATAGATATCCTTAAATATTGCATCTAAGACTGAATAAAACTATTACATTTCTGAAAATGATAACTCCAAATGAGTTGTTGTCATAAGCAGAAACATGCATGATGGCGGTTTGTGCATATTACAACAGTTGACAGAATCATGCAATATTCAAAACTTAAATGGTGCAATAAGTATATCTTCACTCAGCAAATGAGTGTAATGTATCTGCAGGGACTTAATGAGGTAGTTGATCAAAACCAATGACTCAAGAAATACTTCCTTGCAAAGCCAAAATAATCCAAATCCACGAGTAAGACTTAAAAGTAGTTGTTTTTCTTTTGAAACATATAAGCATGACTTGTGCTGTGAGTGTGAGCTGCACGTGTTTTAGGTGCTAGTCTAAATGGTACATTTCTCACTCCAACCTCCTTGCTAACCTTTAAACAGGCTAGCTAGCCAGCCAGCCAGCCAGCCAGCCACAGAGCTTGGCACTAAAATAGCCTCGCTGCTTCAGGATAGGATTGCATTTAGGACCAAACACTGCCTTTTGATCTCCATCGATCCAGTGCGTGGCCAGATAGTGTTGCTTCCTGGAAGAAGCCCGGATAAATTATTAAAGGAGCCTTTCTAAATGTCGTAGTCCAAGACATCTACAGGGAGAATGAGCACTTTGTCCTTTTGATGGTGATGGTTGACCAGACTTTAATATGAATGATCTGAAAACTAATAATGTCTTCAGAATGTGAAAGCTGTTACTGAGAAGATTATAATTACTGAAACAAGTTAAATATATATTCTTATAATAATACCTACAGGTTTGTTAACTTTTTGATGTACTTAAATGTCAACATAGACCAGATAAACTGAAACTATATTAAAGCAGAACTGGAGAGTTTAAGTTTATGAAAGGATAAGCACAGTGGTTTTTTCAGCTAAACCACAAACCTGTTTCACTTTTGTTTATTAACATAATTTATTTAAACACTCTTCAATATGATGACAGGTGTATGACTTTTGAAATGTCTAGTCCTTCTGCTAAAATGCTGTCATGTCAACATGTGTTGGTACTGTACAAAAAACATAACTAAAATTACATTATTACACTATGTTATAAACAATCATAATGCAAAAAGTTTGTAAATGTGTTTTCTGTAGGTCTCCTAAAACTTTGGGAGACTGTCCTATTTTAATTTTGGCAAGGATCCACTGTGCTGATGGGTCAATGTGCACAAAACTGAAACTGAAAGTGCGCCAGGGATTTTATCTTGTTTCTGACCCCGGACTCAGACAAGATTTTTAACTTTAAAATCACATATTTATCACATAAAGATTATAAGTCTCACAACACTGCACTTGAGTGTTAAACACGACAACATACAGCTGAGACAAATCATCCCATCAGGTATTAGGTGAGGTTTCCTTTACTCATCACTAAACTGTGGTTCACTGAATCACCTTGGCTACATTGTGACTTCCTCACAGCATAACACAAGCGAGCAGAGCAGATCTGTGAGCCCTGTCCATAGCCGTCAGAGACATGCAGGCTGATAGCTGCTGGCAGCTCTGCCTGTTCCTCTCTTGTTGTCTTTGATCAGTCTGATCACTGACGCACAGCGTGCCAACTACCCACAGTACTGGGGACTACCTGACACCGCCAGGAGCACAACACGCGCACGCACGCACACACACACACACACACACACACACACACACACACACACACACACACACACACACACACACACACACACAGTCTAACAAAAGCACACGTGCAGCAGTGGCAGAATGTAATAAAGATTTACTCAGGTAATATACTTAAGTACAAATGTGAGGTACTTCATGATACTGCATGATACTTCAAGTCTACTGCACTTTATGTCAGAGGTAAATATTGTATTTTTTACTTCACTACAATCATTTGACAACTTTCTAGTTACTTTAAATTATTTTTGCATACAAAGCTTATGAAGCGCTTACAAAATGGATAAATTAAACTACCTAACAGTAAATATCACTGAAAGGATTAGTCAACTGTTTCTGTCAATCAACTAATTAGTCGACTGACAGAAAATTAATTGGCACCAATTTTGACATTATCCATGCAGAAAAATTTTATAGTTACAGGTTCACAAATAAGAGGACTTGCTGCTTTTCCTTTTAATCCTTTTAATTATTTTAATTAATTTTTAATAACTTTGAGGTTTGGAGGATTCAATTTTCAGAAATTTTACAAACCAAACAATCAGCAGATTAATCAATAATGCAAATAGTCATTAGTTCCTCTACAAAATACTAACATCAGCTTAACCTCAATTAGCTATAACAGTGAATTCCTGCTTTTATGTTAATGCATGACTAATAATAATCTAATTATATAAACAGTCACCGGGACAATTTTTCTGCATTAAGTACTTTTACTTTTAATACTTAAGAGTAGTTTGATTATACTTACATACTGTTACTTAAGTACCATTTTCAATGCAAGACTTTAACGTGTAACAGAGTATTTTTACAGTGTGGTATTAGTACTTTTTCTTAGGTAAAGGACCTGGATACTTCCTCCACCACTGATGTGCAGAAGACAAATACACTGTATAATGAATAGAGGTTAAACAAAGCAATATTGTACACATTACAGTAGAGTTGCAAAACTAAAAACATCTCATAATATATAAAACAGCATGTGTATATGACAAGATAATGTATTATACCTCAAGTTTCAGATTATCAGAAAAGTTGGTTTGTAGTATGTGATGGGAATTTCCTCATATTTACATGATACAATAAACGGTGAGAAACAGATTTGCAGTTTACAGTACATAGAATAAGTTGAAAATATGTAGAACTCATGTAGTGGTTAAGTGATGACTAACTGTTGACAGACATGTCTGCAAACACATGTTGAACTAATGTAGTGATCTGTATAACAAATACAACATAAAAACAGAGCAACTGTGAGTTATATTCATAATCAACTATTCTAATTATTTTGAACAGTTAATTGACCAATTGGATGAGAATACAATTATGTTTTAATGAGTAAGGGTAAATTATGATTAAGAAGAGAAGGAATAAAAGCAATAATGGGCACACTAAAAGCATATCAAGAATGTGGTTTAAGCCTTCCTGAAATATATATGTTTCAGCAGGAAGTGAGTATCAGTGTATGTCACAGCTGTTTAACTGCATGGACATACAGTTACATGAACAGCATGACACTGTGTTCCACTGATGGATATCACTTCCTGGCAGCTGCCATTTCAAACTGGTATGTCACTGGCAGATAGTGATCCTTGTAGGCAGCTGTCACTTAGGTTATTACCTTTGTAAGGAAATAAGGTATCTAAGCGGGTGGGGTATCCATAACTACATACTAGTTAGAAAACTACTTGGGTTTTATTTTAATAGCTTGGGTCGTTGGTCCTATTGGTTCTGATAATACTGCACAAAATAATTGCTGAAATCTTGGAACATGGTGGCATCAAATACAACAAACATGAGTGGTCAGACTGGCTGACAGGTTGTAAACAAACTAAAATTATTTGGAAGAGAAAATTGCAACATTATGGGTGTGCTTACTTTTGGTGTTGCCTCCAAATAAAGTGGTTTAGATAATCAGGCAAAACTTTCATCTTGTTTTAGCAACTATTTTATAAGCTATTAGCAATGACATCTGACATCTCAGCAACTAATTTGGTGAGTACAGCGTTATCATATGTTGAAGGAGAGCAATTATACGCACATCACGTACATGAAAGGCTATCAGAAAACAGCGTCAATGTACTTTATTATATTGTTAATTGTTTTGGAATGTTTATCAACCGGGGCTTTTTTGGATGGTTAACCATACCAGCCATCATCAAGCTTGTCAGCCTATTGGTGTTCAAAATGTCTAAATATAAATATATAAACATTCTGACCTGAACGGAGATTCAAGTAGGATCGAAAGTGTTTGCCTAACCAATAGAACCAATGGCTGGAGGTACAAATATAAAACCCAAAGTTTTAATAAACTGTAGTTTTCTTTTGAGGCTGGGACTTCTATAATTACAGAGGTACTCTTTCAATGCTACGCTGCAAGTGAGTTGTATGGAACAAATGTCTTGCAAATAAAATGGGTTATAATTGTCAAAATAGCCTTTCTAATTTACATAAAATGCAACCGGTGTTCATTTTAGCACTCACTGAAAAGCAGAAAGCATTTTTTGGGTGATTCCCCAGGGTGGCATTATGGTGAAGGCCTGCCCAAACAGGGCAGCTCAGCTGTGGCTAAGCTCCTGTAAAGCCTGGTGACAGTGAGGAAGGTCACAAGCCAGCAATAGGTGGGGATAACAGTATGACAGGAACACTGAGGGACAGCCTGAGCCCCTATGGGAGAGGAGTCATAGTCTCGTATGTGTAGGGTGAGACGCGTGTGTGTTTGTGTGTGTTTGCATGTCAAGGAGATAGGGGTACAGGGATGACTCCTTCGGGAGCACATGCGTGACCTTGAGTTAAGTCTACTATACATAACCTCACAGACAGTGTCATCCGGTTCAACTAAATGTCAGCAATGTCACTAACACAAGTACGACACAGATGGACACACACACACACACACTTTTTTATTCCTGCTCTCTTTTACCTTCCCACCTTCTCTTTTTTCTTTCAGCGTGATGTCGCTGCTGACAGTTTAGGTCCCCAATGACCAATGTCAACTCAAGGTGCTGACACAAGGAAGAGGAGGATGGGACCCTTTAAATACATTACAGGTACACAGACACAGAGACAGAAACCATACCCTGCCCCCTCCCTGCCACTCGCCCAACTCACACACACCTGCAGGTAAACTGACAAAACAACACAGTAATATTCCTACAGTAGTTTTGGTTTGTTTGTACTCAGTCTGAGATGCCCCGTGGAAAAGTGAGCTAATATGCGGGGGAAGTTGTGAGATACCTAGCTATTGATCCTGGGGGCCACGAGTCCCAGCAGCAGCCTTTTAAATGTCAGCTTTTAATTTCCTTCTCCCTCCTTCACTGAAAAAGATTTATTCAAAGCAGTGCTGTTCCAGGAGATATCAGATAGCACGGTGACAGTCTTTTAAAGAGCTTTTGTTTGGTTTCGGCATTCATGGCTTTTTGTATCAGACTCTTTTATTCAACCAGAGGAGGAGGAAGTTTCTGCATTGGGCACTGAGTTGAAAGGCAATCTCTTCCTTCCATTGTAAGGAGATGTACAACTGGAACTTCTTTAATTAGGGTTTCTCTCGCACTGAGTGACAGCAATGGCCAATACCCTCCAGACACTGATAGAGGTCACCACACACACACACACACACACACACACACACACACACACACACACACACACACACACACACACACACACACACACACACACACACACACACACACAAATAAACACTGGGATTGTAAAACATTAACCTTTTGTATTATGGATGAGTATTTTACAGGTCACACAATATGTAGCTGTGAAAACCAAGAGATAAATATTAGTTCTATTCTATAGAAGTCTTTTATTGCATTCATTTAATTAACTACCTACATACGGCACATGCTATAGAAATATGGAGGCACGATTGTGATTTGATAATAACTGTCTCTGTGTGTGCTCTTTTTGCAGTTGGGTATATATGTGTAGAATGTGTCACGGTCAGCCAGCCACAAATTGCCAGATGTATCGAAGGTCTGTTTAATTGTCAGGGTGTTTAGACAGCTCAGACCCTACTATATGTTCTTTGCAGTTCCCCTTTAATTACCACCCTGGCCACACTGTCCTTTCACAGCCATGGAAACACAAATATGAAGTGTGAAACTTATCACATGTCCAATTGACACAAAATTGCAGTGTGTGTTCTTCTACTCTTATTCACTGTCCTATTCACTCTTTTATTATGACACTATAGAAAAACATAATTATACGGAATTGGTTCTCTGATCAGTGTCCCTTAACATTGGGCATCATTGAGCCTGATTCAATACTTATATTTACCTATATGTTTATCAAATTATATATTATATAATTAAATATGTATCTGACACATTAAAATGCAGTAACAGCTGTAGTGGGACTGGGCGATATGAAGGCATTGTGTTACTGTAGAAATGTGTCCACCAGTGGACATTTATCGTTTCCACCTCCAGAGTAATCCCTTACCAGTGTTTCCCCCCCAACGGCACTGCCCGCCCACCCTGAAAGAAAGAAACAAAAAATTTGTTCATGTCATTTACCTAAATTATGTGCACTTGTTTTATTTCAGCTCAGTGTGCGAGTCTTTACTGTGCTGTCATTTACAGTCGCCTTGGTATCTTTCCTCTCCTCTACTCTGCTCCTGGCGTTTCACCGAGGGAGGGGCGCACACACACGAAGCAGTGCAGAGGACAGACAGGTAAAGCAACCGTTACTCGAGTTTATGACAAAGTGTTATGTTGGGTGAAATTCAATAAGAAAAAGTATAAATAATATGTCATTTGTTAAGCTATGAGTGGAGGAAAAGTCTGCTACCTGCTAGGCTAAATTATGCAGTGTAAAATGCCATAAGCTTGAGCTAATAACGGTGACTAGCAAAAAAACTACTGCAGTCAACTGATGGGAAACCCTGCCTATTGTTTCTGCTATGTATTCAGGGCAAGCTATGTCACAAACCAGAGCTGGATTGGTCGTCTATAATGGTTAGTGTTAGAAGTAAGGAGGGTATATCGACAGCATACTGTGCTCTACATACAGTTGAAATAACACTGACCTAGACCTGCTTTCAGTTGTTACAGACTTGCTTTTAGAAATACATTTATATACTTTGTATTGGCAATAACATTTTCAAGGGAAACTTAATTCCGGCGTGCTGTGAGTGTCTAAACATAACTGTAAAAAAGTTAGATCGTGCCTTACTAAGAGTGGAAACTGTACTGCAAGAGGACATTTTGTAAGGAAAACAAATGAAATACGTTGTCAGTGGACCTTTTGCAAATACATTTCTCAAATATGTTGAGAAAAAAAAACACAATCCAGGCAGCATCAGGTTTCTCTTAAAATGTATTTCCTGTTACTAATTAGAAGTAGATTAAAGTCATGTCTAGGAGAAACATGACTTCAATATTCATATAAACATGACACACCATACCATACAGCGACAACAGAAATTTTCAAGGTACTTCTCAGGAATTTATCTATGTGATTTGGTATATATACATATGAAGCACAAAAAGAAGAAAGGAAATAGTATATAGTCTTTCTAATATCTATCGCAGAAAAAAAAGGACTTTTTTGTTTTCACTTTTTTAGATTACTAGCCACATGTTCTTGCTCTGCTGTGCTCGGATGAGGACAGAGCTAGTTCTAGCCAGTCCACCTCCACTCCCTCAGCAGCAGCACTGCCACGGCAAGTGGCTCTCAGTGAGGGATGAACAGAGTGGCGGTAACCGCCAACTGCTGTATTTCCCTCCTTTACCCCCCGCACATATGTCTTCTCACCTTCTTTCTCCCCTTCGCCTTCTGCTTTAAACATGGAAGAGTTAATTTGCTCATTCTGCAGGCAGCATCTCTTTCTATTTATCTTTCTTCTTGTGCGCCCCCCCTCTCAGGCAGGGCTGTGCTGTCAGGCCCTTCCAGAGCAGTGGGGTTGTCAGGAGTGATGGATGACTATCAACCTTCTGCTGTCTTCCACTACGCTCCTGGGAGATTTACAGGCTCGCTGACTACCAGGCATGAAAACCAATCTCTCTTTCTCATTCTTCCCTCCCTTCCTCCATCCATGCCTGCCTCGCTCCTTCCATCTCACTCCCCTCTATTTCAACATCTCCTCCATTACCAAAAAAAGCTTTCATAATGGAGAGATGTGTGCAAAACAACATTGAAATTCGTGTGTGGACAGAGGGAAGCAATTGCTACTCTTGAGGGTTATTGTGGATGTGTCAGAGGGGAATAGCATCGTCAGAGTGATACGCCCGATCTTTGACAGCCTATCTTGCCCGTCTTCATCTTCTCCGTTGCTTCCAGCTCCTTCACAGGCTTGCAACACATGAACATTCATCCGTGTTCCTCTTGCTGGTGGTAATTATAACATCGAAGAAAGGTGTGGGGCTAATTGCTGTCTCAAAATAGTAATTGCTTTATTATCGTAGCCATTTTTGGTAATGATCGTTCAAAGGCATTATGTTAATGCAATTAAAGAGTTTCATTATTATTCTTTCGTGCACTAATTGACGGCATTTTCCAAGGCTGGGCCGTTTAATAAAGTTGTGTAGAAAACCTCCTCTTTGACGGTATGAGTAGAGAGGAGGAGAGCATGCTTAACAATTCTGTCACCTGCTTATGAGGCTCTGTGTTGTCAACATTATCTTCACCAACAAAAAGCAAAGCCAATCTGCTGCAAAACACTGCTGTCATAAATATCACGTTCACGTACTTTCAAGTTGATTGAAAAAATACCACATCATGACACAGTATGACACCAGACCAAGGTCAGAGAAAGTGATATTTCCTTGACCAAAGACCCTTATCAACTAAGACATCATATCAATGAATGATCAAATATTGTGTCTCCAAATTTCATAATCTTTTCTTATAACCACTACACTACTATAAAAACTGTCTGGGGAGGAAACACATATTTGCATTCATTTGCAAATTCGGGAGAGGAACCATGCTGGCTAGTGGAATAAGTATGAGCTTTAATATGCACATAATGCTGACACCACTCTTCAAAAAGAAGGTAATAGACATAAATCACATGTAAATGTTATCTAGATTGCCTTCTAATAGCATGCAAAGCAGCACTGTGTCTCGCCTTATCAAATATTTGAATTAGTAGATGTGGTCCCACCTCGCTCTTGGGCTGTGTATAGTCATGATACCGGTGTGTGTGTGTGTGTGTGTGTGTGTGTCTGCCTGTCTGCATAAATGTGTATACATGTATGTATGTGATCTCGCCTCTATAATGATCTCTGGTCTTATCTGACACTACATAGTTTATACAGTGTAAGAGGTAAACCCATGTGCAAGGCTTTCATTGACATTCAGTGGGCTCATTAAAATCAGATCACATCTCAGGAGGACAGCTTGAAGAGAATTCGTGTTCTCTTCCCTGTGCTTCGACAACATAGTGTGATGCTTAACTTTTCCTTATATGGGCCTTGTTAGCTTTGTACCTATCAGGCCTATACTTGTGCTGAGTGACAAGGCTGGATTGGCATCAGATACAGAAAAGGCAGAGTACACAGCTTCAGGTGAATTACAGCCCCTGGCTTGAGACGCCAGTCTGATCTTGAGCTTGCCAGCTTGAGAACATTGTGCATACTTGTGTATTTGGATTTACTTCTATTGTAAAACTTGATAGAGCATGAAGAAACACGGCTACACAAATAGAAAGGATGAGTCCACTCTAAACAAGACAGTTGTGAGTGTGCAGGGTTGTAATAGGTCAAAGACTAGATTTTGCCACTAGCACTGTTCACGCCTGCTGTAATATGAGGCATCAGAGTAAATATGTTATTTTTGTTTTCTTGCACAATCTGCATTAATTAGAAAAAGCACCCTCCCTTCGTCAGGCGCCACACTACTGCCAGGAGCCACAGGGCGAAAAATGAGTCATTTTGAAATGAATAATGGATTTCTGTCTGCAGGCATAGAGGAGGATTCACAGAAGTGTATGTGAGTGTGTGCCTGTGTGTGTATGCATCTGTATCAACTAGTGTGAGTGTGTGAAGCCAGCACTGAGTCTATAAATATGTCCTTGCTGGTCATTTCACTCAGCTAGCCCAGCCCCATACTCCTCCAGATGCGTTCTCTCTCTCTCTCTCTCGCTCTTCCTCCATCATTTCACAACCAGACGTGAATATGTAGATGTGTGATCGGGATGGCGCAGAGAGAGGGGTGGGGCAATAAAATCATAAATAAACAGGAGCTTTGGGGGTTTTCCTGCCACAGTAACTGCTGCCATTTGACCTCAGGCGGTCTGTGGAGGACAGGGATGATAGATCTGCCCTTCTCCGTCCTACAGCTGTTCACACATCAACAGCAGAAGTTCCAATTAAAATGTTGAAGTGGCAGCATCTTTATCGCTACTGACACTCTAGAGGCCCATGTGTCACTTCAGGCCTGGATGAGCTGATGAAGGAAACTTGGGGAAGAGAGAGGAGGTAGGGAGGTTAATGAAAGTCCAGTACTACAGCCCATATTCTTAGTCCTTTCTCTATGTACTGCTTTCACACTGACACTCTCTGATATAACACATTCAGACTAATTTGAAGTCTTGCTGAAAACAGAGAACAAAACACGAGGTCAAAAGGGGAGGAAGGCTGTGTACGTGTGTGTTTGTGCCCGTTTTCACAGAAGCTACATGACTGTAAGAGGATGGAGGTTGAAGGACGCTGAGGCTCATCTTTGACAGTTGCGCTTTGTCAGCAGGAAGTGATGTCACGGGTCAATGTTAAGAATGGGGAGGTGGGTCTATAAGGGTGCTAACCTTACAGCCCTGAAGTGCTGAGAAACTAAATTTAGTATGAATGTTGTGAATGGCAGATCCCCCAGTAGAATATCAATCACTTTCCACACACCCCTACACATTCTTTCTCTCTGTATTCTAACATTTTATAATAGACAAGAGTACAGTGCGCAAGTTGCCAGTGTAAAATCCAATCTCTGGAAGTAGATATGATGCACCTGACGGATCTGGAAAGTAACTCACTCACTTTTGTTTAGAAAGCTGTAAACTCTCAAAAAGGCGGCACTGTCATTATCAGACTAGTTTTACACCTGCTAATCTTTGCAGCATCAGTTTAGACCTGCAGACGTTGACATGTCAGTGTCCGAGTCTGAATGTGTACATTAGAAGTGTCATGGGTTGTCATTTGTCGTTTGCCAAGCTTCAAGAGGGTGGGTCTTATGTAATATGAGCCGGTCTGAGAGCAGACGCCAGGTGAGAGAGGAGGGAAACGATACGGATGTATGAGAGTGGTGTGCTGCAGATGACTGCAAACATAAAGTTTGTGTGAATGTTAACTCTCATCATGTCACATTATTTTAGAAACTGCTAGAGCCATAAGGGTTACTGGATATGAAATTACTGGAAATTACTGAACTTTTTTTTACCAGTATTACTGACAAAAGGTTTTTATAATACATAACTTGAAAACCAACTGTTGGCTAAAATAAAATATTTAATACAATGTATTATCACTGTGTCACACTATCTTTCACTGTATTAAGAACTCAAACAGAAATACTATTCGGCTGGGAGCAGCTACCAGGCAGTGCACACTATGTGAAGTTACATGGTCCTGGAAAATAAAAAGTCTGGCACCTAACCCTGAATTACTGTTTTTACGCTTCAGTTTTTGTACAGATTAAACAAACTATGACAAAAAGATGTGTTAATTAGTATGCTTTAGAGGTGCTGGTAGACAGACTGTGTCACCTTTGGAGAGAGCTAGGCTAGCTGTTTCCCCCCTTGTTTCTAGTCTTTATGCTAAGGTAAGCAGACTGGCTGCTTGATACAGCTACATTTTACCATACAGATGTGGGAGTGGCATCAATCTTCTCATCTAACTCTGAGTAACAAAGCAAGTAAGCATATTTCCTAAAATCATCAAACAAATGAACTCTAAACTAAACTCATATTCAGAAAATATGCTCCAACAAAATGATTCCATTTGACAGATTTAAAACATCAAACACACACACACACATATACACAAAACACTGATGATGAAAATAATCTGTAACACACATTGACTGCACACAGCGACATCAACAAGTCAACATCTGCAGGTCTAAAGTGCTGCTGCTGTGACTTTTGTTTCTTCTTGCTGGCTCAGGTTGGACTGAACTGTAGGACTAGCATTGCATGATTGAAACTGCTGGTGCTGCAACAACTGGATTATATTGGCTTTGCCTGGTTTCAGGTGTTTCACACCAATGACACTGCGTGTGTCCTTGTTCCTGTTAGTATTACGAGATCATTTATGCCTAGACATATTTACAACTTGAGTGCAAGAGCAAAAATCGCCTGCAGCTGTTCCGAAAACGCCTAGCTGGGAGCGCTAGGGTGCGTTTTGGAGGCGCAGTGTTTTTCTTTTGAGACGCTGTGGTTGCTATGATACCTAATTTCCGACGAGGCGATGTGTTGCAAGTAGGGTAGCCTACTTAATTTTAGTGAATGTAAAAATGTCACCACAAAGTACGTAGGCCTACTTGCTCTGGCCCTTTGCTCTGCATGAAGAGAAGGCTGAAACATGAGCAGAGACTGTCCGTACGTGGGTTCATGAGATTTTGCGGGCAAGGAAACACCTCGGCGAAGAGGCACATCGTTTCGTTCAAGATCGGATGTGCTCGGTACGGTGTTTGTCCCGCCCCTCCTGCACTGTGATTGGACGGCTGGGTAAAAAGTGACAGTGACGAGCGCAGCTTTTTCCCAAAGTTGAACATTTTTCAACTCTCGGCGACCGGAAAAAAACGCTCAGCGCTCAGCGCAGAAAAGACGCTCAGCGCCTCGTCACGCTCCTGGCGTTTTTACCAGCTAGTAAAAACGCGGCGCTCTCATTGGAATGAATTGAAAAAAGACGCTGGCGTCAGACAAAAACGCTTTGGTGGACACGGGCCCTTAGCAGTTTGGTCTTTACAACACACCTCTTTTCTGCCCCCATATTAAGCTCAAGCACATTTGTAAAAATTTAATTCATGGGACCTTATTCAACCACCGGCTGCATGACTGCCCAATGTCCAGTGACAGAAACTGAATTGTTCTACCTTTTTGGTTAGCTCATTGTGATTGAGAGGTTATAAAAAAGCAATCTTCTCTACCTCTAGCTCATCAACATGCACGGGTGCAGACACATGCGCACACAAGCACACATACTTAATATGCCTCCCTCCATGACAGACCGTTATAAACGCAGCATAGCATTTCATTGTAGCCACTGTGCTTTCTGACTGCAAACAGCCCCTAGTCTGTTTCTTTGTCTGCAAATGATGAGAAAGGATCAAAATGGACAACACTGCTGCATCTGCTGGTTCACTACACCACGGAGGAGCACAAGGAGAAGATAAGGAAAGGAGAAGTAACCGGGTGACGGATCAGAGTCACAGGATGAACAATGGCTTGAGCCTCCTAATGGTTCAGGGGAACAGTACTGTGGCTATTTCTACAAGGAAATGCATCATCTCTCCAGGACATGGAGAGGGGAGAAAAGAAAGAGAAAGACAAAAAAATGTGCCCAGTATCTACTGAATGCATGATGGATTTAATGCGTGGAATAACCTTTGGATCATCACGCGTAACAAAAAGTGATAGTTTTCCTTCAGTTGACTGATTACAGTCTGATAAGCATGGAAAACACCACACCCATCATCGACTGGCAGCAAAACAGATCAATAAAGCACCACCAGCACACATGCCAGATAGACTAACACAGATCCAAATAATAAAGCACACGCAGCGTACTTTAAAACCAACAAATACTTCAATCATAAGGTGTGGCCTAGTTAACAGGTGAAGCTTCATACAGCTAATTGACAGAATTCAGGATCAACTACGCTATTTGATGAGGAATTTCCAGACCAGGATAAAACATTTCATGTAAGACCAGAGAGGTCACAAGCGATGGAGTGAGGGAGAGATGAATAGGATGGGGGAGTTGGCTCCCTGAGTTAGAACAGTGGCAGGATTTTCTCACAAAAAGAAAAGCTGCCCTAAATCAATTGTTAAAATTCAGACTTGAGAAGTGAAGAACATTTAACAAAGTTTGTTTGGCGTGTCACCCTTGCCAACTCAAGACAAGCCAAAAACAATTACTTTGCTGTGTGCAATTGAATCAGTCCCATCAGCTTGGTTTCTTAAATAAGAGCCAAGTAGGGTGGAAATGTCCTTACAAAACTGAGCAACAACTTCGCCAACTCCTCTCCAACAAACCCAATGGTAAAGGTCAGTTTAGTTTACATCAGTTGAATTGAGTTCAGTTCAGTTCACACCAGGTGACAGAAATTGAAAAAAGTGACAGGAAGTGACAAGTTTGACAACGGATCTGTCAGAGAAACTTTAGGCTTGGGGGCCTGACAGACCAAGACAACCACAAAGACAAAGACTGACTGATGCATTACTTCATGCCTTCCGCTGTCTTCTGAAAACACTATCACCAATAAACACTAATAGCCACCGACTAGCTGACAGCCAACATGCCTGCATGTTCTGCGACTGTCTGTGATCCTAAACCAAAACTCATCACATTCTCACTGTGAACCTGATAATGGGACATTGAGAATGTGTTTATATTTCCAAAATATGCCAGTGTATGTGCTTTGTGATCCTGCACCACAAAGACAGGTATATGTAAAATCTTCTCATTTGCAAAATATTACAAATATAAGACAATATTTTCAATTACACAATGATGAAGAGGAAGTGGAAATCTATCATTTAAAGGTACAAGTACGTTTTTTTTTTTTACTACTATAAAGAAAATGTAAACAAGGAGCTGGAACTTCATGCTCACTCATAATAGTGAGTTATACTCTCTACTGTAGGCCTATTAGTGTTGTTCAAGACAAAGTCCAGAATAGTTTATAGGAGTATTTTAGCCTGCTTAGGGGAGATCTCTATATAGGTCTCAGACCTTTGGTATGGACTTAAAGGTCTACTTTCTGGTGGTATTTTTATTTTGCAACACAGAGTCCTTGTGAACAATGTAATCACTTATATGAGGAGAGTACCACTGTGGTTTCCTTTAAAACATTCAGCATACAAATGTGTTTTGCTGACGATTATGAAACTAGGGAAGCAAACAAAGTTAATTGAATTTAACGTACTTACATGAACACTCTTGTTCCATGACACAGTAAGAATGATAATACTATTTGCAACAACAAAAAAAACAATTTAACAGTGCTTTAAACACATCCAATAGGCATGTAAGTATGTAGATATATAAAAATCTATGTAAAAAAAAAAAACTTCTGAATTCACAAATTAATGATTTGACTTGATTCCAATCTCACGAAGGTAAAACTATGCATATATTCTGCAAAAAAGACAATTGTGTCAATTCCTTTTTTGGTAACATCTCTTACCGCCAGCTTATTTTAAATATCAAAAAATGATCACACTCCTCTTACCAGGATAGCTTGTTTTCCAGATGTAGAAGTATGGTCATTAAACCAAAAACAAAGATAAAAATTGTTTAAACAATACAAATGATAATGGTTGAGTAATGACATTTCCTAATTTGTGAACAACACAATTTCACAAGAAACATTTTTGTTGCCCCCTTCACTGCCACATCAACATAAACCTTTGAGCTGATTTGACAAATGCACAACTCACTGAGCTGTCACTGGCTTTTGTTTCTGCTTTCTAATTTGAAAAACATGTCAGCTGTCCTGGAAAAGTCAGATTTCATCTACATTATCCATCAAAATTTTGTTCTGAATAATCCAAGACAGGAAAAAGTTCAATCCAGTTGCCAAACCAGTGCTGTCAAGTCATCATCTAAACAGTTCGCTTGATGGTGTGACTTCCAGCTGCTCGACTCACTCGATTCTCTGTGGCTGTTTTCCAGACTAAAATCTTGAAATGACAACTCTTCTCATGAGGTTACTTTTTTGGGGTTAAATAAATAATTAGTAAAGCCAGAGTAAAACGATCATTAATTGTTGCAAAATAACAAGACAAATTAAATCTAGAGGAAAAAACGCTTTTTCCTCAACACTCAGTACTGTGAGAACTCAGACAACAACAGAAAAAGCCCAAACGCTATATCTTTATTTGATATTTAAAGGCCCTGCACGCTTACACAGGTGCTTTCACCTTCATCAAACTACAGTACATATAACAACAAGACTATTACTGGTTCTGAATGATTTTACAGAGGAGTTTGTTAATATATCATTCATTGCCTGAATTATGGAACTTTTTTTTTGTCTGTTGACAATATTTTTTGATTTATGAAATAATAAAAAGAGATATCCAAGATACTGACTTAATCCTGTGTTCAGATTTTTGTTCTTAAAATAGATGCAAATTAGCACTTATGTCATTAGATACTGCCTCATTTGCATATTTAAACATAATATTTCAAAAAACCTTTAATACAAAAAAATATTGTCTTAATGTTAATAATCAACTAGGAAAGTTTCATGGTGAAATCTATTAGTGAGATTTTTTATCCTAATCCCCCACAGTGTCTCGCCTTAAATTGTTTCAATCATAACAATAGTCATTTTGTCCTGCAAATGTTGTTACATATAAGCAAACATAGACAATGATATGAATATATTTGTGAAAAGCTTAAATATTATTGGCCCATAATTCCGGCTCGGCTATAGATATTTCGATTAAAAATCAACCTCAGGTCTTCTCCATTTTGTGTTGATAGAATGATTTTTCTTTCATTTATGCTTAGTGTTTGATTCCAACATTTTGAATAAATCCACTATTTCTGTCAGCTTAAGAAAAACATGTTATATGAATCCTACATACAGTAGGTGGCTTAATTTAATAGATGCCGCAGAGTTGTTGAAAGAAAGTTAGAGCAGCAGTATCTTAGGGCGGCAGAGTTTAGGGTTGGCCAATTGAAAGACCTTTATTGGCCTCTGCCAACAAAGATATCAATATATATCAATCAACTTAGAACTCGAGTACTTCAAAATACTGAAGTCAGACAAAACCTTTGGTGTAGGACTGTATCTGCTCGGGTCAGGTCAAGCATTTCAAGCAAGTTTTCAGGTGAGGCAGCGAGGCTATACGGGACACTCAGTCAAGCTCTAAATCCCCGGGAATTGGTGTAAGTCACCCAGTCCACCTCTAAAGCTTTGGTAGGAATGGGAATCGAGGGTCGAGGCCATGGGCTTCACCCTGAGCCCCAGGAAGAAAAGGTGGTCTGAAAAGAGTGGCGGCGAAATGGACCTCGGCTTGATTAAATGGTCACTGAGTCGGAAAGCAGCTCTGATGTGATCTGTGACCTCGTACTGCCCTGAAAAAAAAAATCTTTTTAAAGAAATGATTAAATGAAAGCACCTTCAAAAGGAGCCTGGAGGGACCACAGTGAAGCGGATGGACTGGCGGGAGGGTGCAAGGTCTCCACTTAGCCCAAACACTGAAGGAGGGGGAAATGGGCTTGAGAGAGGGATGGGAGTATGCTCAGACCTAATAACCACCTGCTCCAAACTAAGCGAAAGAGAGTGAGTGGTCCAGTGACAGCAGGGTGGTGAGGCTGTGAATTGGGTCTGTTAGCCGGTAGTCCAGGGCAGGACAGCAGACCTCAGAAACAGAATGTGGCGGGAAGCATCTCAGGCAACTTTGATTCCTTTTCTCTCCCTGCCCTCAAAACATTTTGAGGGGAAGTTCAGAGGGATTCTCAAAGGGAACATATCTAATTTAATTAAAAAGAAAGTACCTTTGAGAGCTAGTGGGAACTCCTCAGAGGCAAACACATGTGCTCTAAAAGGCAGTGCTAGATTGGAAGGCAACAGTGAGCTTTGCCAATGACTGTGGTGCTTTAATTTGAATAGAGGCGAGGGAAAATATATATGCACCATCTACAACACCTGTGGCATTTTCACTGTAAAGAATAGTAATCAATAGCAATGAAAAGCAACCACAATGCAGCAGCCCCTTTTTTACTTATCTTAACAATGCAGGCTTTTACTCTACATTGTCCAACTTTCATATTTGGTGAAGACTTCACCAGACTACACTGCAGTTTACTAGAAATTAAGCCCACACCAACTTCTTGAAATGGACCTGAAGCAAACTCAGAAAAAATGTCTCAATAGGCTTAAATGTGAAAACGCCCTTCATCTGTAGTTCACTATGCATTTCTAATCAGAAATTTAAGGATTAGCCAGAAATTTACTGTAGGGCTTCAAATGCCTTTTTAAACCACTATGTCCTCAAAATAAGTTACACCACAAAAAATCTGTAATTACTCTGAAATAAAGCAGAAACTACAATGGGAAGACAAACGGAGTAATCCTTTTTAGTTTCTAATTTTTTGTACCTTTGAATAGGACATTGCTGTAATCCAATTTTGCATTTATGTAAACTAAAATTTGACAAAAATCTATTATTACACACACAATAATTTGTCACAGTTTTATACAGAGCATGACTATTATATATGACAAGCCATTCTGACATTAACATTTTATTCGATTATTATACTCTGCTGAGCTCTGCCCAAGTGACTAGACCTGCTACCTCTGCTTACCTCGGTTTATCAGCAACCGAGACAGACGTGTACGGGAGGCTTTCTCATTACTACAGCAACATTTATTTAATAATCTCAAAACGGTAAAAATCTCATTCCACAAATGTTGTTATGGAGCCTAACACAGTTTATATTCATATTTTAGCAGGGAGGAATGCAGAACCCAGCAACCATGAATGCAGGCCCATAAAAATGCAATTAAACGAGACAAAAGTTCACATATAACGAAAAACACCTCTCTGTTCTTTTTCATGATATCAGAACCCACTGCAGCAGTTACCAACAAATGTAACAATATATACTAATACTATAAATTATACACTATGAACTAATCTGTTTTGGAAGTTATATACAAGAAATGAACACGGTTCGGAACACCGTTTGGACTGACAAATAATTCCACAGCAATTAGTGAATAAATATGTTTTCCCAAATGCTCTACATTTACACTTACTCATTTGGCAGACACCTTTATCCAAAGCAACTTACAAGCATCAGTAAAGTAAGAGATCTACAAGTGAAAATAGATACTAGTAAGAGCAGCAATAAATAGCAGTAAGAGCTATTAGTGCATACGGTATCAATGGGAAAAAAACCTAGGGGAAGAAGTAAGAGTTAATGGATAGTGCAATTGACCCTTTGCTAAGCCACGCACCCTTAGTTACTGTTGCTACGTCTGACAAACTGTCAGACTTTTATCACAGCGCTGCCACTGTCTATTACTGCACTCCCTGGAGAAATATTGTCTAATTTTTGGAAAGTTTTTGGAAACAAGGGGTGGTGATGGCGCAATGGGTAAGATGCCTGCCTTTGAAGTGAGACCTGGGTTCAATCCCCCACTGTGACCCATCAACCAACTGTGTCCCTGAGGAAGACACTTAACCCCTAGTTGCTTCAGAGGCGTGCGACCTCTGACATAAAATAGCCATTGTAAGTCGCTTTGGATAAAAGCGTCAGCTAAATGAATAAATGTAATGTAATGTAAAATGCGATCTCAGAAAGAAGCAGACAGTTTTGCAGAGGGTTTTATTCTGGCTGTCAAACTAACGTGAAAAAAAAGAAGACAGAAGCTATAGCCTAACAGTTACCGATCACAGTGTAAAAGCGAACCACTTTATTAAATTACCTGACTACTGAAAAAGAGGACAATCATACTAAGGATTAACACTGTTCCTATACAGCTGGGTAGGTCTCTGTTCACTATTACAATCATTAAAAAGCAGAACAGCAGGGCTATATAACTTCACATTCAGTAGTAAGTTAGCTAGCGTGAGCTAACTAACATTACATTAGGAACAATCCAATGCCAACAATTTTCAGGATTTGTTTTAGGTTTTGGAAAGGGAATAATTCATACTTCTCCTTTCAACACCTCTGGGCAGTGATTGTTATTATTACAAGTGCCCCAGTAACAGTGTTTGACCATATCTTGGAAAAATACAGCAAAAGAAAGCTAGAAAACGACTCCTTTTGCATTAGAGACAATAGAACACAGCCATGAAAGTGCTGGACCTCAGTTAGAACGAGTCCAATACTGCACTGTGATTGGCCAGCTGCGTATTCGGGGCGTGGCTTAGCAAAGGGTCAATTAGTACAAGAGAATTGTAATAGGCAGGAGAAGAAGAGCACAGGAAAGTGCATGTTAGAGGTTAGTGGTTAGAGGTGTTAGACAGTGTTTCCCCTATATGCATTCACGACCGCCGCTACTAACATTTCCCACGATCATTAAACTATGCGCTACAAATGTTTTCACTCGCACACTGTGCGAGCACGGCGGCACTCAATGCTCGGCTCGCTTCCTCTTTCTCGTTCTTGCAGAACCTACGTGTCAGATGGTGATATAAGAGCAGCAACGTAACTCTAAATCAGGAGGTGCGTAGCGAGTGTTTGATTGTCCGAGCGGCAGAAAGTGACGGTGAACGCGAGCAGAGGAAAATATTCTGGCAGTAAATGTACGTTGTCTGTTACAAGTCTGTTGTTTCCAACCTGCTGGAAAAGTGAAGCCGGTTAGCGCTAAGTTAGCTAACATCTCCCCTCCTCTTCAGACTGCTCAGCTGAGCAGGAAAGCTTCTACAGCAGCTACACAGCTGCTATGTAACTTAACATTAGCTCAATTTATAGAAAGTAACTGGAAGCTGTATTTTATTACTGCCTACTTGTCCATAGAAAGTAACTGGAAGCTGTATTTTATTACTGCCTACTTATCCAATGTTGAGAACATCAGGCGCAAACTTAGACTAAACTGACGTAGCCTGCAGCTCTGTCCTGTACAGACTGATTCGATTATTTTTCAGTTTTCAGTCTGAAAAAGTGGTTTTGGAAAAGAAAGGACAGAGGTGACTGGAGGAGCTGGGGTTAGTAAAGCTAATTAGTGATGCAAACTAGCCCTTTTAAGCTAATGAGGAGATGTTTCTTTTTGGATTTTAATGTGCAAATAAAATGCACCTCAGAAGGGACGAGGTTTCTCATGTTACCTATTTTTTATATTAATAACTACAGATAAATGTCAGGCTGTTTGTCCTGCCCCCGCTGCTGTAAAAAATTATAGAAAGGAAACACTATAAGAGGAAGGTGTTAGAGAAGTAAGAGAGGGACACCCCTGCTCTGATGGCATGTGGCAGCTCCTCCAACCATTGTGGTGACACAAATGAGTTTGTTTGTTTCTCCACCATTTAACATTTATTTCAATTCAACTCAATTCATTACTTAACCAAATTTATATGCAAACTGATATATTTGATACTTACTGTAATTTAGTCACTTTAACCACATATTTAAAACCTTTTTAGAATTAGTGTGTAGTATGGAACAAGAACACGGCTTAATTTTGTTTTTCTCATTCACTCACTCACTATCTTTCTTTCTCTCTCTCTCTCTCGCTCACACGCACGCGCGCACACACACACATACACATACACACACACACACTATCAACTTGATTGTTTCCTCTTGGGGACAGTACAAGTAACATGAATGGCCAGTGATAACACTTGTTTAAAGCCAAGTAAATTGTCCTGTTGTATTGTTCTGCGGAGACTGACACTTTTACATAGCCACAGCATCCCAATCAGAGCTTGTGTAATCACACACAGACACTTTTACAGCAATCAGACAGAACAGAGGAGGGGGCTGGGACTTCAGACAGAGAGCAGAGAAACGGCTGCCTCTGAACCAAAGATACCCAAATCATGTCTCCATAAAGCCTTGATTAAAACAAATTTAGAAAGTCAAACAGCAGTGCCACGACAACCCACAGCACTTTGAGTGTAGTAAAAGAGAGATAGAAAAAAAACACAAGCCGAAATGTCAGAGTGTTTTGTCTGTGAAGGATTATCCTGAGGAATTCTCGGCTCTCACGATAATCCATCCTTATCACTTGTCACGTTCAAAGAGGTAGAAATTGGAATGGACTCTGGGATGGAGCTGGGCAAATGGAGAGCTTTATGACCAAGGAGAGGCGTGCAAGAGACAAAGTGAAACAAAGTGAGCTTCAAGTGTCTGACTCCCTGGCTGAGTGAGCTGTCTTCGCAGAGTTTGTACCTCTGAGGATTTTTGTGCTGCTTTGTTACAAATTAGGCTTCCTCTTTAGAGCTTTTATTCACAGAAAAATATCAAAGTAATCACTAGAGCAATGGTGATTATTCCATGTTGGAAAATATGAGACAAATAAGACTTTGTTCACAGTTTATTCTATTTGTCTATCTGAGGCCTGCTGTACACTAGAGGATGGAGCGGCTGTTTTGTCTGTGGGGAGATTTCAAGATCACCACCTTAGCAAGATTAATAAAAAGAGCCACATCAACCCCCTTGCGGAGGATTGGAGCATCCACATTAGATTACTGTCAAGAGCTTCCGACCTCATCTGGAGCGTCTCCATCATTATCGAAAATTGTTTTTGTGGCATGAAGTGTCAAACAAGCCAAACTGTCATGCTGGGCAACATCAAGACAAAAATGTGGTACAAACATCCTCTTAGATAAGAGGCTGTCAATCTGAGGTCTGTTTGTTTATCCGTTTACTCTACAATTCTTGTTCCGTCAGTACAGGAATAGTTCAACATTTTGTGAAAAACACGTTCTTGCCAAGAGTTAGATGATATAGAGCTAGAGCCAGGGATTTATTAGCTTAGCTTAGTATGAAAACTTAAAGAGGGGGGAACCAGCCAGCCTGTGTGAGGGAATTGTCTTACTAGGATTACAGGTAACAGGTGAGATACGGCTCATGTACACGTCATGATCGGGGACACTAGCAGAACCTAAAAGTAGAATGAACTCTCCAGCCATAGTGATTTTACTGACTCACTCCTTGTCAGGGTGACTACAGCTGGCTGATATAAATACTATAATTCAGGCATCAGGCTATTTAGATAATGGTGTTCTCTTGGAGTCTCCCATGTTTACAGAACTCACTGTCTCCACAGATTAGAGTGCAAATACATGAGCCCATTAGATTTCAATGTGCCATTGGTAATGCACTGGAGTCAAAACATCCGCAGAGTGGCTATTCAGATCCCTCTAAAGCTCCCCAGTTAACATGTTGTATCAGTTTTTTTTAAATCAGCACACAAACAGAAATGTAATAACAACAATGTGTGGCTTTACAGGGAGGTACGTGCTGTTAAACTTTATGCTAAGCTAAGCTAATGTCCTTCTGGCTCAAGCTTCACATTCAAGTGGCATCGATCTTCTCATCTAACTGTTGGCAAGAAGGTGAATAAGTCATTTTTTTCAAAATACTGAATTATTCATTCAAGCAGTAGCATACTGGCAAACTGATAAGCGTATATAAAAACACACACACAGGTATGCTAAAGGCTTGTCAGCCATGTTATGTGTGTCACGAGTGTGTCTCTGACAGAACAGAACTGCTTCTATTTTAATCATTACAGCTGTCTACACAGGCTGCACAACAGCTTGCGCTATTATGCTTTAAGTGTGTTTTGTACCATTTTATGCATGTAACTACAGTAATTGTGTGTTGGGCTCTAAACCCAAAAACATGGGTGACCTACACTCAATACCATGCCTAAACATAATCTGTGTACACCCTGACGGAGGACTGAAGCTGCTGCTCCTCTGCTAACATGCTGCTTTGGCTACACAGAATGTACAGACATTGTGTAATGCACAGATATGGGGAAACAGATCTACAGTCCCACACACAAATTTAGTCCAGCCTGATCCTTCTTGAGAAGCTAGAGAGCATGAAGTGGGAGAAGAGGGATATGATGTTCCAGTGGGAGGAGGGAAGGGAGTGAAAGTAGAGGAGGAGACGTATGGGTGCGAGGAAAGAGGGAAGGTGACTTTCATGGAACAGCAGAGGGCTGACACAAGCAGTCCTAGGCTTAGGAAGGCCACAGAAGTCTCATGCCAACAGCATCCACGGACAACTCCTTTAGCAGCACTTTCTGTCAGTCTCCCTGCCTGTTGGTCTGTCTGGAGCCTGTTCTGGGCCAGCTAGCAGCCAGATATCATTATCTCCTTGACTCAGGGCAGAGTAATCTCTCTGCCTGCTCCTGCTTTATTGAGTTGGATAAATATAATATGTGACTCACAGCCATTATCTACTACAGAACAGCCCTATTTATCCAGCAGGCAGAGGCCTTGGCGCATTCGAACTGGCCTCTCTCTCTTTGATGGAACTACACTCAAGTGATGGAAGCCTTTGAACGGCCATTCACAGGGTTTGAACCAGTGGAGAAATTAGCGACATGAGTTAAATCTGTCATGTAAGACAAACTGAAACAAAAATTTGAAAGAGTTGTTAATGCTACCTAAAAAGTGCAGTACTTTAAATAGTGTACAGAGAGGCATTATAACTGCACATTGTAGAGTGTCCTAACCAAGAAAGATGACAGCATCAGTCATTTCAGCAAATGCCAAATAATAACATATATTTACGGTCAGGTAAAATTAAATTATTATTATAGCTGATAGGGGTGTCAGAAAAAAACACACAAAACATTGAAACGTTGAACGTCGTTCTGGAGGGCAGTTACAGATGACTGTTTTTGATGATTGTTGTTTAATTTGGAAGACTCCTTGGCACATTGCGTTTAGTAAGTAATAATTACTTACAATTTTATTGATCACATATTGTCAATTACACTGTCATTCCTCAAAAAAAAAAATGGATACAAACTCATGTCTCAGTCACTGCTTTTAAAGTTTGCTGTTTCTGTGGGCATATCTTTGCTAAAGACAGCAGTTTGCCTCCTGTCATAACATTCAATACTGAGGAACTGGAGGATACAGGAAAACAGAGAGACAGAAAGAGAAGGAGAAAGAGAGAGAGAGGGGTGAGGGAAAGGCTACCCTCTCTTGTCTCAGTCTCTCTGAGGGGTTGACAGGTAGAGAAATAGATCACTGGTCCATGACAGCTCAGTATGACCCCACGCTATCATGCAGTATGCTGTCTGCGGAATGAGCTCCCTGATGCAAGTCATAGCCAGCCCATTCACGGCCCAGCTACTTAACTGCAAACCCTCTGTTCTCTCCTGATAGATTCACATACGTTTTACCCCTGACGTCTACGCACTGTCCTTGACTGTTGTTAATGTTAATGAGAGGATATTACATTAAGAGTTATTTCAGTGGCTTAATCACAGGGCGAGCGCAGCATTTGTGCAAACGCTGTTTGTTGGCCATGTAAAGGACTGGACGACCAATTTATGTTGGGATAGGCTCCAGTCCAACTACCCTCGTGTCCCTGAATTGGAATAAGCAGGTCAAGACAACGAATGAATGGAATGAATAATTGTTTTACATTAATATTGAGGTTATGGGGAGGAGACTTGAGGCCTGTGTTTGGCACTATGCTGGTCTCAGCAGCCATGTAACTGCCAAATCAGTAAAACAGGGATTAACCACAAACTCTTTCTTCTTCTCTCCTGTCTCTATTGTCCTTTATTCTCCTCTATTCTCATCTCATATATTCTCTCTGATTTTATGTCCTTGTCTTTCCTCATTTCTCCTCTGGTGTCTCCTCTCATCTTTTCTCCTCTGTAATGCTCTTCACTCTGTCCTCCACTGTTCCTCATCTCCTCTTATGTAGCCACTCTTACAAAGTGACCTACAGTAGCCACCACCTGACACAAGCTACAGTATATTTAGATAAAAAGTAATGCTGTTGACTTTTATATAAGACTTTTACCAAGTCTAATGTTTAGCAAAATTTATTTTCTAATAGATTCATCTTTTTGTTTTATTTTAGCACACACATTGAAGATGCAACCTATTGTGTCTTTCGCCCACAAAATAAGCTCCACTAAGACAAAAGCTAATTGACTAGTATCATCCACTATTCTGAATTTGCAATTCTTAAGTTTTACCCAGCCACTGGAGGTAGAAGTCAAATGAAAGAGACAAAGAAGAGGAGAATGTGGAAAAAAGACAGTGTCTCCTTTTTAAGTGTCCCTGCTGCCAGTGCAATGCATTACAAGGATACAAAGCAAGCCATTACTGCTTAGCATTTGTTGAATCTCCGGGTGCCCAAATAGTGACAGGTCTATTTCTCTACCGTTAGTGAGAGAGGCAGGCAGAGCAGAGGACACCTAATTACCCAGTATTGTGAAGCACAATAAAACTCTTGATAAGCCAGGCGACAGAACAAGCTGTGTGTATGTGTGTGCATGTGTGTGTGCGCACATTCATATGCATGTGTGCACTTGAATGTTAACCATGCCTGTATGTGTTGTGTGTATGTGTGTATGTGTGTGTGGGCTCACATGTCTGTTGTTTCACTGACTGTGTGTGCTGCAGCACCACTGTCTCGGTCCAGTGATGGAGGGGCCTGTCTCTGTGTCTCACTCTCAGAGCCTGTATCTACAGAGCTACAGCGCCAACAGACAATGGCAAAAGTCGACTTGATGACTAATGTGCTCAGAGAAGAAAAATTAATGATTTTTCCGGCCGGGGTTAATGGACATGTTAACACACAGAAATGATTTGTTTAAGAGGAAATGACCGCAATCTATATTTGGTCATCTCTGTAGTACTGTCCCAGAATCCAGTACCAAATGAAAAGACACACTCACATACTCACACGGCTCATCTTTACACACTTCATTTACTCATTTTATATCTGCTCCCGTCCATGGAAGATGTGTCGCTCAAAATTTGTGCAGTTTCTTTGGTGGTAATTTTATTCATTTATGCATTTAATTTCACCTAATCCATAGATAACCTTCTCTTGGGCTCAAACAAATACCATAAATATACCACATCATGAGAGTGTGTAGACACAAATCCATACACACACACACACATTTGGAGAAGACTGTGTGAAATAATAGGACTTAATAGTAATCAGAGGGGTGGCTGAGGGAAGAGGGGTGATGAGGGACGAACAGGGGAGGACACCAAGAATGAAGAAGAAGATAGACCAATAAATTCTGCCTCTGGTGAAGTTAGCCATAAAAGACATAGCAGTTTTATGCATTTGAGGGCATAGCTGTCTGTCTGAAAATAATGCAGAATTAATTAGTGGAGCGGTGAAAAAGGAACCTCTCGACAGTCAGCCAACCAGGCTCATAAATCAAAACAGGCTTGGGGAAAAACACAAAGCTAATGTCTGACAGTTTGGCTACCGTATACTCCCTAAGAAGAAGCCAAGGTGTAATTATCAGCAGAGAGCCCGGATGAGTCAATGCAGTGTCATTTCTATCAGTCATAAAATAAGGTAAAGATAGACATTGTTACTGTAAATCTGATTGTTAGGCCTATACCGTATAATTTCATCAGTTAATAGATGAGTACTCTGCTTCTCCCACTGCACTTAAAATCCAAGCACAGAGGACATATTCAAACAGCAGCAGCTTTCAAGTTGCCACAGGGGGAGCTATTGATGTTCCGGTACTTATTCTACACTACTGTAATGATGTGTGTCTGTAAGTGAGTGAGTGAGTGTGAGAGAGTGAGTATGTGCATTAGCGTATGTGTGTGTGTGTGTGTGTATGTTTTAGTCTTCAGCCAGGTATGTTAGTAGTTTTTTTTTACTGTTTAAAAAGGGACTATGCCACCAAGTCTAGCCATATCAAATGAAAGATCTTCAACACGCCTTCAACTTTCTGTACAGCATGTCACCATCAGTGTAATGACATAACTACAACTAAAATGACTGATCCCAATGTGAGGACAAAAGATAGTTGCAGTGTTAAGCCAGGAAGTAGTACTCATAGTACAATAAAGGACATTTATAATAGACAATTTTAGGTTTAAAGTTCTGGGTGGAGCTGTGCAAGGAAATCTTGAGTCAGACATTTGGGCAATCAAATGGGTCTACGGATGGTCAAACTGAGATGCTGATGGGGGCAAAGAGGAGGTATTGTATACGTTAACCCCTGAAATTGTCGTAACAGTGAGCAACAGTAGGCCTACTCTAGTTTAAGTTTACTGCTTGGTTATTAAGAGGCTGAGCTCCTGACACTACACATGCCTCAGCCTAATATGAAACTCACAAATTCTAACATATGTTAATGTGATGTTAGGAAACCCAACAGGAGGAGATACAAATTATGTGAGGGAAATATGGATGTGTAAAATATTAAATACTTCTCTCACATCCACATGGAGGATAAACAGAAACATACTCTAAACTTGTCATGTTATTTTACATCCACTGCACACACCGGAAACACTGTACAGACAGCACAGGTTCTCAAGGTATGTTATCAGGCATGCACTGTACTAATCTGCAGAAATGTTTTTATAAAACTGAGGGGAATATAATGATGGGAACAGCATCATCCAACTACCAAACAGTAAGCAAAAAAAAGAGCTCCAATGGCATACAGCCTGGAGGTTTCTATAAACTTAAAAACCTTCTCAATTACTCAAAGTAATAAATTACTCAAGTATAAGCAAAACGCCCATTTGACAAACCTACTCAAGTAAAATTATAAATGTACTTGTCTATACACTACTTAAATTACAAGTTCCTTTGTGCTTTAATATTGTTTAGTGTGTGCAGGCCAGAGATCTTCACAAGTCATTTTATGCAAGTCCAAGCCAAGTACAAATCTTTGGTCAAGAGTCTGAGGCCAGTCTCTTTTTGAGTGTTACATCTACTGTGCATCAGGTTAGAAATAGTTACTGTACAACATATCTTTTTTTCTAGGGAATGCACTTTGCATGTTGATTATCTCTAATAATCTACATGAAGGTATCAATAGGATCACTTTAAAATATCATACTTCCTGCCTAGCCCATCAGTGTTGTCTGTACCTGCTGACATGTACCATGTAACCAACCAAACCAGGACGCTGCACATGATTTGCCTTCTCCATTAGCTCAGGCACCCAATACAGTATGATTTTTCCTAAAGCATCTATGAACATAATCTTCACAACATAAATAATAATTGTGGCAATAACACGGGTCAGCCCACTGAGTGAAGTAGGGTCAGTCTACATATAGAGGGAGACCTGTGTGTCACACGTAAAGCCCAACAGGGCTGTTTTATCCACCCAGATTTGCTCTTTGTATGCTACTCAAAAATGAGAAATGTTTCCTAAACAAATAACAACTGGTAACCTGCTGAGTGAAAGCCAAGATCAGTTTCTCCAGCAACATTCTATTTAATGAATTCACCATCGAGTATCGCAATAAAACAAATAGCAACCAAGCAAATTAGAGAAAAGAAACAGGCTAATTTCCAAAGAAAGTAATGCTCAGCACAACAAGAGCATTCTGTAAATATATCAATCCAGTGACTTAGATGTTACAGTGTGTAGCCTACATTTGTTCTGCATAGACTAAATTATGCTTTTAATACACCATTAATGGAACGTGGAAGTATATCTGCCAGCCTGTGAAAGGGCGATGAAGGCTGCTTTCCAGCACGACCACCAGAGGCATAATGTGCACTTACTGGATTTCAGTTATATTAGTAGAAATATCAAACCTTAGATTGAAAAGGATTTGATTTTCTAAATGTTTGCATTAAACATTTTTATTAATTTGAGTTACTTGTAACAAGTTACTACCCACTCCTGGTGTCCTTGACATATAAAGTATACAAGCCAATCATCAAAACAATAATAGTGAAGCAATTAATCTCCAAACTCCAGACCATGTGAAGTCCTGTTCAAAGATATTGCTATGTTATATAAGAACAGTTGTGTACAGGAAGGATTCACACAGTCATACACTACTTTGAAACAAATAAGGCTGGACAGCAGCTCTTTGCACCTCTGTTTTCTGGTGAGGGTTGTCTCATCCTCTGTCTTTGACTCCATCAAAATCTTCCTCCGTTCACACCCCTACACTGACTTATTGCCTTCTGTAATAAAGGTGCTAGCTACTGATGCTGACTGACAGACGGCTAACACAACCAGCTCTGTGCATGTGTATGTGTAAGTGTGTGTGTGTGTGTGTCTGTGTGTCTGTGTGTCTGCGTGTGTGTGTGTGTGTGATACCTAAGGGCACAAACAACAACCTAAGGTGCAGGTTGTGCTAGCCAGACATCTGTTGTTAGTGGCAGAAGGTAAGTGAGTTTGACAGAGCTGAGATTGAACAGGAGGCATTCTGCCAGCCAGGTGAAGACAGAAGCTTCACCCCACCAAAGACGCAAACAAACAAACATACACACATCCTTACACACACACTTGCATATACACCATAGACTGTGTAAAACATGGACATAGTGTACGTTACGTCACCCATAGGTTTCTGAAGAGACATAGTGAGCTTACTATGGATGGCTACCAGGGAAAATGGGCAAAGAGATGGAGCTGAGGCTGGCCAAAAGAAACCTGGTTGCTGGGACCACCTAGCAGATAGCCACCTGAGAAGGCACCCAACCTGTTACTCAAAGTGGTCTTTTCCTTATTTATGCATAACTTCAAGCCTTAATATAATTTAAACAGGTGAGTTACCAGAAAACTTCACTTAAAAGCCTAGTCCCAATTAGACGTCTGTCCCTTTTACTGGCCTGGTGTGGCAACATGCTTAAACGCCTGGTATGGTTTTTATAGAAGTTCTTTAGATGTATAAAACATCTTGATGCCCACCGGGTCACCTGCTTGAGCTAGTTCTAAGCTGCTTAGATTGTGCATGCCAACACAACAGTTCAAACCTTTATCAATATGGATGTGCGACATAACATTAGATCGCTTAGTTTCTCCACAGTTCTCAGATTTACAGGCATGGTAAAGGAATTAAAGGCCTGTCCCATATAGACGCCTGTCCCAGATATAGGTAGGGTGAGTTCAGTGATATAAGCAAATAAATGCCAGGGATATTAATTGAAGATTTAAAGTATATAAAAGAAATCACCTCCCCCCTCCCCCACCACACACACACACAGTTGTCATGAAAGGGGGAAACTGGCTGTAGAGACCAAAACCATTTTTTGTACCTGGCTGTAAGTATGTTTATTACTGCAGTAACATAACATGGGGGTCTATGGGGATTGAGTGTAGCCATTCGAGGAACTGCAATTTTGGGCTCTTTGTGTTGGCTTCATTTTTCAACCATGGACAATTATATAATCATCATAAACTTATACAATAGAGAGTAGCCAGGCCAGACTTAAGACAAGGCATACCCCTGTGTGACAAGAGCCCTGAGCTGGAAGACTAAGCTCTGTCTGTCACTCTATCCACTTTATTTTTTATCAACACAGAGATGCAGTACTGTATGATTGAGTGTCTGTCCAGCGGGAGATGAGACAAAATGTGTGTCTGCATATATATGCTACTCAGTCACTCGTACTCTTGTATGAAGTACCTTCAGTCTTTATCTAGCTCTCTAGCTTTACTTGTATACTCGTTTTACATAAAGACATTTCAGCATAAAGTCTCTTAGATGATGAAAAACAAAAGGTAATCTTTACTTTGGGGAAATAAATCATAGTCTCATCATCATCCAAAGTGTTGTCACTCAATCTCTTCTTTTAATTTCAGAGCACCTGCTACAGAAACATGTATGAGTAGAATTTAAGAAACTTTATTACTGCAATAAAAGCAATATTAACATCACTAACAAAAAATCTACAAATCTAAGTTGAAGTTTAGGCCTAAATCACTTAAGAAGATTTGGCTAATTTAATAAATCACTCTTTATGTGACAATTGCTCTTGTATTTGGCCGTTTCACAAACTGGCCAGGGGTCACCTTTCCTTCTTGAGTTACAAAGCCTTACTGCAAACAACCCAGGGCAACAAAGGTTAAAGTTCACCTTCATTGCCTAGACATGTAAAATTTAATAACTGAACAGAGCCCTGATTTCAGCCGGAGTGTTTTAGGGACATCTGGAACGAAAGTTACCCAATGTAATTATTTTCAAGGACTTTATTATTGTAAAATCTGCTATACAGGATTCCAGGTTTCCCACATTTGCAAGGATGGAATGATGGAAACCGTCTGTGTATGTTTATGCCCCCAGGATTCGCTGAGACCATCCTCCACAATTCACTACTATAACATCTGTCAAAGCATTACACGCCATAAGCCGGCTCCTCACACATACAGCGGCAGCAAGAAAGAGGCCTACAGAGCAAAGTAATTCACACAATACTGTACAGCACCTTCTCTGTTGGAAGCTGGCGTCTACATATGGAAAATGTGAAACAAATGCTTTTCTTGAGTTCCAATATGAATTTTTCGTTATCACCAGTGCTGATTATTTTCTGTTACTGTTAAAGAAACCCGATGTGCTGCTGCCATATTGTCTAACCCTTGTTTGTCTAGCTGGATGAAACGATTTCACTTGCTGCAACCTACAGCTTATCATCTCAAATGACAAAACAATCTGGTAGTAAATCCGTTTGTCTCAGAATTTGATACATTAGAGGACAATGAGGGGCTGTTGGCTGTCTAGCAGAAAGTCGGCTGTTTTGAGCAGTCAGTGATGTGTTTGCTGCGTGTTGGCCACCGCTGCTATCTGCTGTGTGCCCGCAGCTACAGTGTGTTTCCTGTTTTATCATTCTCATCTAAATGAACCACACTCACAGCTGGAGAAAGGTGACCTGACTGCTAATCAACCACCAGAGCCACAGTGCCACAGTGCACTGTGAGTGTGTGTCCCTGTGTGTGTGTCCCTACAGTGCACTGTGTGAGTGTGTCCCTGTGTGTGTGTGTGTGTGTGTGTTAATACTGCGGGACAGTTATCCACTCAGGCAGATGCTTATATGTTCTGCTTGTTATGTGCTGCTTACAATCTGTTTCTGAACTGATCTTAAAAAATCCACTGTAAAAGGAAGGAGAAATCCACCGCTCACTTTTCTGCCAGTCCTCTACTGCTTTTTATTCTTGCCTCTCTCCAGCTGAGTATTAAATTCAGCAACTGAGAAGGTGACCTGCGTGCTCTGCCATAAAGAGCAGGGGAGCGGAGGAAAGAGAGGGGTGGAGGAGGGGGAGAGGAGGATGGGGGAGCTGAGCTGAGGCTGCTGGATCAGCAGAATCTGAGCGTTTAGAGACACACAGCTGTGTATGTGTGTGCACCCGCTTTCTCAGTCTGTCTTACACACACACACACACACACACCACACCCTCCTCCTCAACGGTGAGGTGTCTGGGGAGCCCAAGGGCGGGCGTTCGGCTGTCACCCTCCCCCACCTCCTCCTCCCGTCCCTCCCTCCACCCCTCGTGTGAGCCGCACCCCAGAGCCACCACACAGCAAGACACGGACCTGCTGCCAACGCTCACTGCCACACTATAACACACACATGCACATGTATGCAGGCACATGAACACACACACTCTAACGCACCAACTCACCATTTCACACAAAGCACTTTGATTCTAACACATAAATGTGCAAAAGCCCTCAGTCTCTCCCTCCCTGCCTCCACTCTGTCAAATCTCTGCCTTCACACTAAACAGCTCCGTAGGGATTGGCAGGCAGGCGGGCAGAAAGGAAATAAATATGTTTCCTGACGACAGCACAGTTTTCTGACACTACTCTGGCACTGGGCTGGGCTGCTGTGCTCAGGCGGAGGCAGAGAGGAGTGTGAGCTGTAAGTGGATGTTTGTTCTAACAATCTTCCGCTAAGGCTGCTCACTGACTATCCATTGACTTTAATGTCTGTGCATCTACAAGGCCTTTTTTCCCCCTCTCCAGAGCAGAGTCCTCCGGCAGCGTGAAACTGATTCATTAGCATTATAAACATCTCCAGGCAGTACAGACAACTATGGAAACAGTGCATACATTAGATCTTTAAAATACTGCAGAGCTTAGAAAAAATAGATCACACGCAAAAAACGTGAGGCTAGTAAAAAATTTAAATGAATGATAAATTATAGGAAGACTAACTATGACCTATCGTTGGGAATTTCCAAACAGCAATTTAAATCTCTCTTCTCACAAATCAAAAAAACATGAATGTTTTCTAAATCAACAATGCTTGTTCTAATTTGAGATGGATCCAGCACGCAGCAAAATTCAATTAATCATGTAAGCTGGAGAACCATGGTGACCAATCATGTCACCAGGCCTTTGTTGCATGTCATTCTTCATCCCACCCCTAACTATAACAGAATTTGTGGTGCAATGTTAGAAAAGGCTGAACCAACTGGCTAATACTCAACGACTGACTTACCAGTTTGCCACGATGACAAATAACAAGTTCACAAATATTCTTCAAATCTTTGCTAAAACAGCTAAAAGTGGAGACTGCTAAATTTCTCCCTTCCATATATTTCTATTTGTAATATAACACAACACACAGTTTTAACTCCCCAGATTCTTTTAATTTTCAAACTTCAGCCCCAACCTTCGTTGCCTCAAGTAGCATTGCCATCAGTGGTAATTTATCAGACTTCAGACAGCTCCCTCTGGAGCCACAAAGGGCTTTATACAAGTTTTTTCACACATGCATTAGTACTCCCCACTACCTGTAAACAGACTTTGATGTGTACAGTGGTTGGAGTTCCCCTTCAATACTGCCGTCAGATTTGAGTCTTAATAAATAAATTCAGTTAGAGCTAACCTTACAAGTCAGTGATCGTTTAAGGGCTTATGAGTTCGATAAACATCTATTGCTGCATACTTTGACGCATAGTGTGATATTACCACATTACCATTACCATTTATTAAGGTGGTCAGAGCAAAAGAAAATCATCTCTGTGCTTTAATGTGTACTTTGTCTTGGCATGGCAGTCTGTTCTTGTTGCTGCAGGATAGTGGAGATGAGCGCTTTGACTAAGTCTGCTAATTTCTCCAACCATGATGACTCACTGAGACTGAGATGGGCAGAAAATTGGAGAGACAGAGAGATGGAAAGAGGGGTGGAGATGGCAGATGGGTCACACAGAACATTCAGGACTAGCTGTATCAAGGTTGCTGTGTGTGTCTGTGTCTGTGTGTTTGTGGGTGTGTGGGTGTCATACAGGAAGGAAGCCCAACCAACCGATGCAGTTTGCCCATCTAATCAGATCACTGAGAGGGAGAGTGAGAGAGACAGAAAGTGAGAGAGACAAAGAGAGAGAGAGAGCCCTCTGAGGAACAGATGTAATTTCAGAGCACCAAAAAAACAGCTTAAAATGCTCCTGATCACATTAGCTGGCCATCACAAAATAGGATTTCTGCACTGCCACAGTGAATGCCCATTACAAATTACTTAGGCACTGCAGACCCGTAACTCAATAGGGAGGGAAGGGCGGGTTGGGCGAGGAGGGCAAACAGAGGGGCAGAGATGGGGGATCGATACTTATCAGTAATAATTATATCCTTCCTCCCACTTCTCCATCCCTCTCTGCACTCCTCACCATCCACCCTTAGTAAAGCACATATCTTACATTAATCATTGGGAGATTTCTCTGCTCGATAAGATAATTAGCATTTTGGGGGGTGTAGGAAGTCGTGATGATGTGAAGCAGTGGTCCAGCACTAAGGCTGCCAGGAAGGTCCCAGACAGGAAAGTGCTGAAGGCAGCACACACAGGTATAAAGTAGGCTGAATTACTATGAGCTACAATAGCAGCCTACTGATTTAGGAGGCCACAGTACGGGGAAAAGGGGAAAAGGGAAAAATGCTGAAAAAAGGGAGAAAGAAAAATAAAACAAAAACATTTTTCTTTCTCTGTTGTATGCTATCTATCAAAGACTAATAAAAGCCCTGAGAAATTCATCATAACAGTCTATTTGGACCATAGAAATCAACATTATGTAAAGTGGCTGAGAGCGCAGCGGGTAGACGGATGGAATAGAAAACAAATAAATCAACAGGGAGAAAAACAGCGCTGTTTGTCCTTTATCTGTACCTTTGTACCCTCTACCTTGTTCTTGATATTTTTTATTGTCACTGTAGTTGTTTGTGACTATAGCTTCAGGCTGTGAGTTCACTCAATAATTAGATTTCAAGATAATAAAAGAGTATTGTAAACCAAGATCAAAAAATAGCTGCCTCAGGAACGAGGCACGAGCAGACCACAAAGTGTACTGGAAGGATATTGATGATCCAATGGAGCCTTTACAACAGCTACAGTAGTTTCAACCTTGCTTTAAATGATGTCACTAAAAATATCTGGTGGTATTTTAGAAAGCCGCTATATCACTTGGTATGAATTGTATTTAAAGGACAACACATTTTTACAGAGTTTTACAAAAACAAAAAATCCCATATATTATAAAACAGTCCTCACACATCTAAAAGCTGCTGTTGTTTCTTGCTTCCAGAAGACACCGGTCACTGCTGTTTACAGTAAACAGGTCCTCTTGTGATGAGAACAGCTCAGAATATGCTTCCAGAGATAGTAGATACAAATTGGAAAAGTAAGGGTGAAAATGCCAATGAGCTGCTGAGTTATAGTAATAATACAAAATTAATAAATGGTACAAGTGAGTGTTTGCACTGAAAATTATATTTCTGTAATTTGATTTTCACCTGCAGTTTTGTACTTTTTTATTTTTTACTCTTTATTTAGTAATATAAATAAAGAGTATACATGGGTTCTGAATTCCTCACTTGATTACTCTTTTTCTTAATTATGCATGTTGTTGACCAAATATGGTATTATTAATGTGTGAATGTGTCAAAACATAAATTCCTTTTCAAATTGCTTCTGAGTGAATTATGTGACTTTTTATTGTTAGAGTTAATCCTACTGGTACTACATTAAACTTTAAGTGAAACCCAACGGGAAACTAAATTCTGATTTGTTGGCAATGATCTGTCTTCTACATTACATGAAGGGTGCATAAAACAAATGCTTTTAGGAATGCTGATCCTACCACTAGGAGGTGGGATTGGCATGGAAGGAGTGGTTTATGGAATGATAGAGGAAGAGAAAAGGATACAGAGAAGGAGAAAGAGCAGTACAAGGGGAGAGATTAATGAACTGCAAGAGAAGCCTCTGTATTTTTCTCCACTTGCACGTGCACCACACACGCAAATCCACTGCTTTGCCCACACAACCCCAAAAACTGAACATCTCTGCAACATGAACACAGGACTTATTTGAGGTTAATTAGGAGAAGTGGTTTGGAACTAACTTCTTGGTGCTAAGCACTCTGAAGCACTGAGTGTCTGCTGAATGGGCCTGAGGTTGGAATTTAAATCTTACTGAAGCCAAAACTGCCCCTCAGAGTTTTTCAGAATTGCTTTTAATGACATGCGCATACACGGCTTAGGACGTGATACTGGAAGGTCACTGGTTCAAACACTGCGACAGGCTCGGAAAAGCTGGCTGAGAGAGGAAATGAAAAACACTGTCCTCTCCTATAACAACTGCTGTCAAGGTGCCCTTGAGCAAGGTCCAAACTGTCTAAATGTGTGAAGGGATAATCTCGAGAAGAGGAGAGGAGAGGAGAGGGGAGGAGGTGAAGTACGAGGAAAGACAAGGGGGGGCAAGGCCATATTTTGGGTGAGAAAGGAGCTCTCAGGGGTCCCTTTGTGGTTTAACTCCTCTCTTCAAAACAACCCCATTATGGCCAAGTGGTCATATAAGCTGCTAGTCGCGCCACAGGGCACAGCCAGGCCAGGAAGGCCACCGTTTTGACTGACAGCACACAGACAGAGTCCACCATTGATCTTCAAGTCAAATGTGGAACTTGGGCACTCAAGGCTAAATGGAAGCAACAGGGAAGCCATCCATTATATATGATCGCTCCCTGTGGAGGATTAGCATTCACATAGTTCTGAAGATAAAAGGGAACATTGGCTAGAAGCATTTCTAATTGTTCTATTTGATGTAGCCAAAGACAGACAATGGAGAGAAGAACACTGCCGATAAAGCAGTTAAACCAGAGGTCATGACCTGTGGTTGAACAATAAATAATGGCAAAGTAATGACAAATGAGCTCTTCAAACATACTTAGTGTTTCCTACAGGATTGTAAGAGACTGGTGGGTGGACCTGGGACCCTCCCCTCGAAAGAAAATTTTGTACATTTTAAAGTTGAAATGAATTAATTTGGTGCAAAATTAAGAGGCTATCTTTGAAGAACTTGGCACTCATGTAAACAATTTAATCATAAACCCATTGTAAAACTAATAACAAACACTTTATTGTTTTTTTTTTTTTACTTTTAATGTACACATGAAATATGTTTTATACTTTCTGAGAATATAATCCAATTAAACTTATTTCCATACTGTATAGACACTTTATTTTGAAAACCGGACGTTGTCACATACGTCTCCTTGCGCTAAATTCATCAAGTCCGACCCAATTTGATAAATAATGCTCTATATGGTTCTTGTATCGTGTAACATGAAGACTTCAAAGCCTCTCTTCAGGACTCTCATACTGCAACATACTGTCTTTGTGAAGACAGAAAATGACAGGATAAAGTTGCTTACACTGCCTGTCAGCTCGCACTGGTCAGTTTCAGTGGATTTACCATAAAGGCTTGAATATGTGTGCACTCCAAATTTAGGCACGGCTAGCCTAATCGCCTCACAAATGAGTTACAGAAACAGGCCGTTAAAGTTACCGTAGTTCCCTTAAAAGAAAAGTGGTTGTATCGAGTCGGATGCCAAAGTGTGTGAGCGTGCAAGCTTACAGCAGCGCAGAACAGCTCCCACAAAACACAAGGTCAGACGTCTGAAATGTTATTATGAGATGTGTTAAAATATTTTTGGTTCAATTTGAAACTATGTCGGAGCAAATTAGACTGTGGCGGGCTGCCATGGTCTCGTTAATTAATGGGAAATACTGATACTACCTACTGCATACACTCATATACTTGGACATTTACACACCCACACGCACACAAACAGAGGGACTCGCAAGAGAAGGTGTGTCCAATAGGTTCATTAGTCAGTGTGTTGTGTGGTAATAGCGTGGGACAGGTGATGGAGCTGGGTGTGATGATGCATCAACAACATCAGCCCTGGGTGGCGCCACCTGCAGAGGTAGCAGATGGCACACATGACTGGAGAAGAGCCATCCACTCACACAAGCACACCCTCACACAGTACACACACATTCAGATGCTCAAATATGCACAAATTACATCCACAAAATTGGCATTTATAGTGAATACTCTATAAACCATACATAAACACATGGTAAACAGTAAACCCTATGTTTAACATATTGTATATATACCTGCCCACAAACTATAACAAGTACAAACTATATACACTAAGATTGTTTTGTTTAGATGCAGGAGATGCATTTGTCCTTGTAAAAGACGTAGGTAGTAGTGGTCACCACCACATAAACCACAGTACCCTTTAGGATCTTTTTTATAGTGCTCTGGCATGTAGCATGTGTCTTTTTTGAACTCAGTCCTTGCTCATACAAAGAATCTCATAAGATCTCAGAGTTAAAGTTTAAATAGGCTCCCATATCATTACACACCATTAGTCACCATAAAATGACATAAGTTATCAATAATAATAATAATAATAACTTTATTTGTATAGCACTTTTCAAAACCAAGTTACAAAGTGCTGTACAGTGAAACAAACATGATCCATACTTAAAAATGGAAATGAAAAAAATAAAATAAATCAACAATAAAATCAGCATTAAAAAATACAATAACAGCAATAATATAATATTATAAAAACGACATACGATAATAGTGAGATTTGAGAAAAGATTTAAAAGTCAATAGTCTTGTTCAAATGCACCACCGTTACATAGAGAGACAGGACAGCAAAATCCAATATGGTCTATGTTTTGCATGAAGAATGAAGCGTAATTGCTGAAAATCTTAATCAATTCTACCCGCCTGTCTCTCTTTCACTCCTGCTGGTTGAATGCTATCTTCAGCCATTCTTACTCAGAACTAGTAATTTCATGTAATCACCGAAGTGATCAGAAGAAGGTATGTAGGTGCTCAGTCAAATATCAGCTATCTCAATCACAGCAGCCACGTTGCCTTTGGGAGAGCAGGAAAGGTGCGCCTGGAGGCTGGACGTGACATTTGGTTGGCTGAAATTAGCATAATCACTCTGACTATGAGAAGCCAATCACTACAATTGCTATAACAATACGACTGATTAATGCTGTGGGAAAAACCTCATCGTTATAATCAAGTTTCTGAGAGCTACTGTACTTTCTGACTTTTTGTCTAGCACAAACACACACACACAAAGACACACACCCACTCCTTATAAACTCCTACTTTGGTGGCCTGAGCTAATCATGTGTTGCACTGGCATATTACTGTAGGCCTGCCAAACACTTATTAATGTAGGTCATTTAAAAGTTACCTCAGACACATCTATTGATTATATTATATATTATATATATTATTTTCTGCCTGGGTTTTTTGTGCCTGCATTAAAGCAATACTATGTAGTATTTTTATCTTAAAGGTGCCGTAGAACGAAAAACTGAATTTCCCTTGGCATAGTTAAATAAAAAAAAGTTCAGCGCATGTATCTGACATACCATTAGCCTCAATTTTGCGCATCCAAAACACCCTCAAAAAACGGATTCTAACAAGCGCTAGATGATACGGAACATCTGGGATGTTTACACCCCCAAAGTTACATAGACCAGCCCACATTCCAGAGTTAGCAGACATACAAGTTCATAGAGCCACAGCTGTAGGTTGTGTAGTCAGGGTTTCTGCAGCCTAGTCAAATTTAAGACGTTTTTAAGACCACTGTGAATGAAATTTAAGACCTATATCACGACATATAAAAAAAAAAGAAACATACAAAAGAAATACAGTCACAAAATTACTTGCAGAGTAAATAAATGTATTCAAATCAGGGTTGGGTGATGTCTACAAAATTGGCATCGGACGATGTCTACAATGAAAAATCGGGATGGACAATGACATTGATAAGCTAAGGAAATTAACAAGCTGGCACGCGGTGCACCTTCTGTCATTAAAAAGGATCACAGGTGGAAAAATCCAGAAAGATTCTGTGTCCTTTTGGGGGGTTGGGGGTTCATCCCCCAAGAAAATGTTTCTGTTTCTGTTTTCCAATAAAGAAATATGCAATCCCACATAATGTTAGAACATTTTTATTACCACATCTGTGAATAATAAGTTTTAAAATCTAGAGCAGATTTTGAATTAACTACACCCCAAAAGCTAAACTTGCTAAAGAAGTCTACTGGGTTTGAATTATAACCATTGAATCTGGGGAAATTCATGTGATTAGTTTTGATGCTCTCCACAATGATTTTACATTCATGGCACAGCACCAAGCTGTTTTGAGCCTCAGCACCTAAACTTTATAATCACAGGAAAACACTGTTAATATGACCTTAGAATCATTACAGATAGGATTATTCATGTTTGCCTTTTGTGTCTTAATTTACTGCTTTATACATTTGTAGAAATTAACATAAAAAAATAGGAAACATGAAAACCACCTCCCTTCTGTATAATTACAAGCATTTTCATTAGCTTAAAAGGACTAGTTTGCATCCCTAATTTGCTTTAACATTACTAACTTCAGCTCCTCCGCGGTCACAACTGTCCTTTCTTTATAATTTAATTAAACTGTCAAGATGCTGATCTTATCCTCCACTAACTTTCACTGTCACTTTCTGCCGCTCTCTCTCTCACATTCGCTGAAGAATGAGGAGAGGGAGACAGCCATGATAATTATCATGTGAAATTTTAGTAGCGGCACTCATTCATTAAGCAGCGACAGTAGGCTTCAAATACATTGCTAGCCACTGGGTTTAACCAAGCTCTAAGCTAAGTTTCTTTCTGGCAAGGTTGCACTTTGGCACACCTGAAGAATAAATCCATTTTATATCTGTGGTATGATCTGAAAGAGACTTGCGGCAATAACACGACAGCTGCATGTTGGTCTTTGTAGTCATACTCAGCGAATTATATTTGGACTAGCGAAAAAAAACATTCTAGAGCACTGCGGGAGCATTTCAATGAGCATTAGAGGTAGCATTACATGGACGTTGGAAAATTAAGACATTTTCAAAATTATTTAAGACCTAGAACACAAACTTCAACGAATTTAAGACTTTTGATTTTGAAATTTAAGACTTTTTAAGACCCCGCAGAAACCCTGGTAGTGCGGTGTGTCTAAAGGGAAGGTTAATATTTTCTGGTTTTCCCTCTGATTTCCTCTGGCTGCTCTGCTACAACTCTCTCATTTATGAAGTTTCCTGATGGACAGATATCTTTACTTGTTGCTAACGCTACAGACTGCTAACCGCTACCTGTTACTAACAGTAGCTCCTGTTATAAGCTGGCTAGCTGGACGGCTAACTCAGTGGCTAACTTAGTAGCAGCTGCTGTTAGCAGTAGTTAACTGGTAAAGTAACCAGTAACATAAACTCTATAAATAGGCAAAAGTGGAAGCAGAGCATCCGGAGGACAGCAGAGGATAAACCGGACAATATTTTCTCCATCAACTCTGATCCATTTTCAGTAAAACCAGAGAATAAAGTTAGTACAATAATAGCTATTCTGACATAGCAGGCCGTGATTTTGCGCGGTGCCACAAAGCACCACCCCTCTTTTGTGCTTGGGGAAGTGGGCCAATCAGAAGTAAATGTAAATGTAAGTTCTTTGGAAGAAGCTAGCTTGGTATTCTCAGCATGGAAATCATGGCAGAGGCTGCGAAGAAGACCAGCAAGCGACCGAACAAGAGCAAATATCAGACTGGTTTTTACAGAAAGGATGCAGAACAGATGCCGAGCGGGCCTTCTTGCTGTTGTACTAGTAGGTAATAACTAGCTAGCTTGCAATATTTTGTGTTGTGTGCTTGCTTGATGTTTAGCTTCGTAAGCAAAGTTGTCAAAATCAGCCAGACGTTTTACAGACAGAAGTTATAGCTGCTAGCTATAAATGTCAAGTTGATGTTAGCAAACTTACTAGATAACACACTTGGACACTGGAAACATTGCTATTAGTGCTCCTGCGTCGGGTGCTTTCTAACGTTGTTGGTTAGCTTGCCACACAAGTATCAAGCAACATTATGCTGCTACTGGCAGACAGTGGCACCGGCGTCGTACAAGAGCTGGGTGAGTGGGCAACATAAGCGGGGTCAGCAGCCTCTATGTAACATTAGCTAATAGCAGAGGTGAATAAACAGAAGAGCTCGCTGACGGAGGAAGCTAAAAAGAGAGTGACCAAGCAAGAGGCTGCTGGACATTGGTGAGAGCTTTGTGAAATAAAATGCTACAAGACAGACGCCGAGCTAGAATTATTTATTTTGGACTACAACGTCATGTCTCTACGTCTTGTGTTGTTGCACTTGCTTGATGTTTGGCTGTGTAAGCAAAGTTGGTGACTTGCTAGTTTTTGAACGTAATGTAATCATAACAAATGCACGTATACAGCTGTCCTTATTCACGACAGCTGTGAATTACACTCTGAAATGGTAGGGGCGCCAAATCACGCAAAGAAATCTTTCATAATGTTGCTTTAAAAATATAAGTTGAATTAAAATAACTTAAAGACCACTAAAATATATCATACCTAAAAGAAACAAACCTATGCCATGCAATGAGAAGGCATGACCTTTGAACCACAGTCGTAATGATATAATGACCTTCACATTTCTGAGTGCCATATTAAAGCCACGAGTAGCTCATCAGAAATATATACTGCAGCAACTGGAGCTTAACCAACCACAACAGAGGAGCGAGCGAGAGAGGCAGTCAGCACTCGTGCAGAGTAGACCGCTTCATTTCTCCAGCACCTTCCCTTTGTTGTAAATAAAACATTATTTCAGATGTTCAATTAAGATAAGTACCCTTAATTTAAGACCTCAGTCAATGTGCTGCCATCATTATTCAGCCCACAGAGCGCCTGGGCCTCGGCTCCAGCTCTGGCCTAGCACACAATCACTCAGGGGCCTCTGCAAGCAGGGGAAATCGCAGTCAATTTCTGGAGCACTCATTTGCTTAACAAGGGGGGAAATCGGAGGGAGCTGAGGCAGAGAAGAGAGGAGAGAAGAGGCTCATTTAAAGAACAAAATGTGTTTTAAGTTCTGTATATAGATATGTCCAAAGTTGCTGTGAGACTGGAAGCTACTACCGCAATTGCCAAAATCCAACCCCGTAAACAACTTCCAGGGCAGATATATCAAGTCCTTGACAGTGTAAAAAGCTTCTGAGCTCTCATCTGATTGTGAGAGGACTTTGTTTGTACTTCGTTACAGCGCTGATACAAGATTAGATAAACAATGTGCTATCTGTGCCCTGCATCTGTTTGACTCTGCAAAGTGCACTTTCCAATTCCACTGATGACCTTCACACAGAGGGCTGGTTGGCAGACACTAGAACTCAGGAGGAAGCAAAGCGAAGGACAAACCTATAAGAGAATACGTGCACTTTTACACATTTATAAACACTTACATGCATATATTCTTCTGCTCAACATTATCGCCTAATACCTCAGAGGCCACATAGAATATTCTCTACATAAAAACAGCAGAGCAAGAGGAAATTCACATCTTCAAGTGAAATGAGCGGGAATGAATACAAAAGGTTAAATTGGGAGAATTATTCAACAGGGCTCTGGAATAAACAGAAAATATATAATTAATGACAGACAGCAAAACAAAATAAGCACAACCAGGCCACAAAACAGAAAGGTATAGAGGAGTATACAGAATCTCCCTGCTCTGTTACTGTGTTTCATCAAATAAATGTTGGACTAAGAGTGTCTGTTTCTCATTGAAATGCAGTATCCATCAGTTTAATACCTCCCTGAAGGGTAACAGTGAGCTCTTGTACCTCAGGAGGCTGAACAAAAGTGAATGCTCTGAGGGGCTGTAGTGGATCTAAGAGCCATGGTCACCGGAACCAAAGTGTCCTAAATATAGCTCTGCTCTGCTTCACTCTGCATGGCTCTGCTCCATCATATTAGTCCACCATCAGAGATATAAGGGCTGGCGGTCTCTTATGCTTCTGCCACCAGACTGTCACATGGATTGACGACCTTGAGCAGTAAACACTGCAGCAGAGCAAGGAGTTGGTGTTGTGGTCCTGCAGTATCTCCTCCTCATTCTACGGTGTTCCTCTTCCTGTGTTTCCTGTTAGTCTCCCTGTCTCTCTCTCTCTCTGTTGTCAGTGTGTTGTTTGTCTGGGTGTGGCTTCAGACTCTGGCTCCCGCTGCCTACCTCCACCTGCTCACCCGGCCTGGTATTTGCTAGGCCAGTTGTTCTTCCAAGTAAGATTCTTTGTTTCTTTTTCAAGTTAAACTCAGGACTAATCATGTGTTTCCCTGTGCCTAGGACCATGGAAACTCTGTCTGCCGCCTCGCTCAGCTCCTACCCAGCCTGAAACTCCAATTCACCTGCCTGCCATTTCCTGGTCTGCCACTGCGCTCTGCTCTGCTGCCAACGCTCAATCAGACCTTTCCCATCCCTGAATATTCAATAAACCGTGTTCGACTGCTTTTCGTCAGATCTGTGAGCATCTTCTTTTGGGTCCTGAACATCCAGAATGACAGTTGGGCTGCATTTATTATTTTTTTTGTCTTTGTCTTTATTTTTTCAGTTGACTCTATCATTAAGACTGTTCCTCAAGGATTCAACGATGTCAGCTTCCACCATCTAGACAAATTAAAATGGATCAAATCCACATCCAGCTTGAACATGAGAGTGCACGCTAGCACTGCAATGGAGATAATTTGCCAAACCTCGCACATCTATTCCTAGCGTAGCTTCTCACCTTCACTACTCCAGCTAGTGTTAATTAGCAACCTCATTAGCAAGAAGTCATGTGACCCTGCTTTGTGCATTTATCTTCCATTAGTTCTCATTTTGTTGAGGAGGAAGATATGCATAAATGAAAACAATCACCTACATGTTTAAACTTGAGGAGAAATTATGCTTTTGGAATCTATTCCAGGCGTCCATGCAGCACCGACCATTTTTATTTAATATCTGATGAAATTTTAGATGGAACTTGTGCAAGGTATCGCAACCACATCAGATATCAAACTCAGGCTCTGTTTACAAAGGGACTCCTTCAAATTCTCGAAACAAAACAACAAAGGGGAAACAAAGAGGACGTTAGCGTGAGAGAAGGATGTGCAAGAGGAAGAGACAAACATGGGACAGAGAAATACAGACAGACAGACAGAGAGACAGAGAGAGAGAGAGAGAGAGAGAGAGAGAGTGAGGGCATTGACAGTGATAGAAACTGCCCTGGCCTCTCCCCTGGTCTCCTGAGTGGCAGGGTCTGTGCCAGCCTGTCAGCCTGTCTGTCATCACCATTGCTTAGTATTCTCCTTAAGACCATCTCCCTGCTCATTATACACAGGCTCTTGTTCTGGACTGACATGTTTTCTTTACATCGATATTTTCATTGCAGCTCAAACGTCCCCTTTTCCCTCGAAGAGCGGGAGGGCAGTAAGCTTGCCCATGAGGCATACTTTGAGATGAAATAATATTTCATAAGAAACTTTCTTTATCCTGGGTGATGCCATGATATGATATGGACAAAGAAAACAAATGACCACAATGTGTTTTATCACTGTGACAGAAAAAAAGGCTGATACAGTAACAGCTCTACCTGCTAGCCGGGGCCATTCTTCTCATATCTCAATTGCTTTCACAACCAACTTTAATTTCCTCTAAAAGACGACATTATCAGAAGCCAAGGTTAAAGGAACGAGCCAATTTAATAACGATCTTGCTGTGCTATCTTACCGGCTGGATAAAGCAGCCAGCCAAAACAAGATCAAGAAAAAGTGCTATTAGTACTGCAGTGTCATTGTGTCTTTGGTGAGGTACTGGGAACTAAGCAAGATGCATGGCGAATAGAAAACACCACAGCAACAGGCCGTTACTGAGGAAGACATTAAATTAAAATTAAATAAAAAATTCATTCATTTTTAGTTTTGGTAAAGGGGAAAGTAAGCCTGTCCTGAAAAACAGCAAAATGCATTTCTGTCATAAGAGTAATATCAGGATTGTCCAACAGAATTTCAGCATTACACAAAGAGTCACCAACCAAAGACAGATGTAATATTTTGAAGATGCCTATATCTAGCTGGATTGCCCAACTCCGTTATACAAAAACCCACTCTCAATAACGTAGCTGGAACAGAAATTCTTCTCCTATAATTGGGTGCGAACGCTGTTTTCTGTAATAATACACTGTTGGGTGGGAAAATTCCCACAGAGCATGTGCTTTCATGTATCCTATTCCATGTTATCTGTCAACTTTTCAAAGGGAGGAGGGCTGTCAGTGGTGTGAAAGACCCCCGTGCTCACTGTGTCACTCTCATTATAAGCCTAAAAAACAAGACAGATATTCAATTTAGATAAGTCCCCAGACCATGCTTGCCTTGCCTACATGAGACAATGCTCTATTTCTCTCAACCATGCTCCACAGAACATGGATGCCGCATTGTCCCTCGCACCGACAGAGCTAAGCAGAGGAAATTTCCAATTATGGATCGAAAGGACAGTGAGGAGAAAAGCAATAGAGAGAGTGAAAGTGAGAGTAAGAAAAAGAGACCAAGGAGGTACCATTACAAGAAGTCTCTCCTTTTGTCAGGTCGCCATGTAGTTTTTATATTTATCTAAACCCTGAGAGAAAAGTTGATTTCCTTAGAGTGCTGGGCTACTCACGGCAGCAAAGGAGAAAGTATGGGAGAGAGATGGAGAGGCAAGAGAATCCGACAAACAAAAAAAGTGACAAAACGAAAGGTATCGACAGCCAGAAATAGAGACGAATGCATCTCTGAGGGTCCTCAATGTTTTCTCCATACCTCCTGTGGAGAAGGAAAATAATTAGGCATGAGGAGAAATCCTGACTACTTGTGTACAAAACATTCAGCGATTGGCCAGCTACTGGCAACCAAGCTAATAAAGAAACAATCATCATTCATTTCTTTTCATGAGCTGAATCTTTATCATCTTCTAAGAAGATTATAGTGACAACAGAATTTGAATTGAACTGAAAAGAAGATAAACTGTCAAATAATATTCATCATCTTTCAGTGTAATTAAAACAGCTATTATGTCTGTACTTCTTATGTTTATCATTCTGTTTTGAATCTGTCAGAGCTCATCTGTAGGCTATAGGATGCAGCATTTTAACGTATAATATATAGGCTTATTACCTTTGCTATATAACAAATTTAAGAATGATTGATAGCATGATTAGACCTCTGCATATTGCCAGAATATAAGCTATTGTAACAACATCTTTTATGGTTTACAAAACACTTTTGCAAAACCATAGATCATCTATCTGAATTTGTCTCCTCTGATAACAGACTGTTCGCCTAGCACACACACACGCGCACACACACAGAACATGTCCTTCCCAAAAAAGCTGTTCGGCTTGCAGTAATGAAAAGGGAGTCAACTGCCTTCAGGTGCGGCTGTGCTGATGTGTGTTGGCAGGCGCTGCCTTCACGAGTGTAGAAAAACACAGAGAAATCTGCTCTGCTGTCCTGCCTCTCTCAACCATGGAGGACAGCAGAGGCTGACTGACAGGAGTTGGAGCAGCGTCTGGGATCCACGGCCAAGACCCAGACCACAGCAGCCTGTGTCTCTCTGAGAGAAAGGTGGCTCTCTACACTCCACAAGGCCCAGATGAGCCATTGGATCTGTCAGTACCAGATGCACCATTTGTGTAAACGTGCCTTCTGTACATATGTACGTATGTATGTCCTTTTCAAGTGCTATTTTTGGTCCATCCTACCTCCTACCATTGTAACACTGACATGCTCCCTATGCTTATTTGATGTAGATTTAGGCTACACATCACAGGGTTGTACTCTAATCTCACCACATAAATAGAGGAGCCATGTGGACAGGTGTTAGGAGAAGATCATATTACTCACTGACACTTTGGGGTGCCTCAGAGCACTGGAACAGCCATGAATATTTCCTCAAGCTAATGGAGGTGCCAGCATTAATATTCACTGAGTGTGCTGTGATTTACAATTGGAAAGACCACCGCAATATTCATCATGGGGTGCCCACTGTTCCCCTGGTAGACAAGCTAGGGCCTGCATTTCAGCACCTTGGACTGCTGAAAGGGCACACTCAGGCCACTACCGGACCTGAATATTAAACCCACCTAATCTACTGTACAGAGTCAGCATGCATTAAGTGGCTTTTCCCACCTGCTGTCATAAACCTCATGAATGGACCCTTGTTATGCAAGGTTCACATAGCCCACTAATACAGCAGGAAGTTTCGAACATAGGGGACCTAACCAATGTGGAGATTTAAGAGGCTCATGAGGGACCACTCATCAATATTCATGAAGGATTCCTGGGCTTCCCTACTGTATGGCAAAGCTTGTGTTAATATTCATAAGGTTAGGGCTGGGATCTGCTGTGTGTGGAGAGCAACACAGGGAAACCCTTGTTATTAAGCAATGACAGAGAGGAAGACGCTGAGGTTTCAGGACCATGGACAGTTCTATGCAGCTCACCATGTTATTATAGGCCTAAAAGGAATACAGATCATACAATGTGTATAACTTGGATAACATGAATGCTTTATAATGTTGAAGCAAAAATATTTACCACACTCTTGCAGCTTATCAAGGTCCAACTTCCAACCCTGCCCATTAACTATATAAATCAATAAGGCAAAGGCAATCCGATACATTTTTATTTCTAGTGTGCTTTGTCACTTTAAATAGTACACCTGAGATTACCAGTTTTTATTTTAAGTTAATTTTTAAGTAATTCTATTCAATTTTAAAGCTGCCTAAAGCTGATAGTCAAAATAACTGTTTTGTATTCATTGTCGGGCCCTCATTCAGCTCTTTTCTGTGCATAAGACACTACAACGAACTTAACATCTAACAACTGACTCATTTTGGGCAGTTTTGAACTGAAGCTACGGCTTCTGCTGTAATAAAGTGTTCAAACAAATAAAGGGAAATTCTTTGCAGCACTTGCGGTAACTCCTGCTATTTATGGCGGCGTTCACACAAGGACGTGTTGCTTTGGAGAAACACTTTTGAACCTGTATTTCAATAAAGAGATGCAACTCCTAGCAATCAGACAGAGAACGGCAATGCTCTCACTGAAGGGTGAGATGAAAAAAAGTTGAAAATAGCTACATTTTTGAGGGAAAGTAGTTACATAGTAGTGGACTGGAATGGACCAAAAAGAAGAACTGTTCTTTTGTCTCTTTTTATATTAGAAGTTGGAAACCCTTTTTTTTTTTTTTAAATGTCCCATAGCCTGTTACCAATCTGCAAGATGGCATTAGAACATAAGCAAATGCTACTAGCGCATTTGTGGTCCCAAACCAAAGAAAAATCTGTGGGACCTTTTTTGATTTACTGATAAAAAACAAACTATACTCCAAATTAACCTAAATACTATTTTAAAGATGACACAGCGGGATGCTGAAGAATAGCGAGGAAAAAGCAAGACAACAACATGTACCGCTGTTCTTCAATAAAGGTGCGATGGTCAGAGTAAATAGCAAAGGAGAGAGTATGGGTGATTGTTTGTAGCAGTCAGATTATTTTAAATACTTTGCATTAAATTTACTGAGCCATGCTTGACAAGAAATTGAAAAATGCCCTGTGAGGTTTATAGTTAATTTTTCACCAAGTTGAGCTATAACTGAAACTATAATTAGATACAGTTAGTTGCCAAAATACCTTTTGGAAAAACACACACAGACATATACCTATATCTATATCTATATCTCTCTATATATCTATATCTATATGTGTGTATATATCTATATATATATATAGATATATAGATATAGATAGATAGATAGATAGATATGTATATACACACAAGCGTGTATACATATATATACATATATATATATATATATATATACACGCTAAACTAAAAACTAAACTGAATCACCATAGAAAGTTAAAGTAATTTGAAAAGTATAACTAAAATAAGTTTCACACTGATGCAATTATAATGTGCAGGCACAGCCAGTCCCAGACCAACACATATGTAAACAGACAGAGAAATACTTGTTTTCCTCTTTGTGAATGCAGAAGTTTTAAAAGCTGTAAAATAAAAGTAGTTTAAGTGCAGTAGCAGCTACAGCAGCAGCAACACAGGCTCAGCAGAGGGCAGATGTCCCAGCACATTGCAGAACACAGATAGCTTTATCAGGACATTAACAGAGCAGCGTATAGCACACAAGCCAACAATATCAAGTCAGCTAACAAGTGGGCCAACTGGCCAACAAGCCAGCCAGAAAAGCAGACACACAAACTGTAGAGGGAGCCAATCAAGCCTGAGGTCTGCAGCAGCTTCCTTCTGTAAACACTGTGTGACCTTACAACTTGACCCGGTTGACTGTCAGTCCAGTATCACAAAGATAATAAGCAGATACGTAGCAGTTACAAGCTATTGATTGCTCTAACTGGGAAAAAATAACATTGCTTTGACTTAAGAGCAAACCTAAGCACAGCGGCCCTGTGTTCTGGCCTGAACTTCATTGGTTCTGTTATTTTCAGGTCTGGTGGTCTGCCTTCCCCCTCTCCTGCTAACATACACACACTCATACACACTTTGCATGCCAACCCGTCCCACCCCCTCACATACACACATGCATATGTAAACACCCAGAGACAGGCTGTTCCCCTCTGAGTGAGTGCAGCAGAGCACAAGCTGCTTAATAACTGGCAATGATGGGCTGCTCGGTCCCAGTCGGAGACCAACCTGAAGCGCTCTGCCCAGGATGTCAACTCTACTCACATCAATTACCACTGACTGCTAGCCTTCCTGCACTACAGCACTGACTGACAACTAGATAGCACTCTCACTTCTGTGGGCTATGGTGACCTTGGATTTAGGTTTTTGTGGTCATCACAATGTCAAACACTTGCTCCCAGAAGTGTCAAGCAGCCACTCAGCTTCAGAGGCGACTCTCCTGAACCTGTTTACTGTGGGTAAGATGAAGGTGGGGGTTTCTATGACAGGCATGTGAGTTACAATCCGGAAAATGCTAGTGACGTGCCAAAAAAGTTACAATATCCATTGGGTTGCTAAGCTTGGCATCAACCAACATCAAAAATCTTCTACTCCTTAAAACTCCTAAATTTTCGGTTAGCCAGTTGCAAGCCTCTCAAAATTAACAGCGGCATAAGGTGAATATGCCGTCGAATCAATTTAGCCCATATGCACAGCACTAACATTTTCAGTCACATGACAGTCAATAGCAAAAGAGCATCACAGTGAATGCACCAGAAAGGCTTACCATTTCAGACAGACAACCTAAAGAAATATGAGTTCTGTCAACTACATGTAATAATTCACAAGTAATACCAAAGGAAATAAGCAGGCATAGGTGGATAAGCTGGAGCTCAAGCCAAGAGCAAATCTTGGCAGCCAATCCATGAGGCACCATGACTAATGCATCGCCCACAAGAAGATATCAGACTGCAATAAACCCTTCCCCTAAAAGAAAGTCCTGCTTGTAACAAACTATCCAACTGGTGGGTCCTTTATGTTTCCATCAGATTGGGTGGTAAGTGCATTGATCTTCCTGAAGTCAGTAAGAGGGCAGAGCATGCACATAGAACTGGAGTGATGTCCAGCTAACAGTAGGAAATTAAATACAAATTATTATATTGTTTTAATGACAAACTCAATATAGGCCTACTTCAACACAGGACCACAAAAGCATTTCCATCAGTGTGGTTTTTCTAATCGCTCTAAATACTGAATTTCAAATCTGCCAGCAACTATTGCTATACAGAGGATGTCCACCAGCGGGACAAGGAACTGCTGGGTATTTAAAAATACTTGCAATGAAAAAAACAAACCTCAGTTGCTGAATTTATTTAAAACTAATCAGCTCGACGTATTCACGCAGCTCAACCTCATACTTAGCAGTGCATGCAACAGAAGCTGGATTGGATATTTCTTACTCCTACTGTCTTGTACCATTAAACCACTTTTATTATTGTGACTGCACATTGTTTTCATGATGATCTAACTTGATGTTAACCTGAGCTTTGGAGACAATCCAACTACCAGTCACCTCATATTGTCAATGCAAAAATAGTAATAATTATGTGACTCTTACTATCCAAGCTGGCTCTGTAATAATTCTGCAACCCAGGATGGATTACTGTGATTTGTGGCTGTGAAGTATAGCTTGTATTTTTAGTGAAATTAACATCAGGTCAACCAGCTTGAGTGGGCAGCTGTCAACTTTGTAATTTTAAATTTTACCATTTTCTGACCTGACTTAACTGTAAAGCTGTCATTATTGCCATGAGATGAAAATGATGCAGCTGTCTTGAAAAAATATTGTTATTTCTGAGAATATTTATTTAATACTGTTAAAGGATAGTCCTCGTGATGATTTATCTTTCTATCATATCATCATCCATCATCATCATCATCATAAAAAAAATCCTCTCAAAAGCTCAAAACCAACACTACCAAGTATTATCTGTGTAACCACATACTAATAAAGCTTATATTCCTTTAGTCCTGTTGATTCTGAAATAACTGCATTGTTTTTTTATCTCTGCATTGTAGCTCTTTGTTTGGTAGACATCACTGCACATGCTCAGGGTTTACACTGCTTCGCTGGTTTGACGAGCAATTTGAAGTGAAATTCAGATGTGTTTGCTGTATAGCACTGCTGTATTTTGTGTCAGCTATTTAATATAATGCCGAGGTTTGGATATAGTCAGTTCTGTCATTTTTAAGATGATAAAAAGGGAGCCTGGTGGGTTTGTAAATAATGATTTGAAACCCCAGGCCTCGGTCTGCATGTTCTGCTGCCATTGTTCTAATAGCCCCTCAATAAAGACAGTTCAGTTCAGCAGGGATTTCCACAAGGTCCATGTTGATCACATCTGGCCCTGCTCTGGCACAGGCCCTCTATGATAGAGAGCAAGAGGGTCTCTCATCTTTCCAGACTCTAATATACAAGACCTGCTCTTTTTGAAATTGACTGTGACCTCTGCCACACTTGCAATGGACTAGTGCTCTCTACTGTATGGGATTTCTGATCTCTCTCCGCCGTTCTCTCTGCTCTCTTATCAGCCATGTTCTATTTTTCTGCTGGGATATTAAAGTGTGCACAGTGACATTGGCACACTCATGAACACTCGGTGCTTACACAGACACACATACACATCCACATCCACATACACATACACACTGATGCAAATAGACACACTAGATTATTATGCCCACATGCTGTGCTCAGACATGAAAAAAATGGGACAAACTTCTTTGCAGAATGTCACAATTTAATAAGTTCCTTATTTCTATTCTGTTTGTTTTCCTCATCAGCAAAATATTTTAATCTGCTACAGAGCTGTCATAAGTATATTGTGCTTAGGTTGCTTGGCAAGAGAAAAAAAGAAATTACATCCCAGTTTGTATCATAAACTGAAGTTGGCTCACACATGAATACAAACACATTCAGATTGTGTTTTATTACAGTACACATAATGTCCACATGTGACAGCTCACATTTGAGCATATCGAGTAATGCGTTGGTGTCATTTTCTGTTCCAGCCGTTGGTGTTTCTGTGCATTCTCCTAAATGCCGAAATTGTGTGTGTACGTATGTGTGTGTGTGTTTTAGCTTGTGTCAACATCTTTGTTGCTAAAGGTGTGGTTATGCACAAGTGTGTGTGTGTGTGTGTGTGGTAAGGGGGTAATAAATCATGATCTGAATGTAGACGTGGCTGGGTATGAAATCTCATGCTCTCGCTGCCACCTCAGGCAACCGCTGCCCTATACCAGCCAACCACCGTCACATTTCACATACGCTCTAATCAACAGGGGAAAGTGCAAATGGATTAATATAGTTAGACCGCTAATGCCACAGATTACGGTGCACAGCAACCTAATATGAAATGTATGTGTTGCTCCGGGAACATGATTGGAAAAGCTGTTGATAGAATAGAATGTTCTATTAAAAAGTAGGCAATGCTATCAGGGTTTACAGGCTGACACTGGCCTAAAATATGACCACACCAGACATGGGCAAGGGAGCAGGTCTTTCTTTAACTGAGCATACACTATGTACAAATGTCAAACAGCAGTTACTTTGTAATTCGAACTCTATGGCTGTCAAAGTTCTCCTTGGTTTGTGATTACAGCTGCTTTTATTCCTGCCCTGCAGTGCATTTGAGTGCCTTTTCTCTTGAAATGCAACAAGCAAACAAAGAAAGGAGCACTCCGTTGTGTACCTGTTCTGCCTCTAGGAGACATGCAGATGCTTTGTGTAAAGAGCTGAGCAGATTAGCACTTCATTACCGTGGTAGATTGTTTAACGAAGACACTCAGGGAATAGAGAGGCAGCTGGATTATGACCAAGCCATGTTTTCCATTTAGACAGGATTATTACTTCAGACTGCACTCACATTGGGAATATGACTTAAAACTGAGGAAAACACCAATAAGCCAATCATCTTACGTTACCCTAATGCTCTCGTCCTATGAGGCCTGGACAGACAGAAAGCTTTGGCATCTGCCAACAACACAAAAGTTAAACAACTCTTCTGTACTTTGAAATTCAGTAAATACAGAGAATTAGACGATGAGTTGAATTGTACGTGTGTTTGCTATCTACTTTATTTAGGGGCCAAAACACAACTTTGCCTAAAGTTACTATCCTTGTTGGAGGACCTGGCCAGGAAGAATAGTGGTTCTCCAAATTCCTCATGGCACAGAGCGTGTTCTGAGCTCAGATGTTGATTGTAATTTTGTTCAAAAGAAAAGGATATCTCAGAGGAAATACTGACTTTAAAAGAAGTTTCTATGTCGACTTTCTCTTTGTCATGATTTTTCCCCCCTGACCACAGGAAGGAAAACATGTAGCTAAATCTTCAATTAAAAAATAATAAATATAATGCAAACAAGCAAACCAAAAATCTATGCTATACTGTAAATATTCTTAATTCTTAATATTGTGGTACGTTTGTACCTAAAGACAGATTTAGAGTCAAGAAATTCTTATTTAAAGATAAACCACAAAAACAAACTGAAGTGATATCACATACATTTTCTCAGCTTACATGCATTTCGGTCCTCGCCCAGAGTACGCACATGCTACTCCTACTTACAGCAGATATACAATTTAGTGACAGCTCCAACAAACAATCTGTAAAGTCGGCTGCCATGTTGAAGGTTGGATGAGTGCCAGTGTCTGAAAACAACCGGTGAGCGAAAATACATTAAGCAACAACATGCCTCTCTGGATGCACCATAAAGTGGCATTATTGTATTCTGAGCAAAGGGAGGAAATGAGAATAGAGATGAGGTCCAAAGGCAGTGACAGGAAATTAGTTCTGTTTGTCCTCTGTGGCACCAGGTACTTCATCAAACCTGTGTATGTGAGAGATATACTGTATATGTTACAGGGCCTCTGAGCCCTCAGGAAGCGTGTGCATAACTATGAGGAGACAACCTGACATGACAGCAAAAAGGCGTGTAATTATCCTCTTCCTCACTGGGGCCCCATCACAGACACAATAGATCAGAGACATCCAGACAGATGTATACAACAGAAGCATGCATATAAATGTCCCAAGTAAATATGCATACATTCATGTGCGCTTAACAATTTGACACTCTATTCAGACACTCAAATACACACCTGTACATATTTACTTACATATATTTACAGAGTAATACTGCTCTAACCACACTTCTAAATGTTGAAACCTTCAAGAGGTATTCTTTATCAATGATTTTCTAAACAGAGTAGCAAATCAATGTTTTATAAAACACTTGCTCACTCTGATGTTTTTCAGCAAAACCACAAGGCCCAACATTTTTCTTACTATTTGTTTAATGTGTGTGCATGTGAGTGTATGTGTCTGTGTGTGATACAGTATGCTTTCACTCCCCTTCCCGTTCTCCTTTCATCCTCTGTGTCTCAGAGGACAGAAAAGGGAGAGAGACTGCAGTGTTTAAAGTGGGCCGTCAGTCAGTCTCCCTGGAGTTTCCCATCCTGTAGGAATCTCATTATCAACAACCGCTGGCACATCATAGACAAGGGATGCAAGTGTGTTTTGTGTGTGTGCGTGCGTGTGTGTGTGTACACATAAGAATGCGTATATGGTGTGTTGATGTGTATAACAGAAAGCGACAAAAAAGAGGCAAGAGAGGAAGAAGGAAATAGCATGTGCACACAAGAGGCCATCATTTTGTGGAATGGAATCTCAAATACTAACATGTCTGCATGAGCCATTTGACTCATAATGAACACTGCTTTGTCTCAAAGCACCTGCTAAAGCCTATAACATTAGCTTTATGTGTAGCCAACTCACTGTGGTGCGCAATAGCAGGCCAAAACATAGCAGGCAGTGAACTGTTCAGCTTGTTTGTTTCCTTGTTAACCTCAGCAAACTGACTGCAGGATAGACATCCTGCATTGTACAACTGGTTTTAACATTGCATTTCTCATCAAACTCATGGTGAACCATGAGTCTGTAATACCCATGGATATACAAAGAGAATTGGATACAGTGTTGGAGGCAGGGCTCCGTTCATTCCCTTGAAAGCTGCTCAGTGGCACATGAAGCCAGAAATGTTTGACTTGTAGGTATAACATTACCCAGATCTTGTGCATTGTGCAGCCCCACAGGACCAGGCACACTAGCTTCTTGTTTAGCACTCCGCTAACTTGAATGGGAATAAAATGATTTAATCGAGCAGCTCTTCTAAACTTTCCACGTTATTGGACCGAATGGATCAAATTATGGCAGTGATATGAAAGTCATTTTGTGGTTGTGAGTAAATTATCCAACATTTTACAACTGCTTCTTTCACAATGTAAGTATATAGGGAAAGGTGCTTGCCACTGTGCATCATGTAACAGACCTGGATGTTGCCATTTCACGGTTTGGCCACTATATCAAAATGGCTTTAAAACACTTCCTGTGTCACTCAAGGGGCTTGATAATCCATCCATCCATCCATCGTCAACCGTTTATCCTGCATACAGGGTCGCAGGGGGGCTGGAGCCAATCCCAGCTGACATCGGGCGCAAGGCGGGGTACACCCTGGACAGGTCGCCAGTCCATCGCAAGGCCACACATAGACGAACAACCAGTCACGCTCACACTCACACCTAAGGACAATTTAGGGTCGCCAATTAACCTAGACTGCATGTCTCTGGATGGTGGGAGCACCCGGAGAGAACCCACGCAGACACGGGGAGAACATGCAAACTCCACACAGAAAGGCCAGGGCAACCAGGGTTTGAACCCACAACCTTCTTGCTGTGAGGTGTTTAACAAAGAAAATGAGAGGGAACAGATAAAGAAATTATGAAAACAAGTTTGCTATTGAGTTAAATAGCTATACAATTGAATGTACCCCCATAATAAATATAAATGAAACATCATCTAAGTCTTTCATAATGGGTGTGACTTTTCCTCTTTGCAGCCCTTCTCCTGTCCTAAACTACCTACCATTCAGACTTTTACTTTTTGTCTGCTTAAAATGTGATATAAAACATGAGCTAGGTTGAGTAGACACAGTCTTCAATTACTCTTATTTGTCTTGAATTAATCAAAATCAGCCTTTGTTTTGATTGATAAGGAAGTTAACTGATACCTGAACTCTTTTGATACAAGAAAGTAATGGACTCAGTTGAAATTACTTTTATTTTGCATCTTGGAAAACTTCCCCTCTGCCTCGTCTATTATTTTCCGGACACATCATCATGTGTTACCAGTTATTTCACCAGCAAATTGTCTTTGTATAAATAATAATTTAAATTTATTAGTGACTGTTCTCTGTAAACTTGCTTACCTTTAGTGTACACAGTCAAACCAGGCAAAGAAAATGACAGCTGGATAGATCAGTCACAGATTACTGGTTAGGCCGTGCTGACAAAACCCCTCATCATTGAGCATCAGTCATTTAGCAGTTAATACTACTTTGCTTTATATTACTACTCTTGTTTTTCTAAATATCATTATGAAACACTGACTGCTTTTCTAATAGTCAACTAGATGTTACCCAACGGATTCCATAGCAGCTAGCATAGCCACCCAGTGGAAGGCTGGGTAACTGGTTAGTTCGCCCCATGCTGCAGCAGCATTCCATGTAATTTCCTCTCTACCATAAAGGGATTATTGGACTTCCAGTCAATAGTAAGCAGATTAGACTGAGCTACGTGTGTTAGCAGACACCACACGAATAGCCTAGCAGCTCTAATCCCACTAAATACACACTCTCCCTGCCACATGACGTAAAAATAGAAGGAAGAATTTATGACATATTTTATGTTATAACTACTAAACATCTATTTGTTGTAAGATATTATATTCTAATAATGTCACTGTGTGCTCACATTGATACCATAATAAATGAAGGCTGAAATTTTTGGGGGATGCTAAGATATCCATCTCCCTCTGTGTATCTGTTGTGTCTGAATATATTTCTGCCCTAATCACGTTGATTTAACTAATTCATAACAATGAAGAATAAAAGCAGCCACACATTTAGGGAAAATAATTCTGTGCCAGGTTTATTACTGCCTTTTCTGAGCCTTGAAAATATGTACAGTCAGTGGATTTAAGTCTGGGAACATTTTGTCTGAGGTGTCATTGTGTTTTTAAATTGTCCTGCTTCGCTTATATTATAAGCACCACAGGTAATATCTCAGCAAATTACCCTAGATGGTTTCTACACTGGGTGAAGCGCATAATTGTAATGTGCTCAGAAAATACCACAACAGCAATGATGTTGGCTGTGGTCTAGATTAAAATGAATGCTGCTATAATTGGTAAATGTATTAAAATGACCCATACACCAACACCATTTAGTATGCCAACTTACCGCCACCTGCCATGTGCATGCATACACATATGCCCATAGTCAAGCGGACTACCAAAGGAGTTGTTTCTGAGCAATGTTAATTGAAAGGTTAAAAGTAGCTGCAGGTTTAATATGTAAGTTAATGGTTGAAAAATTCAGATAAACTCTGGTGTTAAGATTGAAATTACTTTTTGAGCCAATTGAGGAAAGAAGAAATGGCCACCAGTGCTGGATAGGCTGGTGAAATCACCGTAATGCCTCGCCACCCAACCATCCTCCATTCGACTACTCTCTAGCCCTTGTTGCAATGCACGATATTAGTCTGAAAGTTAGAGACAGCAGGCGTCTTCTTCCCCTGTATCATAAACCCATTAGGTTGCTATCATGCCTGGAGCAGGCATGTGAGCATATGATGTATAAATACATTTTCTCCTCTGAGGTACAGGTCTGCACAGATGGGGGAGCATTTTGACGGAAGTCAGCTTATCAGGCCTGCCTTATCTCCCTCTGACAGTTTGTAAAGAGCAAAGAAGCAAAAGAGAGGGAGAGAGACGCACAGAGAGAGAGAGAACTGCCAAAGGTCGAAAAGCCACAGGATTGTTGGTCATGTCAGATTCACAGCCCTGCAAGGGTCGTCTTGTCACAAAGCACACAGCTGGGGGACTCACCTTGATCAGGAGAACCAAACTTTACTTAAATTTTCTGCTTACACTTTCACCTGACCTCAAACTATACACTGTTGTCCTAGAATAGGTTAAAGTATAAGCTATTTTTGTGTATTTTAAATATTTTGGCCATCTTAATTAAGGTTTAGATTTTATACAAAAATAACATCTGGCATGCTTTTAACATCATCTATAATCCACTTCTTCTTTAGTAATAACTTATTTAAGCAAAACGTAAAGATCTGGGTTATTTTTCACTAAATTACTACCCTTGTAGGTTTGTTAACATTACACAACTGTTTATCTCTTGCATCTCTAAACTGTTTTAAAACAGTAAGCTTTCACAAGCTCATTACGCTATCATACAATGATAAAAATGCAGTATCACAGTAACTTAATGGTAAAAAGTCAAAATTATAAAAACAAATGACCCTGATAGTAAGAATGACTTCTAAAATTGCTGACTCTAGGTATAATATCACAGCCGTATTTGGTTCATTAAGCTGGGAAGGTGATAGCTTGAGTTCAGGACTGGCCCACTGATCTCAATGAGCAAGCTGCCAAAGGTCACTCTCATAAAGCCGCTGTGGGAGCTCATCAAGTGCTTATGTGCTAGTGAAAGCAAAATGTCTTGCCACTGTTATAAAGTATAAACATGAAACCCCCTAGAAACTTGCAAGGAATCACAAAACAAGACTTTATCAGTCAAACACAGCATCACAAAGCCACTACTGTTGACAGCAGAGACTAAACCATGTTGATGTGTTAAAAAAGTAAAGATTCACTTATGATATAAAACATATTTTGGATGGGTATCTTGTAGTTATCTAACAAATACCTTGCAAGTCTGCTGGCATGTACTGAGGTACTGGGGTCTAGGTTGGATAGCAAATAACCTAAACTAATCATCTTCACCTGAAACTCGAGACAAGGTTAGGGACTCAGTTCGACAGGTAACTAGTCACCTGAGGGCTGATTTATTTTGTGCTTATATCTGTAAAGAACCTTCCATCTGGCAGAGCACAAAGCCATCAACACTGTAATTAAAATGCAATAACCACCTCTCTCCTCTTCCAGTTACACAGTAATCCCTGAGAAGTCTTTCCATCTGTGCCATAAATACACACTCTCAAACACGTGCGCGCACACACAACGGTGCACATACCCATCTGATGCATACACATACACACACATACACACTTGGACAAATTTCTTTTTTCTCAACCCTCAGTGCACTTTCAGCTCGACGCCCCTGTCAGCTCTCCACGACAACAGAACGCTCTCTTACAGCTTCCAAATCTGCTCTTCAACTCAGCTTACAGTGCAAAGCCTATCTGTTTCTGCACAAATCACATACTCATCCTTTTGCACAGCCTCTTCCTTCGCACCATGGTTTCTTCAATCCTACATATCTTATTCAAAACCCCCAATGTGCCAAAAAGAAAAGGGGGGCTGTCACTTGTGGTACTGGATTGTGATTCCTGTTACCCAGCTGTAGTTAGAGGCTATCACTCATAATATAACAAATGTGTCTGGGTATCACATTATTAGTGACAGTACATAACAGTAAACTTCTGAGTACAGAGAGCAAAGAAATGAACAGAAAAGTACAAATCCCACAGAAATTGAGGAACAAAGATGTGAAAAGGGATGTGTTTCCTGCATGTATGTCAGTTTATGTGTGGTTGTCTGTGCACATATGCGTGTGTGTGTGTGTTGGGGGATGGGTATTGAGCCGTCCCTCTAGATATAAAACCTTAATTACTTCTGACTAAAACTGTAATTAAAATATATCACAGCTGCAGCCTTACCTGCGTGTGATTCCATATGTCTGTGCACCTATTTGTGCACGTGTGAGTGTCTGTTTGTGTGTATGCCACTGCACTGGGACCTCAGTGAGTGCCACAGATAAATCACATCCACGCAGCTCGCCAGCACAGGGACATGGGGAGTGGGGGTAGAAGAGAGATTAGAGAGGGGTGCAGGGTGAAAGAGAGATGTGTTAAAAGGAATAGAAGAAAGAAATGTGGAGGGACAGCTGGATAAACAGGACTTACATTTTAATTCATGCCCATATGAGGAAAATCAGTACATTTTGCAGAAATAAATAAAAGAGACGTCGATAGTCAAACCTGATTCTGAAACTTAACAAAGTTCATCATTTTATCTAAGAGCTTTTTTTTTTTTTTTTTGCTTACCATACCTCATTGGGGCAAAATCAAATGCTTTGAACACAAAAGCAGACTGTTCCACCATTTCCGTGTTGTTTCCTCAAACCGGAGCAGAAGTATGAATCAGGTGATGTATGCACTATGGAACTACATGGAATCATGAACAAAATTTTCATTGCCATTACCTGTGTATGTGAAGGCATGGAGGGAGGCCATAGAGGAAGAGGTGGGATGACAAATAGTGGGCAGCCAAAGCCACTGGGGTTAAACACAATTGTTGTTGCAGAAAGAGGACATTATTGGAAATGGCTTTGCCACCGTGGGCTCCCCTGTTGAATAGCTTTTTCCCTTCTCCCAGGCTAGTGATGATTTCCCTCTGCTTCCCCTACCCACACATGCATACACACACACACACACACACACACTTAAGTGGAGAGGGATCTGCAATAACCCGTAGGAATTAAGAAGGCGTCAAAACAGACAGAGCTCAGGGAATCAGGGTGCAGCAGGTGATGTAGCTAAAGGGTGAGGTGCTGGCCACAGTGCCAACGCAGCACAATGAGTATGCATAACTTTAAAGGCCGATCATCGTGAGGAAGTCTGTTAAAAGACACCCTTCAGCATGCCCCTGCCCACCTTATCAATGCATCCCCAATAACAAGACAGGAATAGCTGTTTGTTTCCTGAGTCCATTCTACACCTGACTCCGGGGACATGATCCCCTCTGTTGCTGGTGAATGAGATAGCTTTTCACTGGGCTGTATAACCTTTACGAGCTTCCCTTACAGACAACACAATATGGACAATCAAATCCGACTCACTCAAATAAAAGACACTTCTGAATTGAAAGAATGTTCCAGTATTACACAGGCCAGACGTGTTTAGTCTAGACATAGCAGCTGCATTTTATAAATTACATAAATAAAACACAAATAATGACACATTTAGCACTTATGTGACACCTTGCTTTGATTTTACACAACAGACAAAGCTTTTATCTGTGAGAACTGTGGAGGGAGGAGGAGAAAGGGCTTTGATTTTGGGGGGGGGCAGACATATTGATTTTCTTGACATTGGGCTCTCCTTGGCATTAGAGGTGCTCTCTCCTCTCAGCTCTGATTACATATGTGCAGTGTAAGCTGGGCTTTTTAATCTTATCTGTAAAGATAAAATAATGGTAAGAAACCATCTGCTCCTATAATAGGGGAGCACCTCTAGCTAGCTATCAAGTTCTTATCAGGGTCCACGGACCCTGCTGTAGAACGTATTGGAATGTCAAGCAGTCAATAGAACAACACAATACGGCAGGCATTTTCCCTTAAACAAAGACAGCTGAATGGCAGACTTTTTTCTGGATCTATATCCCTAACAGGTTGATATCAGCGAGTGGAGGACAGAGACCTTAGAAACAAAAATAAAACTATTTAAATATAGGGAAAAATAGGGATTAAATTAAATATCTGTAAAAATAAGACAAATGTCTTATGATTCTGGAGCTATGATCCAGTTAATCAATTACTTTTTCAGTCTGCATCTCCATGCACAACTCCACCCCAAGCTCCAGCTTTTCTGGCCTCATCCATCAGAGCAAACCGCTGTGGTGGTTGCTGCAGTTGCAGCATCAACCATCCCGCTTTAGGCTACTACCTCCATCAGGGTGGAGCTATCACTGGTGGGCTGCACCCATGAGGATGAGAATCTCTTTACACTCCACTGTAGAACCATTTGTCAACACAGCTGAGGGTGTGTGGAAGGGCTGTTTGTCAAATGCAGTGATGTAGTGTGTAGTGCTCATCAGAGAGCTGTCTAAGCAGGTGTTTTTTTTACTCAAAACTTTGTCATATGGAACTGAACTACATTCAACGCTATGTTTATTTCTGTCTTGATAACAGTGATAGGTAACTGTAATATGTAGGACTGTGCAGTTAGTTTGAGGCGTTGTATGTGGGCTTATGTGTCCATGTCTATTTCATACAATCAGATGGATAAAATCAAGCTGCAGCTATGCTTCCCCCAGCAAGGCTCCTGCCTGGTAGTCTAAATCAAGACAGAGCTGTTGTCAACCATGTGGAGGGGACGGGGAGCGTGTTAGCTCCACCAGATTGAATTAAGCTGAATCCCCCAAAGATCCACATTCAGGCAGGATTCAGGTCAATGTTGAGATGACGAGTAGTGCTGTATTGATTTCTCCCAGTTCCCAATCATATTACTCTTCTTCTGCGGGCTAATTCAATTCCCTTACAGACAGTTCACAATTCAGTTCATAATTACGGTGATACCAAATTACAATGTATCTAGCCAAAGAAATTGGATTAGGGGCTTCAAACTGTGCTGTTTGATTACATCAAATACCAATTGTTGGGTGGGTTATGACAAATTTGGGAGTGTCTGCACACAGAGGCGTAATGTGTCAAACCAACCCAGCTGGGGTAGTAATGTAACTACAACTGTTCTCACAAATTAGATTGATGTCATGAATAAATTAAGTGCCGCTCTCGCAGAGGGACAGATTTTGCATTAAGATTCCTGCATAAGTTTTTCAAACTCAGTAACTTATTATGTAACCACCCGCCCCTTCCCCCAATACCAAACTTCCTCTCAACATGCATCTTTTTATCCTCATGAGGCAGTATCATATGTCATGTAGACCCATTTATGGCTTTCACCTGAAAGTCATGGTAAAGGGCAGATGGCTCTGTACAAGAAGCAGCTCAGCCTGCAGCATTGATTTGTTTACTAATAGCGGATGGAAACCCTAGAGCGCCTCTCCTCCTTACCACCAGCCATGGGGAGATGAATAATTAATGACTTTTTAGCTCCTTTTTTAGCTATAAAAGGATTACTTAAAGTCCATTCAGTAATGTATTACAAACACTTAAAAAATCCTTTTTTTATGCCTGCTAAGGCACTACTTCTGGAAATCAGCCTCTTCTTCTTCTCTCTAAGGCCCAGTGGAAAGCTGTGTTGACTTTGGGATTGTGGTTGACAAAGTGATACATGAGGAAGCTGTTAATGACATTGGTATGTCAATCTGTAAATATGACAAATGAACATAGTGAACAATAGTCTGCTTAGAAGGTCTCTAAAATCTGCCCCTTTCCAAGGACATTTTACATTTGATGTAAAACGACAAAAACCTACTACATAGGCATGCTATCTGAGCAAATGGTAAGTTTTTCAAACAGTATTGCAAACAAATAAAATTTGTATTAAGTCTCTCAGCATTATTTTGAGTTTAATAATAGCAACTGCAGTTAATAATGTCTGCCAAACATCACTTTGCTTACACACAGTAAGAGACAGACAACGGATGAGAAATAATTTAATCTCCAGATAAACTCAAAAAAAGCAGAGACAAAGATCTTGCGCAAAAAACAGAACACTTTAATCTTTCTTCCCTCAAGGCTACACGGAAAGAGAGACAGACAGGGAGATAGAACGATGGAGAAAGCGAGAGACTGAGAACAGACAGACTGATAGAGACATTGATATAATTGAATGTGACTTATTCCCAGCACCCACCCAGCCCTATGTCCATCTGTAGGCCGCCCTGGACCCACCACAAGCACCCACAACAACAGCCAACCCCCCACCCTCCTGCACACACGCACGCACACACACAAAAAGAGAACATCTGGAGAGTGCACCAGTGGACCTAGCCCAGTGCCAACCTGCCTAATAGCCTATGGAGTCAATTATAAGAGCGGAGAAATGTTCTGGCTTAATCGCTAATGGTGCCATCTGGATAATGGCAGATTTCAGAGAGGAACTTTTCCTTCTTCCTCTTACCTGGTCATCTGGGGATGTCTCATCTGATCACTGGTCTGTTTTCGGAGCAATGGAGTAGAACCAAAGAGACTAAACAGTTTTTTTTCATATATCAATGAAAATTCTTTTTCGGAACCCAACTAGCTAGCTACAGTGATGTGGGACTCTTTCATGTGTATTTAAAGGCACCATCTCATCTATATTTCTATGTATAAACAACGCCTGTTGGGGAGCAGGGGAACTGTGAATTAAGTGTGTTACTTTATTTAATGCAGTCTTGCAATTTGTTTTTGTGTCTCTGTCTGTCGGCATAATTAACTGTCTGACCCAACATTTTGTTACAGCTTTTCAACAAGAAAGCACTGGCAGCTGTTCTTTTTCTTTAAACTGATAGAAAGAACAACTGATTGTTTTTTCTTTTTTTTGTTGAAATTCTGAACTTTCCTACAACTGTCTGCGCTGTGGCATTTTAACCCAACACAATACCCTATTGCCCGGAGCACATTGCAGCAGTATCAATTTCCCCTCTACAACAGGTGATATTTTAACAAATGTGCTCCCGCAACAGCCAGTAGGGCTGAAGGCCAGAGAAGAGCAGGGTTATTTATCGAGACCTGGGGGGAATGATGGCAGGGGCAATGGGCAGCCAGGTAGGAAGGCATGCAGGCAGGCAAGAGATGAGAAGACGCAAAGATTGTCCTAAAAACACAGGGGACTGGAGGGAGTCCAGAGGCAGAGGGAGAAGGACGAGAGTGGGATGGCTGGGGCAGATAGATTGAAAAACACATTTACTTAGCGTCTGGCATTGCACCGCTCACAAATCCAGCTTGGCATGAAGGACAATTTGGAACCAAAACAGGCGGCCCTCTAAATGAAGGACATTGAAGGGAATGAAACAGAGAGCGAAAGCAATTTAACTATAAAATATTATTACTTTCAATACTCTGGCCCTCATGTCTAAACTGTAAATGAAGGTGGAAAAAAAATTGCCCCTTCACTTTGAATCAAAAATCTGTAAGTATGTATGTGTAAACCAAGCAAACTAGTAGAACATGTGGATGAAATTCACTTGAGCATGCTCACGTCATGTGCTACCACAAGTCATAATGCCATGCTACTTTCACATTTAAAAGCGCACAGCACCATGATCAGGGAACATCAAGTGCTTAATGGCATATAGTAAAAACTCCTTAACATCAAAGTTGTTGTTTTTGTTTTGTTTTTTTTTTCTTTTAAAACAGACATGTATATGTGGAGGGGGTTATGAAGGAAATTGAAAATCTAATGTGGCCAGATGGAGGCAGCACACAAGAACTACATTTGTTATGATGACTGCGGTGATTTAGTAAGGGAAATGACTGAACAAGCATGTTCACAAGAGAAGGGGCTTAAATACGGCACATTGCCTTTGTATCACACTGGCTTTTAGACAAGAAGGCACAGACAACTGTTGCTGTTACTGTTGAAAAGGCCATTACCTTAGTGATGATAATGATGGTGAGGCTGGGGATGATGATGATGATGATGATGATGATGATGATAATGATGATGACGATGATGTTGATGCAATGGCAGTGTAAACTATGCTTTTTAATATTGAGGTGCAGTATATTATATTTGTGATATTGCTCTTGTGTGTTGACGCCAATGTCCAGAATTATAGAGATGTGTATACTATCTGTAGGCCCTGTGGGGTTACGTTGGACACCTATAGCCTGCTCCAGAGGAACTTCAACAACTCACTGTGCATTGTGTAAGCCACTCTGTGCTCGTGTTCAGGCCAACTGCTGTATGTATCTATGCTATATTGTATGTTTCTTACGTTTTGTTACATGTTTTTATGCTTGCTGCAGCACAAATTGCCCAACTTGGACAAATAATACAATTGATTGATTGATTGAGTGATTGATTGATTTAAGTCAACTCAACCCAACCAACACATTCCACATGCCACCACCTTAATTGAAAGCCTGACAGTAGCAGGAGAGCTGTGACTGCAAGGTGAAACAAATGTGCGTTTGATTTGTTATTATTTGTAACGGAAGGGGTTAAAGAAATAAGTGTGGGGGCTAACGGCACTCTGACAAATGGAGAACAGGGTATATGAACCATGAAATGAACACAAGGCAGGAGGCTTTCAGCACCATGGTCAGCAACAAAGTGCCTGCAACAGCTCACTGCTTGAGCGATGGTATTCACAAGTCTAAAGAGAGGTGGGGTGAACAACAGAGGACGACAGGAAAGGCAGAGGATTGTGGGAAAGAGGGGAAACAAACCAGGTGAAAAACATGAGTATAGGGTGGCGTATTGAAGATTTAAAAAAGTATGTTTTTTTTCAGTAGTGTTTTGCGTTCTTCATTGGTCAGGTTTGGAAAAACAACAGGGAGGAGTCCACAGTGAGCAAGATCAACTTTATTTGAACAAGGACACACAGTGACTGGAAGCCAGAATAGAAAAGAATAGAATAGAAAGATTTTGCTACGGTAAGGTCAATCCAAGGTGGAAAAGTAGCTGTCCTCATGGCGTTCTGTCTCCAAGTAAGGTGTGCAGGAGTTTATCAGGGTAGAGCAGAAGGCAGATAAAGTTAGAAGGAGAAAATAACCTCCACCACCTGGCTCCCCCACTGCTTGTGAATGTGGCTTTTTCTCATTAATTGTTGTTGTGGTGCGGTATACAGCCATTAAACAGTAAATAAGTCATTAGCTATGCTGGCTGCCAGGATGCCCTGGGCCAGGACCTGTATTTGTTGCAGAGAAATGGAAGTGGTGAGCCCTGAAGGCACAGAGGCCGAGGTTAATGCAGTTGGGTTGATGACGGACAGCCGGGGCTCTACTGCACCAGCAACAACACCCCCCAATGAGCAGCATAAAATGTAACCCAACGTGTTTCTGTGGGCTCAAAGGTCCAACACAACAAAAGCTGCTATTCCTCTGTCCCAGTGCAAAAAAATGTCTGTCCTCTTTGTCCTCCTCCACAATGATCATCATTTGTGTTTGTTTCATTCATTTTTCTGTCTATTTTTACATTTTTAATTGTCCTGTGTGACATTAAGTAACACCCCGGCACATCCTTTTTCATGTGGAAGCACATCGACAGTGAAAGAAAGTTATAATTTCTGTAAGATGTAACAATATTAAAATCAAGTAAAGTTACAATGAAATCAACTTTTAATCCCACAATGACCTTCCGGTTTTGTCAGAAGACCACACGCTCTATAAAGTATTAGCATTATTATTGGCAAAAGATTGAAAGAAAAGATTATGAAATAAACTGTAAGTGCTGAATTAATTTCATTTCTGCTGGTTTCTACGCCAGCATATAAGGGCCACTGTAAAAAAATTTTTTAAATGATGGAGCCGTGGAGGGGGGAAATATTTCTAGAAACAAGTCAAAATCTCAGAAAATTACCAGTAAAATAAATTATATTTTCTGATATTAAAGTCGTAGGTTTCACACATTCTTTACAGATCATTTTATACCGCGCCCAAAAGAGCCAAACACACTTCAGAGGAAACAAGCAAATACAGAAATGCTGCAGTATGCACACAACACAACAGAATGGAGTTATTACAACCCAGCTATTGTTATGATCTCAAACAAGCAATTTCATTTCCTGATCAAACAGTTTAAACCAATCTATCTGCTCTGTGAAATTTAAAATAATTTACTAAATTTACTAAAACAGTGAGCCTTAAGGGTAATCCATTTGCCTGCAAAGTTATTTTGGCCCACACCCCTTCACAAGTCTTTAAATCCAAACAAATTCCAACAGAACCTTTGCCAGACCACAGTGAGTAAAACTAAATTTCTAGGCAGGCTTTCCAAAGCTAGTGATCAACCATCTCTGCTGCTGCTGATAATATGAGGAGTCAAAATAAATATTGTGTGCGTGTGGGCTGAAAAAAAAAAAATCTTTAAAACCCACATGTTCTGGCTGAAAAAATATGGTGTCAAATCTAAGAGACAAGAAAGGCTAGACGCCAAAATGAAAACATCCCATCCTATCACTCAGCATCAGTGAGCGATGGGGGCTGGTGTTATTCTAATAGGACTGTAATTAAAGCCTCCATCTCATCTCACTCTCATATTTGTACTCTCTCTCTCTCTCTCTTTCTTGCGCTCTCTCCTTCTCTCTCTAAATGAAAACACACACAAAACACGCACTCACACACATAATGCAGGAAAGCACAAAAATGCTTTGTTCCTCCACCCACCTCTAGTCCATCAAGGGGTGTGTGTGTATGGGGGGGTTATAAAATCATTCTTAATTACACATTTGTCACATGAAAAGCATTCTTCCTACTTTGTATGAGCTCGAGCAGTCTGATTAATTCAGCAATCCGCACATTCCAACTGCTCATTATACACAAAACTTCCACTCCTCTCTGTCTTTTTTATCTGTGTCTTCCCCCATTTCATTTTCGTCCCTCATTCCTTTGGTCCTCAACATTTCAGGCTTTTCATTTGAGTGTGCTGATGTATGCTTGTCAGATCGAGTAGCCACAGAGGCAAGCTTTTCCTTGGGGATTCGAAGTTTGACAGCACACATAGGCTGCCAGTGTTCTATGTTGGCTAATGATGATGTGACAATTAAAGTGGAGGGGAACATGCTGGGTCTTGCTATTTATGTACTGTACCTCTCCAGGCATTATCTATACAGGCGTCCCCGTTGTATTAGCAAGATTAATCAAATTCATAAAAAAACTATCTTTAGACTTTGAGCTTTGGGTGTGTTTAGCCTCAAACGATAATATTTTCTATCCATTACAGTCATTTAACACCTATGCCAGTTCAACAATGACGGCATGATGGCTGACATAAGAACATTAGATGATAAAACCTTATAAACAGTGTCCACTGTATGGGAACATGCTATGTCTACATCCCACTCAAGAGGAGAGACCATCATTTCAACAACGTGTATTTTATTTCAACAAGAGACATAACCACAAGACCATATTGTCCATGAGCACTGCGGTGTAAAAAAACCCTTGTCTCACTTTTGTTGTGAAACAGTGTTCATCCGTTTGAGCTACTTCCATCTCTGATTCCTTTGTGAGCTTACAGGAAAGCACAGGTCCGCTGTATCCCTGGAGATGCTAAATCTCGACATCAGAAAGACAAACAACATCTGTTTACTCTCAAGAACTCTAGCAGAGCTGCTGCCATGGTGGAGATATCACACATGCAGGCTCATGAAAAAGCAGTACGGTGTCTCTATCACACTGTGATCCCCAATCTGAATCGTGTTTTAGAGAGAATCCCTATAAAGTTTGCTTTGCTTAAATTGTCTGGGCATCCTTGACAGGGATAGTCCTCTAAAGAGCCAGGCTGTGCGTTTACAATGTAAAACATAACACGTAGGGCTCTGTTTTCATACCAGATCAACCTTGCACCAGCAAAATGGTACTTTATGTTTTGCTGGGTAAAAGTCGAATTTGTTCTACCTGCTTCCATTTGGTAATATTTTGGCTCGCTATGAAATTGCTTTTCAACTGTAGGGAGCACTCCACAGAGAGGATTGTCAATACAAATCAGGTGTGGCAGTGCAGTTTTGGTGCCGAAAATAACGGATCCCCAAACTACTCACCATGTTGTAGAGCAGCTTCAGATATTCGCTGTCTTCAGCAGGCCAGGGCGTACCCACATAAAAAAACAACCTTCACAATCACACTGACTTCTTAAATGTCATTTATACTAGAGAATATGGGATTTTGGGATGGGAAATCCGATACCGATTTCGTTTTTTCTCCTTATTTCAAGAAACGCAAGACAAACAAAGATTATCCCTAAAATGTTGTTATGTTGAGACCATACCAAGATACCATGACACAATGCAGTATAAAAAGAAACTTTTTTATCGTTATAAATAGTACTTTGAACAAAAGTACAACATAATATATTAAGGTTTTGATAAATGAGTGATAAATGTGATAAATGATGATTTTTTTTTAAATGTCTGATTTGTTATAAATTAGAGTACTACTACTACTAATGAACAATAAAGTGTATTGTGGGGCCAGCAACACAGAAACTATAAAAATACCTAGATACTACTACTGCTACTAATAATAATAATATCATATCTCATGTCATTGCTATAATAATAACAGGGCTCTCCTACTCAGGCAAATAATTATATTTATATTTCTTATCATGCCATAGTTACTACCTTACATATAATCTGCCACAATGACTACTTTCTACTATGTAGCATATTCACATCTAGTTTATCGCTTTACCTTTATCAGCATTGTTAATTCTGTCGAAAGCTACGAGAAACCATTTCCGAAACAGCACTTGGCTCTAAAACATATCGTCTATGTTACAGTGACCCAGAGGAAACACTGCCGTTTAATTAATGACTGTTTACAAGGAGGACCTGCAACTTTGAGATTTCACACTAACGTATAACATTCAAACGAAGAGGTAACGTTAGAGAACTTCGTTAGGCAGGAAGCCATGTAAGATATTTGTACAGCTCACGTTCATTGACAAGTCCGCTCTGATTTAATCATTTCTGACACACCGACTGTTACTAGAGACATGCAGCTAGCAGATATATTTAGAATATGTCAAACGCTATAGTTAAATATTTTATAATAGTTTTTATTATTATCTAAGTCATGTAATTGAAGTGACAAATGAACAACTCCAGTGTGTGAGGTACCAATCACGGCCGGGCTCAAATTTATACCTGCCTTTTGAATTTCAAACATATACACAAGTTGACATAGATACAATACAGATACAATAAATGCAATGATTATGTGACTGTTAATTGACAAACTCTCTTTTAAATCTAGTTTCCCCTACTATGTTTTTGGTTTACCATATTTGTGGTTATTTAAATGGATAACCAGTGCTGCTACAGCATGTCGGAACACACCTTTATGGTTAATTGCAGTTGAATGAATTATGCATTTTTAATGAAAAAAATAATAATTCTAAGGATAAACAATGTCAAAGTAAATAGAATTCATCTCTAATGGAGGAAATTATTCACTTTGCAGTCACTTTGAGTCTGTTTGCTGGTGAGCCCACACCATAGCAGGTTACCACCAGTGAGACATGAAACAGTCATAGCAGATGTGACCAAGGAATCACAGAACAGGAAGTTGGATCCCCCAAGGGCTCTGACGCACACACACACACACACACACACACACACACACATATATATACATACATGCACATACACAACCAGCCTGAATAATCGCCGTTTTGTTTTATTGAAATTCTGAATATATACCTGCAGGCACCAAAGATGGACAGAACACACACATATGTGTGAGACCACAGTCTTGATTTATTGTGGGGCACAGTGCTGACACCACCTAACCCAGGTTGCTGCCAGGAGATAGAGCTCTGGATGACAACTCAGCACACATACAAACGCACACAAACACACACTGTACTCTAGCTCCTAGGCCAACATATTATATCATTCTATATGAGTTTATTAGTGACTGAGCATGTACTTGCTCCTAGAGAAGCTATAAATGTCTCTCCTCTCAGCATGCTGTTTCGGCCGGCATGCCACCAGCAGCTAGCCCCCCCACCCAGTGTCACTAACAGCGCATAGAGTAAATTAGCCCAACTGGTTTGACCTAACCACATGTGGTGCAAGCATAGTCTGAAAATGTCCCCTTCCAAAAAAATGCAACATCAAATCGGCACAGAAACAACCCTCACCCGCCAACACTACACCACTCCCTGCTTTGTGGCTTCCGGCCTCACACATTCAAAAGCTGTAAACCCAATAACAGCAACACTATTGAGATCTGCTATTTTACATGATTATTAAAATACATTTATAAGATATTTTGAAAAATAAAGGGTAATATTGCCTAAAATTGTCTTTTTTTAAAGAATTATACATGAATTAACTTGCTTTTTTTCCACTCTAGAATGACAGAGAGAATGAAAGAATGAAAGAGAGTTTTGCATTTGGTTTCACTACAGCAACTTTTATAGTGGTAGGGCTGTAATGGTACGTGTATTCATTCCGAACTGTTCGATACAGGATGATCAGTGTGCGACTCCCTCACTTCGGTACGCACTGTCAAAAACAAATATTGTCAAAATAGTTTATTAAAAAATTGTGTGTGTGAGCTTTACCCAGAGAATTACTCATTTTTGTGTTATTTATTTATTCTTGACAATAATCCAGTATATGAGTGCATTCACTGTTACATTAAGTAATGTGGCCAATGAGCCCCTTTTGAATGTTAGAATGTTTCAAAATAAATGTACCAAAATGTTATTTTCTGCATTTTTGTTTAGTTTTTTCTGCTGTACTGAAAACGTACCGGAACTGCATCCCAAAACCGAGCTACATACCAAACCGTAATTTTTGTATACCGTCACACCTGTAAAAGTACACTATGATTTAAATGTCAAACACTTTTTGTTTATTTGTTTGTTGTTTGTTTTTCCCTGCCCCAAGCCCCCCTCCCTGTTCTCTTGCAGGTTTTGTTGCTTTCTGCAATTGGTGTTTCCTTCTGCTATTTCCTGTTGTCCCCGCCCCCATCCCTGTTCTCTTGCAGGTGTTGTCCTTTTTCTGTGTTGTCTGTTTATGTGGTGTTTCTATTCCCCATTCCCATGTCTGTCCCCTGTCTGGCCCGGTGACAAATAAATTTAAATAAATAACAAAACAGACAAAGCAGTATATTAATACTCTCTTGTTAAAGTAAAATCTGTCTGGGACAATATGGTATCCAGCTCCTCATACTCTATACCAGACTGACGGGCAGGACAGGTTTTTAAAAAAAAGTGTATTACTTGGTGATGGTACATTAAAAAAGTGCTGTTTGGGAAATAATAAAAAAGAGAAATCCAAAAAAAAACAAAAAGTCAAATGACTGTCAACTGGTAAAAGCCTGAAATATAGAAGCAGAGTAGAACAGGCCCAGAGTTCATAGTCTGCACTGAAGGAAGGATAAGCATACAGCAGTATCTTAAATGTTTAAATATCTGCACATCTAATAGAGAACAAAAAAATTACTACAAAAAAATGTTATCTACCTACATTAATCAGCAGCTGTGTTCCAGCTACTATAAGAGCAACCCAAAAAAGTTAAGATTATAGTTCCTGAGCTCTGGTCAATTCTGATGATGCGACAAAACCCCTCCTGGACCTATCTCCACGTGGCAGCAGGTTCTGAGACCTACATTATGCTAGTTCAGTACACTATTAGCTCAAGATGGAGCCTGACATCTGCTTCTAGAGGTGTAATGTGACCCCACAGTGTAAGGTGGAGCAGGGGGCCCATTGCTCCACACTGGTGAACTGGGTAATCTTACTGATTGTGTCCAATGTGTACTTTAGCATGCTAATTGGCCCCAAACATATCTAGTCCCCACACCCTCTCAGTTAAAGTGCAGCAGCCACTTACCCAGAATATGCTGAAAAGTGTTAGTAGGTCTGTCTTGATTACCCAAACCAATATATGCACATTTCTGTACTCTGCTCTGCAGATTTGGGTAAGCCTGTTGAGTTGCTAGAGTCTGTGATTAGAGAACTAGGGTTACAATGTATATAGCCCAATACTGTATGTGGATATGACCAGCTCATACCTCTCCAATATGACTTTCAAACACAAGCACAATTCATTCCTGGCGAGGATGATTCCATCCCCTGTAGTGTGTGTAACACTATACAGTAGAGTTGTACACACTAATCTAGTCTGTCTGTTGATTTGATTACATGAACACTAATTAGAGCCAGCAGCATTGAAATCTAATCAGCTACACGATTTGGCCAAGCTCTAGATGGAGGATGAAATCTTCAAGACTATGGCAGAACGGTCAGTTGTTGTTATTGCTGACTAAAGGCAGCAACAGGGAATTTGAATGAGCCATGACGTAAGATTTGTGACATACAGAAAGAATCTCAGATAGGAGCACAGTCTGGAATAAGAAAAGACCATAGGCATAGTTAAATATGTGGTTTTCGGGTTCAACTCTAATTACCCTACGTTCCCCTAGTGTATATCACGTCTTATTAATCTTTTATTAGCAACAGAAATAAATTTTGTAGCAGTACGCTGTGAACATTAAATGAAAGCTGAAGCTCTGATCTTTTCATTGATGTGGTGTGTCAGTCACCATACAGTACGTTGGAGTAGACCCTAAAGCGTTTAGCCTAAATGGTCGGCACTGTGATGCTAATGATGCCACAAGCACAGCTATCATGTCTGGCTTTCAGACTATTGCTGTCAGTCTGCCAGCAAACTGTAAAGGCAGATTATATTCTCTATTTATTGAAGAAGTGTTTCAATATGGTGCCTTGGCAACTATAGCTCATAAAACATTGCAAAGACTTAAAAGCAATGTTAGCTATTTGTCAATAGCAATAAATCAAAAGAAAATTTCCGCAGTTTGATCTGTGTTTCTTTCTCACTACCAAGAATAAACTTGCTCCCACTCATTTTATCTAATCTCAATCTATTTTCTATTTTGTTTTCTCCCGGTAAACTTTGATATTCCTCTTCCTTCTCCTCATAGTTTTATAGGAGTCATAAGTTGTTGCTCTTAGCAATCGCACTTTTAAAAATGTCATTATGTACTAATAATACTTGAAGTTTAGCAAATGTATAATGATGGATGATAGATGGATGGATAAACAGATAGATAGTGGATAGAAAAGAAAGACAATGCACTACATTGCAGGCATTCTCATCAGATGGTGCATATTAGAATAGTAGCTCGTCAGCAGCCTCCCAAAACAATAAAACAGCAGTCGACAGACAGCTTAGCCCATCAGCACACTGTTAAATTACAACCATCAGCACCCCCCTCCCCCCCTCTAGATCTAAACTCTCATCTCTAGCACCAGGAGAACAATCTGCAGAGTAATTAGCCTCCACCAACAGACAGTTACAGAGAGAAGGAGGACGTTTGGCTTGATTAAATTATTAAACCACACAAACAAAAAACAAAAGCAGCATCAAAGAGGCACTGCGGCTCTCCTTCAAAGCTCCTCGCTGTTCCCTAAATACAGAATACAGAGAACGTGTTCTCCCTAGCCACTAGTTGGCATAATTAGCTAAATGTGTGCATTTGTGCACGAGTGTGTGTTTGTGTGTGTGTTTGCTGTGATTGCACCCATTCCTCCAACTGCTATCTAAAATAACCAAGTGGTTAACGACAACATGATGCCAGGGAGCCCCCACCCCCCACCCCCCACCCCACCCTCACGCCAACATCCACACACATCACTCGCGTCTACACACATACACATTAAACAATACTCTAATTACAACATTTATAACTCCCTCTTGCCTCCTGCGTCTCTCCAACCCCCAACCCACAAATCTGTGAATCTGGAATTGAATTTAGCCCAAGTTGAGGGCTGCGCTGGCATGAAAAGACTATTTGATTAGAACGGCAGTTGTTTCATTTGTGGTGCAGCAGATTGCAGAGCCTCTCTATCCGGTGTGCAATCTGTATTCATTACTCGGTGTAAAAGGATGATCCATGTCCTGACACCAGGCTCATCATTTCATGCAGATGCACAGCAGCTCCACAAGGCCCTTAGTGAGCCACCAATACCATGTCTCCCCTTGAAACCACAGCAATAGTCTTCTCTTCCTGGTTCCTTTTTTCTCTTTAGCCAGGTTTCCATCCAAATGCATCTCAAATTTGAACCGAATTTCAAGAAAAACGGCAAAAGAAAATGCAAATTAATGCATGTTTCCATCATGGTTTCCCTTCACTACCATTTCGCGATTATTAGGAGTTGTTTCGTGTACATAAGCAGTAGGTGGCACCAATTCTCCATGTGGGTGCCATTAAACCACTGAAGATTCTGCAACAGCGTGATGTAATTAAAGGAACACCAGTCCAGTGGAGCTATTTTCCCACCTCACCCAAGAGTTAAAACTTTTTAGCAATATTTCAGGAGCTTTTTTTTTTAAATTTTCAGCATTTTTACACATGCACAAAATAAAAATGTGCATAAAACAGGCGTGGTACAAACACACTTAATGCTAGCATCCTATCCATGTTGCTCTGATAAAGCTGTAACAAACGTGTGGTTAGTTGACAGGTTAGATATTTACACAAATTTGTTTTGAGTACTTAGGACAAACTAAATAAATTGCAGCATGTGACAAATTCACATTATCAACATACATCAGCAATATTAAATGAGTAAAATAAATACTGTGTAGTGTCTATAAACAACACAACATCCTCTTTCTAAACAGATCTCTCAAAAGAACAGTTTACAGCCCCCACTCCTGCCATTTCTCTCTCTCTCACCCTCTCTCTTCCTTCCATCTTTTCTGCCTGCATTCATTGCCCTAAACCCCTTATTTTTATTCCATGCTGTGGCTTGCAACCCTGCTCTCTCTATTCAAGGACTGTGAAAGCCTGCTGGCCCCCTGCCACCACAAGCCTCCAAGTCAAAACTATCAAAAGACACACATCATTTCAAACTGCAAGGCATTTGGGCTCTTTATTTTAGTGTGTATGAATTAGTTCCATGTAGGATTTGCAGTTTTGTTATGTGTGAGTGAGTGTTTGTGCTTGTGTGTGTTTACTACTGGAAGGAAATGTATTACGTGCCTTTAAGTGTATGTTTATGCATTAATCTAATCTGAGCAGGTGTTATGATGAGGGGCTCGAGGCAGGGATAGACCGCTCCATTTTCAAGCAGGCACGTGGTGTAAAGTGCAGATTTAAGCCAGCAAGTGGTATTATATTTTCCTCAAGCATTGTGGGACTTTTTACTTCCCTTGAACATGAACTGTAGTGGGCAAAGAGATGAAACAAGGGGAAGGACAGATTCTGTGCCATGTGATGAAACTTTACTAAACATTAAACAATCTGCACTAGACCACAGTGTTCTAAATCTCATTCCATGTGTGCCCTGAAGTGCGTTATGCACATGCAGTCAAAAAAATACCAAAAGTTTGCCAACCCTCTCTTGCACACTTGACTGCTCTGTGCATTCTGTGCCTTGATTCGCGAAATATGTCCCCAGAGTCCACTTTCGCAGTATCTCACTCTGCCATACTGCTGGGGTCCGAATGGATGGTCCACTAATGACTATCCTGATGGACACGCACACCAACCCATCTACAGGTGTTTCCATGCCAGCCACACATATAACAAACTACAAGCTGTTTCACAACATATTACGCACAAACAAAAGCAGAGGCCCCACACTTAAAAACACTCATATGCTGACTCCAGTGTGTTTTAATGTTCAAGTTAATCAAGTTTAATGTTACTCAAGGGGGAAAACTGTAGTATTGGCTGTATATATTGTATTTTTAACCCTACAAGTCACTGGAAACTGTGAGCTAAGAGCTATGCATGAGTCTGTTTGAATAAAGTGAATCCAAATGCATAATAAAAAGAGTGTCTGCTTTATTTCAAAACATGTCCTTAAGCTCTGTGCCTCCGTTTTAAAGTGAATCAAGCTAAAAATAAGGCAATGAATTTTGATAAGGAACCTTGCGTCAGCGGAGATAACCCAGGGAAAACTCATTTTGCTATCAGGGAGACAATTTGAAAATTCATTCTGTGCTGTTGTCATATCCTTTTGTCCATGTCATTATGAAGTGATCTGGGGAGCATCAGCCTTGACAATAAGGAAGGATGCCTTAGTTTGCTTTAACAGAACAAGGTCAGTTACGATACCCTACGCTCCCTGACACAACTGTCTGATGTCTTGTATGTCTTTCAAAACCACACAAGTCTTTCTTCCGGGGTTTGAAACTGGGATCCTAAACTTTCTGGGCCTATGTGGGGTGTCTGAAGTGAAATAATCCCTTTGGCAGAGTCCCACAGAAGCCAGTGTCTCTCCTTTGGAGACTGTAGAGAGGGGAAGCTTAAAAAATGAACTTCCAAAGAAGAAGACCACAAGCACAGGAAACATGCCTATCTACCTTGTGCCATATGCTGCAGAAGGGAAAGAAAAGGCAATGCAAAGGACTAAAAATGACATGGCCAGCTTGTGTGTGGAGTCTTTTAGACAGGCAGGGCAAAGAGACAAGCAGACCTTTTGACAAGCATGTAAGTGAGTTTGTGTGAGTTTGACAGTGTGAATCTTTTTTTTTGTGAATCTGCATGAGTCCCTGCCTATGTATGTTGTTGACAGTATGGGTAGACCTGATAAAAGGGCCCACGGGTGAGTAGGAGTCTAATCCTAGAGCTATATATCCAGCACGCTGTCCCATAGGCAGACCCAAAGTGGTCCTGCAACGAGAAACTGCCACCAACCAGCTGTCTGCAGTGCAGGCTCGTGGTCACGCTACGCCAGCAATGATTTGCCCACATTCCTCCAAAGGTGCTCGCTAGAGACCTGCCTGTCCTCTTCTCCCTCTGTCACTGCTGAAGGACATCACAACACAGGCATGACGGTGGTGAGATTCAAGGAGCACGGTGGGTAGGAAGGATGAAACCGAGATGGAATAGACGAGTGAGTGTCCATACAAACTTCTGCAAATCTGAGAAAACTGGGAGGAGCAGGTCTGAAGTTCAATGCGTTGAACCACATGGACATGGCCCGACACAGGCTTCTACACCAGAGCATTGTCCCGAGCTGATGAAGCACTACGTTTAGATAAGAACTTCTATTATACAGGCAGGCATTGATGTTACACTCCAAGACCAACAACTGATTTCCCAGAACTGCTGCCAACATTCTCTATTTAGGATGGTAGGGAAACGTATTGCTTACATGAACTAGTCATTTATTGCAAATACACCACTGTCCTTCCTCTTCCTCCTCCTCCTAAACCCTCTCTTCCTGCCTCTGTCTCTTTTATGGGGGGGAAAAAATCAATGTGCATCACATCCATTACCCTACCCGTGTGCTGCTCTCTCTCCATCTCTCACTCATTCTCCTTTACTTTATTCCTTTTTCTCCTCTTTAGCACAAGACATCAGAATATTAATGATGTATCCTTCAAACTGATAAGTAAATTACACATTTAGAAAATGACACATTGTAGAGGACGTTTGAAGACCTTTTAAACCCAATTAGGCATTATGACATGTGATATCTCAGATAGAATATTGTGATAATTTATAGAGCTGGTTCCAGCTCAATCATATTCTGGAAAAAACAGCAGCTGCATAAAACTACAACTGGTTGATCAGCGTCAATGATATTGATCCACCTTATCCCCCACGACAAATTGCATAACATCATTGATGATGAATTTAAATAGGTGAGCATTGTCTGAAACAGTGACGATGGCTCTTTGGGGATTCTAGGTAACACATGGCCTTTTCTGCTTCAGTTCGTCCTCTTTCCTGATTGTGAAGAGTAACCGCCAGCACTGTGCTTTGCCTGGACAAGTGAGGCTTACAAATCACCCCTGCAGCAGTCGGTGGAGTTGAAGGCGCTTGGCGCAAGGTTTTACTGCCTGTCTTCTATGAATGGCTCCCTGAAGGCTTCTATGATAATAGCTCACAGCCGTGCCCTTCACGGAGCCTGACATCAAGCACACCCCTACAGCAGCATGGAATGGCATATCAACTCACCCAATGGGGTGTCATATCAACTCATCCAGAGGTTTCTGGTTATAACATAGACAGATGCTGAAATGAAATAGTCATAGCTGGAACCTACATGTCAAGTTGAAACTCACTCAGTTTGGACATAGGAGGCAAAACTTTTTTAAAGGCCCCATGTTAGTGCGTTCTTGTAATTTTATTTATCCCGTTTGAATTGTTCTCTGAATTACACAAGATGGTCAATTTAAAATATACATCTCAAAGTCAAGAAAGTCGCAGCTTGATGTAAAACTGTTGAGGTATAAGATTGTGATAATGCATAATTACAAAACTACAAACCCAAAAGTCACGTATGTGACGTTGTAACTTTTTCTCTTAATGACTGAAGCTAACGTTACTGAAGCTAGCATCAAAAAACTTACATGAGAGGATGATGTGATAAAAGGATTGGGATTCGTTGGATTAAACACATCAGGTGAGATATATTTCTGCGTGGAACATAGCTATGTTATCTAATTAGCAGCAACCAAGCAATGAACGTTAGCGAGCATTTCCGCACTAACATGTTGGTGACGTATATTGTGCAAGACAAGAGATGTAGTTCATTGAATGGTTTTCGCACCAAATGACATCTAACTTTTCTGTCTTATGACAAACTGCAACTTTCTTTACGGACAAAATTATCTTTTAAATTGACAAACATCATTTGTGTAATTCAGGGCACAGTTCAAACAGGATCAAACAATAAGTTATTTCTCGCCATTGACTACCGTACATATTTTTTCCAAAATAAGGTCCCATGGGCAGGAAGCGGAAGCTAGTGACTTAGGCTCTCTATAAGCCAGAGATTCAATCCCAACATTTATGCCAAAGAAGCTCTACACTCAAGCCCCTCTCTCCATAGAAGTGAGAAACACTAGAGACAATATAAGTATATCAAAGTAAGTTGGGTGGTGCTAAAATGTCAATTGATAAATTAGTCAGTGACAGTTGTGACAACTAATTGTCTGTAGGGCTGTTGTGATAACAGCAAAATTGAAATACCGCGTTATTGGCCAAGCCTAACATGGAGGATGGCAAGTACCGCAACAACCGCAATGTTCATACTTTACCCTTCAGGGCGTGTTAAATTAATAAGTTAGTGCTTCAAATATTCCACAAGCATAACGAGCTCTTTAACGGTTCAAGGATGGATCGCCATGGGCTGTACTTGAGTTGACTTCTAACTTTGAAGCTGTAAGTGTTGCCATGTTTTGTGTTGTTTTGTACTTTAGCTAACTTGGCGTTAGCTTATTACGCGGCTAATGTGACTAGCAGGCTCAGCAACGTGATACAGAATGTTGTGATACTGGGGGACAGTCGAGAGAAACTGTGTGCACAGTAAGCCTCTTCTGAAGCTCACTAAATAACGAGTGAAGTGTGTCCAATGCCTGCAGCTGTTTTTAATGTTGCATTCTGTGGAAATTTAGTTACGTTACTACAGTGCTGGTGTTGTTTAAAGTGTTCATATTATGCTCATTTGCAATTGCATCATTTATTTAGGGGTTGTACAAGAACACATTTACATGATTTCCTTTTTTTCATTACTGCAGCACCTCTTTTCACGCTGTGTGCTGAACGCTCTGTTTTAGCTATGGAGTGATGCATCTCACCTCTACAAGACTTTTGTTGGGATTTGCACATGCACAGTACCTAGTTAAGGACCACTAGCCAATCAGAAGCAGAGTAGGGTGGGCCCTGAAAAGGCTGGACTACAGTCGAGTTGTTTTCAGGCAGTTCAGAGCAGTGTTTTCTGTAAGTTGCCCCGTGTATCATCAGCTTAAGTCTACAGCCACACTAGGGGCTCTGTACATTGGCACAGTGGGGTTTTTAGCTAGCATGCAATAATTTGCTAATTAGCAGTAAACACAATGTTTATGAGAATGTCATTGGTTTAGCAGTTATTTGGTCAAAAACTACAAAATTAAGTTTTGATCTGATGATGGCGCTAGATGTTGAGTCAGTCAATAAAAGGTATTACAATTCATCCTGAGGGAAACATGAATGTTTACTACCAAATCTCTTGACAATCCTTCCAACAGTTGTGATTTAGCAGTAAATAATAACTAACTTGTAAGTAATTTATCGTATCGTCAGTAAAACTTTTGACTGGTGAAAATGCTCCATACAACAGAAACCAAAATTGCATTGTGCTTCTAAATCTTTGTCTCCCTGTGTGACCCAGTAGAGATTCAGACCAATAATTCAGCTTCTTTTTTTGCAAGACATTGTCCTGAAAAAAAATATACATAACCAAGCAAAAGCTCAGATAGTGTCACATGGTCCCAGTCATTGCAACTAACGTAACCAGAATTGGTCTGAGCCTTTTGAGGTAACTGAGTGGTTCAAAAAAAAAAGAAAAAAAGAATGGACACACAAAAAAGAGACATTCATCCATCCAGCCATCCATCATAACCGGTACTACGGTGAAGCCAATTTCCACAAAGCTGCTAAGCTGATTGAGGCAGACCAAATCTGTTTCACCAGCTTACATTCCTTCAAAATGGCCATCTCACTTCCAATATCACGGGCTTTTACTGTTCCCCATTCCCCTGGCTCAGGCTGAGAGTTAGCAAGGCTTAGCTGGATGAAACACTCCAACAGCCCAGTTCTCCCCTGGAACCCACTGATATCTCTATAGCACAGCCTCTCCCCACATAGCTACACTTAGTTGGTTTATTTACTCATGCTATTATTCTTTGTTTTGTCTGTTTCATTTTTTGTTTCATAACAATATTACAACCATTAGGATGTAAACTATAGATTTATGTGCATTCTGATGATTCTATGCACACAGACACACTCTAATCACAGCGTCTGTACACACACACACACACACACACCTTGGCAAAATGCACAGGCAGCACTTAACCACAACACCTTCTACTGGAGTAGATTAAATTCACACAAGGCCTCTTTGAAGAAGGAAATTGGACAGATAAGAAACAGATTTCTATGAAAGAAGCATGTGAGGGGGCCTATAGAGAGAGAGCGTGAAAGTGTGCATTGGAATTAGTTGCTCACCTGTAAGCTTGCTCTTGCCTGTGCCACTTTACATACTGTGTTCATATACATGATATATCAGTCTGTTGTCATTTATTGTGTCATATTGCCTTCCCCAGTCACTGTCTCTCTTTCTCTCTGTCACACTTTCTCTGTCATTTTGCCACAACAGCAAATATCCTGTTGGCCCAGGCTGCAGGCTGCTGTTGCTGGTCTATCTGGCCCTGGGATCGATCCGGCTCCAAGCCGAGGCCTCCCATTCATCTCAGAGCCATAAAATGTGATTAGTGCTGACTACAGCACTGCAGGGAGATGGGCTGATAGGCCTGATAGCCTCAGATAGGCTGGGTTGGACACTCTACAGGAAGACAGCAGCAACAGCATGCTGTGGATTCATCCTTGTCGTTTTCTTCTTTTCCCACCCCTTTTATTCCCTTTTTCTTTTTTCTCTTTTCTTACTCTCATCTTTGTCAGTCTCTTTCTCACTCCCTCTTTCTATCTTACTCCCTGTGTCTTTACATTTGCTGTCTTCAGACTGTCTCTAAACTTTATCTCTCTTTTTTTTGTTTGCTTCATATCTAAGCCTGACAAGCTTGTATGCGCATAAATTACATAGCAGCAGTCAAACTTAAATGCCAATACTGTCAGTTTTACCTTCTACCCTCCTGCAAAGCCTCCATCTCCGTGAAGCCACACACACTGTACACACATACAGTGTATCTCTGTGGCATGTGACCACATCTGTCAGCCAATCACGGGGCTCGGAGCTTGCTAGTGGTAGAATCAAGCTTGGAGGCTGCGACAAGATGTGAGGTAGGAAACAGAAGACTGCCTCAATTCTGAGAAGAAACATCTGTGGTGGCGTTAGGGGCACCAATTTCTAATGCACTGAGATGTGTCAGAGGACACTCACGGAGGAAGGGTGACAGTTTGGATGTGTATGACTCTAGACTACTGACATCATGAAACCATATCATACCTAAACATAGCATTATTTTATCGAGGAACATTTTCTGCTCACCATAGTCTTGTTGAAATGCAGTAGCTTCCAAAAGAATAATGTTCCAGGGGAAACACAGAATCTTTAAATGGGCTAAATTACTATTATTAACTTCAGTTCTAAGGTGGCCAACATATATTTTATGCGCGGAAAAATTAAGAAGTTCCGCGGGACCCAACGCAACTCACGCGGGTGGTTTTAACTCTGCTGCGGGCGGGAGCGGGCGGTTAAAAAATATACTGCGGGTCCCACAGTAGCGCTGATAAGATGGAGTCAACAAACGAAAAGAAGAGTAACGCGAGTGCATACGGCTGCTCCCGAGAATGTACTGCATGGGTCTGACTCGAACTGGTGACCTCGGATAAGGAAGGCGGATTCACTGAAAAAGAGGCTAAACACGGTGGCCACTGGCGTCGGTCACCATTGCGTTTTAAGCTGGGAGTGAGGTTTACTCACTGCACAGTCTCACTGGCTTCCGTCCACAGAGGCTTATGCAAAACAGCAAGGCAAGTCTGAAATTTGGAAAAATTCTCAGTTTGAATGCAACGATTTATGTAGGCCTAATTTATTCTGAACGTTTAGCATACCCCAAACATACGTGCGCTTTTTTACTCTGCATGTCACAATGTTTGCGGGTGCGGGCAGGAGTGGATACACATGTTGCGGGAATGGGCGGTTGAGTAACATAGATGTTGCGGGAGCGGGAGGTAATGGTCACAAAATCAGCGGGAGCTGGATCAAGAAAACAGTCCCATGCAGGTCTCTAATTCACTGCACTTGGTAGTTATTGTTGATTGCGACAATTTAGCACCCTTAAAGTAGAAGTCTGTGTGTGAAATGGAATATGGAAGGGAATTGGGAGAGAAGCCCCTCTTAAAGATTAATGGTAACACTATTCAGGACCATAGTAGCTGACCTGTGTCTCACGGACGTTCTCCACTGTGAAGTTGAACCAGACTCTGAAGCGGGGGTTGCAGGTGTCAGGCCGGATGAAGAGGTCAAACTCGAACTCACTGATGTAGTCCACACGGCCGAGGTTCCCTGCAGAGGCAGTGAAACAGCTTAATTAGCATTAAGTTTAACTGAGCAGTCCACAACACAGAATTTCGTCGTTATTCCTTAAAGTTAACAATCAGTGGACTCAAAACAATACAGACAGACAAAATGATGCTATAACACAACACGGCCTCACTTAAAGCAATACAGACCAACAGTTGGGGTTGTTTCAGCCATCCATATCTGACACACTATATATTACCCACAGCAAAAAGATCCAGATGATCAGTAGAAGTATAATTAATCCAGTGGGACCTATTTCCCCGCTTCCCAATCTCAAAGCTGTCTATAAGATGAGTGGATAGTACATGATTGCATGATATGCATTCTAAATATAGGCAGTGTCTGTATCTTCTGATTTATATGTGGACACATATGTTGTGGAGACTTTTGTGGTGCATGCACAAATAATGACTGTCAGAGTCAAAACACAAAGATGATGAGGGGGGAGAGTGGGTTAGCCTTCTTGTTGGAGCTTCACAGAAAAATGACAAATTGACAGCTTACTTTAACTGAGTACTGTGCTTAACCCGTTACATGAGACCAGTCAACTCTGTCATTTTAAATGCTGAACTGATATGCTGTATTTACAAGCAGCTGTTCAAGAGTTAGGTTTGCTGGCAAACTAGGCAGACCACAAGGGCAACTCTAAAACTCTACATCAGGGTACTGTTGACCACCTGTTGGCACATAGTACCATAGCAGCAGCACGCACACACAGACACAACTGATTATAGACAGATGGGCTAACTACCACACTGTCAAAGTAGATCCCTCTCCTTCTGCCATCGGACAGAGCTAATCCACTAGTCAGCTTGCAACACACAAACACACACATTGCTTTGCTCCACTGAAGCTACCCACAGAAGGGCTATCATTAGTTTATATAATACTGCAGAAAACTACAAGGTGCTCTGAAATATAAACGAGAGCAGTACTTCAGTTTAAAATTTTATATCTGCAGTGGTATTTTCAACATTTCCAATACAGCATGGAACCGTAAGACACAAGCAGTGAGAAAGAAATTGTAAGAGGTTATTGTGTGACAAAAAACTGATGACTGATCCGTATTTACATTTGAAGCCTGCTCCTGCAGCTAGCGGACTAATGGTGAGTGGCGTCTCATTCCAGTACACTGGTCCCTGGAGAAAAAAAAAGTTTCTCTCTGCACACCGCTACTCCGGCTGATTAAGGAGTGGCTGAGCTGTGCTGAAATATTAAACTGTTATTCCTTATCCATTCATTCATACAGACTAATTTTATATTCAAGGAGCATATACAACATAAGAATGCAAGGTTAGACAACAATAAAAGAAAGACGGAGAGGTGTCTGGGGGAGGGAGAGACCAGAAGTGTATATGTTGACAAATAATATTATATATAAATTACATGAGTTGAGGCAAGACTTAAGCCTCTGTCTTTTTGTCTATATACTATGTCAGAAATTACATGTGAGAATAAGCTCCCGCCTGTTAGTTATTGACATAACAGCGTAAAAATTATTCTACAATAAAAGTGTGAAATAAACTGCATGAACTACCCATTTAGATAGCTATCTCAGGCATATTTAATGAGCACCACTCAACATAGACAATAAGAATTCAAAGAGGTCCAGTTACAGAAAATTTCCCGAAGCAAAGGTCCGGAAATTCATAACAACTAACTTGCGTAATAATTCAGTGCCTTAACGTATAGTTGTATCAACATATGTTTTTAGTCAACAACTGACAAATATTTCAACAATATTTACAGTCAGTGTTCACATTAAATTGGATAACTACTCTAATTATAAATTCTAAATTTAAGTAAACTAAAATAAAGTGCTTAATTTCAGAAAAAGATTAAATAAAAAGCGTAACTTGAAGTGATGAAGTGTAGTCTCAACCAATTTTATAATAAACACTCAACATCATGTTAACAAATGAACAGCTTTAATGCCTCCTATTACCTTTCATTCCCTCTTTTATGCCACTTTCTCTTGTTCAGTGATAAATGTGAGCTCTGGCTAGGATTGGACATATATGAGCTATTCTGGTTTTAAACTGCCCGTGGGAAGAATGTTCATGTAAGTATGTAAATGTACATCTATACATTCTTGATTAAAAGCCATGTCAAATCTCTTTTCTCTTTCTTCTCCTCTCTCCGTGTGTGTTTCCAAAACGTGTATCTCACAGATTTGATTGGCTGAGCAGCATCACATGAGCCGATTGGAACACATGCAATTGGTCTGTGAGTTTCCCGTGCTGCTAAACCAGTACAGTAAATGCTAGAAAAGCTGTGCAGGCAAAAATAGAAACGCTCCGTCACCAGGTAGTACTTCTCAATAATAAATTGGCTGTAGGTCGGGGGGGGCGGAGAGGACGGCGCCTGGGTCCGGTTCTGGGCCGCGGTCCGCCAATTAGTGACCTCTAGAAGTCTACATGTGAAAAACCTATAATGTGTATTTATCACTTAGCTCATACAGTATTAAGGCACGGGAAGTACGGACAAAATTCATCTTCATATAGTTTTTTCCTTACGTATTCAATATCACAAGGTGAATTTAAAGTACGTTTTTTTAAATGTTGGAAAAAAAATTGTTGATGTATTTATGATCTCACATTCTATTAGATTTTGATTAATTTTAACTCATCATTAATTTAGCTATGACAACAGTGAACCACAATATCCTCATATGAGATCTTTGCTGTGATATCATTACAAAGAGACAGATGATTTAGTTGATGACTGAGTTATCGTGCAGCCCCTAGTTTGTTTTGCACAGTGGCTGGCTAGCTAAGAAGTGGCAGCCAGGCAGGGACTTGCTTTTTGGCTGGTTGGCAATGCAATTCCGAGCCATTGAAACTAGATAAAGCCAAGAGCAGGCGGCGGGTTGAATCAGACCCAGCTGCACCTAGCAAGCACTGACAAAGAGATGAGATAGACATCAGAGCAGCACCTGTTCCAGACAGATGTGTCATCGAATCGATCATCTCTCCTACCAACATCACAGCTATTCACAGAGCTGACACGGCCAAATACAGCCTATTAGACCAAGTTGATAATGGCCTCCAAAGGTCATCCCTCCTATCAGAGTCCTAATAACCCTATTCAGTGATGAAAACACATCCCTTCTCTGAGGGCACTTCATTGTCTATATGGGGTTAAATGAGTGGGGGGGGTTGATTTAAAGTGAGTAAACACGTTTAAACCATTATCAGAAATCCATACATTGATTTGTGAAATCTCCACTGTGAAAATCATCCTTACAACATTATAGAACGTCAATACAGTGAACAGGAAATTAACTGAAAATGCTGTTATCGGACTGGAATGGCTGCATAGCATTCACACTATGAGTGAAAACTATGGTATGCTGTTAAGCAAGAAGGTTTGACAGGTTGCTACAAATGCTGTCAGAGAGAATTCAGAAACAAACAAATGTAGCTGTAATTGACTTTTTACGAAAGAAATTCATATATAAAGGTGTTTTGCTGTCACATATAACGAAAAGATTTTGCAAAACATCACAGTAATTACAAAAGGAAAGCAGGAAAAAATGCAACTACTGCTAGCCGGTTGCACAGCACAATCAAGCAGTATTCATAGAATTAAGCATGAATTGGGTGTAAATGAAGCCAATAGACTGTGTTTGTGTTTGTCATCTCACAGAAATTCATTCACAACAGAACTCTTTGAGGAAAGTGTGACAAAAGACTACTAGAGGCACCTTGTGAGGCCCTCTGGCTGCCTGTGGTTGCGCTCACTGAGACAGTGAAAACTGATGTGCACAGCCACCAGCAAAGAAACTGCTTGTGTGTGTGTGTGTGTGTGTGTGTGCGTGCATGCAAAGCAGAGCTATTTTTTTCATCGTCAAAAACAGCTGCATGGAGGCCCCTCCACCACACGGAGATCTGTAGGCAGGTTAGCAAAGTTGAGCAACATCAAAAGAACCCCTCATGCGCTGCTCATATGCAAAGGGCAGGATTCAAAGCAAGCTTTTGATTGGTGCACAAACCTTCACCTTTAAGGTCTGCAAATTGTTTTAAATTTAAACACAGTTATGTGGTTGTGTGTCAATGCTTAATATTACCCACTGATTTTTAAAATTGATTGATTAAAATAATGATTAAAATATCTTTACAAACACCTTTATCTCTAATTGAGAAAAACCCCAAAGAAACGAATACACATACATTCATGGTATCAATGTTACTGGCCAAAAGTCTGCAGAGGAGCCACAAGATAGAGACCAAACTAATATCTGTCTGCTTCTGCTTGTGAATACTGTAGCATGGGTAGCAATAGACAGCAGCCATGGGCGGCTGCGTTATTGAGCCTGATGCTTGAAGGCCTGACGTGAGAGATGGCTGTAGCCTCAGCGTTAGAATTACATGTTCAGCCTGCGGAGCAGCAGGGATATGACACGCCATTGATCCCCCTTTTAATTTTATGGTGGCTACCTCCAGATTCAAACGCTTTGGTAGGCTGGTAGCCTGATCTTTTTAATCAATCCTATATCATTTAGTATTTAACTACCATAAACAGCCAAGTGATTTTTCTGAAAAACTCTCTGAACACTTTAAAGATAAACTAGATAATGCAAAGATAAGTAATGCTGAGTGTGAATGTTGAAAAGAAATGCACTGTACACCAGATTTTTTGATTCTTCATGGAACAGACAGACTGTATTAGTGTAAGTGAAGCTAATGAACTACAGACTGAGAGAAGATGAGAGGAAAGAGGAAAAAAGACAATTTCTGGTGCTCGAGATCTCTGGCATAATTCCTCTTGAGTATCATCGCTCTCCATATTCTTCTTCAGTGGTGTCTAGGCAAGTTATGTTGAATATCAATCCTTGTCCTTGAGGGAAAACTAGTACAGCGTTTAGACATTAACAAATTGGTTTTCAACATTTACAAGAGCTTAGTCCTGCTGGTGCAGCCCAACAAAACACAATTCCTGGTTCTGAACAAGATTTTACACATGACAGCCTCTCCTTGAGGAAAACCCTGAACAAACCCCTCTGTCTCTCTCTATATTTGTCTGTCTTCATCTGATTCATCCTCTCCTTCTGTCTCTTTTTCTCAAACTCTCTCACACACCCGTGAAAACTAAATGACAAAAAAAGCAAAAAAAGAGGAGAAATATTTTTCAAGAAGAGTGGAAATCACATAAAACTATATGTTCCTGCTGAAAACAAAAGTGTCTGTAAAATGGGTATGGAACCTGCATCATTACACAGGGCCATAGGCAAGTAAACAGGGTGCAAACATGAGGTGGCCAAGTGAACAGTCAGTCATTCACACATGGGCTCACACACTCTGTGTGCGTGTGTGCATGGTTTTGTGTGTGTGTGTGTGTGTGTGAGAAAGAAAGAGAGCGCTGGAGAGGGAGCAGAAGAACCTGGCTAATGTAATCCCATTATGGAGGTACAAGAGGGAGCAGTCACAGTGCTCAGCCCACACAATGGGCCGGCCTGCAGCCTGTAGCTATCCACTGGATGGATGGTTTCTGCCATGCAGATGGATCATCGTACAGCCGCAGCAGGCCTGGCTGCCTCAGGCCCGAGGTGCAACTCACTCACACAACCAGCCATTAGAATGGTAATAGGCAGTTGTTTCAAAATGAAATCTGCTTCCTACTTAGCAGACGTGTGGGCTGTCATGTCCTAAATCTTACATATATTCACTCACATCACATTAATTGTCTGTAATATGTATAACCAGGAAAAAATACATTAAATTCATATTTATGTATAAGAACAAATGTTTTGATGTAATTAGTTTTGATGTACCAAAATTAACAATCCCTACATGCCTGCAGCGTAGTCAGTGCCCAAAAAAATCACCCCTCAATCCACTACACACACACACACCCACAGCACATAATACATTCAATTTCTTTTAGCTGGCATAGGCAAGGCCACAACAGTGCTTAAACACCAGACTAGAGATTAAAAGAGTGCTGTACTGCTGAGGAAGAACAGCCAGGCACCTTTTTAAACTTATTTTTTGCTGTGGTCCGTTTCATTATTGGAAAACACATCAGTTTCCCCCCCGGCTGCGCTGCAGTGTGAGGAGGATTCCTGGACACAGAAGAGGGGGACTGATAAAGATAGAATTGATTCCAGCCAGCAGCAGCGGCAGCCATAGTGAAGGGGTCTCAGTTTAGACCTGCAGCTAAACGTCTGTTTTTTCTCTGTCTCTCTCTCACTGTCTCTCTCTCCCCCTCATCTAAAGGCAAGTTGTCACCGAGGCAACATCAATCTCCTGCCTCATGACTTCTTAAAGCCTGCCTTCTCCCCTGATGCCCTATCACTTCATCTGCAGGCAAGATTAAAGAGGTCACCTCCAAGTTTCCACAATCTAACTACCTAACAGGTATACTAAACTGCAGTCTATCTTATAAAATAGTTAAACGGATGAGTTTAGATTTTTGTTTCAGGTCAGTCTTAATAGAGTAGTTTGACATTTCAAAAAATACACTTAAATGAGAAGATTTATGCCATGTACAGTAAATATGAAACTACAGCCAGCAGCCGGGTAGCTTAGCATAGCATACAGACTGGAAACAGGGAGAAAAAAGCTAGTCTGGCTCTGTCAAAGCACCTCTGAAGCTTACTAATTAACAAGTTATAGACTGTTAATCTGTGAAAAGCGAAGGGTAAAAACAACAAGGGAAACCTGAAGGTGATGAAAAAACACCTTTAATATTATGCTCACATGTGATATGTAAGTTGAAAGAGCAAGGAAACCGTCTGTGGAAACGCAAAGAGGGAATTTAGTACTAAAAAGAGCATGGCTGGGCAATATGAACAATATAAACACTGACTGCAATAGAAAATGTAAGTGTGAAACTTTAATATACCATTAATAAGTAGTAAATAACTTACTAACAACCAATCCTTTAAATGTAAAGAGCTGTAGTGGATAAACGAGGTAAGAAGCTGTCGGGAATGTGGAGATACCGTTTGGGCATGAAGTGAATGGCACAGTCCTAAACAGGGCTAGGCATCGCATTACTTAAGCTCAACATGAAATAGATAGATGGTGTATACTGTTCAGAAACTGATTTGTTGAAGACAGTGCCAACAAAGACAGGATATATCACAAACTAAGTTTATTACTCAAAGCATCACCACATGATAAGGTACGCATAGTGCAAGCACTTATACTCCCATCAGAAATTAGACCCATCCCCTGGTACGAGAACCGATGTTGTCAGAGAAAAACCTCAGCAACAAACAACATGTTACTAAGATTTGACTCTTTTAAATGTCTGTACTTTACTAAGAACATGGTCTGTTTAAAAACCATAGCCTTGACTGGGTGTTCTGCTATCCACAAAAACGTCTGAATAAAAAGACGCGTTTTAATTTTAATTTAATATTTAAAATAATCTTGTCTGATGTCTGATACAGACACACAATAAGTGCTTGTGATTTTGTAAACATTGTGTGGAAATTGTTGTGAAAATAATCTTAATATACACAAAGCCAGGATAAGAGTAGACAATAAGACAGGACAATGAGGGGGAAAAAATCATATTGTTATGAGTCCATCCATGCTCCAGTGAGCTCCTCGTTTCAATATAGATGAAGAAAGCTGGGCCCGAGGACAGCAGTGAGATATGCAGGCAGCCCACACATATCTGATGATGTACAGGCCTGCCTGCACATTCTAAAGAGAACACATTTTCTAGCTAGCCTTTTATAATTGTATTTTTTTCCGTCCAAAAGACCCTAGAGCTAGACTGGTATGCTCCATCTGAAGCGGTTGGTGTAGTAATGGGTCATAGTGATGCATTCATACTGGGACTGGCTTAATTGTATTATCAATCTCATCCAGACAGTGCTTTAGCCCCACAGCTCTGGACATGCTACTGTCAGACACTGCATTAGTATTGGAGAGTGAACCATGAGGAATTGCAATCTTAACTTTCATCTGTTTCTCAAGCCTAAAACGGTGGGTTAGCTGGTTGGATGATGTTTTTATCAGAATTCGGGCACCGCCATCCCTCGGTTCTCGCCCTCTCTCCGTGACTTCCTTTCTGTCTACCCATCTGTCTGTCACTCTCCGCCTCTCTCTCTTTATCTTTTGCTTTTGGGATGTCCAGTGCGTTGGTGGCCATTGAGTAAATACAAGTCTGTTCCAATTTCATGCTATCTTTTAACAAGTTAATTATGTTGAGCCCTACAAAGACTGAGGACAGACAGAGGAGGTGGCGGCACTGGCAAAGGGACAACTGCCCAGGTCGGCTCTTCTATCTTGTTTTGTGTCTTCTTCGCCAAGCACTCTCTCCCTCATCTCTTCTCTTCTTCTCTATATTCTCTTGGTGCAACTCCCTTCTTCCTTTGCTCTCTTCCTCAGTAGTAATCTTTCCAGCGGCTCCAGTGGTTGGGGAGAGTTTGGAGATAAAAGCGTAGGGAGCTGAGGAGTCCTTGGCAAGCCTAAGGCAAGGAGAAGGTCAACGGGCCTGCTAAGAAGGGCTGTTATCATCTTGGTAACATGTTATCGGAGAGCCTGCAGTAGTGTTTATTTACAGTTATTGCTCCCTCTGGGTGCACACTTCAACGCCTGGGGCTGATTGCTCTATAATGAGTTCAGGAACACAGGGAGCCGATGCAAGAAAAGAAGAGAAACAAGGGAGGCAAGAAATCACTGGCCAATAACCAATAGGTCAGCAAGAAAAAAATAAAGGAAAAACAGAAAATGCCGGTCATTGAAAATCCAGGAAAACCAGACAAAAAGCAAGTGTATTCTTCTACCCAAGACAGTTTTTCTTTAGGGTGCCTTTGTCCTGCCATTCAAAAGCAAACAAATCACTCCAAATGGGACAACCATTACTCAAATAAGGTAAAGACCATTTAATCCAGTACAGCATTGAATGACTCTTGAACTGGAGTCGGCGATATTTATTCTAAGGAAGGACCACTGTCGGACCTAAACAATTGATTTCCATCTCTGATGTCCAGAATATCTCCTGTAATTGACTTTGCCAGTGGTGCTTTTTCTGTATTTATTTTCTTGACCAGTACAGCATTGTGTGTGCTAATCAGATTGGTCCATATTTAATGGGCTGAAAGGTGAAGAGGCAAGAGTGAATCCCAGAGTTGGGCAAATCAGGATGTCTATAAATCCGAGGGTGGGTTTTTCAACAGTCAGGAGCACTGCAGAGGAAATCTCTCATTGTGGAACAGCTTTTCAATCTAGGGAATTACACTAAGTGCTGCTACTGTCAATGCAATGCCAGCTTTTCAGAAAGAAAAAAAAAGGAAAAAGGAAAAAGGAAAAGGCAGTACTGAATGCCATTCAAAAGCTTGGCAGAAGATCAAGGAGTTTTTCAGCAATCATTTAGCCAGGCACTGTACCCAGCCATCGTGCAATTAAGAGAAATTAACATACGGAGCAATAAATATATATATGACAAAGTCACAAAGTACGAATATTAAATACATTTTTCTAGAATATACCATAAAAGCAAATCCATCCTATGACAAGCTAATCCCTTTTTATACCATCGGATATGGGAGATTAAGAGACATCATTTGGTAATTCAATTTAGACATAATTCATCAGAAAAGAGAGCAGGGAGCTTTTTGGGATGAAGTTTCTCCATCACAGCAGGAGGCTCCACATGATGCCAAGTTCATGATGCAGAGATGATAATAACTTAATTTAGAAAGAAACGACTCCAAACATCACTGCATCTTTACATCTCTGCATTACGTTGTGGTTAAAGTCATACGAAGAATCAGATGGGACAGTGTGCTCAAGAACTGAAGCACTGAGAGACTCTCACAATCAACAGTTATGCGCTTATTATAAGCTTTTAAAGTGAAAGTAGTTTTCATTGTTACAAATGCCATGCTGTATCACAGAAATTAAGTTTATTTTGTCTTAGTTGCAAAATTATGTAATGGTATGTACCTATGTGTCTCCCAGTGCTACTTTCACCTTCTATAAAAATGCTTTACTACACTGCGCCCAAAGTGGTGAATCCAAACATTATAAACATCTAAACCTAATTTATCTCCCTAACTGTTTCCAACAAATTCTTAAAATACAAAAAAATATACCAGAAGAAGCATAAGAACTTTAGTTGTAGTTGTGTGTTTCTTAAAGGTGCACTACCCTATATTTTTATGTGAACAATGTGTCAATTGATTATGTGTAATGTGAAATGGGTCGCTCCCAATGACACACAGAACAATAACTTCACTCTACAGTTCTCTCAGAGTATTTAAGCAACTTTAACTTTGCTACTTTATTGTTTTGCTCTCATCAGCATTGTTCTCAGACACAGGCAGCTATTTTCAGTTTTTAAAATGCTTCAATAAATCTGCTGTGTGCTACCTGCCCAGTAACACACAATAAACAAAGTTAGGAACTAGCTGTTGAACATAGTAGAACATTTAGGAGCCTAAGAACCAATATTTTCCACAGAAGTTGGCGAACGTAAAAACAGAGCTAAAAGAGAGTGAATATTCAATTCAATTCAGTTTTATTTATATACAGCCTATTCACAATTAAAGTTACTTCATTGCACTTGTCATATAGAGCAGGTCTATACCGTACACTTTGTACCACTGGACTTATAGCATCTTTGTAATATTGGACTTATATTCATCGGGACTTACTTTTATAAGGTGATAATATGTACATAGTGTTTACAAGTTATTGCATTGCCCCCAAGGTTAAGCAGATTTAACGTAATGCTCTGTGGAAATTGTAGTTGTAGTTAACTCCAAATGTTTTATCTACAAGACCCTGAATCTTTAGAATTTTTCTGTGGAAGTGTAAAGTGTTTGTACTAAGGATTCAAGCGGAGACTCCTGCCAGTATGAGTGCTTTTTCAGTATAGTATGTCATTCACAGTTGGATAACAGGTCCAGATAACTCTTCTTTTGCAAAATGCAACATGTATAAATGCTTTCCAATTAACCTTTTTGATTCAAATTCACAACTACAACAATTGAATACTACCGCTTTTTCAAGAAATTCAGTAAATAGTATATATTTGAAAATTAGGCTGAACAACATCTGAGAACACCTAAAAACTAGAACACATTCCAATATGTTCCCCATTAAGAGCTGTTTGAAACATCCACGGGAAAAAAAATCAGCAGCATTTGCCCCGAGGAGTGAATTTCAATACTGTTTACTTTGAGCAGCAGACCTACAAGATAGCTGCCTGGATTCAGACCAAAATCTATTCTATCAAAATTCTGCTCCTGTCAGTATTTCAGCCTTCACTGTATAAGCATATTCTGTACATGAATTTGTGTTATCAAACAAACCCTGGCACATCAATGAAGCTCATCTCACTGAGAGGTTTTCTAAATAAATCAGCAGAATAAACACAGGCAGCTTGAAAAACATGAACTGGTAAAGCATTACAAATCCTCGCCATTTTCCCAACCCGTACAGTCTTGCCTGGGATGAAAAATGAGACGTCTGCTCTGAAACTGTGTTTATAGTGTCAGGAATTGCTTGGAAATGAATTACTGGATGAATCACTGGAGCCTTGTGCGCGAAGCACCACTTGTCTAACGCAGAATTCTAGTTGCAGTAGTTTTCACTCATGACACACTTGTCTCACGATGCTAGAGGCAGGCCCTGAGCCAATGAATAGCGATGTCCCAAAGTACATTTATAACACAAAATAGCCTAAAGCTAGAATTTAAAAACAACAAAAACTTAAACCTGTTTGTGTCAAATCACATCCTATAACACGGATGAAACAATAACAGTGAAAATTGTTATGTTACAAATCATTTCTATTTCTTATACTAACCAGTATCTGAATATTCCTCCCTTTAACCTTTCCGGATCTCACAGCCAAACAGCGTATACAGTTGATAATCAAATCCTTTCATTACACCGAATTTCCAAAACTGCTTGCTGCTGCTAGCATTTGGTGACATTTTGAGAAGATGAGGTGCTGGCTGGGTCTCCTATGTACAGCTCATATCAGAGGCATCAACAATTAACTTACAAAACACTGAGGTTGATTGTACTACTTTCTGGCAGAGGAGGCATTGCCGACTAGCGCAACTGAGCCAATGTGTTCGCTCAGTGATTAGACATGACCATATGCAACAGGCCCGAATGTCAGACAGGATTATCGCTGTGTTTCATTTGCTCAGCATTTCATGCAGTCCTACTGATATCACTTCTCAACTCCGATGGCAAAACACTCCGTCAAGCCCCATGAAGCCATGTGATAAAGGCAGATAGTTGTGGTATGTAGTTATTATCATTCTCAGACTGACCACCTTTGAGTGTTTGTTCTGCTCAGACATGCAAATTAAGATAGAGAGGAAATAATAAACATACTGCCAATTAATTAAACCTGCAACAACTGATTTTATTGAGGGGCAGTAAAAACAGGCTTTAAAGGTCCAGTGTGTAATATTTCTGAGAATTTATTGACAGAAATGCAATATAAGATCCATAACTATGTTTTCAGTGGTGTATAAAGACCTTACATAGTAAACCGTTACGTTATTATGACCTTAGAAAGAGTAGTTTATATCTATAACCGTGGGTCCCCCGTCCATGGAAGTCGCCACGTCATGTTTCTACAGTAGCTGAAAATGGACAAACGGCGCTACAGAGCGTGTTTCATCACTAAGTTCGTTGTTCTACTTCTGGTAAAAATCAGGCAGTGTAGACACCTCATCACTACATTGAATACGTACGTTAGAAGAAGAAGTAACATAAATAGGTTTTGCATCGGAGCAATATTTTCAACCATTAGATGGCGGGTAAGAATATGAGACATAATATTGACATGCATTGACACAGTGTCTGGTTAGCTCAGTTGCTAAAGTGCAGGGCAGGGCGATATGGACCAAAAACTCATATACCAGTACTGTTAGGCAGAATTCATATATAAATATATATCGGTATTTTCTGCTAAGTAGGCGGGTGGGGAGGGGGGTTCTGTTTTAGTGGCCATGTTTTTACTATTTGCTAATTTTTTTTCTCCATCAGTAGTAAGCTGCATTAGTCGCCAACTTTCTTCCACCCGCAGCTGCACCGCATGTTGAGGAGGCATGTTGAGGACGTAGCTTATCAAAACAAAACCAACGTGGTAGCTAACGAAGGACATCTGACTGGTGTGTTCACTGTCGCTTTACCTGGTCCGCTCTTGTAAAATATCCTCCGTGTCGCTACTTGTAACGTAATCACTCTGTGTTTCTCTGATAAATGCTACAATGTGTCGCCTGTGTGGGCAGTTTTGGTGAGGGTCCATAATCACAGAGATTGTCAATGTTTGTATAAACGTCATCTATTATGTGGTTTCTAATGGACTGTGGTGCAGAAACAGTGACAATGTTACACACTCTTTACTTACATTGTTAATGTTACATAAACACATTGTTTTACTGAATAATTAAGTTTCTTAATATATATATATATATATATATATATATATATATATACATACACATATATACATACACACACACACACACACACACACACACACACACACGTCATTTCTTGGCTGGCCACTATCTGCTGTCTCAGAAGACAACACCTTTTGTGCTGTGTCAACCACCGTAGCTGTCCTACGCTCTTTCAAAGGGGGCGGTGGCAGAGTGGAAAGTTGGTGGCAATTCACAACACTCACAACTAGATGCCACTAAATCTTACACACTGAACCTTTAAACAGAACATAGACATGACCTTTTGGGCCCTATCTTACATCAGGCACAAAGAAGCACAAAGCTCAGTGTAGGTGTCATTACTTGTGCATATCTGCACATCCTTAACTGTAGGTGTGGTGAGACGTATTCTTTTTGCATTGCAATCATCAGGCAGCAGAAAGTAATTGCGCCACTGACCAACAAAAACCTGGTCTGAAGTCAATGGCACAGTATTTTTCTGTTATTCAAAGGGAGTAGTATTCAGATAGTAAGATGTGCTCACACAGGATAATCCACGGATTGGGTGGGCCTGGTAATAAAAATGAACACTCTGATTAGTAGTGGATGGGTTGTGGGTGGGTGAAATAGGGTGAAGCATCTCCCCATTAAGAGAGACACTGTGCACATTTATGCAAGTGCCAGCAAAGTCATTGCTAATTCAAAACTCACAACACTCACACAGGATCGGTCGGGATCTAATGTTAATTAAAGTTCTGTGTTCTTCTACACATCCAAAAGGTTTTACACACAGTCCAGGTACATAAAATGAAATGGTTTGGAGCAAAGCAGCTGTGCTCCTGATCAATCCTGAGCTCCATTAGAGCTGTCTAAAAATGTATTTCAGAAGCTAAAAGTTTAATTCTGTTTCTGTCAAGTTTATAACTACAGTTTTTAGTTTTGCTGCGACATTACTGCATGCATCGAAATGTTTAAAATTACTGACAGCAGCCTCTCTATTCAGTAAATAATATCGTTCTCTCTCTCTTTCTTTGCTGCGGGTCTACATCACACTTTCTTATTAATGGTATTAATTGTTCATATTTTGCCCCCAAAACACACCTATGATTAATTAAGAGGCTGAATGCAACCCGTTTGCACCTTGCGTCTTTCTTTGAAGATCCAGAGATCCAGTTTAACTAGCAGAAGTGGAGTTGAACATGTCCTAAATGTACTTTAGCCCATGCACTGTAGATTGTTTAAATAGGGCTAAGTTAAAATGACAAACTTGTCCTTTCCTACATCCAGCAGATACGGAGTAACACAGCATTCAGTTCGAGTTGTGTTTGTGTCTGCCTGATGGCAACCCAATGTTCACTCTCTTTTAGCTTTGTTTTGCTCTCCACCAACTGCTGAGGTAGACACTAACTTTGTCTGTCTCTCGTTTGGTGAGGAGCAGGTAGCGTAAGGTGAGTTTTGTTTTGCTGAAAACAGCTTACTGCTGAAAAACAAGCATTAGAGCAGTGAGAGTGAACCAAAACAGTAAGTCACAGGTTGGAAAATCAAAACAATGAGCTGTATGATGCTCTAAACACTCTTGAGAGCTGAGGGTAACTACAGAGTCTGTAGGTTCATTATTAAGAGCAATCCCTTTCACATACAAGAGGTCATGTGTTCTATTGTTAATATAAAAATATATAGTCGCTTTAGGGACTGCCTGTAAGTATTTGCGTTTGGCAACACCCCTGTTGGCAAGCTTCCCTCAGGGTCAAGCCAATATAACACATCCCAACTTACATGGCATGGTATGGCACATAAAAGGAAATAAAACTGACAAAATATGCCTGAAGAAAGCCAGAGATAGGACATGACGATAATAAAAAAAACACAATAATAATAAAGAGTAATCTCTTATGGATACAAATGGCCAATAAACAGCATAAATCAAAAGCAATGGTCTTGCCTACAGTCCCTAGACAACTCAAATTTATCTCCATACTTTGCTCCTGACTTAAAAGAAAGAGAGAGGAGAGAAAACTGCTAAAAGGGAAACTGGAGAGGCCATTTAGTGATTTGAGCAGTGAAGCTTCTCCGCTGCCAAGGACATGTAAGAGAGACAGAGAGACTGGGAGTGCCTCTCAATACATCAGATGTCAGGAGTGCTCCCTCCCACTCAGACGAATGGCTCTTCTTTTGGAAAGCCCATAAGAGTTACAGCAATCTAAGGTGGGTAAGCAACACAAAATAAATACAGTAAACGTCAAAAACGAACAATCAAAAGGCCATATGACTGCACAATACTGAGAAACATCTTAATGTGTGGGGAGTTGAGCATTACAAATAAGAATTAGAAACATTTTACATTAATGTTGAATAAAATAAAAGATGATGTAAAAAAATGTGTTTCCATTCTTCTGCCTCTCCTCCTGGCTTGTTTCATCAGAGAGGGAGGCGAGGCGAAGCAGAGAGCTGTATACTGCGGCAAGCTCAGGCCTCTCCAAGCCACTTATTCTGAGCATCTAGCTTGATTGTAAAAACGTTTCCCTCTTCTTTAATCAATGGAAACTCAACTATCCTGATTCATGGGGCACTCTGGAGTGCATAAATATCTTCTGACAAGCTTGACTGCGTTCTCCACCTACCAGCTCCAGACCACCAGCCACCAGCCACCCCAGTGTTCGTATTATTCTTTTAATCTGCACTTCCTAATTTATTTTTTTCGTCTTCCCAACCATATCTCTCTTGCTCTCTGTTTCAGTCTCTCTGTCTTTGCTCTGTAAATTTTGCTTTAGCTATGACTGTAATCAGTCATTCTTTAGAGTGACTGCGCAACTGCAACATGACAATTTCTGGGAGAAGATAAGGCCCGGGCAGATTAAAAACATTGTTCAGTGTTAGAAGAAAGGAAAAAGTAAATGAAAGGAAAAAAGCAAAAAGGGAAGAACAATGAAACCTTCATCATCAGTGAACACTGGAAACATTTTCAACATTCATCCTCATTACTTATCTCCAGGCAGCTTTTTTTGTCTTGTTTTTCTTTATCTCGACAATAGAGAAAATTTTTCTTCACCAATTATCATTACTGAGGGGTGCTTTAAAATCTGCAGAGCAAATCCATGAAGAGCTTGAGAGATTCCATAAGGTAATGTCAGAGGTTATTTTAAAGAAACTGTTGTCATAAAACATAAACACAGGCATTGCCCTTATTTTCACTTATATCTGACGACCATCTGGCCAGTGGCGAGGGCTCACTCTTCTTACTTAATAGGTTTTATAGTGTGCCAGATAATGTACTGTAAAATTAGCCACAGTCACACTATCAATATTCAACATACATCACAGGCTAGAATTTTAGTTTCCTTAAATTTTTGGCTATTTATTTATATTTATTTGCACATTGCAATTCATTGTGAAGCCACTGAAAAACTGTCCAGTGTCAGTAGATTGACTTTGGTAACTGCCTGTACTAGGCTTGCATTTTTTGTGAAGTTTCAGTTGCCAATAGCTCTGGAGAGTGGTTTCACACTTGTTGCAACTCACAGCCATAATCTCTCATTTAAGACCTGCATCCAAGATTTTTTGAATTGGGGTACTGCAGAGGCAAGGGTTTGTGTATCTCTGCCGTGTTCCTGCTTGCTTGCATATTCTTGCCAACATTATTGCCAGGTGATTGACACTCACTGGCACTCGAGTGTACTTTTTTTAGATGATGTCCTAATCTAGCGATAACCTAAAAAACATATGGCCCACGGTTATTATACTTACCAAACAGCGTCAACAGCGGAGGCAACTGGTGAAGGTAAAAAGCTGGTGCATTCGGAGGTAGGGATGAGATGTATTTCTCAGGGCCCACACAGGGCAGAGAGGGTCGCCAGGCAGTTCATACATAAACTTTAGTTAGCTCCGCATTTCACAGGTGTCTTTATTTACGGAGATACCTGCTCAAGCCATTCCTCCATGGTAAGGCCTCCAATTTGGAGTGTTCATTTCCATTATGTATGGAGTTTCCAGCTAGCCAGTTTGCTAACGTAACTTTCTAATCTGATCACGTCTGTTGAAAGGAATTCAACGTCATGGCCATTGTACACGCTCATTATAGCACTACTATGAACCAATCTGATCGCTGGATTTGAGCTACCCGTTTTATAACACTGAATAATCTCTCTACAGACTAATGTCTAAACAAAGTTTTGTTCAATCAAAATACAATGTGAAGGGGATAATGAGTGAATAAGAAAGAAATAGGAGACTAATGCTATACAAAACTGTTTAAATTAATTAAGACATCTGATGAAATGTGACAGAAGATTGGTATGTTCCTTCAGCAGTTACGTCAGTAGGTTAGATAAGACATCCATAAGTTGTGTATTTATGAACATTGTTCACCCAGATCTATTGTCATACTGTACAATCACGGTTTTTCCAATCTTATTTAACGCATGATTTTCTCAGATCAACGAGCTGTGACAAGATACCCAAGTCAGGTTAGTAACTCAGAGAAACAAAAATATGCAAGTCTCAAAAGGCCTTGACTATCTGCGCCCCAACTGACTAACTGACTAAAATACCGGTGCGTGCATATCTGTTCTCTAGTCTGCCGAATAAGTTGGATTTTATTGAGTCAATTGATTGTAGAGCCAGATGAGTCTATGAGTTTTGCTTATCAATGGACCCCATTAAACACTTGTCACCCCTGGGGGATTTCTTTGACCATGCAAGCCATTGTCAGCAGACAGCAGTCTGACTAATCAATGAGTGCTTAATTACATCTGGTGCATGGTCCAGAGGTGCAGTAAAACAATATGCCCGCACTGTCAGTGTCATCCTTTGTAGAGACAGATGGTACTTTAGTCTGCGACACTGCGAGGATGCACTCACAAAAGAATTTGGGACTTAGCCGAAAATGTCAACAGTTGGAGTGTGTGACGAAACAAATGTGACAAGACAAGATAAGAATGTCATTTGGATTTCACTCTAAAAAACAATTAGGCTTCTCTTATCACTTTCATGAATCTCTGCCTCTTGACACAATACACAACAATAGGCCAAGACTTAATGTTTACAGATTAACAATATCTTCTATTCTCTACCATCATTTTGCATTGTCCTAAGTAGCATAAAAAGATGATCTCCACAAGTAAAACTCTATTTGCATATGGGGTTTAATGGAAATTTGCATACCACTCTTTACACAGTCAACTAAAGCAATAAACAAGGTTTGCAATGGCGTTTTAAGATAGTCATAACGTTGAAGTTCTACTGTACCAAACACTAGCTGGGGTCATCATCATACTGTATGTTATCTTTAAGCAGAAACGGGAAAAAGCTTTTAATGGCTTAGAATAACTCTGTGTCAGAGGACCTGTTGGCTGAGACACCTACTGTATGTAAATCTGTAGGCCATCACTGACTTGATCAGCATAAGGCTGACAACAAAGTGAATTAAGCCCCATCTAAATGTAAATTAGGTTTTATACCTTTGGCAAACAGCTTACATAACCAGTATCTATTTTAATAAACCAATTAGATTTTATTCTGTGCTATAGTAACGCAACATAATCAAATCTGTGCTTTGGGAAAATGTACATAGGATGCAGATAGCTGTCGACCACAGGAAGCAAAAAGGGGGCACAAAACCTCACTGAGTAATAGGTCTGCATAAATTTCAAATGAAAACGTCTGCTTGAAATACTGTGTTACGTACATTCAGTCTGGTTAGAGAGGAGCAAAATAGACATAGGCTGTCATGAAAGACCATTTCAGTAGCTTTGAGAAATATACATGCCTATCCAACATGCAATACATGTGGCAGCAGGACCTTACATACTGGTCTCCAATTTCCTTCCTGTCATTGGTATTGCGGATATCAGACTGATTGTAAACAGCATCTCATTTTATAAGCCTTACTGGTACTTCAAGTACGTACAATGTCTTATCAAGTGTGAATATGGGCACTAAATCTATAGTAAAGAAAAAGATTTTTTTTTCACCTTGTGTGTGCTGTGCCCCATGTACAGCACACAATATGATACAATTATCGACAAACAGATATAAATATATAATTTTTTTTTTAAACGGAAAATTTACAGGTAACAATTACATTCGTTAGTAAAGTGTTCATTCCACATTGCTTTAAATTGTCCTGTTGAAACCAAGACATCTAGTTTAAACTTTTCCTGTAATTTATTCCAAGGATTCGCAGCATTATATTCAAAGCCCGTTTTCCCTAGCTCAGAATCAGCTCTAGGAATTTCTAAGACTAACCAATCTTTGGAACGTGTCTGATAACTTCCGACTTTCCAATTTATTTTAGCAGTTAGATAGCTGGGAAGTTTATACATTATAGCCTTACATACGACTTATAACCAGTGCCTGGTTCTCCTGGCTACCAAAGAATCCCACCCCACCAGCAAGTACAGTAGACAATGGTGTGTGTTGAAATTGGCACGGGTAATAAACTGCAAGGCAGCCTGATAAACTCCATCAAGAGGTTTTAGCACTGCAGCTGAAGCATACAGATACAGTATATCGGTATAGTCAAGTACTGACATGAAAGTAGCTTCTTCACTTCTATGCTATTAGACAGACATGATTTATTTCTGTAGAAGAAAACCAATCTTAACTCATCTTTAGATGTTCCTACGCAAACACCTTCACTGAATAAAAACACATTCATTCTGCCAATACTGGACTACTACTTTGTATAACATTTCACCTCATTAAAGAAATAACTGAAAATGCATTAGAAAATGTTTGTAATAACAAAAAAACAGCAAGGGATACAAAGGAAACATTTCATTATGAATTTATTATTATTATACCACTATTACTTAAAACAAATTAGTGGGGTTATACATTATTTACCTAAGGTTTCATAAGATCCTCATAAATTACATACAAATATGTTCTTTTATAATGCTAGACCATCATACAGGAAGGGTTGTTAAGATCCCAATGTGCTTCCTAGGAAGAATTCCAGCTTTTTATTTCTTTAAATGTCAATAAAGCATATAGCATATTTAGCATATTTTAATAGCATATTTTAATATCCTGAACAAAATATTTCTCAGTACAATTACCTTAAAGGATACCACTGTCATTTTGTATCTTATCCAGAAGAAGTGTATTTAGGCATACTATGGTAGAATTATGACATTGATTGAGCGCACGACTGAAGTGGCTCCAGTAGTTTGTACACACTTTAACTGTGACCTTTAAAGGTCACAGAGTGTGTGTGGATTTAAACAGATTTTGCAACTTTAAGAAAGAAAACTTCAATGAACAGCTTTGCAATAATTTGTAAATTATCAGATGTTAATAGCTTCTCAGTACAGTTAACAAGGCTTAAACATACACTTTGTAAGAACTATTTTAAAGTAATATCAAGGCTCACTTTAAAGTACAAACAATAGCTGTGATGCCTAAATTAAACAGCATCAGGGCATTAATTTGACATTAGCTTGCAAACATAAATTCAACCCCCGTTCTAACTTTAGTAATGCATTTGCTGGAAAGAGATTAATATCAATTCCATAAATCATTCAGGGGATAGATCCGGAGCCAGAGACACTGGTATGTTAGCTGATCTCAGTGTGGAAGCTCACATTAATCAATGTCTGAGCTCCTGCATGTCATTTGGGAAAAAAGGCAAATACATAAAAAGGGCAATCGCCACACTGATATCAGCACAATCCTCCTAATGTAACATGTTCAGATTTTTACGCACCGTTACTATATATATGCACTCACTTCACATGCCTCCTGTCTACTGTTTACAAAAACTGTGGATTTGGTTCCCTATTTCCTTATTTATCCATGCATATGCCCACACAAGATGTTTTTTCCTCTTGTAAAATGAATTAGTAAAAGGCCTAGGCCTTACAAATGTAAGAAAACTTTTTCTCATGTGATCGGCTGACCTCTAACTCTTTGAAAATCAAGTCTATCAGAGACAACATAATAGTAAAAATCAACTTTGGAGAACAACATTGACAATGTCACCAAGGCCAGACATCAGAAAGCAAACAGGGTGAAGCTCATCCCAGTCTGCAGAAACCAAAATGGGCTTGTCTGTGGAAATATGAAATCTGAGTGCCATTTGAACCTAATCTCCACACAGAGATTCAGTCCCAGAGAGACCTGCTGATTCCCTGATTTACTCTGCCTACTTGTGTGCTTGAGTGTGCGCCTTTGTGTGGGTCTAGCCAACTGACCTTGTCAGTGCTGAGAAGGTACTTTATTTTCATTTTCGTGCCATTCAGCTGTCAGAAAAAGTGGCCAAACAAAGGCCATTAACAAATGACACTGGAGCATATTAACTTTATCTCACTGCACGCCTTGATCCACCAAAACAGACAGACAAGGTAACAGGTCAACCACCCTTTCAGGTATACTTAATATACTTCTCTTTTTAGCCATGCTGGCAGCTCTAGCGACAGCAAAGTTGGTTGGTATGTAAGTAATCACTAAAGCAATTATGCACATACTTTCTGTGTAAAAAGTTGTTCTGCAATAAGAAAATGTGCAGAGAAATAGCAAAAATAGTCACATAATAACAAAAAGTGAATGGGGATATTAAACGTATAATAAACAGTGTACTGCATCATGCATAGATATATATCTGTATTTCTGTATATATTCATATTTAGACAATGAGTAAATACACATCATCACTGAACCCTCTACATGCCAAGATACAGACACATGCATTTACATACACTTACAGTATAATAAAGTATACATGTGAACAAGCACATAACAACATAATTATACAAAAGGATTGTCTCAAAACAAAGACTATTTGTTTTTCAGATGATTAGGCCATAAAGCCGCTGCAAGAAAATAGATAATAGATTTTGAGATACTAGCACTAGACAATAAATATTTATATGAACGTGTGCCTGATAATACTGTTGCCAAGATATGTCTTAGTCTTGATAGAGCTCTTAGATCCACAGACTCACAGCTTGTTGCTATACATGAAAATTCAGACACTCATATATGCAGAAGATGCTTTCTACTTTTGTACCCAAACCCTGGAAAAGTCTCACTGGCTTTGCAGGGGATTCTGTAAATATTGCTTATTCTCAGACTATTTAAATATGCCACATCTAATGAATAGAGATTGTGGACTGGAACATATAGCCTGATAAGGTTGGATAAATAAAGTAATGCTAATCCAAGCAAAGCTGTAGTTTGAATAGGCAGCAATGCAATGAGGGTCAAATGTGTGCACTGCAGTCAAATTTATTTGATCTACCTGTGATGAGATTTCTAGCTTGGGTGTTTTGAACAAGCTGGAGGTGTTTGGTGGAAACTTGGAGTAGGTGGCATTAAAATTCTTTGAATTTGAATTCATTGAATTCTTGTTGTGAGTGCAATGGAATGGACGTATGTCTCGGGGTGAGGGAGGGCCCACGAAATATTGTAATTGTTTGCAGCCACCACTGACCACAGTAGTGACATTTAATACCAAATATCAACGTCACCAACATGAAAGGAACAATGTAAAACAACATTATGGATTCCCACCTTATTTAACCGATAAGGCAATTTTCAAGTTTACTACTCACCACTCTCAAAACAAGCATCAAAAACCAGATGTCCTTTTCGCGGAGGTCCAGCGTAACCTGGTGGGCTCACCATCAGTTTGTTCACGTTCCCCACCAATGCATCCTCTCCTCCAGTTTCACTGCCTGAAGAACAAGTGCAACATGTAGGAATAAGATGAGTGTCACTCTATTCATAGGTTATGCGTAAACATTTGTTAAATAAGCGTTGTCTAACTTTATTTTAAAGGATGTAAGACCTTAGCCTGTAGATCATCCGTAAATGAATCCCTCATACAAAATTACAAAGTCATAGATTGTTGCTTAAAAAACATATATTGCCATGTAGCACCTTACACCACCACTAAACCCAAATTATGGGTAAAATAAGATAAAAAAGATGCAAATTATTTCAAAGCTTTGTCAACTTTAACAGAAACAAAACAGTTGATCTAAAGTGTCAAATGGAGTAACACAAATAGATAACAAAGCATATGAAGGTTGAAAGAAATCTTTATTTTTTTCATTGCAGCACAAGCATATGCATATGGACATCTAATTTAAACGCAGGGCTTTGTTTCTGTGTTTGAATAAATTTTAAAAAGTAAAAGCTGTACTTTCTATTAAGTTATTATTTTTGTTTTCCTATTAGTTGAAGCCTTTTTGTGAACAGGCCAATACATTTCAACAATATTTAGCATAATTTCTTTTTATTTGAACACTTGGCGACTTTGCCTCCGACTGAGATGACTGTATTTCAGATTGGTCTGTCTTATGTTTTATTTCTTTAAATTATGTTTACAGCATTTGCAGTTTTAAGTATTTGTGCAATCCTTTGTGATTTCTCAAACAAACATTGATACATACTTTAAAAATAAAATCAAAAATCAAAAATAATATTTAATCAATTGTCTGCAACACTCATACAGCCTATGCACTCACTGCAATTCTGAGGCACAGGTAGAAACAGTGACAGTAACAATATCTGCAAACTAAATGAAAAGCAAAATGCTTTGCTATATAGGAGTACCTGCACCTCAATCCTCAACCCACTTGTAACTTACCTGTGATGAGTATTTGCATATCAAAGAGCCAATTCCAAATGTTTACTGTATGTCAGGTATTAACCACAGAGTTTTGATTTAATGAATACTACACTGAAAACGTGTTGTGTAATCCTAAAACCATCAGCAATCTTAACGTTTTACATGCATGGTGAAGTGCTTAACTTTAAAAATCTGTCCATTATTTGTTGGTTCAAATCTCTGTTAACGTTATGAGTTTATCAATACAGTTGGCATTTGTTCGCGGATTATGGCTTTAATTTAGGAGGGTAAGTTAAGTTACCGACAAACACCACGTTCCAGTTGCTTGTTAAACAAGAGCAACTTCAGTTACCGACAGCTAGCAAATTAGCTGCACATTAGTTAACTGGAGGAGCTATCCCTAACTAATCTAACACAGCTAACGTTAGCTAGGACATGGGAGATACAATAACGTTACAACTACGTTAGTGCTCGCCCGTAACGGTACAGCGGAGTGGATAACGTTAACATGCCAGCAGTTGTCTAAAGTCATTCAGTGATGTAGTGCCCGAGTGCAGTTAGTTATACGATTGGTAGCAGCAATGCTATCTCATAACAAGCTGGTGACATGCCTCTTGTTTACATCCTTGTACCTGCTAGCTTAGGAGGTTAGCACATTTCAGGTCAGCGACAATATAAAGACACGCAGCGAGCCTGAAACACGCAGCTATTGTTTGTCAGGCACTTGGGCATCGTCCGCCCCTTTTCGCTTGTATATCAAAGAAGGGGAAGCCAGGTAAGGCTCATATGTACACACCAATCTCGACGTCTCTAACAGTGATCTCCTCCATCTTCCTTTCCATCGTGTTACAGAGCAGCCGACGCTCCCTGTGTGTTACCACAGCAACGGAGCAGGAGGAAGAGGCGCTGTCACCTCCATCAGTAAGTACACAGCTGCAGACATGCAGGGCATCCCTTCACATACAGGCGAGCTCAGCCAAGTCCAGTTGATGAATTATATGCACTAAAATACCTGAATGACAACATAAGCTGATATTGATTTGGTATTGGTGATTTCTGCACTTAGATCCAGGGGCACAAATCATTGAACACAGCAAACAAATTTGCAAAAACATGCCACTCAGAAACAGAAATGCTGATGTTCTGTACTGCAAATTCAAAGTCTCAAGCTGTTGTGGATCAGGAAAACTTGATATAATTCTGTCTGAGAAGCAAACTTTACAAACATTCCCAAAATGTTCTGTATTCATAGTTATAATACAAGGCAGGCCTACAAGGTACGATGTCCTCCAAGTTGTGCAATGAACCCCTACAAATGGTTCAGAACGCAGCAGCGCGTTTTGTTTTTAAGGACTCATGTCACTCCATTACTCAGCTACCTCCATTGGCTACCTGTGGCCTCCCAAATCAAAGTCAAGTCACTAATGCTTTCATACAGACTGACTACTGGGTCCGCACCCATCTACTTAAGCTCCATAATACAAGCTTACGTTCCTTCTCGTCCACTGTGCTCCTCCAACGAACGCCGCCTAGTTCTGCCATCCCTACACACAAAGCAATCTCAGTCCCGGCTGTTCTCATCTGTAACACCACAATTGTGGAACAAGCTACCACATGCCATCAAAGCAAGGGCGTCCCTCTCTAACTTCAAAAAGCTCCTGAAAACTCAAAACTTTCTCTTGTAACACCTCTAACCCCTAACATGCACTTCCTGTGTTCTTCGTTTTCTATCTCCTTACAATTCTCGTGTATTGTTTGCAATATTTAGTTAACTCTTTCCTTTGCCATACATGCTACTAGCTCTTACTAGTATTTATAATCACTTGTAGATCTTACTGTATGTTGTTCCTCAAATGTAAGTTGATTGGACAAAAGTGTCCTCCAACTGACTCTAAATGTAAATGTACAAGGTCCAAGGTAGATTTATTTGTCACATTGCAACAGCTTGTAAAGTTAAATTTAGTTTGTAACTCCCTTCTGCTACGTAGCAGACAATATACAGTAATACAAAAGCAATCATAAAAATTGTAGACAGAAATAAACTATATTCAATGGAGCAGTGCTGAGGATGAAGTTGAGTTTAAAAGTCTGATAGCTTGGGGGGAAAAGCTGATCTGCAGTCTGGTGGTGCAGCAGCAGAAATATATCTATATCTCTACCCGAAAGGCAGCAGGGTGAACAAGCTGTGGCTGGGGTGGAAACTGTCCTTTAATATCCTTTGGGCTCTGCGTAGGCACCTCACCTCACAGATATCATGATAATATTGTTATTATCATTATAGGAAAACTTCATGTACCAGTGTGCAACATAGTAGCCTGTACTTTCAACATTCACATTGTGCCGGCTACACTAAACTCAAAATGCCTCCGAATACACTGCCTGTAACCTGAAAGCAGTATATTGTACACACCTCAGTTTTATTGCAGCCATACCTGCATTTTTAATGGTGTTTTCAGAGAAAAGAGCCAATGATTGCAGGCAGCAGTCAGAGATCCTGAATTATCCTGTAGATTGATTAAAGCTGGAGATTTTCTAGACAATTGGAGCATAGATGTCATCAAGGCCAATCAAGCCTGCCCCTATTCCTTTCCCATTACAAAGGCTGCACCTGATTAAGTACATCAAATGAGCAGCCGCACAACTCCTGGAGCAAGAGGCATGCAGGCTGCTGCTAATTTTCAGGTTATAAGCTGTGTGTAACAGGACCAAATGAATAAGACCAGGGAGAGGGCAATGATTTTTCTCTCTGTGTGTGATCTGTATTTGATGGCAAGCATCAACAGGCCACTGAGTAGATAGGTCGGACTGATTATTTCTCAGATGACAGGAAGAGAATATAGAGCTGCTGTGTAATATTTCGTTAAAATTGAAAATTGAGTAGCTGTCCTCCATGCTGTGTCATTCCTTTAACACTATGCCAATTAAAGAGCTCTATGGTTGTACAATCATTCATTTTCTGGAGAGAGATTGAAATTGAATTATGGAGCATGAGAAGAATGAATTGGATACGCTACATGTTTCCCTTGTTTCTCTGCTCTTATGAAATAGAGAGACTGCACAGGAATAGTTGAATTTACCGATCTTGGCTTGTCTCTGCCAGAGTTGGTGCAGTGAGATATTGTTTGTAACCTGATCTTATGGGTGAAAGTCACATTTGGTTGTTGTTGTTTTTTAAAAAACAGAGTTTGAATAAGAACGTGATTTGCGTATCAATATATCTGTCAAACATGGTCTTTTGGCTATCCATATGGCTTTTTCGTAAGCTGTGATATTGTTATATTAAAGAGACACTGAAATTAAGGTGACATTTTCTAAAAATATACATATTTAAATCTATTCATTACAAACAATTGGATGTAATAATTTACTTCGGTCCCATATTGGAACTCAGACTTGAGCTTCATATCTGCGGTGCCTTAATGATGTTAAAATCTATAGGAGTACAGCACTGCTTTAAGTCACATGAAGTCTTTTCTTCTTGATGGCTTTCCTTTTCTTTTAAAGCTTCATATTCTATATCGATGTGTCCTCTTTTTAAACATGTCTGAAGTAGGAGAAAAAATTGCAACACTTTCAACAATAATCCCTATTCTTTCTGTACAAGTAACACTCTGCATGCATACAGTATGTTGTATGTCATGATGTCAGCAAAGTGCAGCAATGATTTAATGAACACATCCATTCACAGGGAAAAAAGAATAACATGAAAGAGAAGTACAGTCTCTCAAATTTTAATTATCTCTCAGGAGAGTGTATTTTAACATGCTAATCAAAACATGTTTGACCGGAACACATGAATGTACTTCACGTGTAGACATCCCTGTCATGGTTTAAAACAGTAACATTAAGAAGATGTGGCTATTCTAAGCTTTGGTGGCTTGTGACAGGAGGACACGCTGCACCATCAAAATCCTGTGCAGAACATATCAGAAACCCTTTAGGGAAACAGTAGCTTTGGCACTGCAAAGGTATTTTAAAGCCGTGCTTTTCATTCATTCAGAAAGATACTTTTTCTTTTAAACTGTAAAAATGATCAAATAAGTCAGTGCTTGTAGCTCAGTGCCATAACTGAAAGAAGAAAAAAAACAACACAAACAATTTCTTGTTTATGTTTACAGCCTGAGGCTTGGTGTGTGTGTTTGTGTGTGTGTGCGCGCCAATCTATGTTTTCATATTTCTATTCCAGCAAGTACAGGGAAACCCTTTTTACTCTGGCCAGCTAAGGACTTCCACACATAAAGTCCATCATCAATGAAGGAGGAAGTCATGCAAAAAATCTAAACACAGGGTACAAGTGGCAGCGGGTTGGAGGCGGGTGGTTGTGAGAGTCAGGGTGGGTTTTTTTTTGGTGTGAGTGGGGTGGGGGTGGGTATTTGCAGAGACCAGTCAGCACTACACAGAGAATCACTATGGTGACAGCAATCAGGAGGCTCAGGGGAGTGAGGCTTGGTCAGAGAGGAGGGCTTGAGAGGCAGCTGACTGAAGAATCAGCCCTCACTCTGGATGATTCAACTGACAGCTCCCCCCAGGGCTCCGCCGGACCAGCCATCCCCAGAGGCCAGGGGCTTTATGGAACAGGGATGTGGCTAGCAACCCTTTTTCTGAGGGAGAGAAGCAACGGAATTGAAGCCAGGACATAACACAGTCATGTCGTTGATGATACTTTGGCATATCCTGCTACCGATGAAAATGTACAAAGAGAAAATGTGCTAATTTAAAACATATAAACAATATTATATGCCACATCCTTGATAAGTGTGAGACTCTCTACTTATTTTTTCCTTACATAAACATCTGTTAAAACTAACAGTTTCCTAACACTTCCTCTGCTTTGTACCCTGTTACCCATTCCCTCATTCATTAATCGTCACCCTCTCTTTTCTCTTTATCACTTCCTCTGTCTCTCTGTCCCTTTCTCCCGCCCTCTCTGCTATACTGGACACTGTCCACCTAAACAGATGGTCCGGTGTCAATAGGCTGCTATTAACTGGCCGCTTTCCCCACTCTGATCCAAGACAGCAAAAAGCACATTCACAGCACTGGGAATGAATCCTTTGCCAGCTTGATAGAGCCACGAGAAGATTAGCATTAGTGAAGATGATGCCGATCCCAATCACTCTGTCAGCATCATTTTTGTTATTTTCTCCTAAAAATTCATGATCCCAATTTCATAAACATTTTGGCTTTGTTTTTCTTTCTTCTTTCCCCATACACTAGATGCAGCTACAGCACACTGTGAGTCATACTGTGAAATCTCTCAGGTGTTATCAACTGAAACAAAGAATGTAGTGAATCATATCTTTGGCACAAGTTCACCTAATCTTTTTTTTTTCTTCCTTGTTTATTTTTTCCGTAGTTGGGATCTCCTGCCATGCCTGTGACTAGCTGCTTCGTCATCTCTCTGCCACACCCTGCTGAGGAAAAGGACATCCACCTGACCTTGATGCTCACATCAGCCCAACCCTCACGTTTTTTCTCTGTTACTGAGAGGTACCATTCACTTCCACTCTCTTGAGTGGAAGTGAAAGATCTCTTGATAGTCTGCAGATTTTATTACATTCCATTGCCTTATGTGTGCCTGTCACAAAAACATGAGAAAGAAATGAATTATTTCCTTCCCAAAAGTCTTTTTCACATTTGTAGCCACAACCTGTTTTTGTAAGAGCAATAATTAGATAACAGGACCGAACATTATTAGTCGTCACACCACTAACCAATCCATTTGTCTCTGGCTGTTTGTTTATTCTTGTCAGGGAGTCAGAGCTACTATAAGTGCAAACGCTCCTTCACCATCTCTACCTGTAAAAGAGGAGAAGAGAGGAAAATCTAAAAGATAGGAGTGGCACGGAGAGGAAGGGATGTGGCGGCGATGGTGTCGCTGTTGCTAGAACAGTCTTCCCACCTTGTGGTAGCACAGTGAACTGTAGCTGCATCAATGCGTGAGCAATGGGGGAGAGGGAGAGAGAGAGAGAGAGAGAGAGAGAGATGCAGAGAGAGATGTAGTGAGAGAGATAGGGTGAGAGAGGGAGGGAGAGCAAAGGAGAGAGCCACAGGGAGTGATACAGAGAGAGAGAAGAGAGAAGAGAGAGAGAGCAAAAGGGAGGGGAGTTTAAACTAAGTGCTATGTTGTGGGACAGGCTAATCTGCTAGCGAGCAGTGTGAGGATCGGAGCGTATTGTGAGAGCCAGTGTGCGGGGGACAGATAAGGGAGTCAGCCAGCCAGCCCGCCAGCCCGACCCACCGACCCACCGACTGTCTGACTGCCTGTTTTAATGTGCTGACTCTGGGGAGATTTAAAAAAACAACAACAGCATATTGACTCCTTAGACGTGTGCGGAGACCCTGGGCACAAACGCCACCACTACAGCCAGCAGAGGTGCATCAGCAGACAGGGGGAGAAAGAAAAGATAGAGCGCCGAAAAAAATCACAACTCCAAAATCTGAAAATTAAAGAGGATATTTTTATCCCCCTCTTTTTTTCGATTGATTTCATTTTTTTCTTTCTTTCTTTTTTGTGTTCCCGGGACTGACTCCCAGCCGTAGAGAAGAACAAGGGGAGCAAAGAACTGAAGAGAATCTGAAAATAAAAGGACAGAACGAAAGCAAAAAAAAAGCACCGAATCTGAACATGTTCGAAATAAGCCGAACACTCAACGCCGCTTTGTTGAGCAATGAGGTAAAGAGATTTGGATTTGCTTCTTTCTCCACACCTCACCTGTGTATGTCTGCTGCCAACCATTCTGTCATGTGTGTTATTGTATGTCCGTGCGTGTCTGTACACTTGTGTATGCTCATAGCCAGAAGACAGAGGGGATGATTGATAACAGCTGCAGTTTATTATAATATTTCCCCGGCATGATAGTTGATACGGAGAAAATGGGACTGCTACGCTTTTCACACTCATCCTGCCTTGTAATAATAAATGGTGAGCTAGTGCCTATACTTTATATCTCCCTATTGTTACAAAACCAAGGTAGTTATCAAACCCATCCAGCATAGGCTTGCTTGTGAAATTGCCCACCTGAGGCTAAAATTGTGTGTGTGCCTTCATGTGCACGTACAGTATGTCTGTAAATGCAAGTGTGTATGCCTGAATGTGTGTGTTCACACATGCATTTGTGTGAGAGCAAAGTGTTCTGTAATCCCCCTCTACCTCCTCTTTCTTCATGTCCCCCACCCCTACCCCACCCCCTCTTCTGTCCTTTACCATTCCCTCCGTCCTTCCTACCTGCTGTTATCTGTTCTCCTTCCCTTTTCTCACACCCCTTCCCTCTCTCTTTTTTCCTCTCTCTCTCTGTCTCTCTCCTCCCCTCTCCTCCTGTGTCTATGTATGAGTGTGTGTGTTCTGTGAGCAGCGTCTCAAGATGATGGCGAGGTACGGGCAGCTCTCGGGACTAGCAGCCAGTGGCGTGGGCTCCGTCCCCGAGACGCACTCGCCGCTATTTCCCAGGGATCTCCTGTCATCGCCAGCCCAGATGGGCTACAGGTCACCCCTGGTAAGAGGATAGATAGACCAATATATCTCCATCGCTTTAATGAACACAGGCAAGCATAATACCAAGAAGAGAAACAGGGAAAAAAAAAAAACAAGAGAGCGGTAGCGGTTAGTATCTGTGAATCTGTGTGTGTTGTGTGTGAGTGAGGAAAAGAGCAAAAGGGCAGAAAGCGAGCAAATCAATTGTGGGATTCTGCCTGTATCCCCAATGGATAGTATTAGTAAATATTTACATTGTTATGTTTGTTCAATTACGGACGCCTACTCTGTCTTTAGCCTCTACCAGTCAGACTGTTATCAAGGGAATTTGAGGTGTTTGTGTGTGCGCATGAATGTGTGAGTGTGTGTAATATATTTTATGTTTGTTGTATTTTGTGAATTCTGTTAGCGTCTGCAGTGTTTGCATTTTATGTTTGCCTTCGCTCCCTTGATTATGAATTAACTTTCATAGTGAATCAATTAATAGGCATAACGAGTGCACCTACAATTGTACCATTTTTAACTTTTATATAACATCCTTTAAAAAGGGAGAGATTCATTTTTCAACGCCCTTAGGAGATGTACAGTTGTGTAAGATGACAGATTTCAAATGACATTTGATCATAACCATCAATCTAATTCAATTACAATAAACATCTGACGAGTCACATTAGCAGAGGAAGCAGGAATGCTGTAGATAGATGGGATATTTTGCACTGGAGACAACATTACTCTTCCATTTACATAGAAAAGATTACTTCAAGGGGAAGGGAATGAGAGAGGAAAAGGGGCATGAGAAAACCCTGAGCATTTAGGCAAAAGGTTGTAAGAAAATCCCTGACTCGCCGCATTAAAGTGACATGAAGCTGTGGGTGTCTAATCCGCTGTGGGCTCTTCATTGGTTCGGCTCCCCTTCAAACTGGCTCAGATCCACACCCCAGAGCCTCCCGGAAGCCTTCATAACCCACTGTCATGCTGCTGACTGTACCCAGGGGTTTCCGTCAACTGTATGCAAATGCACGGCAAGGATAAGCGATGAAATACGTCCGTGAGGAGCTGGGCTTGAAAAATGTTTATTTTTTTTGTTTTTGTTTTTTCAGTTTTTGCTTTACATGAGTTCAAAGATGCCTGTCCAGTGTTTTGTTATTATACAGCGCACAGAATTACTGTGTTTTCCACTGCCCATTTAGACTCACAAACAGTGTTATCTGCTGTTTGCATAAAGCTGTTGGACCATAAATTATTTGTTGAAACCAGTGGAACTAATTAGCTGAATGTATTATATAAATATGATTGACGTGCTAACATATTGTGATGCATCTTATCGGCATCTGATTAGATGGAATAACAGAATTTAAGGTGATTAGCCGGATGACCAGATGACTGGTTGCAAATAACATTAAATTTAGCATTAGCATTTAACAGAGTATAAATGAAGTAAGGGGGAGGGGGAGGGGGAGTACAGACAAAATTAATTCAAAACATTGTTATTTATAACTGTGTGATTATGAGGTCCGAAACATACCTAGTTACATTTCTGGTAAAAATGGTTTGGTAATGGTTTATTTTTGTGATTTAGCACATTTATCATCAATGTGTTGCTGGGTGATGAGGCATGTTCCTTTGTGTGTGTGTGTGTGTGTGTGTGTGTGTGTGTGTGTGTGTGTGTGTGTGTGTGTGTGTGTGTGTGTGTGTGTGTGTGTGTGTGTGTGTGTGCGCGCGCGTTAGAAGGTGCGTGTTTGTGCATATGTGTGCATGTGCATGATTACCCTGGTTAAAAAAGACCATCGTTATAGTGATTAATGGTGCCTTCATTAAGCACAGCAAGATCATTTGCATACATTAGATAAATGTGCTGGAAGATCCTGGTGGCTCGGGTGTGTAAAGCTTCAAAAGCAGCGTCGCAATGTTTGACCTCAGTGATATCAAATGGAAACACAATTCTATGCCGACAGCAAAACATTGCAACATATATCAAAGGTTTAGTAAATTGTTTTATAAAACATAAAGTTATTTTATCTATGAAACACTCTGTTTTATAATATTACAATTCTGAATTAAGACACACGAGTTTATTTCCATTAAATGCACCACAGCATTAAATATTTTGATAAATGAATAAATAACTTAATGGTTTCATCCTCTAATACACTATACATCTTCAACAAGTTTACCATTACTTCCCCTGGCAACACTGTGTGTTCAGTTTATTTGGAGCATTTGTGTGTAGCATTTGCTACTCCTCTTGTGTGTCTGTGTGTGCATTTAAAAGAGCATTCAAAGAATTAAATTCTGAACCCATCAGAACCCAGGCACAATGAGGAGAGATCAGCATGCAATTAAGGAAATTTAGACAGATTTTCTTGTGTTTCAAAATGAGTGTCTGCAGTATCAGCTTACAGTATTAGGATGACCAGGCAATCTCATCCATGTCACCTTGCACAAAGTGGAAAAAAAATTTAAAAACGTGAGCACAAAACTGAATTGCAAATTATTCAGTATTTTAGTCACTGAGATCTAATTTTCAAAGCCCACATCTAAAAACCTGCAGTGCGCCGTGCTTCAGAGCTGAATGCTGTTAATTTGTAGAAAGCTCCACTGATTACCCACTGCAGGCAGCTGCCGTTCTCTATGTGACACTAGGCTTTGTTTGACAACTCCAATCTTTTCTGTTTCAACATTTAAAAAAAAAAGGGCGGTTGTATTTCAGACCTGCCTGAAGAGGTTCATTATCACCACAACAACAAATAGGCAAAGAAGGAGAGAGAGGCTATATGGCACAGAAGTTGGCAAACGTGTGTAGCTACGGTATATTAGCAGCCAGGAGATAGTTAGAGGTCATCTCTATTTCATAACAATGATTAGCTCCTTCCATCTGCCGCTTGCTGCACTTCCCCTTTCCTTGATTGCAGTGTTCTCTATATCCAGGAAATTAGTTCATTTATGCTCTACAACCGTGCCGAACGATGCCACAGAGGGGAAAAGACGCTCAGAGTGAGAGAAACAGAGAGATGGAGATATGTGCAAAATACAGCATCGACAATAACAATCATGCCACAAGTACAATGGTGGTTGATTAATGCAGGAATGACAATAACAAATGTGGTTGTTATGTGTATTATATTCTACTAACATGAACCTCTTAAGGTATCTGCCGAAAAGATAAAACTATATTAAGGATTTGAAAAGCGTTTGTGAGGAAATAAGTGCAAACAAGAGAAGTCAAACAAGACATCCTTTATATCATTTTATCCTTCTCAATTGAAATTACAGCAGCACATACGAATGAGATGTGATGTAGTGCAGTGTTCAGTAAGGCGTTTTAGCTATAGGATAGTCATATAATCCCTATAGCATATATCAGACTGGGACGGGTATCGACCTTACCCTGTGATAGAGTTTACACGCAGCATCATATGGACACAGACTTTGCAGCTTTGTACGTGTGTGTACATCATTCATGTTTGCGCTTGATATGAGCACATGTGGTGTGTCAGTAACAGGGAACACAGAGAGGCTGGGAGACACTGCAAGGGGGGCCTGAAGGGTTCAGTTTTGTTGGAAGAGCTGTGTGTGTGTGTGTGTGTGTGTGTGTGTGTGTGTGTGTGTGTGTATTTGCTGGCCACCAGTGCTGCAGGGAGGGCCTAGAGATCAGCAGCTGAGCCTGTGTCCCGCTGGGAGCCATCACTGCAGAATGGAGCAGGTGTCTGCAGGCTCATGCACAGACACACACACACACACACACACTCACACACTGGAGCTAAGTGAACTCTCTCTCTCTCTTTCTCTCTCTCTCTACCTCGTTCTCCTCACTGCCTCGCTGTCTCCATCTCTCTATGAGGCTTTTTTTTTGTGCACACCCAACCTCATTTAGCATGTCCGGAGCATGCCATTTAGTGTGCATTTCATCACACATTACCATGTTTTTGATCATTACCTATTTTTCATACCCATCGACTCTGTGGGTGAGACAAAAAAATGGCTGGAGATGTGGTTATAATCCATAAATAATAGTCTAAGAACAGAGTAGCCTGCTGCAGCAACACGAGTGCCAACGCCCAACCAAAGGTCACCTTTCTGTGTTCAGGTACTTTGACCTGTAATTAATGACCTGTATTTTCACCTTTATATAGGCAGTGGCAGGGCCCTGTGTGTCAGAAGAGAGTCTGTGCACTGCTGAATGTGTCTTGACATTCAAAACAAAACAGCAGTAACACACTGATTGTGTCACTTCAACAAACAAACACTGAGTAATTATTATAGAGGTGGGCAAAGAGCAAAACCCATAATCCAAATGTAAACAATACGGTCACCCCTACCACCAAAAACCAAAGCAAAAGAGTTCAACATCTATTACTCCCACACTGATTGACAGGTCTTTTAATACACAGATTAACATAAATAAATAGAAGCTATTTAGGTTTTCTGATAATGATAAGGTTTGTAAACAGACAATGTGACAGGCAGTTGTTTTTAATTATAATCTGTTAAGAAATAAACAAAATGCAGGTTTATTTAAAGTGAAACACTCCAATGATATATGTGGAAAAAAAAAATCATATTTATGTGCTACTAAATACAGACAGAGGCCTTGGTGTAATAAAAAATGGCAAACACAATTGTGTACATAATTATCACAGTTTATGTAGTAGTGGATTATACATTCTATGAATTCTACTTTGGATTTACCCCAAGTCTGTGGCTACATTTGTACAGTTCAATAGGTTGAATAAACAAAATAATCTCACTCCTTGCTGTTAATTTTTTTTTTCTCTAATAATAATAAAAAAAATAGCAAGGCGGCTCTTTTGCTCGGTAGAGGAAAGCATTTAATTTCAGGGACAGTTTTGTTGCCTGTCTTGGACAATGTTTTCCCATCCAGTTGCAGTTATTTCATTTGGCTTAAAAGGATAAATAGAGAGAGAATAATGAAACAGACAAGACTGGAGAGAAAGTAGTATTCACATTTGGTGAGTTCTTCGCATTTTGTGATTTGCAAACACACATTAACACTGGGAATAATGCCTCAGCTACTTCTTGACAGTGAAGTGAAATTCAGAGGTTTTTAGCTAAATCTAATGTCATTTTAAGTCGACATAACATTCCCTGTAAAGAGCAGCCTGAGGTGTGTATTGGATTTATGGAATTAATTATAAAACTGACAGTGATCTCAAATCATTCTTTAGATATGTCAGCCTTATAAACTTTGACAAAAGATGGATTAGCCAGTGCAAGCCCTTTACTGACCTGTCTGCCTCTGTGATAATCTCACTCAAATGGCTTTGGCTCAGTCGTCTCCTTCTCAATAGACAGATTCATACTGCAAAAAAAATCTTCTAACATGAAATCGGTTTTTTTTGTTGTTTTATTTTCAGAAATTACATTTATAGATTATGCCCTTTGTAGACCCCAATTTGAGATATTATATGGAACAGACACCCGCTTTGTAGGTAAGGTCTCCTGACCAGACGATAACTGGCAATCATTTTAAGAGCAGTCATGTGAGGAAATATGCCTTATTGTTGACAGCTCAGCGCCTGTTGATGCTGTGCTGACTAACGCTGCCGATACTTGAGTGATTGTCTGCGTCCGGGATCCTGGCATGTTGATGAACAACACTATTTTCTGTCCTCTCAAAATTGATAGTTTCAAAAAGCCAATGCGTTTTTATTGATTCACTAATTGCCGGGGATGAGGCAAAGTATCTGCTGTCACCATGAATAAATGATGTACGACTGATTTGAGCATTAGTGCCGAGGAGGAGTGACCATTCAAGTTACAGTAGCTAGCCGCTTGCTCCACTGGGAGGTGTCTAGTAGTCGGGGCCTATGTATACTGTATGTACAGGAAAAATATATAGTTTTTCTTAAATGATTAACTTAGGTAAGACAGCTGTACATGAAGAGAAAGAAAAATACTAGTTATTTTGTGGAGGCTAAGAGTAAGTGGTTCCTCTACACAACCACAAGCCACAATGGCATCATCATTATCTGCTAACCCTTTACTCCCTTTAATAATAAATGTATTCTAACAGCAGGATTCAGGTGTAAACGGTTTCCCACTGAGTCTGTCTTGAGGTGTGTATTAGTGACTGTAAAGTGAGCTAATTTACAGGAATACAGACATAATTTGTAAAGAACTTCTGTAGGAGAAATATTATCATTTATCTCTTCGTATTATTACCTTTATCTGTCTTGTCTTGGCTTAATTTAATGTAACATTATAAATAGTGCCTTTACTCCGAACATGACTTGTAGCTTTTGTACACAATAGCTTGGTATTTTTTCATAGTCGGAAATTATTGAAGAATTTTCTTCAGTTAGTTAAATATTTCAACAGAATAATTGAAACATGTCTCCAAGCATGTAACATTTCAAGTCAAACCCGGCAGAGTTTTTCTTGTTGTGCATTGCCCACTTGCCTTTCTTCAAGCATGAGAAAGGGTGGTTAAGCATGAAGTGACATTTGGAGAGCTGGATTTGTGCAGCCAGGGCATGTTTTAGTGCACAGTACCGGAGGCCAGCCCTGTGAGGGACTGTGGATACATCTCGTTTCTAAAAGGTTATTCCTTATCAAAAGCCATTTATGGAGATCTGATGGTGTGAGGTTTTTGATGATGTTTTAAACATCATTATAGATGGCAGGTGGTGTTTTTCCACCTGAGGTGTGAGTAGGAGATTCTGTAAAAGAAGAAAACATGACTCATTTCTGTAGGGAGATATATCACTGCAGAAAGGACTAAAATAATAATAGTGGAAATAAAAAGGTCTCAAAGTGAGCAGCAGTCTAAAGAATCTCAAGTGAGAAGCTCTGTGTGCTTTGTACTACTGTGCTATGTGTGTGTCTGTGTAAGTGTGTGTGTGTGGGGGGGGGGGAGTTGTGATTAAAGTCTCCACCAGATGGACCACAGCAGTCGCCCTGTGAGCATGGATGTACCCCGACCGGGATCAAACGCAAATCGGGCTGCCGTCCCCCACAGCCCCAAAGCCCACTACTATACCCCGTGATCCACTGACCCACCACACTGCAGAATGGCCACCACTTCATTTTAGTCATCCAGTTTAGACTAGAAGTGACTAACAGTAAATAAAACGTGCCCCTCTTTGAGGGAAATTCCAAATATAACAATTAGATGCCATTACACTGACAATGCATCAATGACAATTAACAGCAAGACTAAACTTCATGATCGATGTGTGAGCTGCTGGGCTGCTGAAGTTGAATGTCACCCCAAGCTGTGGACCACTCTGTTGTCCAAATGGACACTAATCCACCAGAGTCCTGTTGAGAATACACTCTCAGTGCCAGAACACATGCCAGACTCAACAGCCAATGCATAGCTAAGCCTCTCTGGGCACCTCCACAAACCTTCTCTCATTTGTGTTAGGCTACAGCCTCAAAGACCCATCATTATCTCTCCCATAAAAATCTTTTTTTTAAGCATAAAAGTGTTTGCTTAATAGAAAAGAGGGGAGTAAGACAATGTGTTCTGGTTTACACCTTAAATTTCTTAATATTAACGTGTGAATGTAGTGCTTTCTTGAATGTTTTCTGTTGTTTTCACTAGACAAATCACTAATTAATCAAAACAGGAAAAGCAGTTACCGTAGCATTATTTTGAATTTAATCTACAAAAAAGGGGTGCGCTTCTGCAGACTTTACACAGCGATTGAACAAGCATAGAGACAGAGCGTTCAGCCTGAGCTTTCAAACAGCCCTCTGTCACATCTCTGCAGTCTGCAAAGCTCCAGCGATACCAAACAGCTTTGAGTTAAAGTGGAAGAAAGTGGCTGTGACAAATGCAGCGCAGCCTTGTTCTGGGATCAGCATGAAGAATTCATTTCTGATCTGAGGAGTTTCTACCAGGGAGAGTGACACAGGCAGGGGTTAAGCTGACTGTGTATCATGCCCACTGACACAGAGGGAAGAGGGTATAGGAGGAAAGCTTCAACTAGATTAGTTAAATTTTACCAAAATACTTATCTAATGTAGTGTATATTTAAGTAACACATGACATTTAGGGTATCCACTTCCTTAAGTGCCTCCACGAATTCACATAGTCGTAGACTGGCAGGGCCAAATTAGATTCAGTTGTTAGCTTTTCCGAGAAAGATTTTCTAAAGCAAAATGTCAATTTTATATTCAATCAACTCCAGGAACACTGAATGAGTTGTAACTCATTAATTAACGTTGCATTGTCAGTGATGATCTCCACGTTTTTATCCCTTTTGTTAGTTTGTCAGCAGGATGTCTCAAAACTGAATGAATGATTGAATATCCATGGCTTTGGAATAATGAACAAATTATTAGATTTTGTTGCCTAAATTTAGGATTTGGGGCTTTAGATAATTAGTATCTTTAACAATAACTGTGAAAAGACAGATATTTTAATACAAATCCAATAGGCATATGTTTAAGCTCATTATATGATTTGAGGAATTTATTTTGAGGATCAAATATGAGAGATATGCTTGTTGAAGGGAATGGTTTGTGCTCTCTAAATGCCTTCAAGGGTTCCAGAGTCCAGGTGAACTGGGATTTTCTTTCAGTGTACACAGACCTTTATTCTCATCTGCACCCATTTAGTATTTCAGTGACTGGCTGTGAACTGTCATCCCAAGATAATTTAACATCATTTGCTCTCAGTGGTTTAAATAAATTGCTGTTGTTGCGATCCTCCTCCTCTAGCAGCTTTTCTGGCAGAACTACTCCTAACTGCTCCCCTCTATTACTAAATTGTCAGAGCACCATGGCATAGAGTGCCCTGCTTTTGAAGACAAAGAGGTGATTTGATTGAACGTACAACAGCAATGCAGGTGCGCTGTGCGCCTCTGACCATGAAATTACCAAAAATCATTATCCACACCGTGCTGCGCCATTGATTCATGAAAATAAAGCCCCTGGTCTTAACACTGACAGCAAACAACAAAAGTCAACTGAATCCAAACTGCCCATTGTATACAGCCGCATTGTGTTAATAGCTGTCTGTTGTCTGGAATTCAGTGATGCTGAGTTTGTTGCTGGGCAGGGAGACAGGAAAGTTGAAGGCTGTGATTCTCATTTGTTGATTGTTACCGGCAGAGGGTGGACACCTGCCAGGAAAGAGACGATCATCAGTCTGAGTAGCACAGCAAGATGCTACTACTGCCAGAACTTCAATAGAGCAACTAAATCTATCCTTCAAGGGCAAATCATAAAAAGCCTAAGTAAGCCGCAGCATACTGAGGAGTGTGTTCTGGGCTATTAAATGTATTAGGCTGTTTTACTGCATAGACTGCTGTGATATTTTGAATTGAAATCAACCGGGCCCGATAAATATTGCGTTGTTCTCCGTAGCTCTGTTAAAATACTGTTTTCATCGTCAATTACAGTGTTGTTGAACAGGCATGTTTTCTGTTGTATGACTTGGTTGCATTATTTTGCTCTGAACCTGACTAGCAATTGTGAAGATAAGTTTTGCTGCAAAACAGACGTTTTCCTTCTCTTGTTAACAATCAAGGTATTTTCTTCCAGCACTTTGAGGCAACACCTCTGCTGGCATCTTTGCTTCTCCTCTAAATAGAAGTCTTATTATACAGAGTGAAACATAAGGCAGGTGTTGAAACACTGCGTCTGACAGTTAACAAGACTCACACCGAGAGCACCCACAATTATCACTGTCTGCACACTGCATATTCAAACCTGCTATGCTGTGTGTGCTATTCTTTGCCTGCTCTTTCACACTTGTAATCAGGATACTATGTGTTGGCTGCTTCCAGAGTATATTGTGCTTGAGCAGTTGCAAGCCACCAGGATATTGAAACCTGGAGATTCAACAAAAACTACTTTTTTTCTTTTAGGGCGTGGCAGAGATATAACAAGTTGGTCTAAGAGAACTGGAATGAGTCATGAGATATATATATATATATATATATATATATATATATATATATATAGAGAGTAATAATAAGAGAGTAAGAGAGACAACACCAGCCTGCAGTTAATCCATTAAGGTCTGTGGCTAGGAGGCGTTTGGGGTGGAGAAGCAGGGCAGGAGGAGTTCATGACAATTAGCCAGCTCTCTGCTTTCCGAATTAGCAGACTGGAGCACACTTCTGGGGTCCCGCCCTTAAAGCTCCAGTTCCACAGAAGTCACAGTGTCAGACTGACACACTTCATAAACCAAAATTTTGTGTTTTTGTCTCTATGGCGACGTTTATATATGTGTTTGTGTGGATTCAGTTGTGCATGACTCTGTGTGTGTTTATGGATGTGAGCCAGAGCCAATCAGTGAGATGGGGTTTCACATTGCTGACAGTGTGGCGGGCCCTCCTGGGTTGAAGCCACAAAAGCTTTTTAACTTTCAAAACTTTGTGAGAGGAGAGAAATATCATTTACCTCCTCAAAAACTATTTAGCATCAGTCATCATTTAAAAGGCCAAATAATGCATCCAATCAATGCTATGTGCTTTTTCGCAAAGCCTGACAAAACAGGAACGTCATTAAGAAAGAGTAGTCTTTTTTTCTTTTTTTGTCATTACCTTTAATTACTTCTTTGACATTTTTACAATGATTCAGTGCTGTATTGCATTTTATTCACAGACAGCCAAATCCACAAGATACACTACAATATCTCTAACATTCAGACTGTAAAGTATTTCAGCATGGATGCCCTTGATAGAATAGCTCCACCACTCCCTCCATCTGCCCATACACAATATTATAATGCGCAATGTGTACCTTTAACTAGGACATAGCAGCAACATGGTTTCGTCTTTGGTATGGGTCTGTATATCATAACTACACACACGCACGCAAACACACACACTCCATAACACCACGCACTGCAATGAGCAGATTGTGTTTATAGCTAATTTACTGAGTAGTGGCAGTCACTTTCATTGCTTTATAAAACCATGGTCCTGTAGAGCAATTTAGTGAAATGACACGCCGAGCAAGTCAACTGTGAGAGACTATTTTCGCTTTCAAATCATATTCCCATTTAGAGAAAAGGTTGTTTGGATCCTATTACGGAGGGAGAAAACAACCTCAAAACACTGCCCTTTATGAAATAAGAAAATGATCACCCTCTATTTGCACCCAGTATTTTACTTCCTCAACACATTAAAAGTTAAAAGTTGACTGCATACAAAGACAAAAAACAGAGATGTGATTTGTGATTCAGTCATCGTCATGGATCTGAGTTTCCATTCTTTACAGTAGGGAATTGAAAAGCAACAATAAAAACACGGTTGGGAGGAGAATCTTAGAGGCAGTGACGTGGAGAATGTTTTTTCCCATCCAACTCAAAGCCTTTATTAAATTCAAAGGTCAGAGCAGAAGGATAAAAGATAGACAGAAAACTGAGGGTTTGTTGCCTACTGTACAATTCAGCCGCAAATTTTGCTTCTTTCGGCTCTTTGGCAGAAGAGATACAGAGGCACATAAAGGAAAATAGACAAAGATGCACTTCTATTTTAATCCACTTTCTTTGTGTTACATTCTACTTTACTCTCCCTCACTTTTGTTATATACAGTTTGATCGGTACAAATCCCCAGACTGCGAGTGCCAGCATATTCTGTTCTATTGGAAACAATAGCCACCCATTTCAGCCTTTCTTCCCGTGTGTGTGTGTGTGTGTGCACCTCAGTACTGCTCAGGCTTAATTGAAGGAGTAGTGAGGATTCTCATTAGTATTCAGCCACGTGGTTCCGCTAGGCTAGCTAGCTAGCTGTATCAACCAGACAGGTGGAGAGGTCAGGGGTGCAGTGGAGAGACTGGGGAGCTTTAGTTTACTGCTACCTTTTTGCACGCCAGAACTGGCCCTTTTATTCCTAACACTTTGTCTTCTTCCTGCTTTTCCTCTTTCCCTGTGGTATTATTTTCCATGGTTTCATTTGGGAGCTGATTAGTGTAACTACTTGAGTCTGTGATTGACATTTACAGTTCATGTTTGTATAAATAAACATACTGTAAATGTAAGTGTAGAGTAGGTATGCTGTGCATGTTGTATGGTCATATCATACACTTTTCACATGTGGGTTTACAGTGGACTGTGTACCCAGCCAAACCTTTAAAGTATTCAGTATTCATACTGGATCTGATTTGCATTGGATGGTTTCCTGGAGACCTGAATGTCAGTTGGCTTCCACATGACTATAAATATTTTCAAAAACATTTTAGTGCCACATTATCATCACTTGCAAGTGGACTATCTGGGGGAAAAACGTGTGACCCTGTATCAGGACAGGTCTTGAGGTGGTTGGAACAAAGATATCTCTTTGAGCTTAATGGCAGTCCACTAGATACATTAGCTCTGCCAGGCCTCACACAGCTGAATGCTAATTGAAACAAACCAGCATGCGAATAAGAGTTGACTTGCCTCTAATTGCTGTGCTGAGAACAAAGGAAACGGTATGATCATGTGACGGGAAACTGGTGGTGTTTTGATTCCAGCGTAACAGCATTTGTTAAAAAGTCAGTTACATGAGTCTACATGTTTATATCTTCAGCAGAAGGAGCATTTGTGAGACATTTATCGTGTGTGTATATTTTGTGTGTGTCCGTGCACATGAATATGCTTATGTGTACTTTGATGTATGGTGTGGGCCAACATGCGTATGTATAAATGTATAGGTGTGAAGATAAAGCTGAGTACTCCTGCCTGCCAGGTAATGGTGTTAAAGGAAGCAAGAGCTCCCTCTTCTTGTCTGCCAGAGATAGGGGCCAGCTGGACAAAATCAACCTGAGGCAGGTTTGCTGCTGGGTATTGAGAATTAGCTCTTTATAAATATGCATGATTTATAAACTGTGTTTAGGATTAAAATATAATAATACATACCTTATGTAAATCCTTATTTGATAGTATTTAGATCAAATAGTAATTTTATAATCCTCAAAACAATAGACCGTTTTGTGCACTGCTACTTATATGGTGTATAGGCTACTAGACTACAGTTAGAAAAAATATTTCAAGGTTAAAGCTTTAAAAATAACATTTTTGGTTAGTCTGATATGATCCCCTTACATGCACCGACCCTTGTGGAGGAGAGAGGGGAACTCTTGTTTTTTTTTTAGCATAGGAAGAGAGGTCCACATATGGCATAACACCAGGGACTATACACTCAAACACTGCAGCAGCAATGCAGATAACCTGCTTTCCTATACGGTTACAAAGGTTAGTTGCGCGAGTTAAAGCGTACAAGCATGTATGCATAATTATTAACCGACAGGATAATTATGTGTAGTCACGAAGAGAAAGTCACCTTAACTGCTTTAGCATCTACCTTTTAGTATAATGCTTCCTTACTCCCCACGTCGTGAACCACACGGGCCTGCCTCCTCCACTCGCACCCGCGAGCGAGCGCACCGCCCCGTCGGCGCCTCCCGAACCAATGGGAAACCGCGCGCGAGGTGACTGGACATTCCATAAATGGCTTTTGGGGGGTGGAAAGGTAGAGGAGTGTCTTCTCTGACTCTTTTCACTTTAAGTGGATTCTCTTTTCTGGCCGCGTAGTTTTGTTTTAGTTTTTCTAAACTGCGCGATAGTGTGTGTTTCCTCTTGCTTGACAGGGCTGCACGCACACTCTCTCACTACACCAGCACGTCGGTTCATTCATCCTCTCCAACACGCGGCTGCTACTCCATCCGATTGTCCTCGCTGACTTCGCCGGCTTCTATAGTCCGTAAAACCCCGTAAAAGCTTGACACGAGAATGGTCATGGTGAGTAAATATTGTTGAGTGCAGGTTTTCTGTCGTACCAGTTTGTCCATTCATCGTGCCTTCATTCTGCAACCAGCAGGGCTTTATTTTAATGTAACCATATAGGGTACCGCAGCAGGCAGACAGGTAGCGCCGCACTGATTTATTTAAGCATGCATTGACAGCCTCTGTTACGCCTTCCTTTTTTGATTTAGCCTACTACAGATAAATTAGGCTATTTAAAGAGTTAACTGTATCCCATATAGGCTACATCTGTATGGACAGGTGTGTGCCCCAGCATTTGTGTGCGTGTCCGTTCCGATTATTCTGACAAATTATGAGTCATCAACATAGCAGACAATTTAATTTAATACAATTTGTAGTAGTATTTGTAGTACTATTTAGAGAGAGAGGTCTGATCCACAATTCCTGAAATAGCTCAATCATTATTTTGTAAGACAAATCTGTAATCAGTACCTACTATAGGTTGGCTACGTGTCAAAGTGTGTGTGTCTTTTGTGAATAACGGAAAGAGACAGGGTGTATCAAAGAATGAGATAGTCTGTATACACAGCCAATGTACAGGGGATTTTAAAATGCACCCAGTAATAGCTAATTTATATACACAGTGCTGCGCAGGCATCCTATTACCATAGTGCCGGAGGCTGCAATCACTCTCCTAGAGCTCTGCTCCGCACTGCTCTGCCCGGATCACTCAAGCACAGACCTCAGCAGCGATTGATTGCTTTGCTGGGATTCAGAAAGCCTTTTCTCTGCCAAACCAGGCTGAGGCTGGCGTGTGCCGACTAGGGCTCCGAGCCAGCCAGAGAGCGAAGGTGTTAACACTGAGGGAGGGGTAGGTGAGGCCAAGGACTGACAGGCAAGCCAAGAAGCCAATCACAGACTCTGCAAGAGAGGCGGTGGGGTGGGGGGAGTGGGCGGGCTCTGAACTTCCAGCTGAGCAGGGACTGGGCGGGTGGCGGTGGGAGGGAGGGAAGCTTGCTGCAGCCCAGCACTCTCTCATCCAGGCTCACCATTCTCCTCTCAGCATCTGTGGAAGAAGGCGATGCTTGCTCCGTACGCCCTCTAGTATGCTGCTCTCTGCTCGCCGCTAAGACTCAGGTAGAAACAGCGAAGAGAGACAGAGTGAGAAGGAGAGAGAAAAATCAGGAGACTAAGACAGGAAGAGAGTAAGAGAGAGTAGGGGATTTTCTTTGCTTAGGCGTTGCTGTGGCTGTTGTGTGAGGAGAGAGAGAGAGAGCTGAGACAACGGCGGGCATCTCCCAAATGGAGTGGAATGGGTTTAAGATGGTAAGGAAGAAGGCTAAAGGCAGCCTGCCACTATACTCCACGGTACATTGTTAACCATTATTTCATTTTGGGCAGAACAGTGGCTGGAGCAGGTTGTAGTTGCAGATCTATCACCCATGTATTATACTATTTTAGCACAGGCAATGCAGTGATACTATTGAACTATTTGCTGTGCAGAATGTGAAGTTCCTTCTTGCAGGGAGGAAGGATACAGGAGGGGGTTAGACTGGTGAGGTGTGTGGCCAGGTTGAGAAACAGAGGGAGAAAGATGGAAGGACGGAGCGAGATATCATGCTAATAGGAGGGGTGTGGAGGAAGGAGTAGAGGTAAGGAAAGATGGGGAGAGAAACAGTAGGAGGGAAGGGTTAAATCGGGGAACAGCACCCATTTTATGATGAAATCAAAGCTGTAGGTGTCCCCCCCATTTCCTGCCTTTGCACCACTCTGAAATATTTACCTGCGTATAGTACTGCAGAGGAGATGGAAAGCACATTGCTGATGCTGAATTTACTGTAAGATGTTAGGGAAACTGCACTATTGTGGATTTTATAATCATGTATGCAAATTAGTCCCAGTTAATTATGTGAGTGGACATGTTATCCGTCATGCTGCTTGTGTACACAGTGCGAGTTTGTGTTGTCCATGTGTTGTGCCAGAGCTGGAGAAAGATGGAGTAGGTGTGTTGGCATTAACACGCATGCCTAGATTACAATAGACTGTAATACTGTGCATTCTCTAAGTTGCAAGCCCATTGCTCATATGAGTGTGTGTGACTATGCCAATGTTTTCCCAATTATTTGTTTGGCTCTGTGAATGGGTGTCGGCATGAGAGACATCATAATAAGCGAACCAAGTCATCTGCTTTGCTCAGCTTCCTGAGACTCACTTTAACTTTTCATCTGTTTATCCATTCATCCATCACACCTAAGCAACGGAAGGAGAGGATGGCTAAACTAGCGGCCATATTTTTTCCTCCCGTCATTTTCCACCTGTCATATAAGACACAGTTTTATTTCATTACCAGTACTGCGTCACCATTCTGACTACAGAGTCAGTACCATTATTTTATATTCTCAGTGCATCCATCTGTCTTCGTAACTCACATATATATTTGCATGAAGAAGAGTGGAAGTATTATTCATTTGTCGGCAAGTAAATGTTTGATTGTTTGCGTGTTGGCTTCTTTCCATTGGATGCACTCAAAATGCTAATTGAAACAAAGACGACTCCCCTGTTTGGTGACTAGGCTAGTGACGCAAGCTGGCATGCTGTCTCCCTGGACACTCACGGCTACTCACGGCAGCCTAGTGTATGTGCATAGATTGAGAGGCCCACCTGGGACACATGACTGACGATGTGAGAAGACAGGCATGAACGCATAGAAAAAGTGTACATTGTTTATATTATATACATATAAAGATAGGGCTAGTATCATTAGGTACAGAGGCTGACAGAAATGGACAATGAAAGGAGAACGAAAAGGAACAGTGAGAGAGGGAGTGAAAAAGTCGAATGTTCGTCAGTATTGAAAGTATTAGATTTGAGTGCGCACCATGAACCCTCCTGATGGGAACCAGTGGGGGACATGGGCTAGAGACAGGCCATCATTTCAAGCACACACACACACACACACACTCACGACCATACAGTGCCTCTATTACCCTCAGGCAGAACACCATGAGCTCCAAGGTTACACATCAATGCTAATAGGGAGGGGTGTGTGAGGAATTTATTATCTACAGTGCACCGACTGAGTATGTGCTTAGTGATTTAAATGTAGCTGAAGATCAGAGAAACATAAGATAAGAACAGGTGCTTGGAACAATGAAGGTGATTCACAGACATCAAATAAGAAATGATAGATGATGAAGTGGCAAATAAAAATGAAAGTAAAAGTTACAGGACCATAAAGAAGCATCACTTCATCGATTAACATCACTTCATCAATTAAATGTCCAGATAGACTGGTCTGTGTTTTGTATGTCTGTGTTATCGGTTCTGTGTGTTTGTGTGTGTGTGTGAGTGAGTGCGTATATCTGAGGGGAGACTGACGTGTGTCTAGATGCAGAGTGACATGGTTAACAAGAGCCTGATTAAACACAAAGCAAATAGATAGAGTGTGTGTGTGTGTGTGTGTGTGAGAGAGAGCGAGAGAGAAAGAGAAGGAGAAGTGGTTCAGACATAGGAACAATTGCCGCCTAATCTTCTTTCCTGCGTTCCTATGCTTGAACGTTAACTTTCTAGGGCTTCCTGCAGGTGGGTGTGTCACATCATATATGAAGATAAACAGACCTTTAATTGTTTTGCATGTAGAAGTATCAGACTACTCTTACTGTTAGCATGATAGAGAAGCTTAACTTGGCTAGCGCTACATAAACAGATTCTTTATGTTTATGTTTTTGATTAGCCACAGTCAATATCAAAACATAAAAACTGTAAAAATAAATAAATAAATAAATAAAAAGTACCATAATTAGTACTGAAGCTGAAACTGTTCCTTTCCTTCTCATTTCGTACTTACTCTTATAGTATAACATTTAGCTGCTGTGAAATAAATTGCTCAAACAACTAGACCATCCCATGACCATTTGAGACCTCTTGTGATAAACTAGCAGCTAACAAACTGAGACAGACCAGTGTTCTGTTGAGATGTTCATCACAAAATAAAAAAAACTAAGCTCCCTGTATTTACTGCCTTTAAGCTGTTCTCGTGGGCTCAGTGTGTTTATTTGCTTGTAGAAAGAGTTTTCAAAATGGTGTATGGCTAATTAAAAAGTAGTTTGTGATTGTTTAACTGAGCAGCAGAAAAACATACATTTTGGTGGAAGTGAATAATGCATGTTGTGAGTTGGACTTGGCTGGTTGTGCATTGTTTCTCAGCACATAGTATCAGTATCAGTCTTATATTTGCTTTCATAAAATAGACTTTTTAGCGGCACAAGAGGTAAACACTCGTTATGTAGAGGTCCTGTAGCATTGTTATGCTTTGTGTTTCGTGTGCATAGTCATGGCTGTGCTGCTGTTAATGTTTTCCCATTCAGAGTGCAACGCTGCAGTTGAAATGTCAAATGGTCATTTTGTGTGTTTGTGTTCATGTATACATAATATAGTTCATGTGTGTAGTTGTTCATTAATATGCAGTAAATGGCCTGTGTGTGTGTGTGTGTGTGTGTGTGTGTGTGTGTGTCTCTCTCAGGTGTTGGCTACTGTACATGTCTCTGCTCTAGATTTAGGTAAATGGCATTCCCAGTCAGGCTTGTACAAAAGGATCCGCTGAGGCTGAGACAAAACTAGTCAGTCAGCTGTAATTACACGTTAACTTCATTAACTTTGACCCCAGATCGTAATGATGTTTAGAGTGGTTTGAATTTCCCTTGAATGGCACCAGGTTCTCCCTCGAAGCACAGTTACGTACTGTATAAGGGAAGGTCTGATCCACAATAATACACTATTTAAACTAGTTTATTAATTTATGCTTTGATTAAACAACTGTTACAACTGCAAAAGTCCATTAGTAATACTGTTTTAAGAAAAATAAGTGAATTATTCTCATGCAAAATACTGTATGTATATACATTCATTAATAGATGTGGTCGACTGGTGGTTAAAAATATAGCTGCTGCTACAAAGTAAAGATTTGATTTGTGTGTGACATGACGCTACTACGATACATAGTTGAAGTAGAGGTTTGCAATTGTTTTGGCATATTTTGTGTGTTTGTACAATTTGCAGTCTATCAGTATTTTAGTGGTACAGTCTCTGTATAAATATCTCAAAAATATTTTATTGTCTTTAAAAGTCTTTTGCGCATTCCTTTAAACAAAAGCTGGATAGAAGCAGTTAATGAGCCAAAAGCCTGTTTGAATAAGAAGCTGCTGTAACAATCTCTGTCCCAATTAGCACGCTTTGGTTTTTAAATATTCCTTTTGTGTGAAGCCTAAACACACATGAAGACTCGCAAAATGGTCACGTTGAAAATTTAATAGGCTTCCACAGCGATTTCCTTCATTTATTTAAAATGTTTTTCCCTCTCTTTTTAAAAAGCTAGAAATCTGAGAGGCATGGCAAGGCATTCTGCTGTGAGGGGAGCAGCATTCACAAATACTAGACCTAATTCCTTTGGCAGCAGCTCAAACTGCTACAGACAGACACATAATCAGCTGGGGAGTGTTACCGCCTCAGCCCACTAGCAAACACAGGACCGAGCCCTTGTTGTGCATCGCTGCTTTTCAGAATAAATATCCCGATGGAAAATACAGTGGGAGGAAAGAGGTATTCATGTGTATATAGCTCTTTGTTCAGTCAAAGATACAGAAGGAGAGAAGAACACTGGCTTTCTTAGCTACTTTACGGCTCATTCTTTCTCGATCCTCTCTCTCCCACATCTTCTCACTCTCTGTCTCTCTCCCTTCCTCCCTCCCCCTCTTTCTCTCATCCTCCACTGTACCCTGTGTGTTTTGGTATTCATACAGATGTTTGGATTTGAGTGGCAGTTTCTCCTGAGACTGTGCACAAGCGGCTGACTCGTCTCATCTGCATTTTGCATCCCAGGAAAAAAGGGAACAGAAAGCTGCGGAAAGCATCAGCAGGCAGACAGGCTGTGTGTGAGTGTGTGCGTGTGTGTGTGTGTTTTAGAGAGAGAGAGCGAGAGAGAGAGAGAGCCTGGTTGTGTGTGAACGTTGTCTGTTGTTTGGCTTTGGCAGCTTAACTGGCCCCAGCACTGTTGCTGTGTGATGTTTAAAGGACGTTTCAAGGTCATGGTTTCGACAGGCCTCATCGCCTCTGACATATTAAACATTTATATATTTATGTCGCCCGATGAATTATAGATTGAACATGCAACTGAACATGCTACAAAATGGCACCATTGTGGTTGGTAATAGACACATTAGGGGCTGAAAACACAGCATACCCCACGACAGCATCTAGCCTGCCTTATCTCATCAATAGCAACACTAACGGGACAAAAAAGGCTGCCCTATGTAGTGCACCAAGACACTGGCAAAATCCACAGCAGCAGGAGAGAGGATATGGAAGGTTCCATCTTCAAGTCAATTGTAGGCAGTGACTCACAAAGATCGGGGACACTGGACATAAAGATCATAATGCTTGAGATGAGAGACTTCATATATAGGGAAAAGCCATGTCCTCATGAATTATTAGAGTATATGCAGGCAAGGAGGTAGTCTTGTCAATCAGAGGTTTGCATTGCCTTTTTAATGTAGCACATGTGAGACCAGACCACAGGTAATAAGAGAGTAATTGTGATCATAGAAGTGTTACTGCAAACAGGAATATGGATTCTCACAGTCAGTGCATATTCCCCTTCCAATCAACAGGAATGCTGTCCTTCCTACACACTATAACTAGATGGAAATGGAGGGAATGTGATATCTGACGCTTATCGGGACTGATCAGCGTCAGCAGCAGGCATGAACAGCACCTGTCAAGTTGTTATTGGGAGGTAGAGAGAGAAACGTCAGAAGGGAGGGAGAAAATGGGAACAGTAAAGAGATTGATGTGTGCTATCTCACGGCTGCACGGCTCTCCGGCACATGCTGTCAGACTAAAACGGCGTTGCAGAATTTTCAATGGCAGTCAGCCACTGCCTTCTATATGTTGCCTCCTTGGCACATACACACAGTATATGAGCAAAGATAGGCTCCTGTGGGCATTTTCAATTACTCTGCAATGTACGGCAGTAGGGGGGGGGATTAATCTGCTCGTTTGAATGCACGCCACACTTAATGGTGAAGCTGGTGTGCCGCGGGCCTCTTCTGTTAGCTGCACTGGTACACATACAGCTTCTTTTCCTGCTGCAGTAGAAGCCATTTCCAAATTGCACCACTCTCACATCAAGTTACACTGAGATTAGATTTTCACAAAAGACGGTCTCACTATAAATTCTCAAGTCAAACTCCAAATTGATTGTGTAATGACTAGTACAAAGCAACTTTAAAGCGAAGAAAAGTGATGGAAATACGCAGCATATTCACAATATATGTCACAATATGTTTTACATGGTGATTAATGTAGTTGCATATTCAAATGACACCAGGATTATAAACAAAAAGTGCAGGATACCTGTTATATGACGAATGACATCATTTGATATTTCATAACACCACTCAACATAGGCAGAAGGTTGCCAGGAGATTTGCTACAGGATAGATATCAACATTTTAGCATTTCAGTGATGTAGTAACCTCTGCATCTACATGTAGTTTCGAGTTATTCATTGCCTCCATCAAACTGTTTACTCATTAAGACAGATGACAGACGGCTGTCCTTTTCCCTTGCAGCTATTTGATTATATGAGCTCCGGTTCAGAGCTAAATCAATAACCAGATTAGCAAGGCACACGCGTACACACACACACACACACACACACACACACACACATACATACACACACAACATACACTCAGCCACACCCTCACTCAGTACTCAAGGCCGTGGAATGAATTCTTGAGTACAACAGTCGGTTGTGTTTATATGATTTAGCTCTGTGCCTTTGCTGCGAGGCATACGCGCACACATAAACACACACGCAGGCAGGTTTTGTCCAAGATACAGCTGATGGGAGAAACTGTGATTAGATTAGGAAGAGCTCTGCCTCTCCTTAGCAGCCGGGCCAGTGTTCGTCTCTCTCCCTTGTTCTCAGTGTAAGTGCTGTGCTATAGGTTTTGTTCTTATCCTGTAACTCCGGGCTGTTTATAGCTTTTTAAATACCTGTTCAACAAAGCCAATATTGCCACTTCCAGCCTCAAACCAGTTTTAATTAGAACTCCTACTGTGAATTATACAGAAAATTGAGTTCAGCCAGAGGATTGTACAAGAATCTTTTTCTGTTGCTCGGGGAAAACATTCTTAGAGACCCCTTATGGGACAGTTACTTTAGCCAGTATTTATATATACAAGTGTGACTATAGGCTTGAGCAAGCGAGAAATTTTCTAGCTGGTCGCAAAAGCATGACACTGCTGAATTGCTTATTTCTGACCTGATAACATGCAGGTGGGCACGGTAGAGGTGTGTAGTTGGGTAGTTGAGTAAATCTGTGTGCATTTGTGCATGTTTGCATATCTTTGTTTATGCACGCACTAGTGTATTTTAGTGTATTTTGCTAAAGATAGGAGACAGCTCCAATAAAATGGCTACTTGCCTGCACAGGTGCGTGGCTGCATTCACCTGCCAGCTACTTGTGGAGGTGGTGTCCTTGCTCATGACACATAATGCTGACTCAGATAGATCAGCCTGCCTGCTCTCCCTGCCTCACTGTCTGTTTCTGCGTCCTCTGTCCTCTGTCCCAACCCAGCTAACAGCAACTTCAGCTCAACAAGGAAATGAGCACTGCATGGAAATGCAAGCTATTCCCTGAAATGCAATCCAGAGTAGTGCAGGGTTTGTTTTTTTTCATCACAGTGCTGACTCTGTTGCAGTGTCACTTATATTATTATGTGTAAAAGTAACCGGATTACATCTTAACATAGTCATGGCAAACACAATTTTTGTGTTATGAAAAAAGGAAGACAGAAAGAGAAAAGGGACGGGCCCTGTTGGGAAGGATCAACCTTCTATGTCATGTTAAATGACAGGCATGATGCAGGCCTATTGTATTGTAGAACCCTGTCTCTCCTGCACCCCCTTTTTTATTCACAATGTGTCTTTTGTGCTTGCCATCCTCAGAAACAAGGTTAATACTTACTGAATAGGCCCTATGTGTTAGATAGATATCATCACCACTAAAACCTTTACCCACATTAATGACATTTAATTAAGGATAGAATCCTATGTAGGGGATGAGTCGATGATTTAGCCTCTTTAATCCATCAAAATGTAGCTGAGGGCTTCGACAGTGATCACTCTCATCCGTCACACCCAGGGATTACAGCAGGACAGACAGCGATGCACAGCAGAGACATCTTGCTGATTTGACTGAGCTGGGAGCAGAGATGCTGGCTGCAGCAGCTAGAACTGGAACAAAGGCTGGCAAGCTGTTGATGGGGATTTGATGCTGTTCAAGGGAAGACTGCTGTTGGGCTGATAGCTCTGCGTTGACTTGCAGTTGAGGATTGGATAGAGAAATAGGGGTCAGGGGCATCATGCGAGGGACTGTTCCTGGCACAGCAGTGAAACTAGGGGAACTGTGACGAGGACCTGAGAGGCCAAGCTAGGGCTGGGGCAGAGGGACAGGGACTGCTTGCTGACAGGCAAGGCCAGGCCTTCAATTCCAAGGCCTGGTCCCAGTGCTCCAGGCTTCAGCCAAATAGCTAGGCAGGTGTCCAGCTGATCTCACACCCCCACAAGGGAGGAACTGCAGAGCACCAGTCACTGGAGCTGCACAAATTGAAGTGTCATCTCCAGAGTCAAGATGCTCACCAATTTTCTGCATGCGTTGGTGCAGAGTTGGGATTCAGCCAGTGGACAAATGGCTCCAGCTCTGCCTACAGTTTGGCTGAGAAAAGGAGACTGTGGTGTGTGTGTGTTTTGTCTGTGTGTGCATGTGTGTGTGTATGTGAAAGTGAGAATGTGAGTGTATGTATGTATGGAGCACTGCAGGTCCTCAGTCATTGTCCCTGAAGGATGTTATATCTCTTCTGCCCACAAAGCAGCGGGAAATTGTTTTTGAGAAAAGTTTTAGATTAAAAATAAGTAAATTTGAATAGAGTAGAACACGTTACATCACTTTGGTGAACATTATGAACATTTAAATGTGGCAAAACGTTTGTTGTGACAGACTCTTTAGCCTTCAGAGGCAAGTGAAACTGAACAATGCATCAGATATATAACTTTTGAAAATGAGAATCTTTGCCAAAACTCATCCTATAATTGTATGTAAATCTTGAGATTATTATTATATATATATATTATATATGTCTGACATACCCCTCTGCAATAGGCCGTATCCTGTCATCTCCTGATCTTTGACCTTACACAAGTATGTGCTGATTACCTGAGAGGTAAGAGGCTGTGAGGGAGCGTGTGTGAAAAGCTACATCGATCTCATCGAAAGGCTGAAACATCACAAGAGAAAGAAGAGAGTGGGGAAAAAAGTCAAGCCAAAGTTAAATGAAAAATTGCTTACGTACACGTCTTGCACGGTCTGGAACATTTATTATTTCAAGTCACACAGCGAGAAAAGAGGTGGAGGAGGAGGATAGAAGACGAGAAGAATCCATTTGGTAAAGTAGATGCAGATCGATGAGACTGGAGGCAGGCAGGCCAGAGTGCAATGGAGGAGGGGTGTGTGTGTGTGTTGGTGAGTATCTGTGATGTGTGTGTGTGTGCTTGCGTGCATAAGGCGTCCCAGATTACTTTCCCTGATTGATCCGGCCCAGCATCCGTCTGACCTGCAGGACATTTCAGAGCTCGGAAGAAGCTGGTGGAGGTGGAGAGACGGCGAGCGAGAGACAGCCAAGAAGAAAGGGAGAGGAGAGAGAAAAATAAAAATCAATAGCGCAGAGAGCATTACAGGGAACTTGACTGGCCGAGAAGCGGAGATGGTAAAGTCGTATTAATCTCTTTGTGTCTCAGTCAGTTTGATAGGAACTCCAATTCAGTATCACTTTGGGGGACCAAGAAGGAGTCTGAATATAGCAGTATCAGCTGTGGCTGCTTTACGGTAGCGGGATGGATGCATTGGATTGGATGTATATATGTGTCTTGAAGTGTCTGCAGCTGACAGCAGATTAGAATAAGGCAATGTTTTCTGTCAGATCATTTTATGTCATCCTGTTTTTTCAAGTCAAATAATGTTCAAAAAATAAAAAATAAGATGCATAAGGAAATCAAAAATAATATCTGATGCAAGATGGTGAGGCGAAGTCTAGCAAGTCAGATGGTTGCATGCTGGCTCCATTTTCTAGCTGCCAGGCAATGTGTCTATCAGTGTAGGGATCCTGCAGCATACTGTCTAGTCCGCAGTCTCTATACCCTCCATCTATCCTGGCCAAGTCAGGGTAAATTGATTGTCTAAGCTCTATAAGAGATGGGGGAGGGAAGCATGCACCATTGCAGCAATATAAAGTGGTAGTTTTATGGTGTAAAAGCAGCAGAGTGATGGCGGCGACAAGGAGAGGAAAGGAAGACAAAAAGTCCTTGGTCAATTAAATTTTAGCTTGTGCCATAAGTGACATTGGGCTGTGGAGCATGAGAGACAGAGATAATCTTTGTGCGTAGTATGGAAGAAAGACTATAGTTGCAGTAAATCTAAAAGAAAGCTGCCTGTTCCTTTGGTACTTTCAACTGTTAGAGGAAAACAAATGTTTATTCTCCTTCCTTGCTGTAGGCGGATAAGGCTCGTCCTATTTGACTGCAGTACCCAGACACCACTGGCCGGGAGCCCAAGGAGACAGGAAGCACTTTTGTGGCATCAAATATTAATGGCGTTATAGAGTGTATTGATTATATAATAAGTTTTCCCAGCATCTGAGCACCGACTGAAATGTATTCCCTGAATAATTGAAAGTGTATCCATGAGCGGTTTTTCATCTCAATTGTTGGTGAATGTAATTGCATTGCACCCTTATTCCAGTGTTATTTGAGATTTTATCAGGAGACGCACATGTGTGTTCATGTGATAAAAGCAAGGACAGCGAGAATATGAAGAAAGATTAAATTGGGTGTATGCGCCGTGTGTGTGTGTGTGTGTGTGTGTGTGTGTGTGTGTGTGTTTTATCGAATGGTTGAGCATTGAATATTGAGCACTGAGTAGTGTTTCAAAAATGGGATGCAGAGACTTAAATGCACTGAGAAATGTAATATTACCTTTTGCCGACATTATGCTCTCTTACACTCTTGCACTATATGTAGGCTGTTGAAATGGAGACTCATATACATCTGCTTGCTGCTTCTTACATTTATATCACCATATTTGTACATGCTACAGTTACACTGCATTGTCTGCTTGCTGCGACACACCATTCGTTTTCACACTGACATAGTGTGTAAAATGACAGCTTTGCAGAATGGGTGAAAAGTATATTGCATGTTTCACCTCTGCCTAACAATTTCTTTTTTCAGGGTAGCTTTTCAACTTTACATTTAACAGCAGGATATACAATATGATGTCTACTATACTGTATGTGGTGGCTTTAAACTGGAGCTAGCATGGACACCTTAGCCCCAGTGGTGTAGCTACCCCTGTCACTGTCCACTCTTTGGTCTTTCATATGGTTTTAAATACACCTCACTGGCTTTGGCACCCCTGTATGAGGTTGAATTTCAAAGCTTGATCATTTTAACAAAAATACTTCATTCTTCTAACCAGTTTTTCCCAGTCAGGTTTATAAAATAGAAAGTGTTTTTATATTTTATATAACTGTAATTCAACAGTAACCCTTTGGCCGTCACCAGACTAAAACAAAGGTGGCTCAACTTGATATCTCTATATGATCATCCCCAAAAGATCTCAATATTCACCATTACCTGTCAGCTTGCAGAAACAATACTCCTTGTCCTCTTTTTCTACCCTGACCTCTCTGCCCCTCTGTATCTTCCTCTTCCCTTTCAAGCTGACAGTTCACTCTCATTTAGACCTCCATTATGCATTCCTGCCTAAGTTTACAAGACACATTGACAACAGAACATGTACAGACTCTCTCTCTCTCTCCTCCCCCACCTCTGTTTCTCCCTTTCTTTGAAGTATTGGAAGTGTCTTCCCCATTACTCAGCCATCTGATCCCTCACTCCCTCTCTTCATCTCTCTGAAGGAGTAAATGAAGGCAGAGGTCATCCCTCCTCTTTTCCTCCTCTCCTGCTAAATTGGCTGCTTGTAGCATCCATAGATAGCTGGAGGCATTTGAGCCCCCTGTTCTGGAGAGCTAGTGAACAGACTTCCTGCTCATTTGTGGCATTTCTGTCTCTTCAACCACAGGCTTGTTTACCCACAGAGAGGGAAACCCTCATTATAAACTATGCCAAGGTCATTGCAGTCACCACACCAATCTGCTGGCTTCAACACACACATGAAATTTTATTTAATCCACTAAAATGATTGAAACAACTAAAGAAATAATATCTTTACCCACTTTTCTATCTTGGCAATTTCAACATGAAGCAATATTTCAACATTTTGAGTCATTCTGTTCAAAATCATCACCCCAATGTATTCTTCCCCAATGACAAATCACTCCTCTCAACCAGTCACACCAGCCAAAAACAAAAATCCTGAGCCACCTGTCTTTGTTTTAGTTTGACTGGTGGAATGACTGTAAAGGTGTAACTGTGTTTTTCTAGTGAGCCGCCATTTCCCCCATCACCCTAAACCTCCCACACTCCCCAAATCCCACCACAACCCTAACCTTGTAAAGTGAGTGTATGATGTTGACGGTGGGCTGTGCGTCCCTCCCTCCCTGTGCTCCGCTCCATAGGGGTCGACAGAGACACAGTGGCGTCAGGCAGAGCTCCCACAGCTCCAGGGCTGGGCAGAGAAGGGATTGCTGACACAGCCAAAGATGGTAAGGAGACTTCTGCTGCCAAATGGATGGCCCAGCTATTTTACACACCCATGAAGTAATATGATCTGATATTGTACTGTGTTTACATAAATACACAATGGTTGGTGATGCTGCTGACTGAGACAGTTGGAACTGGAGCAGAGATTGATCGATGGGACAATAGACGGAGGGAAGGAGGAGGATTGCAATGGTAGAGGAAGTTGAGAGCGAAAAGCAATATTCAGCTGCTGACGTGTTCATACATTGTATATATTTGCACACTTATGGCTACATGTTTTTCAATTTACAAGTACATATTGATGTGTTAGTATTTATACTAAACCAGTTTCAAATTAATTGTGTAGCCTTCATTAACACATGCAAAGCTGCACTAGCGGCCATTTCTGATGGACCTCTACTTCCTTAAAGACACATAAAAAATGACTCATGTTGCTTACCACTGTAATTTCTCTCTGTACCCACCTTCTCCGTGATTGAGCAATCATTAGAAATCCCAAATGAATTGCCCCCTCCCATGCACTTTGCTTCATAGCAACTGTAGCTTCAACATTGTTTGAGTGAAGCCAATTGATTTTTCATTCTTAAGATGTCAGTTTTAAGAATGACCATCAGGTATCTTTCAATTTATAACAATAACCATTTATTCTTGTTTTCTTCTTACACCATCTCACACATTTGTATAAAATGTTTCCAACAACTGCACACTACAGTCTACATGTATTACTTTTAGTTAGAATCCCAGTGCTGACTATGCCTCCTACATGAGCAGATTTATAACTTGGAGTAAAAGAAGCTGCATCTTGAGTCTGAGAGCTTGAGAGGGCTGTGTGTTGCACCAAGTCAGCAGGACATGCAGTGAGTTCAGTCCACAGTACCAGGTTCCACAGCGGGAGAGCAGGGGCAGCCAGAGTGTTCACAACCAACATGAAGTGGACTGCTGAGCAGCACAAATGCTGGTGGGCAGGGACAAGGAGAGGAATATAATTGGCCACTGGGACTCGGCAGGTCCCTGTTAATTAGCGGCAGCCATTTTGGTGTAAAAACTCCTCAGAAAACGTCCCATGGAGTTGAAAGTCTCTCTGACAGAATGGAGCCCAGCAGGGAATGTAAACAGATTTAATAAGGCCCTCTCCAATCAACTCTGTTATGGCTAGATACTATTCTCTCCTTCTCTCTGCTCTCCCTCTTTCTCTCTCCCTTTCTGCCTTACTCGATCTGTCTCTGTATCTCTGTTGTGGTAGAGTGGTGAGTGAGTAGGAAAGGATACTGTCAAAAGAACAATTTGCATGCAGCTCTCATCTTGAGAGCTTTTAGACATCTCCCTGTCTGTTTGTTTTCTGCTGTGGGCTTGGACCATTGTTCTGTGTGTGTGTGTGTGTGTGTGTGTGTGTGTGTGTGTGTGTGTGTGTGTGTGTGTGTGTGTGTGTGTGTGTGTGTGTGTTTGAGTATGTGCTCTTCCACTCACTGCAGATGCCACTGAATGTGAATGCATGGAAGTGTGTGTGTGTGTGTGTGTGTGTGTGTGTGTGTGTGTGTGTGTGTGTGTGTATATAAAATGAGAGGATGGAAGCAGATCCAAGACTGACATTTTGTTGGTGCTGCTCCTAAACACTTAGATCGTGGAAAAGAACACTAACGATGAAATAAAACTACAGCCGTTTATAGAAGGTCTTCCTAATGCCAGAAAAAAGATTGATGCTTCAACCCATGTTAGCCTTCATCTGCCGTGCCATGGCATTGTTAGGCATACTTTAGTTATTTTGAAATAGACATATTCCCAGTTTTGAGGACTCGGATAAAGACCATGTGTTTTTGTAGCTGTTCTGAGCTTTACATTCAAATGGACTGCACACAGTTTGACTTTCTTAGTCATCTTTTTGATGGTGACCCAGAAAACAATTTTGAACCCACTTGAACTCACTTAACTCAGGAAGCCAATAAATAAAAAAACAATATAGTAATGAATAATTACAGTAATATAATTAATCTCACATTTATGTTACTTGTAATAAGTTGTGCTGCATAACATTGATAGCAAGTAGATAATAGCAGTCTTCAGCAGAAAATAATATGAATTATCATTCTGAATGAATACCACTTTTATTTATTATTTAGTATATTGATATTATTATTCATATATTGGTGGTATTTGTTTGGTAACTAAGGAGCTGTTTGTTTGCCTGCTGTTTCATTTATCATCATCTCTGCTTACCACTACATGTAGGTAGTTAGATAAGAGTAAAGTGATTAAAGTAAATGTCTAAAATGGTGTTGGAAACTATTTCTGGACAAACTGGGAAATTTTTAAATTCTGCTTTGAGCTATATTATTAGAACGCAGGTCCAGTCTTTTGATAATCCAGAAATAGAGTGAAATACGACTTGTGTGCTGTTCCTCCCTTGCTAAAACCAGCCCCGCTTCCAAGTGCAGCCTGTCTGCGTGTTCTTAAGAATAGTTAAAAATAGACCGAGAGCTGAATGGTTGAACAGGGGGAAGGGAGAGATCTGAGCGATGACTTTAAAAATTTGATTGAATCAGATTAAAGAATATTTGCATCTTAATTTGGGTTTCAGCGTGTTAGGTCATTACATTGCGTGTGCAGCAGTATAATGGGAACTTGTGAGTTTGTGCTTAAATGGGCTTGGACATAGTGGTGGTCTTTTTCCAGGGATTTGCTAAAGTCCACTTTAGCCCTTTATGCAGAATCATAGTCACTATTGGTACTAATAGTAATGTATTGAGTAAGAAAACACAACACATACATATGATACAAGAACTGCAGGATCTATTATCACTGCAAGAGGACACTGCAGGACGTTCACAAGATAATAAACCAAGTGAACAATCTGTCAACAGTCAGTTTTCTGTCTCCTGGTCTGGTCGAGCATGAGTCACGACAGAATAATGCGCTCTATACCTTTGTAACAGTGCAGCCATCTTCTTTTTTCAGTTTTATCTTCCCACCATTTAGTGATGAGATATAGTTGTCTCTACTCCTTCCATTTGTGAAACACTGACACCCCCCTCACACACACTCACACATATACGCAACAAAAGCCATTAATTTGATGAAACAAATGTTCTTTATGCAAATGTATTTCACTTCACACATTGCTTTTGTTGGAGAATAATGTTTGCTTAGAATAAGCGCATGTATTAAATATGGATTGGAGTGCTCTTGTAGAAAAGCAAAGTGCAAACTACCTCCCCCCTCCTCCTACTTTTGACTCTTACTCCTTCTCACCCTCTTGTTTTTTCTGATGTTGTCTCACACTTACACCAAGCGCACAGTTCCTTTTTGAACACTTTGATCCTGAGGTGCTCTGCAAGACCAGATATGAAAACGTAAACTTCTCTCTCTCACAGCAGCAGCATCAGCAGTCAAATAACTAGCTGAAGGGCTGCCCCTGTTGGTGCCCCCTCCCACAAATCTCAGCAGCTATCAGAGAACCATTTAGAGATGCCTCTTACTGTGTTCATGAATATTTAGCTGTTTATCCTCTCTGTGTTTAGTGTTTGTTGTATTTCTCAATGTTTAGAGATGTGAAATGTACTGTGTGCAGTGTGTTCACTAAATGTTTAGATTGTTCCATATTAGTGATACAGACAATGTGATGTGAGAGGCAAATGTTTTTCACCAATTTGGTGACAGAATGACTGCTCACAAATAAAAGCCTACTGTCCTAAACAGTGCTTATACTTATGGAAATACCTGAAAAATCAAAGTACTTCTTCACATTAATGCAAAATCTTGTAAAATCCCATACATATTACCCAAATAATATAAAAATTCATTGAATAACCCTAATCAAAAATGAGAAAAACTTTGTGAAATGTCATTGTTCTACTACTACCACTAGAACATTTGAATCCCTGTCAATTAGAATGGCAATAATTAATTGCAATACCAAATGAGTGATATTCTATATGTACAAAGCTTGTTGAACACCTGATGTGTTTTTACTGTATCTGGAAATAGACATTTAAAACAGACATTTCACCTGGATTGTTAATTTACCCTTAATGCAACAAAAGTGATGCTTTTCAGAAAAATAATTTTGAAAATAATCACTTTGTCAGAATCTTGTTTGCCTTGCTACATATTCATGGTTCCACATTGCTAAATAAAGTACAGAAGCCTCTGCTAATGAATGCTATGTCTTTTCTTCGTCTTCTCTGCCTTTTCTCTCTATGGTTCTCTCCCTCTTTCTTCCTCCTCCTCCTCTATGCCCTGCTCCAGATCATCAGTAACATGGAGGCTCCAGTGACAAATGGCCCCAGCGGAGGAGGCAACACAGCCAACGGGCCGACCACCAACAGTCGCGGCTGCCCCTCGCCCATGCAGACTGGCCAATCAAATGACGACAGCAAGACCAACCTCATTGTCAACTACCTGCCCCAGAACATGACCCAGGAGGAGTTCCGCAGCCTGTTTGGTAGCATCGGCGAGATTGAGTCCTGCAAGCTAGTTCGCGACAAGATCACAGGTACAGAATGGAGACTGTTTATGTTGTACTGCTTTTGTTTCCGTAATTACCAACTTTTCATAAACTAAGAATGTAATCTGCTTAAAACATGAAATCACAAAGTCAAAAGGCTTTCAATGACGATATGATAGTAGAAGTAGGAAAATATTATGATATAATGCAGTATACTGCGTGATGATGTGGTGGTGCACAAAGGGAATTTCTCCAAAGGAAAGAGGAAAGGGAAAGGTGAGCTACTATCCTTAGAGCTTGGAAGGGATTTAGATGCTTGCTCTGTATTCTGATTACTTTAACTGGCCTGATCCTGAGACTGGACCTCCTATTCACTACATCATATTACTTTTAACGTATAATACTCTAGTCTAGGGATGCAGCGATTACCGGATTTCACTATTAACCGCGCTTTAAAACGTCACGGTTAATTAATCGTAAAGGCTCCACTACACCGAGCGGTTTTGTTGCACGGAACGAAACTGTGGCAACTTGCATAAAACAAAAACAAATTTACAGTAGCGGTGCACCAGCGTAAGTGTCGTGCTTATCAGAATCTGCTGTACACTGGCTAAACTATAGCAGAGGGGCCAAACTGTGAAGCTTTATTTCCACCAAAGAAACGGCTGAAGTCGGCAGTGTGGGAGCATTTCGGGTAGGCTACACTCAGACTGACCAGGGCGTTATTGAAGATGACGGATCACCTGTTCAAAAACTTGCCGTTTAAAAGGTTCGTGCTAAAGGAGCGAATAATTACATTAAACTTGATGCAACACCTGCGGGATGACCACCCGGCTTTGCACGCCCAAGTAAAGGTAGGCTTAATACATTATATTGAATAACAAGTTGGTGGGAAATCAAATATAAACGTGTCACTTACAATCGATGCCGTAGCGGTGACAGTCAAGCTTTCAGTGCAACGTAAACAAACAAAACAGGGGTAAACTTTCAGACCCACCTTAACGACAGCCCAGCTGCGCTATGAAGCCCATTATTTTCAATGGCTTGGTTCGTTGCTGCGTCGAGCAACGTGCACCGCACGGCGAGCTTGCGCGCATGCTGCGGTCAAAGTAGTTGAACTTTGGTGCTGAGCAGCTTCCATGGAGTGCAGATCGCTTCTTTTCTGAAAGGGCCTTTATGGAATAACGTAGTCCCCTCAAGACCTTCAGTCACTGAACATTTAACGTTACATCATGTTGTCTTCTCCTGTCTGTGGTGAGAAAATGTTGCCAGGTGTAAAACACTAACATACATCAGGAGCTTATAGACTTTCAGGACTATAGGCTACCAATTAACTGCATTTCAGTTAACTCTGCACTCAATTTCGTTCTAGCATTTTCACTAAAACATGTATGGATGAGAGTTGATGACAGCAACAGTACAGTTTATTGTCCTTTGTAACAATTTCCCCTCTGTGGATAAAAGTTAATATTCCTCCTTCCTATAATACTTACATATTATAGAAATATAATTGTTAATGTCATTAAATATTAAAAATAAACTTAAGTCATTACTAGTGTTGTGAAATTAATTAATGCATAATAATTGTGAAACCGTGATTATTTCTCCGACAATAATCGTACCAACAAAATCTGTAATCGTTGCATCCCTACTCTAGTCTACAAACCATATATTTTAAGATTATGTTGTTATTATTAAGCCATGTTTGCCTTTATAGTCAAATAACTGTAAAATGGCTGGAATAATAAAATATTTGTTAAGAGAACCAGATGTGATGAAGCAGGCAGTTTACGTGACTGTTGACATACTGCTAAAAGATCAAAGGTAGGTGTAGATACAACAGGCTGTGCGCTCTGTGTTGAATGTGGACACACATGTAAAGAATGAAATGAAAAATGAATTTCACACACGCGTACACAAGCTCACAATCCAACATCAAACCAGTCAAGTGTTTGAGAGAACCATTTGTTGTCTTCTACAAGGAGAAATCCATCTCTACCCTCTGTGTGTGTTCAAGTGTTGTGACTCAGCAATGCAGCAAAGTGCCACATGTTCTCCAGAGGTGTTTAAATTAAGCAGCACTTCGTGGCGCTAATCATGGCTGTAATCTGGGCGTAGTGGCTGTGTGGGTGGCCTTACAGCAGATGGAGGGGGGTGGATTGGGGTGGTGCGGCTCTGTGATAATGCTCCATAATGGCTTTCATTTTAGATCCTACTTACTGACACTCTTCTCCTGATAATCTCATTAAAGAGCACCAGGCAGGCAGGCAGCCTGGATCACCAAGCCATTCTTGGATAGTAGGCAAGGCGAGGAGAGTAAACACACACATTGACAGATATATACACAAACATACAGCAGCATCAGATTTCCTGTAATAATAAGTTAAACCAAAAGGCCAATAGCGATTAAAAATTTCACTGTAAGCCCAGCCATTCCTGCCTCCTTCTGTTCTCTCGTTCTTTGAAGCATATCCTGCAGCTCTACAATTCCTCTTCAGGACCATCTTCCTCTTCCACTGTAATGGGCCTCAAAATGGAGCCTGAGAGTCAGATGCAGCAGGATAATGGAGGATAGTGTGTACAAAAATAACACTGGGGTACCACATGCTATCATCATCACCATCACCATGTTCTCTTTCCACCCGATTTTCCCCTTAAGTGTGATTTGCCAAGCAGCAGTGAGCAACCAAGCTAACAGCAGATATTTGGAGAGAGTTTAAAAATGAACCGAATTGCTGTGAAAACTGCTCGGGTCCTAAATGGGGAATGTGAAAGAGGTAGAAATGTTTGTTCACTCATTTCTAATGCATTTAGGGTACTTCTCTGCTCTGCACTACAATGTCTCTCTGATGACTTAGCATCAACGCAAAAAGTTATAAATAAATCCTACCCTCCCTCCATCTCCCCCTGTGGTGTATGTCTGTTTTGCTCTCCCATGGGTGCAGTTTCCTCGTGCAAACTTTTAGGCTAACAAAGCACAGATCCCCTCTTCCAGCAGGGAATGCCAAGAGGCTTTATACTCTCTAACAGTCATCCAAATCATTAACAGACTAAGCTCATTTTGCAAGAGGGAAAGAGAAGGATGGTGGGAAGAGCCATTTTTGAGGCCAATATGTACTGTAAACGTGTCCACTTTCTCGCCTGTCATAAATATCAATAATAATCGACAACATGTAAGAAAAATCTACTTCTGCCAATTAGACATTTTCCAGGTTTCTGACTGAGGGAGGGAAGGATATTTTTACCATGTTGAAATTTCAGTAAGAAGCTGTAGCGTCTTGAGGATAGTTAGTGTTCTGTAGCTACATATTATTCATATTGATGGGAATATTAAGGTCTTCGTATTCTATTATGCAGTGTGAATACTAATAATAAATTCACTGACTGAAAATGTACTTGGATAGTACCGTAGTTTCAATATTTTATCATTGCAAGATTGAAGTATTCCTCCTATGAATTCAGTGATTCAAGCAGTCTTTTGGTATACATACCAAGCATGAGTGGTTACATTTTGTGTTGTATGGTACTTTACTTTTTCAAACGCAGACAAGCTACCACTGATCAGTATTTGCTTGCTTCCATCTCGTGATACGTTTCCCATCAGTGTTGATGGCTTGACTAACCTGTGACTTATCAGTGTTTGCTGACGAGGTGTGAGCACATGAGCCTCTCAAAGGTAGGAGAGACAGACAGGTCCTCAGTGTCCTCTCAGCTTCCTGTGGACTTGCTCTTGTCAGCTCCAATGATACCAGCGTGGCATGAGGCTCGGATAGGTGCAGGCAGGCGTAGACACTCCAGCTTCGTCTGTCACCGTGGCTGACTTCAGCGGGTAGAAAAGCCACCTCTGGGTGTCTTTCTTGCTCCCCACACGCCTGCCTGCTTGCCTACCTTCCTGCCCGCCTGCTTGCACAACTATCTTTGCCTGGTGCTCTCATAACACGGCAGGGACATGCAGGTTAATCTTTTATTTAAGGCTAGCTTACACGCACCTATCTGCAGCCCACACATACTTGCACATAAGCCCCAGGCCTCCACCTGTGAATTGTCTGTCTGCCTGTGTTCTCTAAAAGAGAACATAAATTAAGCATTTCGTTGTTTGAAACAATTGTGTATGCTGTAGTGAGTTCCAGGTAGAGAGGACACTACATATACAAATGCTACTGACAAGCACTGTGCACTATAGAAGGTACTTTTTGTCCATTCTTTCTTTTAAAGGAAGCAGAATGTATATTTACCAGTATATATATATACCAGTCTGAAAGCTCACACCTTGAGTAACAATGAAAGCTCCTTACTGAGATGAAAAAAAACACATATCCTTAAGGAGAGCTAGGAAACATTTATGTGGACTTTGCAATATTCTGAGTCAGCACTTACAAACATCTACACATGCGCGTGCACACTGACACACACACAGACGTGGAATTGATCCTTGTCAGTAAGTCATTTTTTGGGATAATTTTTTTCTTTGCATTTCTGTTAGAGAAACGAATGCATTTGTTTCTCAATGACACAGCGGAGAAGAAAATGGCTTTTCATGCTGGAAAAAGAATTGATTATGTTGGGGAGAGGGAGGGTGAGGGGATTTTATATTTTTATGGAAAACCATTTTTTAGTTTCTCATATTGCGGCAATAATTCCAGTAGCCAAAAGCTCAGTAGCCTTTCACTATATAAGATATTTGACTTGCTCGTTGCGTAAACAGTTAGCCATGTTTACCAGTTGCTGTGTGTCTGCCCTGTTCTGGCTGCCTCTGTTACCTTTTTCCTCAGGTAGTCACAGCATTTGCCTATTGCCAGCTTTCAGCAGCTTACTCACCTTTTAATTATGGGAACAGCATTTTCTCTGTTTATTATCTCTACATCAAACCCTGTAAAGACATCCTCCCAAAGCACACTGACTAAAGCCTGTTGTGCACACTACTCTAGTCACCTTCCATGTGTTGGTTTTATACATGGAATCTGGGGAGCTGATGCAAATCATAGTGACAATGTAGCAAGCCCAGCAGATGTTGGCTATGAAAAATAGATGGACTGTGATGTCAGCTGTGGAGTAGTTCAATCCAGAGCACCTCTGACAGACAGCAGCTTCAGTACCGTGTGAAAGCCTGCTGCGAACCCAGTTCTTACATAAGGACAGGTACGCCTTATTTATATACTGTAGGTGCAAAAATATCTCTTGCTTTGCTGGATTTGGCTTGCTTTGCACGCACAAGCATGTGGCTCAGGCAGCACACTTCCATTAGTTTCATTCTCGTTCCGCTTCTGTTTTGGAACGTCAAGTGCACCCACAAGTATTCCAAACATAAAATATGCATCTTACCCTGATCTGCAAGGACAGACAGGTAGGGCTTAGTGCACAAGGTCCGTCAGTCTAAGGGGGAGCAAATCAGATATTCACCAAATAAATAAACCCCAGTTAACCACATCTTTGTTGCTACTGAAATATTAATTGAAAGCACGCTCAGCAGTAAAGCCAATTATCTTTGTACTTAAGATTGCAGGCTGAGCTGGGGTTTTTTTTTACATTACCAGAGTGATGGGAATAAACCTTGCTATTATTCCTCTGTTTGTCTTATGATAAGACCCATTTACACCTCCCAAAACACCAAAACAACACAATTGCAATGTTGCTTTTGTGTGGTGACAAATATTACATTTACTTTTAAAATCCTTACTGAAATCATGCCAAGGGAGATCTGGTGCAGTGTTTATATCCTACATACAGGCTGCATTTATCTGAACCTGAAATGGACTTAAGGCTGAAGATAGCGTGAACCAAGCTGACAGGCAAAGAGATGAAAAAAGGATTTGACATCTCCAAAGCCAGGTATTAAGAGAGCTGCCAGGCTCAGAAGTACAGGCACAAGCAGTCAGACACACATTAAACTTTCAAAGTCCCAGCTCCCGAGAATGTCCTGTCTCTCTCATAGCAACCCCCCCCCCGCCAATCTCCATCTCCTCCCTCTGCTTAGGACCCAGAATTGGATGTCCTGAGAGCTTGTTTGGCTGCACCACTACTCTTGTGACCCTCACTTCAGACTGCCTCTGTCCCCTCTCATTCCACTCTGAATGCCCTTTACATGGAACACAGAGGTTGTGACTGTCCCCTGTGTCATCCTCAGATCCAGAGGCTGAATGCGCTTCAGGGTTGGTTCCTCGCCCTCCGACCCTTCACTCTCAGTGCACTCTACCTGGGCAGGGGAGTGCAAGACAGCCCCTTTGTCCCCAGCATGTGTGCTGAAAGGCTGAAATGGCTGAGGGCTTGTTCACTCTGTGCTCTCAGAAGGAGTCCAAGCAGGTACATCAGAGTAGGCTCCACAATCCTGACGTAACAGGGTTATCCAAGACTTCAAGGGGCTTCTCTGTCTGTCAGCTTGCCTTCTATTTCTCAGCTGCACAGCCAGCCAACCAGCCCACACACTGCAGGCTGCAGTTCACTGGCCCTAAGGCTCAGGGAGCCACCAGGAGGGGGTGGTTTACGTGTGTGTTTGTCCCTGAGCTTCTACGTGGGCAAGTGTGTGTCTATCTGTGTGTGTTGGTGGAAGCAGGGCCTTGGGAACTGAGAGTGGGAGCCTCCTGACTGCAACAGTGGCTGCTACCTTGGCAACCCAGGAGGGAAAGATGTGTTGAATGAGTGAGTGGGAGAGGGATCTACAGTAGATGCATGTGTGCGGGGGACGTGGCTCTGTTGATGAATTTAGTTATTTAAACGGACTGAATACATGCCACATGATATGCTCTAACTGTACTGCTAGTATTTCAGGCACTGTATTCTTTTGTTAAACTCACTGAACTCCCTCTCCCCATTTCCTATGGGTATGACCCTCTTTAAGGTAAGTGAAGTGTATTTTGACGTGAAGCTGGTGACAGGGCACCTTTTCAAATGTTGGGGAGAGCTGGCCCATCAAAAATAGCTCTACCTCATGTTTCTGCAGCAGCAAGGGGCAAAACGTCAGAGGATGGGGAGAGGATGGAAGCAGTGAGTGTGACACATTTATTTTGACAATGTGAAATGTTTTTTCTCCCTTTCCGCTTCATCTTAAAACATCGCTAAATTCAAGACTGACCAAACGGATTTGCCTGTTTCTGGGGAGAAGGAGGTGGTCCTCTCAAGGCGTCTTAACATCACTGGCTCATATCTCCAGTGATACCTGAAAGCTGCAAACTCCCCCTCACCCTTTTGATTCCCTCCACCCATGACTTCCCTTGCGTCAAATCCAACCAGAGATCTTTCCATTTCTTGGGCAGCATGTGCTACACAAAGTTCTTATTTTTATGGAAATATATAAACTACATGGGAACAAAAAACAAGAAATGAATCATTTGAAATTGAATTTCAACAAGCTAGCAGTTGAATCACCACTACAGAATGCCTCTGATCCAAGTTTTGACAACATAGTGTCAGCATTTCAAATGATATTTGATTAATAGCCACACACTTTCACAGAAGAGTATTACGAGCAATAGATTGCAGGGAGGTACATAGTAAAAGAGAAGGTTCTTGCAGCTATGTGTTTCATTTGGTAGCTACTACTCTAGATCAAAGAGTCTATAGTGTGTGAGTCTTGCCTGATGATAGCAGGACATGAAGATGCTTTCATGTCTGCAGTACAGGGCTCTTAGTCACATAATACAACAAAAAGGCACAAAATAATGGCAGGCAATATGCAACTGGAGTCTCTTACTATGTGTACCTAACCGCATACTGTGCCTTTCAAGTGTCATAGATGAAGGCATTTAACTTGATCATATGCCTGTAAATTCATTGTAGCCATGCATACATCTATTTTGCTTTTGTTTGTGCTGATTTCTTTACCTTCTGGATATGTACTTTTTCCTAGCTGTGCTGTGCGAATGTGTGAGCACAGAAGGGGGGAAAGGAAAGGTGAAATAACATAGTGGGGCCAGCAGGCAGGACACCCGCTCGAAGTACACTAATTTTCTCATCTCACACATTGGGCAACCTGCTGCTCCTCAGGAAACAAATAATGGCTTAGTCATAACACCTCGCTAACACACCAAAGAGCTAGTCACTAGAAATAGCAGTGATATTACCACTGAAAACATGCCTACCTCCCTGTACAATTCATGTCAGATTGTACAAAAGGTCTGCCAAAAGAGTGGGGGTGGGTTCAAATTAACCTCCACCTCCTCACTCTACCCACCTTCTGCGCTTTCTCTGTTAGTGAAACCGGACATGGCACTATATGATAAAGCACTGCAGTGCTATAGTTGTACCTACACCTATACAATATATAATGACAGCTTTTGGAAGACGTGCAAGTGCATATCAAGCCATACAGTATAATATTAACAAAGCCTAGATTCTTAGATTTATGTACTTCACATAAATCCCACTCATGGACATAACTTTATTATTACTTACTTTATTACAAGACCTCTGCCATTATTACATTTACATAATTTTATTAAGAAGCCCCCTGCAGAGCATTTTCTTGAGTAGTTAGAACTGTTGTAGAATTTGCACAACTGGCACTGTAAGCAACTGACAAATCAAAGGCAAATGAATATCTAACCTCATTAAAAGGCCATTATGAAGAGCAATGCATCATTTGGGTTCTTGGTTTTAATTGACAATTAAAATATATAAGTTAATGTATCCATTAAGTTAATTGATCAGCACAAGGCTGATTTTTCTGTTAGCAACAACCCCATTAGAGGCTATTTATCATGCGTTTTTAATAGCTTCTCTATATTGCCTCAGATGAAGTACTTTCTCAAGATATTTTTCTGTAATTTTAAAATACCAGTAGACATTCTCTGTCTATAAAATCCCTCTGTGATTTTCACTTTTCTCAGGCAAACTCTGCTTTTGTATTTCAGTCCTGCCACAGTGAAGCAACTCTGATAGATGACATGACATTAAAATTTACATTTACAGTAAGACTTACTCTTAAAGAACATAAATGTGTGGCTACGCTTATCGTGTTTCGCTTCATCTTTACTTTATAGTAATGCATTTTGTCTGGTGTGCTAATAATGTGGAGCAGTCTTAGCTGACCTTATCCTCGCATCACAATAAGACAGCATGCTAGGTTAAATGATGCTGAGCCATGTTAAACTGCGTCTAAACTGTGCTTGGTGAGCTGGAACAGAGCACGGCACTGTGATGGTGTGATCCAAATGCAGGCAGCATGTAGGGTTGATCCTGCTGGGGAGTATTGAGGTGGACAGGGCAGGTGTTGTGACAGGCTGAAGGCAGCCATACTGCCTGCTGTCTCTGCATGGATACGGTAGGTTACAGCCACTTACAGTAGTACCCTCGCCTATGTGATTCTGCATGCATATAAATAACAAAGCATGCACATACAGTTCTTCATCTTTTAGGAACTACAAAACCCCCTCCACACATATGAACAGTGATGCATTCACTGGTCAGCTGCCAGCCACTCCACTCCTCTCCCGACATTACTGCTTGTGTTTGTGCGCATCTCTGCAATAGAGTGATTACATGTTTACTTGCATGTGTGTGCACATGTGTGTACATCTGGGTGGTGCGTTGGTGTTGAGTCTCCCGCCCATCCGTGCAGATTCCAGGCAGCCTGCCGGTGGCTCCCTGCTGTGAGCTGCTCCGTAGCGGGCTGGAAATGGTTGGTGGAATCCCCTCCTGGAGCTTTCTTGATGCTGCAGGCAGATGTCTCTCTCTGTCTCCCCTCATCTCACCACTCACCTGGGGACTGATGCCAGCCAGCAAGCCTCGCGCCCACCCTCTTTCCTCCAGCCCTAGAGGCTCTCAGCCTTGCCAAAGAGGGAGTGAAGAAGAGAGTGGGGGCGAGCAGATATGCCAACACCAGCCTATGCTCCCCATGCATTATTACATATACACTCAATGACTGTGCATTCCACACCAACTTTCATCAGGCCTGTAATCAAAGTAAATACATTATTACATTTGTTACAAGACTCCAATGTGTATGCATGCCCACACTTGCATCCTAACTTGTACACATGCACGCCTACACATATAGACACTCAACCCACAATGAGGCTGTCTTTCTCTCCCCCGTCGCACAGCAGCAGAGTCTATGGCTGCCGGTTTGGCCCCATTTGGCTGCCTGGACTACTCTATGAGTGCTAAGAGTCTCGGTACCATTAAGCACCAGCCAGTCCATCTCGATTGCCCTGCATGAGTGCTCTTCGCCAGCACTCTTCATTTTCATCTAACCCTCTGGTAACTGCGCTTGTCGAACCTCACATTTCTCGTTGAAGATGAGGGAGAGGGGTGACGAAGGTGATGGGAAAGCAGGAGGCGAGGGTGGTAGAGATGGCGAGCACCGGAGAGAAGCGTTACAAGCAGCAGGCTCTCAGTTGTTGCACCAGTCTGGAATCTCATCTGTCAGTGTTAACTGAATACATGCACCTATGAACAGCTGGTTTGAAATCTAATTCTATTTAACATAATTATTTGGTGAAAAATACATAATTCATCTGCATACTGTACACTACTTGGTAATTTAGAATACCATTTATGGCCCATCTCTGTTTAGAGGAAAGCAAAAGCTACATGCATGTTTTATTTTAGCTCATTCAGTTCATTACTTTTGGCACATGTTCTCTTTCTCTTCATTATTTGTGGTCTCTCTTGTGTGTACACTATTTAATAAAGAAGAGAGACCACAAAGAATGATTTTGTGAGATATATTTAAACTGCCAAACTTAACACCTGATGTCAGCTGAGAGTCAGAGAGGAGGAGGAGAGAAAAGAGAGGAGGGTTAGTTATAAATAGCAGAAGTCTCTTCAGGATGGCAGGTTTTTAATTAACAATAGAGAGTGTCTGATAATCCACAGTTAATCCAGAGGAGAAAAGGGAGGAGAGGAGAGAAGAGAAAATCATCAGCTGTTTGATGTTAGGACTACAAGTCCCTCCTGGCCTTTCCACTGCTCGCTGCGCTGTGATATCCATTGCCCAAATGTATTTATTTTGTGAAACAGCCATGCTCCATATTTTGTGATTCACTTTGTCTCTGACTAACCGCTGTCTGTTCCTATTAGCGTGAATATCTGCATGCCGCTCCTCTTTAAACTGACTGGGATTCTTTGTGCTTGTGTGTGGTGTTAGTGGAGAGGGGCTGTTTGTTAAAAACTAGCCGACTGAAAGCCCTGATGGCTGGAGGCGTCCGCTTAAAGTCCTACGCCTGTTGAAAGGCTTGATCTGGCGGGGAAACACTGGGAGATGTCAGGCCTGCTTCGCACTCAAAGGGAGTCTGCTATCTAAGACACTTTGAGCTTAGAGGGAAATGGGGGTGGTATTTTTTTTCTCTCTTTTTCCACAGCTGCAAAGACAGTAACAAATATGTTGTTTGTACTTACTGTGATACTTTATTTGCTGGGTCATTTTAGGGAGAATTTGAGTTTTTTTATGGAATATTCTAGGAATTTAATCGTTGAAACCTCAATCTTGAGCAACCTAAATCAGTAGAATAAATTTCCTCAAGCTCCGAAGTCACGAATGTAACAAGCAACAGATAATGAGGCGTGCAATGATCAGAGTCTAGACAAAATTATTATTATGACATGAACTATCAGGTAGAGATGTTTTATTTTCACTTCTTAAATGGTAACGTTTTGACCAGAACTCTCTCGGATGGGCATTTGCTGATGTGTTTAAGTATTAATTGAACGGAGTGAAAATAGTCCCTTTAAGGGTACAATGACCTGGAAAGAGGCTGTCTCATTCACATGTTGTAGAGTACAAATCTGCAGGGTTGTGGCAGCAGAGCAAGCTTCACATGACACATGGTTGACAAGAGTCACACCAAGACGCATGCCGCTCCGGGCCGGAGTCACTATGATCTTCAGAGTTGATGTTGTGAAGAGACGTTAAGGATTTTCTAGGAAACGATGCATGATATCCAAGAGGGTGTCTATGGATGGGAGGAAGGGTTAGAATTATTAGTTTGTCGTCCTCTTCTAATAATGAGGGGTATTTCTGTCTCCCCTCAAGTATGGATGATGAGTATGAATTAAGATGTTTTCTTGTTGTCAGTGAACAAATTGAAGGAAAACAAAACTTAAGGGCAATAACGTTTTTAAAAGCTTTTCTTTCCCTCTTTCTGTCATTTTAGGACAAAGTCTGGGTTACGGCTTTGTCAACTACATCGACCCAAAGGACGCAGAGAAAGCCATCAACACGTTAAATGGACTTAGACTTCAGACCAAAACAATCAAGGTAACTGACACCATGTACGGCTAAACAAGTCTAATTATAACACACCATAATTTTTTCCATTAAGGTTACACAGTATATTGTGAACAACTCAATATATGAAAAGCATTACTGCCAAATATAAAAATGAATTGGTAGTTTATAATAAAATCACAATGATTTTATTAAGCTGTGGAAGTCATGCTAAACTTAAATTAAAAGGCTGCTTTCTTCTTTCTCAAAGCCCTTTTAGATAGGGATGCTGTGAGTGAATGAGCTGGAGGCCAGATGGGATTAACATGCATGAGTCTCAGAAATAAAAAGACCATCTAAATCAAAGAGACACATTCAAAAGCTTGTGACTACGGCTGATATGCTAATTACTTTCTAAATGTCAAAATGTAAAGGTGAAATTATATATATCTCTCTGAGCAAAATGGAAGAAACGTGTCAATCATTGCATGTGTTTCCAAAATAATTGAGGACTCTGTTATTGCATTTTACTGGTATGATTAATGTGCAGGCTTGTTGGTGGATAAACCACTGTTTCTCCTCCAAATGTATTTTGAAGACTAAAGATTAGTTGTTTTTGCATGTTTAACATCAACATATCAATCTCCACCCCACTCTCATATCCCCTACTATCATTCCCTCTGCTCTGTGCCTGCTGATATGTTGTTGCTTTTAAGCTGGGCAGTAATTTGTTGCTCTGTGGTAATCCCTGGATTCTCGCTTTCTGTCATCTGATCTAATCTGATCTAATCTAATCTAATATCATGGGATTAGCCTGTAGTTGTGAATGGGGAATCCCTGTGAGAATCCCTACCTTCCCTAGACAATGCGCGCTGCGTTTGCCTGGCCTTGGTTCAGCACAGCATCCTGGCTCAAGTCTAACTTGTGACACAGATAAAAAAGATAGAGAATAATGTGTGATGTGTGTTTTCTGCATGTGTGTGTACATTTCGGTTTGTTTGAGGAGGGATTATATGTGATTACAGTATGATGGGTGGATCAGTGTCTGTATTTGTGTGTGTTGTCCATTTGCGCATCGTCACTTGGGTCATTGCGACCTTCAGTTTCAGGCTGGGTGTGTATTACAGGAGCAGTGTTGTTAACACATGCCAGCAGCACAACATAACAAGTCAGCCAACATGGAGACTTCAGTGAAAACAGGCTTTTTCCAATATGAAGACTGGAAAATGTTGAAGGTCAGCTATGTAGCGAGGAATTCATGAGGTCTTTCTCTGAGTGTAGAAGTCTGAGTTCACACAGATTTTCACTCTCACACTCTCATGACACACGAGGTTGCCTCAAGTTGTTCCTGAGATAAAGGCGGTCTTCGTAATGACAACTCTGTATCTCTGTCTGGCGCTATCTCTGTTTCACACTTCATTGCCTCCCCTCCCTCTACCCTCTTTCCTTGCTTTCTCTCTCCACAACAGACCTAAATACCCTAAAGGTAACAAGGTAAATTAAAAGGCAGCACGGTAATTCTAAAATTAAGTTTGGCTCTCTTTCATGTCACACCCTTCCCACACTCTGTCACTACACTTGTGAGGAAACGCTTGGCCCAGAGATTCACATGCTCTCGGGCGACATGTCTCTGTAGTGTCTTTGATTCGGTTTCGCTGCTGCGGTTTCCTCCACCATGACACCTCAGATTTAGTCAACGATGGCTGTGATGCTGCTTTCCCACTGAGGCGTGAGGGGAAGCAGCATGCCAAAGGTGAGAGAAGCACAGTGACATGCATGCACATAATCTCACACACTTTTTCTGCTCGCACACACACACACACACACACACAGACTCCTGTTTCACACATGCAGCACACTACACTTGTACACAATACCGCTCACAGCTTGAGGAGGTGTTGATGGATTAGACATCTGGAGTTGGCTGACAAGGAGGAAAAATGAGGAAGAGCTGCACAGAGAAGAAAAGAAGAGCAAAAAAAGGCAGAATCTGGAAGAGAGAGAAAGGTTTAGTGAGGCAGCATGTAGGAAGGAAGCAGAAGGGAAAAAATCCAGGCAGCCAAAAGGAGAGAGTGACGCAGAGAGGAAGAGGAAGACAGAGGACCCAAAGAGGAAGATGTGTGAAAGAAAAGTGAGACATGGGGAAAGCCAGCTGTTCCCAATCCCATTCTCCCACCATTAGAGTTCAGCAGGATTTCCATGCTGTTGCTGAAGGATATGACTGCATATCCACCATATTTGCCTGACTTTAACCTTATTTGATGGCTTATGTCTCCACATGTCAGAGGTAATGAAAGTACTGCAGGGGAAAGCTGCTCCAGTCAGCAGCAGCAGTAATGGGATTTACGCAACTTTCACTGGAGCAAAATCGGGTCTACACATGAGGATGTTGGGGACAACGTTTGACAAGTGAAAGTTCACTTTTAGAGAGCTACTGCTAGGAGCTGCACAGCAAAGTATAACAGTATAACCAGATATTCAGTTCTTCCATTTGCACCATTAGAGCTGGCATTCATATGCAGTCTATTCCAGGTAGAAGAATGTGAATGGCTGAAAAAAGCTCTGAAAGCTCTCTCTCTCTGTGTGTGTGTGTGTGTACATGTTTATAGACAGGTGCATGAGGATAAGTATTTGTGGATGTGTGTAGAGATGAGTTGCAGGAGCAGCATGTGACAATGAGGAACTGAGTGAAATTGTGTGGGTGAGTGGTAGCAGGATGAAGTCTTCTTATTCCCTCTGTGAGATTGCTGTCCAGGAGAGTGTTGCAAAGGCAAGGATGTAATGGATTTCATGTGCATGTGTGTTTTTCTGAGTATGTGTATGTGGCCACATGTGCTTTTACAGACTGTAAGAAAAATCACAAAGGATGCAACAGCAAACAATTTGCTCCTAATACTGATCTTTGAAAAACGCTGGACAGATGCAGATGTTCTGCAATAGAGTTAAAGCTTTTACACATACCCTTTACCTGCCTAATAAAACTAAACTGTGAAATCCACTCTTCAGGGTTCGCGTGGCTAAATTGCACTTGGTGAAAAGCTTAAAGGCTTTTGGTTAGGCTCATGGCGTATGTGTTAATTAAACAGCCATCTGCCAACACAACATATTAACTCTTACCTTTTTTGATTCATTCACATTTAACTCAGAACAGTGCTTAAAATCAGTCGGGTGAATGAAGAGATCTTTGGTCAAATCCCTAATACTATTAATCCTGTTCCCCTGGCTACACAAACTGGCCTTTCAAAGTAAAACACCTGTAGTTTCTCCTCATGGGACAAAGTGTCCTCTGCCTCCCCCAGCAAACGACTGAAGTGTTATCCCTCCTTTGTTATAAGCAGCTAAATCTTTTCCTGACAATGAAAATCCCCACGGCAAGGTGTGCTAAGAAAATACAGTCATATTTTCCTCCCTGTTGTCCAAAGACCCACACCCCTACCCATTCAAACACACACACACACACACACACACACACACACATAAAACCCCTGTAACTCTAACACTTGTTTAGATTGAAACCCCTTGGGATGTCAATGAGTAATAAAGTACTGGAGCCCTAATTTATTTATACAAGCTCTAAGACTCTGTGTCTTTTCTCACAGGTGTCATATGCGCGGCCCAGCTCAGCCTCCATCCGTGACGCCAACCTCTATGTGAGCGGCCTGCCCAAGACTATGACCCAGAAGGAGCTGGAGCAGCTCTTCTCCCAGTATGGACGCATCATCACCTCCCGTATCCTCGTCGACCAGGTCACAGGTATCCATGGGGCCTCGCCTCCTCTCTCTTTAAACTTTCACACAAACACATGATGAGCCAGACACTAAGCGCACACACATACTGTATGTATACTTTGATACACTGTGAATAACTATTACTATTACTATACTATACCTATTGTACACTGTGAATAACTATTCACACACACTCTTGATTCTTTTACACATTTTGTAAACAGTCATGGTTGGTTAAATGTTTGTCTTTTGCATGTGTTGTGTGGCCATGTGACTACATTTAGACACATCCTTATATTTTAGATTTTTGCTTTAATAATTCAATTTGATTCACAGATTTAAGTAACTGCTTTTCACAAGAATAAATAAAACCACTTTGTGCAAATATTTCCAGGATCCTTAAATAAATATTCTGTGTGCTGCACAATACAGACATTTTCTTCAGCCAAACAAATATGGGAGCTGGTAGTGTTGTAGTACTTGAGACCGGTCTTGTCTCGGACTCAACCATATTTGTACTCGGTCTTGTCTCGATCTCGGATATTGAGGACTCGGGATTTTATTTCAAGACCAGTCAAGACCAGAACTTTGGGAATATCAATAAATTCCTTTTGCATTGTCAGATTTATTTGTTAACATCCTAACTTTGATTTGATGTAAAAATTACTGCTTCAAATGCAACCAATAACCCTAATTAAAAATGTGTTGTTACCGTTAACGACTGTCACCCCTCCCCACGATGGTAAGCATGGAAAAGGAGTGTTGAATAAAGATGCTTACGCTGAAGTGTCTGTATGTGGGTGTTTTAATGGGAATGTGGATCTTTCAGATCAATTTGAGAAGTACTTATGATCTCGTTCCACATTTTATTGTGTGTCATGTAATGTGGGGAACTGGTCTTGGTCTTGACTTGGTCTCGCCCTCCCTCGGTCTTGGTCTCGACTTGGTCTCAACCCCTAAAAGTCTTGGTCTTGTCTTGGTCTCGATAAACTCTGGTCTTGGTCTTGACTTGGTCTCGGCTCTGGTGGTCTTCACTACAACACTAGGAACTGGAAGTGAAAAGTAGTTCTCAGTAGTCACAAAAGAAGTCATAGTCACACTAAATTTGGTGATTCTACAGAGAAATGCAGCATACCTTCCTTCTTTCATCTTAAAAGTAATGCAAGTAAATGACCAAAGGAGAAGCATTAAAATCATTGACCAATATATTGACATTTGCTGTGTGTGTGTGTGTGTGTGTGTGTGTGTGTGTGTGTGTGTGTGTGTGTGATTTAATACATAGTGATACAGTGAAGGAAAGCAGTACCTGAACAATATCCAAAAATCAAAAAATTGTGTCTTTCCCTATTAATACGTGATACTGCAATGTCATCATTAACTGGGTGTCAGTGAAATTGTATTGTGATGAGATGATCATGTGTTATTTTACAAAATTTACAATTCCACATCATAGTGACTGAAATAGTTTTATATGAGTGAAGAGGTCTGCTGTGTGATATACATGCTCAATTACACATTCCACTACATCCAAAACACAGAAATGAATCACATCAGCCCATTGTATTGCAGAAGAACCCCTCCAGCATGTCTCTTAGATCCATTTCAGGGATTGTGTGTGTGCCTACAGGCTGCAACCTGCTCCAGTGTTATGTGCAATGTGTACTGATGAAGCAGAAAGGGAGCAGCATGCTGTAAGCCACACTCATTTGCCTAAGCAGAATAAATCACTGCTGGCGGAGGAGTGCACGCCTGTCTGTCTACACTGAGAAGACGAGGAGAGAGTGTGAGAGGAGAGGGGAAAGCAGAGGAAAGGAAAAGAAAGGAGACGGGGGGAGTGAAGACAACGGGGGGGAGGGAGTGAAGACAACGGGGGGGGGGGGGGGGGGGGGGGAAGCAAGTAACAGAGGTCGTAGATGAGCAGAGACGTGGGAAGGAGAGGAAATGATAAGGGGGGAGGAAGTGAAGGGAGGGGGGCAGCAGAAGGGAAAGGTGGGAGAAAAAAATAGGGCCATTTCTACCCTCATCAACACACATTTAGATGGAGTGGGCACATCTCCTGCCTATCTGTAGGACCTGTCATACCACCATGCTTCTTAGATCCAGGGGATATCCATTAAACCGCAGCCACATACACATGATTTTTAGCTTCCCAGCTCAGGTGACATGCCCTAAATAAAACAAATCTTAACACAGGTAGGCAAGGTTTCAATGCATTCACCATGGGTTCATTCATGACTGGCACAAGGTCAGCCTGTCCAGATAAAGTGCTGTAATGATTTATTTCTACAACTGGGAACAATATGAACACCCAGATCAAAGGAAAATGCTCAATTAACAAAATTAACAGAGTCTTAAGTAATCTTCCTTCTTTACATTGTGTGGTTTAAAGCTGACTCTCAAAGGTTCATATATTTACTCATTTCTCTCAAAAACATTAGATCCAATAAATTCAGCCAAAACAATTGAATACTGCAGTGTATTTGTTATATACATAACAGCTAGCAGTTCCACGATCAAGTGGCAATAAATAGGTCTGACAATGTGTATTTATCTGCCCTATTGACAACAAAAGTATTAAAGAAGAAAGAAAGAATCATTCAATTTAGGGTAGTTAATTAGTGTTGGTAAAACATACTGTGAACACAGCAAGACCAGTTAAGGCTAGTGTTCACAATAAAGGAATTAAATGAACCTGGGCTTGTATTAGGAAATTGCTAGTGTGAGCTGTGATATGAACAACAATGACAAAATCAAATATTTACAATGATATAAACCACACTAGTCTACTATATGAAGGGTTTCTTGTGCGTGATGATATTGTTTGATTCCTAACCACGCTGCAGTTTTTTAATGTAAAAGTATTTTCTTTTTAAAAAGAAATATCAAAACATTATGCATTCATTTGAATGATTTAGGGAAACAGCCTTTAATTTCTCTCATACACTGCCAGCTTATAAGGCAAATGCAAAGCATGCACAGAAAACTACAACATGGCTTCTAATTAAATTAAATTACACACCAAACATTTTTATTCATTTAGCTGATGCTTTTATCCAAAGCGACTTACAATTGCTATATATATCAGTGGTCTCATGCCTCTGGAGCAACTAGGGATTAAGTGATTTGCTCAGGGACACATTGGTGGACGTGTCACAGTGATGAGTTGAACCCGGGTCTCTCACACCAGATAAGACACCAGAGGTGTGCGTCTTATCCACTACGCCAACACCCCCCCAAACCTAACTTATTTCATCTATGATGCTAGGAAAATCTGCTGTTGAATGGTCTTTGGTATGAGGTGACACCAACCTTCTATCAAGTACAGCAATCTCGCTTCAACCTAACGGAAAAGTTTTAGGAAAAAAATTATTTTTGAACTACAGCCATCGTTACCAGACACAAAGTTTTTCTATTGTAGCATAGATGGTGGATTTATACATAGAGCAGGAGGTGCTGAGACACACTGTGAGCCTGCTAACACCCTCAACTACATTAATTGCTGTCCTGGCCACCAACCTGCCTACTGTACTTGTTATAAATACACAAAGATTCACACATATAAGCTCTCACACACACAGACACAAATGATAATAATGTGAGAGAGAGATGTTCACCAAGGTGTCCCCAGAGGGATAAGGATCAGCAGGAGAAATGTTAATGATCAATTAGATGTTAGAGTTGCTGGTGATTAAAAACATGGAGGGCTTTAGAAGGGCCCTGAGAGTAGTATTCTGGCATCATTGACTCATATTTTTCTTCTCTCAGTTACTGTACAGGAATACACACAAAAGAGATAGACACACACACACCCACACACTCGCTGCAATTAAGAAAGAAATGGGCTGCAAATTAAAACTCTCCTGTGACTGCCAAAAAAGTAAGTACAGAACAAGAAAGGAGAGGCAGAGAAAGAGGAAGACACAGGCATATTTGTGGTACGTGTCAAACTGGTATGTGGTCCAACAAGTGGTGCACTGTCCAGTTCAGTCTCAGGATGTCTTAATACTAGGGGTGTGACGAGACACTTAACCCATGAGAGATTCGGGATTGGGTTCACGAGATCAAGACGAAATGAGATTTTAACAGTATTTAAAAAAAATCTTTAATGCTGAATTATATTAATTACATTAATAATTACATAATATAATATAACATTATATAAATTACATTAAACACTTTATTTCCTGCATTATGATGATTTTTTCTGCACCAGTTTTTGAGGATTTTTTTTATCTATATAAAGAAAAAAAACTAAATTCAGGTGTCAGGTGACAATTCAAACTCTATAGCCTAACTGTAACAGAATATAACGCAGTGCAGCTCTCAGTCATTCTGTGCTGCTATCAGACCTGTTTCTCCTGTAGATCAACTTTTCTAATTTAACATCATCCCTTCTGAGTCATGATTTAGTCACCTCAATGATAAATTATTAAATTTTAATTTAGTTATAAACGCCTGGACTTTAATAGCTCCTGTGTTTCAGCAGCTTTTCTGCACATGTTCAAAACTTTCTGCACATTTAAAATCTCTCCCACATATCATGTGTTCTCTGACATGTCCAGAAAAAAGGCAGAATATTACGAGACTAACGTCATCCCCTTCAGACTATTTGACCGACACAGTTTCATGCTGACTTCATGTGAAACTGAAAGTGAATGAAACACTTTTAATCAGGTAGAAATCTCACCTCAAATCCACACACGTTAACTTCACCAGCTATGATAAAGTGCAGCTCACTGTTCCAAACAGAGCAGGCTGGCTTCAGTTTTTAGATGTTTATGTTGCAAAACATAGCTATGTTACCATGCGTCACAGCTGTCTGGACTCACAGTGCGAGCGGGTTACACTGGTGTCAATCAGCTGGGCGGAGTTGATTAGCTCTTACCAGTTATACATTTGCATTTCATTGTGTGAGAAAATAAATGTGTGGCTTGACAGTGTGTGAAAAATGTCATTTGCGTAAAGTCACAATTTAATCTTGCGAGATTTCATCGCACCCCTACTTAATACCAATATTATTCTGGTGACACCACTGAAAAAAATCCCAGTGAGAAGAAGAAAATATAATTCTTCTTACAGCTACATATTTTAGAACAGTTTGTGTAGTTTTATGTTTGTTTTTTAAACTTAAGTCTTCTTGACTTGTGGGATGTATGGTATGTTGTTGATATGACATCATTGTCATGTGGTGCCTTGAAGTCGTGTCACAGGTCATCAGTGACTCATTGTCCTTTTTTATTGAATTAGGGACCTAATCAGTGCCTGAAATCCAATTCATTCAGTGATTCACTGTTTCTACTGAACAAGAGACTGATTGGAGACACGCCCAAACATTGTCTACAGAAATGGAGTAGGCTTTAGAAAGGAGTGATGCACAGACAGAAATACATAGAAACAGCCATGCTACATAAAGTTGTTGAAGTAACGGATGTTCTCCAGTGACCATTGGCAGATGGGCTGATGATCCCCAGCTCTTGCTGAGCTAAATTGGGAACATGAAGTCTGTTCTCTAAATGACCTCCTCATCAACAGGATGCACCCTGCAGTCACTCTTCTGTTCATAAAGGCAAGAAGGAACTTTAAAAACACCACTGTTAGAATAACTCACAGCTAGAGGCAGCTGAAACAAAATGGCCAAATTGCCTACGAGACTCAGAGCAAACGCAACATCAACTTGACAAGGATATCTCTCCATCTCTTCCTCTATCTGTTTGCCCTACTCTCTCCCTTCCTCTGTCTATTGATTCCTTCTGAATGGATAAGCATATTTTGTCTCTTTCTCAGTGCAAATAGTGCAGGCAGAAGTCCCCCTCCTTCCTTTCTTTCTAACCTTCAGTAAAGGCAGCCAGGCCGTGATCTTGTGCACTGACAGCTGGTTTAGGCTAGCCTCAATTTGAAACAGATATAATATCAGAGACAGCATTGGATCAATAGTTGGCTATTCCTAGTTCTTCATCCCGGATCTGTATGCGAGCAAGGGTCAATGCTTACCTGATCAATGACGGCAAATACAATCGATCCACGTACTTGGCTTCTGCAAATGCTGGCTCTGATGTGAAACTAAATTGCTGCTCAGTGTGTGTAAGGATTGGCTGTGAAAAGGCTGATGCCGAGTTCCCTTCATGTGAAGTGGAAGGTAGCAGTGAGAATGATTCCCATGGTAACAAGTCGCAAGCGTTCATGACGTCATACAACTCAAGATGGTAATTGCCACTATTACTAATAACAAGTGTATTTTGCACACGGAATTAATAATTATCTGACATTGAGCCGCAGTTGTATGATAGCGAAGTTGTTCCCGATCAAAACAGCGTCAGATTAAGGTTGAGTTACCTTGAAATTGTGCTGATATGAGGCATATCACACTTTTTCTCCTCTAGGACAAAAAACATCACATTGTTTGATAAGTTCATTGCACAAGCAAGCATTACAAGTATGCCGCCAGAAGCACATGATGTGCCTTTTAAAGTTGAATTTATGTTTATGGAGGTATTGAAAGTCCAGTCATGCCGTGTTAGGTGTACACAACATTGCGCATTATTATTTGGACTCAGTGATGTGCAGTTACTGACTCTGTTGGAGGCTATAAAACATTTGATTATGTTTACATACAACAATAATGGCACTGATGCCAAAATTGTCTGAAGATTACTTTGTGTATTGTGACTCACCCCTGTAAAATTTAACCAAAGCTATTTTCTTTATAACTGAAACAACCCTTTAGCCAGAAAGCACCTAGCTGTTGTCCCTTGTAATTTGGTATTTTTAGACAGGGTGCGAAAGAGAGACACGAACAGATTGGAGAGTCAAAAGGTTTGTGACAATATTCTGCAGAAGCTTGGTGTTGGTTGCATATGATTTACTCAACATATACAGTATGCATTATCGTGCATACTGGCACACCACAATCACAAGACTGCTGTGTGGCTTTTTTCAAGTTAGAAGTTGCAGCTTGGACACCCATATTTGTCCTGCTGCTTTTAGATGGCTGAATTGATTTAATGAACTGAAGGGGAAACTTTCACACTGTCTAAAAGCAAGCAATGTGGGTCAGAGATAGTGTTAAAAGTAATTCAATAATCTGCAGTACAGACTGCTTTTCTAGCAGTCTCTCAAAAGTCACATTGAACTTTAATGTGACTAGTGGTTGGAAATATGTTGTGTTAATATAAACACAATTGTTAATTGTAGTTATTCTAGTTTAGTCTTATTGTGTAGCTGTGTATTTTTGCAAAACATTTAGTTTGCTCTTGAAATCACTAAAATGATCAACTCAAAAAGCATTGTAGCATTAACAACATCATGCCCTTTACTCTCAGTGCACCATCAAAGCCAATTTTCACCAAAACACGAAGATCTCACTGTGCTGCTTCATCTGCATGGAACTCTCGTCTCTTTTTGCCTCTCTTTCCACCTTTGTGCCATGCCTGCTGTGCTGGGTACAATAATACCAAAACAACAAGCAATTCAAGGTCATGCCACTTTATAGTGCCACTTGTGCTAGCCTCTCCAATGCCACAAAAATGGATCCCTAGAAGTCTTGTCACAAGCCCACATGTCTCTACAGTTCGTTTTTTGGTTTCTTCTTGTATTCAAACCATTCATGTTTGTACTATTTTTTCTCCAAGGAATTACCCTTCCTCTGTGCAGTTGGTACGTTCTCTCCTCTCCTGCCTTGAATAATGGATGTTCCCTTTCAGACTGACACCACACTGAATCCCTGTTCTCTGCCTGTCCAGTAGTAGAGAACAGAACGGTCAAGGTAATACAAGCAGAGAGGTGCACACTCTAGGTGGGATGACTGCAGCCTTGACTCGTACTATTATCTCCCATCTCTCTGCCTTTCTTTTTTTCCCCTCCATAATCTTTAGAGCGCATACTGTCTCTGTGGTAGCCGACACACACGCAAACACAACCACATACAGATATGCGATACATGCGTGCACACACATTAGACAGATGGTTGAAGCTCTGCTGTGACCGGGGCTAAAGCACAGGGCACCTCCACTCTTCAAAGTCTCTTCTCTCTCGCTGCTTTTTCAAACACCATCTGTACCCATGCACACTAATGTTACTTAAAACAAAGACATTGCATTTTTTTCCCCCACATAATTAGAAGACAGCAGGAAGTGGATTTCTTTCTGCCTCTGCCATAATATAAATCTTTTGGAAAGGCAAGTCTAATCATTTGATACAGTTGGCACAATATAGCTCGTCAAGTAAAAAGATAAAAGGAATGGAGATGGAGCGGCGGAGTGCCCGAAAACATTGAAAGATTTTGCTTATGTGTGTGTGCATCAGTGGATGTGTCTATCTTGGCGAGTGTATGGGCCTGCTTACAAGGATATGGTGCACTAGGTGGATGACACTAAAAAAGAAAGTGTGTGTCTTTCATTACCCAGCAGACAGGTTTCTGACCACTTTCCTCACTTCAGGTCTCTCAGAGGAGCAGTCATTTCTCTCTGTCAGTCAGTCAGTGTTTGGGGAAATGATAGTGGGTTTTAGAGAAAGAGTGGCTTTGTTTGGGCAGGAGCAAGCAAGAATAGCACAGTTTCCTTTCATCATCACCCTTTTACTGTCACCTCCTAACATTCTCCCCTATCACCTTCTCTCCTTTTGTCCTTTCCTTCCTTACTCCTTGTTCCCACTCTTTCCCCTTTCTCCTTTTCATTCCTGCCTTGCCTCGTCCCCACCCCCCAGCACTCGCGTCTCGTCCCCCAACCTCTGTTTCCCCCTCACTAGATTGAGGTAGCGTGTTATTAGTAAGGCAGCCAATGTGCCTGTCGATGTGTGTTAGAGAGAGATAAGCACAGGTAGAGAGAGTTACATAAGCCTCTGTTGATTACTGTGGAGGAGAGGGAGAGTAGAAAAAGAGAGTGAGAAGAAGAGAGAAGAGAGAGCGAGAAAGACGGATTGCTGTACCTTAGTAAGTACATTGTGCTCTAATGTTGCCTGTATGGCTGGCTGGCGGTTGATAAGTAGCCTAGGCTTCTGGGGCTGGTTGAAAGGACAGTCATTAGGTTGGACTCCCTAGACTGGCAGCTTGCTTCACAGATTGCAAGTTTGTTTTTGTTATAATGCGTAACAGGAGAAAAATAAACACTTCTCAAGGTTTACTACGGTAATATAGCATGTCAGAGTGGTAATAAAGAAATGGCTGAACACACTTTGAGTGTGGTGTGGATTCATGGAGCTGATTTTTCATTTAAAACTTGTTCATTAATTTCAAGTAGTTTTTTTCTTAGATAAATACCTGGATAACATTTAAGGGTAAGGTTGGTGATATTCTATATTTTCCTTATTTTGAAGAAATCTCATGAATTGAACAAAACCAACAATTCACTGATCCTTCTGACAAGTGTTGCCTGTGTAGCCAATGTAACCATGTCTGGATCACAGAGGAGCAGGCTAATATAGCATTTTCCTATGTGCTACAGACCTCTCACTGTTGTCCAAGTATTGAAAACACACCATTACACTCAGTGACATGTTCCTTCATTACCATGAACATGGCCCCTGTAGTTGATTTTGAGTCAATACCACATATACCAACCTGCTGCTGTAAATATTCCTTAGCTCACCAAATGTGTATTTATCCGCATCTGAAAACAGTGCCCAACAAATTATGTTTGAGTAAATATCCTAGTTTAATATTTTGAAAGGTTACAACTTCCTAAAACAGTTCTGAGCTTGCCACTGTAGTTTTTACCATACGTTAAAGATATACAATATGTCATCAGCAGGAACATTATTGAGAGTCTTACTAACACATTGTTGGTTTCAGTCTTTTTATGGGATTTTTGATAATACAAAAATAGATTTGACAGTGCCAATCTTATCTTTAACACACTAATGCTGGAATACCAACAAAGACAAAAGTAAAGTCAACATACAATCCTGCCCTGTCTTCCAGCCATTTTATAATTATATAATGGACTTGATTTGATGTGACAACTTCAGAACACATTAAACATAAAATACAGTTATGGAGTGTATGACACGTTAATGTGATGCCTGGTGAACATCATGATATAAAGATGCATTCAGCATTAGCAGTAACGTGAGGAATTGTGTTTGAAAATGTCAAATTCCATTTGTAATCACAACTTTGTTTATTCTACCCATATACCACAATCATGTCTCTCCCCCTGTAGGGTGGTAATAATAAGTAAAAGAGTAATCATTTGTATAGCAGAGAAGAGAAGAGACACATGGTTTTACAGGGTAGTAAAGAAAGCTGATGGTCAGATCAAATCAGCAGATGTTCAATGCTTTGTAAACCTACAGTTTCTCACAAAATTGAGTACACCCCTCACATTGTTGTAAATATTTGATTATATCTTTTCATGTGACAACACTGAAGAAATTACACTTTGCTACAATGTAAAGTAGTGAGAAATAACACATCACACAGCCATAATGTCTAAACTGCTGGCAACAAAAGTGAGTACACCCCTAAGTGAAAATGTCCAAATTGTGCCCAATGTGTCAATATTTTGTGGCCACTTTTTAGTAAGGCAGTGGTCGTCTTGGAGGCCCAGTCTCCGAAGAGAGGGGATCATGCTCTGCTTCGGTAAGTCACAGTACATGTTGGCATTCATGGTTCCCTCAATGAACTGTAGCTCCCCAGTGCCAGCAGCACTTATGCAGCCCCAGAACATGACACTCCCACCACCATGCTTGACTGTAGGCAAGACACACTTGTCTTTGTACTCCTCACCTGGTAGCCACCACACGCTTGACACCATCTGAACCAAATAAGTTGATCTTGGTCTCATCAGACCACAGGACATGGTTCCAGTAATCCATGTCCTTAGTCTGTTTGCGGGCTTTCTTGAGCATCATCTTTAGAAGAGGCTTCCTTCTGGGAAGACAGCCATGGAGACCAATTTGATGCAGTGTGCGGCGTATGGTCAGAGAACTGATAGACTGACTCCTCACCCCTTCAACCTCTGCAGCAATGCTGGCAGCACTCGTACGTCTATTTGACAAAGACAACTCAATTTTGTGAGATACTATACATCTGTGTTAGTTCACATTTCACACCACCATAAGATATTTTCCCTGCACATTGATCCGTTCCTCCTCTCTAGTGATAATAAAGGGAGTAAAGAAGGACAACCTTGAACTGTGACCGAGAGCCTACTTCACTCTTCTGTGTCTGAGCCAAAGAACATCTGTTCTATTTCATTACCTGGAATTGTTACCATTCTTCATAGTCGCTTACTCCTCATCCAGATTTGAATTCTTAAAAGTGAATAACAAAGTGAATTGTGTTATATCCCCAGATTGCTCTGGCTTGCACTAGATACACTACTGTGTAGACATGAATAGGACACACATGCATATTGTTATACAAAATTATGGGTGATGGTCAACTGCCACCTCACTTCGCTCACCTCCTTCCAATGCTATTGTGCAAATAGCAAGGACAAGAGTAGCTGGTGCACACTTAGACAAACAAAAACACACACTTAGAGAGGTTTAATCTCTCTCACGTACACACACACACACACACACACACAAACACACTCTGCAATCGGTCACAGACAATTGCAAATGATCATGGACATCTCTACTCCTCTTTTAACACTTTATGCTCGATAGCACTTCTTAAAGTCATCACTTAAGTGTGTGTGTGTGTGTGTGTGTGTGTGTGTGTGTGTGTGTGTGTGTGTGTGTGTGTGTGTGTGTTTGTTCTGTGCCCTCATCAGTATGCCAAGCATTTGTTGAGGGCCCCTCCAGCCAGAACCAGCTTAGGAGCAGCTCAAGGCCAAACAAGTGTGAGGATTAAAGGACGAATACAGTCTTCTCGTCTCAGCGGAGGATGTGAATGAGCAATGCTCTCCTCTTCCTTAACTACTGCTGAGGTGCCCTTGAGCAAGGCTCTTGGAGTTGCTAAGAGTCTTACTGTTGACTGTTGTGAAGTTGGGCAGATTCCAATTATTAAGGTGAAGCATAGTGTTGGATGAGTTTTAACGCTTGGTAAATTTACAATCTCAAAAACTACAAATGTCCATTAGCAATCACAGTTACTGACTACAGCTCAAAAACAGCTTTCCCCAAAGACACAACAATGGCCCCCATTTTACCTCACATACAGCACATGCATGACAACAACAGTAATAAATGAAGAAAACAGTAGGAACAGCAGTGGTTGTTGTTTGCACTGTGTAGATCCCATTAGAATTGTTATTTTTCTGCTTCTGACAAGCTAATTAAAATGTACAGGTACACAGTTGGCACAAGAGGAAGTAAGGAAGCTTATCAGGGGAGAGGGAGCCAGAAAGGTATAAAAAGAGAGAATGAAACAGAATAATTTACACTGAATACGAGTTAATGAAATCATCCAGCAATGCTGTGTTTGAGGTCTGGTGTATGGCAGAGTGTGTGTGGTCAGTTTGAAGAAGTTTGAAGTAAGATTGTTCCTTTGTGTCAGAACCTTCTCTTAACAAAACCTAATGGTCACTGTTTTAAAAATTGCAGAGAAATTAGCTACTTAGTCCCTTAGTAAAAAAAAAAAGAGGGGTAAAAAGTGTTTGTGCTGTAAAGTGCATATTTTTGGTAGACTTTTGGTCTATTATATTATTTTTAAATCCATTTCATAAATATTCAAAACAACATCAGTAGATTCCCAGTTTTTTTTTTTGTTTTTCTTTGTTTTTCATCAGCGATTGGCTTTCAAAGAGTGGCTTTTTAGTTTGCCGCTTGGCTGGAAAGTAAATAACCTTGTGCTGCGTGTGTCCTGGAGAGAAAAAGAGAACAAAAGGGGGGAGTGATATGGTCAAGGTGCTTCTCTGAATAAGAATTCAGGGGAGCGAGTACCATGAGACAAGCCAACAGGAAGTATAAAAAAGAGATGGGGAGAGGGATGGCTTGTACAAAAATGTGGAATAACAATAAGGAAGGTTTTTATGTGTGAGAAAGAGACTGCACACAATGATGCTCAAACACAAAATTCCCCTCTTTCTCACTGCCTCTCTTTTATTCAGTCTCAGTCACACAGACATGCCTGTGTGCACACACAGTATTATGTAAATAGTCTCTTCGGCAGAGTGCTGCTGTCACTGAGCGAGCATCCTCTGGGCCATCTAGGCAGCCTCATTAAAACAAGGCACAGCTTCCATTAATAGATACCAGTGCGTGCGTACGCGCACACACACACACACACACACACACACACACACACATATAGTCTGTATATGCACGCACCAATAAAGGACCTCCCAGGAAGCACGTCTCTAAATGTTCTTCTCAGGTGGCAGTCAAAAAATATCTCCAAGGAAACGGCTCAAATGTCACTGAAAACTATTCATGAAGAGTGTGTGTATGGTGGACTATGACTGGAGCTAATGTGAAGGAAGAATGGACTGTGTTTTGTTTTTGTTTTAAACAGACTCAGGCCCTCTGCCACAATACAGCCCTATATGCTCAGTCTACTGCTGGTGTGAATGTGTGCGTGTTATTCTTGTACTATTCGTCTCTCTCTTTCCCCAAACCAACTGTAAATCCTTGTGTTAAGTGCACCACATTAGGTTTAGTTTCAGAAGGGGTTGGGGTGGGTGGGCACAGTGAAGTCAAAGTACTCAGGAAAAAAAAATAAGAATGATAAAATGTAAAGAATTAAAACAAGAACAGATTGAATTCTCATTGTTGCATTTTAATATAAATTAATAGCTAGTTAGCGAAGCTTAATTTATCCAGGGAGACTCATCGACCTCAAGGTCTCTTTTATGAGAGAGACCTGAGAAAAAATGACATCTATATAAACATCACATCAACACAGTTCACTCGCACAAAGAAGTTATCACGCAGCCGAGTGATTCAATTGGTCATCATGCTTTTAGTTATCACTGGTGATAAGGGACCTCAAGACAGGAGCTGACGTTATGGCTCTTCCATTGGATATAGAAATACTGTTTCATGGAAACATATAACTGGAAAATAGATTAAGAGAGAATCTTCTAGTTTGAGCAATCACCTGTAGTTGATTATTTTATCAAGCTGTCCCTTATTGCTATACCTTTTTTTGTGTTTAGTTATAGTTTCTTTTTTACACTGTGAAGTACATCGTCACATTTAATTCCTGTAAATTAAAATATAGACATTCCTAAATTGTTCATTTGTTTTTACAGGAGTTCCTTCATAGCCTAAAACCGTGCCTGAGTTTACTGCCACCTTGTGCAAAAGTATGAAGACTAAATAATGTTTAACATTGTTGGAGTGGGAAAACACAAAAATTTGTCAAATGAACATGCCGTAGATGTTCTGTCTAAACCCTGTAAAGTAAAAGGGGCCTGTGTTTGTTTGTGATCTGCTGGCCCCGCAGGTGGCTCCCGAGGTGTGGGCTTCATCCGCTTTGATAAGAGGATAGAGGCCGAGGAGGCCATCAAGGGCCTGAATGGACAAAAGCCATCAGGTGCCGCCGAGCCCATCACAGTCAAGTTCGCCAACAACCCCAGCCAGAAGACCAGCCAAGCCCTTCTGTCACAACTCTACCAGTCCCCCAATCGCCGATACCCAGGACCCCTTCACCACCAGGCTCAGAGGTTCAGGTGAGATCTGGGACAGGGCCTGGAGGTGGTCGTGGAGGATGAAGTGGGGCAGAAAAGAGACAGCAGAGGGTGGGAGAGGGTTCAGGTGGGGTTGTTAAAGCATGGATATTTATACTGGGTATATGATTTTATAGGTACGCAGTTAATGCAGAGTTTCCCGACCTCAGAGGTGACAGAGTGTCCCCACCAAAATTCCTAAATAAAGTATAGTGGCTGGCTTGGTAATTTTGAATGCAGTTCTGCCTGACAACCAATATGCTCATCTTAAAATTCGTCATAGAGTTGCTAATTGATGAGATTTTGGGTGCCTCTGGTTTCGGAAGTAAAAGTCCCATTCATTTTCTCCATAAACAATGTTAAGTGACTAAAAGTTGAAACCCTTTGAAGGCTTGGATGGAAATGAGACTCTCTCTGTTGATTCTTAAGTATAAAAAGATCTGCATTAGAAACTATGTGGTTCTTCGATAAAATATCAAAGGCCCAAGCTTATCTACATAAAAAGCGAATGTAGTTACACTGCATGCATTTACATTGGCATCCTTTAATAGGAATTCAGATTGGGAAATAAACTTCCCGGAACCAGCAGCTCCTCGTACTTCCTAGGGCCATCTGCTCAAAAGGTTGGGAATCTCCAGTTTAATGTGTTCAAGTTAAGAATAATGGAAAGCAAGTAGTGTGTGTTTATCAGCAAACTTTGCAAACATCTAATGCGGTATGATTGATAGTGTGATTAACATTTGAAAAGCTGAAAAACACCATTGTGTTTGGTACCATTAAATGACAACCTAAATAACAACAGGATTGCTATTTCATGTGAGAGTGATATATGAGAGATTTAGAGAGCAGTCATCAGTCTCAAACTCAATAGCAATTATTCTTGGTTTATGTGACCATAAATGCATTTAATCAAGGAAACACGTCTGTTCTAAACAGCAGGCCTGATTTGGAAAACATTTGCACCAAATGCAATTTACAGTGTTCGAACAGGGGATGTAACGCCTACACATAGAGACCATGAGTCATGTGTATCAACAATGATGCAACTTTTCTCCTGTGAACATTTATTTCAGCAAACACGTCCCCCTTTTGAACAACAGATGTGAGCTCTGCACCTGGTGCAGGTGTCAATAAATCAGGCCCTGTGAGTGCTCTGTGTGGGTCCACCCAGATCAGAGAGGAACTGTTCATAAGAGACTGTGGGGTTCTGTCGTTCACAACTATGTATTTCCCCTCATTTCATCATGCTGCCATTGTGCCAACACTTCCCGGAATATTCCCTGTGAGGCTTGGGCAAAAATATGTATTTGGATTATAAATATTGTAAATGTTTATCAAACAAAAGAGATGCACTTCATTGTCTTTCGGACTTTAAAGTCCCAATTCTGCATAATGGTTATTTTGATGCAATGAACCATAATGTTGTAGTACATTTTTTTTGTTTGATTTAGTTTAAATACATTGCCAATATGAATATACATTTGCCAGACTTACAAGACATAGTCTTCTGTATTAAATACGGCATAAGTCCCTGCATTAGAAGCTGAAGTTATTTAAGACAGACTGATGTCTTAATTCCAACAAGCAAAGGGGAAATTAAAGAAAAGATGCGCAAATTAATTTAAGGATTTGGGTTTTAACCTAGTTTCAACTTAATTAAATTGAGTCATATGAAGTACCTCAACCCGTCCTCAGTTATTTCCGAAAATTTTTTTAATAAAGATGTATTTTGCCCACGTCTGCAATCTCCACAACAAGCTATCATTTCACATCATATACAGTAAATGGCTGACATACTGTATATACGTCATCCTACCTGGTCATTTCCTGTCACTCACTACAGACACAAACAGTCCTTTTTTTTCCTTTTTTTTCTTTTTTTTTCTTTTATATATGGCACCTACAGACAGAGTGTAATATAATATGATCACCAGTTTCCATCATTCAATCCAAACAAGAATGTTTCAGAGCTGGAGACAGAATATGTGCTTATACAATTTCCTCTCTCTTTCAATAACACTAAGCCGGTCGTGCTGTTTACTCTCCATCAAAGTCAGAGCTTGGAAGGTATTTTTCTTCTGGAGCGGCTTCCCTGGTGTGACACCTGAGCGATGTAGCGTGGCTGTGTGTCTGTGATACGCCAAGCCAATTTACAGGCTCCGCAGGAGAGCTGTCGCTTCTCATCACAACTCACAACCACAGGACACTTCCTCACTGTGTCCCTGTGCTCCTGCTCTCTGCTCCCAAGCCCTCCACTAAAATCTCAACACTTTAGAAGTTATAAATGTGCTCAATCTGCACAGTTTAAACTAAATCTTTTAAAAGTAACTTTTTTTCCTAATACAACACAGTACTCACTCAAACCTGATCTATTGTATTTATTTAATTAGTTTTCTCCATTTATTCCTTTGTGGAGACAACATGTAATTTAAAGTTAAGATATGTTTCAAATTTATATGTAAAATTGATACTCCTGCATGTTTTAAATACTAATCAAGTTTGCGCTGCTGCTTATAATGTAAGACCCAAGTAAAAGAATAGTCTGTGCAGAATACAGTACAATCCTGCTGCAGTTATAATTACATCTGTCCTGTGTGACTAAATCACGTGGGCCTGCTATAACACAAGCTAATGTATAATGCGCTTGTATGGTCCCTCTCCAAGACAGCAAACATAATCGACTCAAGCACAATACACCGAGCCCTAGATCCCGGCTCGTTTCCGATCCTCTGTCGTTAACTAATGGTACTAATTAGCAAATTAGCCTTATTATATCCAGGGCAGGAGCCAATTTTAATTGAAATGAATTTTCTTTCAAAAAAAGAAAAGACAAAAACGCCCATTCCACCATTAACATATATTGAGGGAAAGCACAAAAGCCCTATTGTTTATAGCGAGCTTGGAGAGGCAGTGTGAAAAGCCTGCGGAGTGTTTGCGTGGTAAGCGTGGATCAGTGTGCATTTGCACACGAGAGAGAGAGGGAGAGAGGGAGAGAGAGAGAGAGAGAGAAGGGGGGAGAGTGTTAGCAGCAGGTTGTTTTGTTGTGGCCCAACGGCCCGGCAGCCAGCAGATGTCTTCGTGCTCCCGGGCCTGGAGCGCCTCTCCTCTGAACATCCTCTCCAATTGACTCATTTACCCACAAAGCAGCCTGCTTGTTCCCTTCCCACGTAATGGGCCAATTACTGCTTTAATGATTTCCGTATATCCTATTCTCCACTTTTCTTTTTTTTTGTTTTAAGCCTGCTTTTGTACCTGTTTGGTAATGTTAAGAGAAAAGTGCTACAATGCAGACATACTTTGAATCCAGATAATAAGTAGGCCTGCAATGTTTTTAAAAAAGTAAAATATAAAGAGCAATATGTAATTACCTCAGCTAATAACAATATGACTTTACTTACACATTTTAATGCATGTTATACATTTACATTTTTAAAAGGTCAACATGAGCAACTTGTGAGCCAGTATTAGAATTAAAATATTATTATTAATATATTGTAAAACACAGGTTACTAAAGTGCTCTTCAGTCCTGTTCCTCAGTACTCAGTAGAGTTCTGCAGTGTTTCTAATTTATAAAATGCTTAACTACAATTACCTGGCATCCCGGTGTTAAATTGTCCCTGATTAGAAGACTACCGATCTGTTACGTCTAACAAGCAATGTAAATTTAATATAATCTTATCAATATAAATAGTATTATGATTATTAATATTAATATGTAATAATTTATTTATTATAAGCCTTGAAAACCTAATTGCTTTCTTAATTACAATAATAATGTTGTGTGATGTTGCTCTTAAACGGTGTAATTGTAGAATAGTTACCTGGATTCTTTTAATCTTAAAAATCCAATTTTAATGCTCACTTTTGGTAAATGTTGTGTAGCGGTTGTGTTACAAGAAAAGCAAATGCTTTCTGACTGAAAGAGACAAGGAGAAACAACCCTGATAGTCGAGTCAAAGTCAGAGAGTTTGTAGTGTTTTGCAGAGGAACGAGGTGGCCAGCTGTTGCTCAATAAGCCATGGCCCCTGTCCATTAGGCCAGAGGAGTTAATAAGACATGAGACGGGCCAGACCCAAGTGAGGAATGAAGGTCATTGAGTCACCAAGCAGACTACATCTATCCAAGAGGGCCAATATTTTATACAGCCCACAGGTTTCTGAAGCCCGCCACACCAACAGAGAGAGACACACACACACACACACACAGCCTACTGGGTTCTTAAACCATGCACACACTAGAACACAAATTGTAGTTTACCAGTGCTGACTGCAATAGCTGTAGCTCACAGGTCTGAAATTATTATGAAACCAGAACATTTCCCAAAAACTAACCCTTTTAGACAGTGGATGCCCTCTGACTTACACTCATCCATTCCACCTGACCTGTTAGCACTTAACAGGTTGACCCCCTGACCACAAAGACAGACATTCACAATTTCATGGCTAGTTTAATGTTCATTTGTGTTTTTGTTGGTCCACCTCATAGAAAACATACTGATCACCATCACCTCTCTCGCTCACCATCATTCAAATGCCAAACCATTACACTGACAGAACTCTGGATCATTTTTCCTGTCATTTCAGGTGTTCTCTCAATTGAGTTAACACAAATTAAATACTTTAGTTTATGAAAAGATTTTTTTTATTAACCTCCATCTTCTAATAAACCATCAATGTGGCGGCATGAATTGTATGGATACCTAGATTTTCTTGCACGTAAAATAAGTTGATGATATGCAATTGCGTAGCACTATGGCTAGACTAGCATCCTAGTATAGCCAAGTGCCATGCTATGCTATCCCTATCCTGCCCTGCCACTATGAGTGCTCTGTATGTGACTGTAATACTGAACTGTGACCAGTCCCCCGCTGTAGTCTTGCATAAAAATTAAACAGTCGCACCTACAGCATTAGCTAGTGCAGGGCTATGCTGAAGCCTGTGAAGTAGCGCAGTGGCAGACTGAGCAAGTGCCGACCATACTGATGGTACTGTAGCTTCATTACCTGATGAGCAATTTCTGGTGGGGCTTCCTCAGTGTAATGGGCTAACTATAGATGGGTTTGTTTGTTCTTGAGTGAGGAGGACCATGCAGTTCCTAGAGGGACTTAACATTAGTTCCATTGAGTGAGTCGACCATCTGCCCACCATTAACCCCAGAACCCTCCTTCTCTTTACAGGCTGGACAATTTGCTTAATATGGCCTATGGCGTAAAGAGGTAATTAAAAACTTCACCCAATGCCAGATGTCCATGTTGACTCAATGGTTTTTCAATATCCTTTTTTCTGTTCTTTTTTTAGTTTATGTTTCCTTGTATTTTTGCAGTCACTTTGCGTTTGACAATTCGTTCAAGGTCAACTGCATTTTTGGTTCTTTGATTTATTTGTTTATTTCCCTCGTAAGCTTGAGTTGGTTTTAAAACCCTACCAACCAGTTAAGGTGTTCAAAAAAACAACAGAAAACAATCAGTCTTTTGTTTTCTGTGGTGATGAATTTGCTTTGTTTTAATTATGACAAGTGCTGGTGTTGTTTGGATTGTTTTGGGTTGTTTCTGTGTATTGAATGGATTTTGTTCTCTGGTGTAAAACTCCTAATTTCTAGGTGTATTTTTTTTTCTACCGGATTCAGGTTCTCCTACCTTGTCACTCCACAGCCATAGCCTGGGAACAATCTCTCTTTAGGAGCAAATTTTAGATTTGTCACTTTATATAATTTTATAGATATTTCCTCACAACATCATTAGAATAAAACCTTCATACATCCACCATCAACTATGTACACAATCCCTTATGTAATAAATTTACATCTGTGCAGAGGAAGCTCTGACAAAATTATCTATTAATTTCTTGGCAGTACTAGCCGAGATTAGATAGTGTTCAGCAAGGACATGGGGATGAGGCTGGATGAACCTGGATCCCTGCTGGAAACAGGAAATGCTGTTTCACTGCAGACAGCTCCAGCTTTGCTCGGCACTGCTCTGCTCGAATTCCTTCCTTTTGCCTCCATGTTTCATTTTGCTTTCTCACTACCATAGGTGTTACATAACCCCGAACAGCAGCCACTGTGGTGATAGATGTTTCATGTGCTGACGGTGGCATCTTGCGTGTTGGAAGCACAGGGGACACCATCTGAAGTCAGCTTAGCAACTCAAACAGAGATGAAATTTTAGCTTGAGAGTTTAGCAAGTTCCCCTAATTCTGCATTCTGTCAAATGCAGGAATTCAGAATCAGGTTACGGAATAATGTAATGATAGTGATACTTTGTTGCATTCAAATGTTTAACCCGTAGTGAATCCCAATACTGAATAAGCACTGTGCCCTCACTTTACGTCTTTACATAATTTTCTAAAGGTGAAAATAGTGTATCCAGCATCCTGCTTGTATAGTGTGTCATTTAAGTGCTTTTCAGTGATCTGAGGTTATTATGTGAATGGAAACAGAAGAAAGGTGTTAAGATCTGGAGATGGTTGGTTTTAGAAAGGACAGAATAGATATCTGGTCAGCTACACTGTTGCTATGCAACTCCTGGCCTCGTCCACAACATTGGTTAGTGTTTGGTCCCGCTCTGATGGGTACACTACCATGTACGTTTACACACATGCACACACAGACACGCATGTACATACAGACACATTCAACTCCACATCCTCGCAGCGTTAGCTAGCCTCCAATCCGTCCCCCTCCTCACACTGTAACAAACCTCCTCACACGCTCCAGCTTTTGCATACAAATCACCACAAGTTGTTGTTTTTTTTCAAGCCCAGCAGGAGAGGCCTGAACACAGCCGAGCATGTCCGACAAGGCCTCAGCATGATGAGGCCTGTTAAGATTCCACCTGCTTGATGCTGGAGAAAATATTAAATCGCCTCAACAAGACATTGAGGCCATGTAGAGATATGTGAGACAAAGCATTTGAAGCCTATTATAAAGCAGTTTGCTGCTGCAGCAACCCTGTGGTGATTATGAAAATTCCCTTGTCTGTCAATTGTGTAGATTTATAATACTACAACTGCTACTCAAACAGATATATACCAATATAATCTGCTGATCTTATACTACTGCAGCACTTAACACATTTAATCAAAAAACGTCTAATCAGTGCAGACAGCCCTTACCATCAATGAGCTAACCACCCTAAGCATGTGTATTAACGTACACAGCAACCACAATGGGCAGAAGCAAACTCTGCAAGACCAGAGTCATGCAGGAAGGTCGTAGTGATTGCCGACCATACTGTATATAGTCGCAGGAGAGAGGAGTGGGGGCCCTGAGCAGCAAGCAGCACTATCGATCAGTGCCACGAGCTCTGGAATAGAACAGAACAGAACACCCTACAGACTGCGGGTGAAGTGGGAGGAATACACTTTGTACCTTAATGCCACTGGGTTGTAAAGTGCTTCCATTTAGTCTGCTCCCTCTTCCCTCCCTCCCTTTCCTTAAGAAAGCAGCCCTCTCTGAGACAGCTGCAGCAAAGCGGAAATCTCAATTAAAGCACACCCAATAATGCCTATAGTCATTTCTTGGAGAGAGGTGGCATAAGAAATGAACCTATTTATCTCATTTACCTTTTATTTAAAAGTGGGGATATTTTTTCTCCTTTCCCTTTCCTTTGAGCGGAAAGGCAATTAAGTGAAGTCAACTGAGGATTCAAATCTCTTGCATCACAAGAAAAAGGGAAAGATTATGAGGCGAATGAGAACAGATTTAGCAGGCTGGTGCATGATCTTTGATGGATTTCTAGCAAGGGTTTAATTCAACAACTTCCTGCAATTTAGCTCCTAAAGGAGCCACTCAAGGACACAAAGAGAACCTTCGTCTGCATCTGCTTCAGCAGAAATATATCCCAGCACGCAGCACTGTCGTCATTCCTGACTGGAGGCCCTTTCAAAAGAGTTCAGGGAGGATTTAGTACAATGCAGACACAAACTCTTGCATTTAGACATAAACATACATGTGCATACAATTACCATACACTCATGGATCCTAATTCAACAGAATTTGTGTATTTGGCTGCGATATTTTTGTAGTTTTATTGTTAAACTGTACACATTAACATGTAAAGCTTGTTATTTAGTATGGATGTAGACAGTAGTGTATCAGGTAGGTGAGCGTCATGCCAAGCTTTTAGATTTGGAAGGATGGAGATTGGAGGTTTTTCACCGGTGTCTGGCCATTTCATGTACAGTAGATGCACACATTGAGTTTCACTATATGCCTTAACCTGCTCCATTAAAACTTGCTCTTTTCTCTCTCCCTTTCTTTCTGCTCTCCCCTACATTTCCCCCCACTCTGCCTCTCCTCTCAGGTTCTCCCCCATCACCATTGACAGCATGACCAGCCTGGTTGGCATGAACATCCCTGGGCACACGGGCACTGGCTGGTGCATCTTTGTGTACAACCTGTCCCCAGATTCGGATGAGAGTGTGCTCTGGCAGCTGTTTGGGCCCTTCGGTGCGGTCAACAATGTCAAGGTGATCCGTGACTTCAACACCAACAAGTGCAAAGGCTTTGGCTTCGTCACCATGACGAATTACGACGAGGCGGCCATGGCCATCGCCAGTCTCAACGGCTACAGGTTGGGCGACCGCGTCTTGCAAGTCTCCTTCAAGACTAACAAGACACACAAGTCCTGAACTTTAGCAGGTAGAAGCAGTTGCCCCGCGACTTTGTCTGCCCCAAAATTGCCCCCAACACCCCCCCCCCCCCTTCACCTCCACCCATCCCTTAGCCCCTTCAGTCACTACCACTCCCACCCTACTACAGCCATCCAACGCAGCAAACTCAAACTCCAACCGGAACACAAAGCAACCAACAAACCATCAAACAAATTGAACTAGAAATGGCTTATATTATAACTTTGGACCTATAAGCCAATGTTGCCTAAGTATTACAAAAATGAAATGATGAAAATGTTCATGAGTTTTTTGGAAGCTCCTGTGATAATGCAGGCTTCTCTTTGTTGTATATTCTTTCTGTTTGTTGTGGTTGTTATAATGATTTTTCTCTTCTGTGTAAACAGTAGCAAATCCCTGTATCCCCTTATTTCAGAGAAGAGAATGTCCTTTTTAGATTGAAACCTTTTCTCTGTCTTGATTCAGGATTTGTTTTTCTTTTCTAAATCCGGATCCACTGTCGTTAGTATTATATACCTCCCTGTCGGTGAAAGGGAGGGGGCTCTTTTTTAAATTGGTGAACCATTCATTCATTTTTAGTGTCTATTAAAACTTCCCCTTATTGATTATAGATGGGATTCCACAATCCCAGTAACTCTGATGTAGAAAAAAAATGAATTTCTAACATTGTTTTTGTTTTGTATCGCAAACAAAACATAATGTCTTTCCTCACAGGGGTTCAGGGAGATGGGGTGAGGGAGGGGATGGGTTAGCTTTCCTGATGACACGTTCAGTAATTTAAGAAAAAAAAAACAACACTGTTGCCAAAGAGAAGATCTCTTTGCTTGAAAAAAATGCGTTTAGAAAAAGAAAAATAAAGAGAAAGAAGATCTATTTTTATAAATGATAATTAAAATAATTATTGAAGAATTTTTACAAGAATCTGGATTTGAAAAAAGAGAAAAATATTTTGACTGGCTAACTAGGGGGGGGCCGGGGCGGGAGGGAGGGGGCACCACCTTGTCTTGTCGTTCTGCCGTGGTACTTTATAGGATCAAAGGTTGTTTGTTTTTTGGGGAATCCAAGTTGGCAATGATTTTGTAGATGGAAGGTTTTGTGAAAAGGGATGCAAACTGAGGCAGGTGATTTTGGTAATTTTTCACATATGTACTAGTGCGTAATTATTCAACAGCGATACCCAAAAGGGAAGGGAGAGGGGTCTTTCCAAGGCCTAACCATCCTTATAGTCCAGAGCCCAAAGCAAGAAGACCCTTTGTCCACTTGTGTTCCTGTTTTTGTCATCCGTCAATATGGGATATCAGTAAATAGATATATACACATCTATCCATTTAGAGAGCATACTATACATTATCTATATCATTTTCTTCGCTCT